>NC_091245.1:95332500-95957500 GCF_042477335.2 Ovis canadensis | reverse complement strand
CATTCAGTTCAGTGTTAAAGATGCTGAACAGATTAGCCCTCATAGTGAGCCATGTGAGGCATGAGTCCGTATCTCAGTGGAGACTGCAAAGTTTTGTCACTGAACTCAGGTAGAACCTTCAAGAATGATTAAAAGTCTAGAAATTCTCTAACGGTTTTGAAATCATTATCCCAGAGAGAAAAGACCTGGTTGTTGACTGAAGAGCTCTTTTGTATATACCAAGAGCTCATTTGAGAGGAGGGAGATACTCTCCTCCATCAATTAGGACAGAAAGGGAACGTACCATAGCATTCTGGGAAGATCTTTTTGAAGAGAGACTTGTTCCTGATGTCTGCAGTGTCTGGAGCACATATTAGATTAAGCTCCTGGGTTTTTTTTCTCTCTTGGCCTCAGGTGGCACATTAGTAAAGCATCCACCTGCCAGTGGAGGAGATACAAGAGATGTAGATTCGATCCCTGGGTCAGGCAAATCCCCTGGAGTAAGAAATGGCAACCCACTCCAATATTCTTGCCTAGAAAATCCCATGGACAGAGGAGCCTGGCAGGTTATGGTCCATGGGGTCGCAGAGAGTTAGACACAGCCGAGCGCACACACACACACGCACACACACACACGCACACACTCGCTATGAGACAGACTACTATACAAAGTGACCGTTACTTTTATTCCTCTTTCTTCTAGGCTCTCTTATATTTCATCCACGTAATGGACCACATTGCTGTGAAGGAATATGTGTTAGTGTATTTCCACACCCTGACCAGCGAGTACAACCACCTGGACTCAGACTTCCTGAAGAAACTCTATGACGTCGTCGATGTCAAGTCAGTTTCTCAAGTTTTGAAGGGGGTCACTAGCTTTTTCCTTTCCCAGTATTAAGCAGTAGCAAACATTGTTGTATATTCTGTGAAAGGATAGTTCATATAACAGATTTTTATAATGTATTGATTGCGTATTTTAATAATAGGAGTCTCCCCTTAATTCCAGTTTATTTTGTGTCAGAGTAAATTCATCTGTAAACTTTTTCCTGCTTCTAAACTCCTGCAGAAAGAGTTAATTGTTCATAATGGTGATTGGTTTTAGGCATGGCTTATACTGACCCTTTTTTTTTGTTTGTTTTGAATCAGGTACAAGAGGAATTTGAAAGCTGTTTATTTTGTTCATCCAACATTTCGTTCAAAGGTAGGTATTTTTCTTTCTGCTAAATCTTGACGTTAAGTGCACTACATACCTGCATATTAAGATATATTTCATCATCTTAATTCTTGCTGTTACCATTGTGACTGCTAATTTCCTTGTTTACCCTTCATTTTTAAGGGATCTCTAGTTGTCCTAATGTTTTGGTCCCATGTAACTCAGATGTCTTTGTCAGTGACCTTTACAAGCCATTAGCCCCTCTGTCCTTGCCTCTCTGTGGTCTTTGTTTGGGCTTACCTGATGGCTCAGATGATAAAGAATCCACCTACAATGCACAAGACCTGGGTTCGATTCCTGGGTTGGAAAGATCCCCTGAAGGATGGCATGGCAACCCACTTTAGTATTCTTGCCTGTAGAATCCCCATGGACAGAGGAACCTGGTGGGCTACAGTCCATGGGGTCTCAAAGAGGTTGGACATGACTGAGCGACTAAGCGCAGCTCTTAGTTAATCTGGGCTTTTTCCTGCCCCTCTTCCTGGCTAATTCCTATTTTATCCTTCAGATCTCAGCTTAATAATTACTTTATGTAAAAAAGAAAAAAAGAAACCTCTCTGACCAATCCTGCCACTAGTAGGTACTCCTACAAGTCATCAGATACAGCAGTCATGGATTGGGATGTAAATTTTGAGAGTCATCATCAAGTAAATAGAGCTTTAACTCTTTAAAAGTGTTAATGAATAAAACCACAGACTTAGACCAAAGACAACAGCTGAAGACAGAGCACTGGGATCAGGGAAGGAAACCAAGAAGTAATCAAAAAAGCAGCAGGAGAACCAAGGTTGACTAATGCTGTGGAAGCCAGTGGATGGGCAAAGCATCAGAGATGGTAGAAACAGTTGTTATTTTAAAGTGCTGTAGAGAAATTAAGATAAGTAGTGAAAAGTCCTCATTATATTTCATAACTAAGATGAGTGAAGACTTCGATGAGAATGGTTTCCACTTTGGGAAATTTGTCACTGTTTACAAAATTGTTGTTTCTCATTGAAATACCATCTTTAAATTTTGCATGAAATGTTTTAAATAATTCTTTTAAAAGCTGCAAATTTCCTTTTGGTCCCTCAGTGTCACAACAGCACAGTATTAAGTGCTATGCTTATGCTTGGTCAGGCTTTTTTAAAAACATAAAATGTCTGAGTAGTCAATTAAATCGCTTATAATTGTCTTTCCTGCTCTTCATTCAATTGACTTCTGACTGCATAGCCTTACCAGATAGTATACTATTAACTTCCCCACTCTTGGGCAAGTTAATTTCATTATGTTCAGCAGGTGGCTAATTTTTTTTTTTTCTATAGCACTTACAGAAGTAATGCTTGACTATTTCCCAAAATTTCATCATCCATTTTCTTTTTTATTCATCCAGTAGCTACTGAAGTTTTTTCTTAAATGGAGACACAGAGAAGGATTAGCTAGATTTTTAGTATGTCTTTTGCAAGAAAGCCTGCCATTTCCCACTTGTACTCAGAATGGTACTAGAGGGGCTAGCCAGTGTTAATATGGCAAGAAAAAGGAACAAAAAGCATCTCAATTTAGAAAGGAGTAAAAAAAACTGTCTTGATTGACAGATGACATGATTATCTATGTGGAAAACCTTGTAGTATCCTCAGAAAAGCTATTAATACTAGAATTAATGAGTAACTTTTTAGCAGTATTTCAGGGTTTAAGATCAATATTCAGAAATCTATTATCCATATTAGAAAGAAATACTTTGAAATTTAAAAAGCATTATAATTCACACTAGCATCAAAAATATTAAGTAGTTAATGATGAATATGACAAAAAACGTGAAAGACTGATACATTGTACAAGTTAGTAATATTAGTAGTAGTTGCTCAGTTGTGTCTGCCTCTTTGTGACCCCATGGACGGTAGCCCACTGTATGCTGTAAAACATTGATGACATACATTAAAACAGACCTAAATAAATGAAGACATATACTGTATGTATGGATTAGAAAGCTTAATATTGTTAAATTGTCATTTCTTGCTGAAGCTATAGGTTCAGCTCAGTCCTAACCAAAATTTCAGCAAGCTTTTTTTTGGTAGAAATTGACCAATTCAAATGCAAAGAATCTAAAATAGCCAAAACAACTCAGGAAAAGAACATGGTTGCAGGACCAACACTATCTGCTTTCAGTGCTAATTCTAAAGCTGCAGTACTCAAGACAGTGAGGTATGGGCATGCTGCTGCTGCTGCTAAGTCGCTTCAGTCGTGTCCGACTCTCTGCGACCCCAGAGACGGCAGCCCACCAGGCTCCCCCGTCCCTGAGATTCTCCAGGGAAGAATACTGGAGTGGGTTGCCGTTTCCTTCTCCAGTGTATGAAAGTGAAAAGTGAAAGTGAAGTCACTTAGTCGTGTCCAACTCTTTGCAACCCATGGACTGCAGCCTACCAGGCTCCTCTGTCTGTGGGATTTTCCAGGCAAGAGTACTAGAGTGGGTTGCCATTGCCTTCTCTGAGGTATGGGCATGAAGGTAGACAAATTGATCAACAGAGCAGAATTAAAGAATCCAGAAATAGATTCACATATATATGGATAACTGATCTTTTCAAAAGTGCAAAGTTGGGTCAGTGGAAAAAGGATAGTCTGTTCAACAAATGATATTGGAACAATTGAATATCAATATGCAAAAAAAGTGAACTTTGATCTGTGACTTGCATCATGTACAAAGTTAACTGAGAATGAATCAAGGACCTAAATGTAAAACATAAAATGTTTTAAACTTCTAGAAGAAAGTATAGGAGAAAAAGGTTTGTGTGACCTTGAGTAAAGCAAGTTATTTCTTAAATTAACACCAAAAGCATAATCTATAAAAAAATTGAACTTTATTAAAATTGAAAACTTCTGCTGTTTTGAAGATATTTAAGAGAATGAAAGTGAAGAGGAACTAAAAAGCCTCTTGATGAAAGTGAAGGAGAGTGAAAAAGTTGGCTTAAAGCTCAACATTCAGAAAACTAAGACCATGGCATCTGGTCCCATCTCTTCATGGCAAATAGATGGGAAAACAGTGGAAACAGTGTCAGACTTTATTTTGGGGGGGTTCCAAAATCACTGCAGATGATGATTGCAGCCATGAGATTAAAAGACGCTTTCTCCTTGGAAGAAAAGTTATGAACAACCTAGATAGCATATTCAAAAGCAGAGACGTTACTTTGCCAACAGAGGTCCGTCTAGTTGAGGCTATTGTTTTTCCAGTGGTCATGTATGGATGTGAAAGTTGGACTGTGAAGAAAGCTGAGTGCCGAAGAATTGATGCTTTTGAGCTGTGGTGTTGGAGAAGACTCTTGAGAGTCCCTTGCACTGCAAGAAGATCCAACCAGTCCATCCTAAAGGAGATCAGTCCTGGGTGTTAATGAGAAGGACTGATGCTAAAGCTGAAACTCCAATACTTTGGCCACCTCATGCTAAGAGTTGACTCATTGGAAAAGACCCTAATGCTGGGAAGGATTGGGGGCAGGAGGAGAAGGGGATGACAGAGGATGAGATGGCTGGATGGCATCACCGACTCGATGGACGTGGGTTTGGGTAGACTCTGGGAGTTGGTGATGGACAGGGAGGCCTGGCGTGCTGCAATTCATGGGGTCACAAAGAGTCAGACACGACTGAGCGACTGAACTGAACTGAAGAGAATGAAAAGATCATCTGCAGCCTAAGAGAAAATCTTTGTAAATTAAACATTTATCTAATAAAGGTCTTGTCTTTTGAATATGTAAAGAAATCTGTAAGTAATAAGGAAACAGTTTAGAAATAGTCAAAAGATTTGTACAAAAATCTGGCTTAACCAGAAGATATACAGATGGCAAGTAAGCAGATGAAAAGATGTCGAGGACGATTAGTTATTGGAAAAGTACAAATGAAAGCAACGTGAGATATTACATTCCTACTAGAATGGCTAAAATTTAAAAGATGTTTTTGTGGTCCTCAGTATCTATTCATAAAGCTAGAAAATGTTGAATCCTAATAATTTATTATGAATGACAGAACTAATAAAAAAAATTTTTTTTAAGAAAACATAAGGAAAATGTTAATGATTGTCTGAGTGGTTTCTGTACTTATGTCCCTTGTAAAATTCTTTCAACTTTGATAAATGTTGGAACATTTTCATAATTTTTTAATGGTAAAAACTGTTTTTTACTTCTATCACAAATTCAAACTTATCTAAAGAGCATTTCTTTGTGAATTCACCAGACTTATGAAAATATATAGCCACTGTTTTCGAAGATCTGACTTAACCTTTCATCCCCCACACGAGAGAGTGAACAGCTATCCTTCCCCTGCTGTGACATCAGTGGATAAACATTACCAGAAGTTTCAGTGTTCGAGTCAGTCACTTTGGCTATCACCAAAACTGCTTCTTGTAGGAGTCAGTGTGAATGACAGGTTGGGCAGAGGCTGAAGGGAAAATGTATGAAGTGAGAACCATTTTGTTACCTTTCCATAATACTTTGGCCTGGAGAAAGCATTGGAGGACTGAGAGAATAAAGCTCATATGTAAAGAAATCCACCATTATTTTATACTAAGTCAAAAACTGTAAATGGAGTGGTTGTAATTATAAAAGAATGAGATGAAAAAAATCAAGGGATAATAAAACAACTGAATCACACACACTCTTCTGATTTCCATACTTCTCAAATCTTTTCCAGTGCACTCCACCCAAAGTGATAATAAATTGACTGCTCGTATAAATCACTACTCTCTTTCTTTTTTGATATTTCCTAATAGGATACAAACTAATAATATTTAAACCCACTGTTGATTCTGGCTCTATTAGATCACTAGAGTGCACACATGTGAACAATCTTTTCCTAATTTATGTTGTTTTGTGGTCCCATGTTCTTGGCTCTGCACTTGTGAATAATTGGGTGAAAGAATTTCTGCAATTCACAGACTATTTCAGCAGTCTTTTTCTCAAATGTTTAGTTTTCTTTGGGCTTCCCAGGTGGCTCAAATGGTAAAGAATCTGCCTCCATGTTTGGAAGACCTGGGTTCAATCCCTGGGTCAGGAAGAACCATTCAAGAAGGGAATGGCTACCCGCTCCAGTATTCTTACCTGAAAACCTTTCTTCTGTTTTTAAAAATATCTACATACTGAGTAATGCAAATTTACCTAAATAAATGTATATGTATGACTTACGTTGTAAGTAACTGAAAATTACTGTTCATGGGGTTCTCAAGGCAAGAATACTGAAATGGTTTGCTATTCCCTTCTCCAGTGGACCACGTTTTGTCAGAGCTCTCCACTATGACCCATCTGTCTTGGGTGACCCTACACAGCATGGCTTATAGTTTCATTGAATTAGACAAGTCTGTGGTCCATGTGATCAGATTGGTTAGTTTTCTGTGATTGTGGTTTTCAGTCTGTCTGACTTCTGATGGAGAAGGATAAGAGGCTAATGGAAGCTTCCTGATGGGAGAGACTGACTGAGGGGGAAACTGGGTCTTGTTGTGATGGGTGCATGCTTGTAAATCTTTAATCCGATTTTCTGTTGAAGGGCAGGGCTGTGTTCCCTCCCTGTTAATTGACCTGAGGCCAAACTATGGTGGAGGTAATGAAGATAATGGTGACCTCCTTCAGAAGGTCCCATGCAGCACTGCTGCACTCAGTGCCCCTGACCCTGCAGCAGGCCACTGCCACCCCACACCTCTGCCGCCACTGCTCCTTGAGAGTCCGTTGGATAGCACAGAGATCCAACCAGTCCATCCTAAAGGAAATCAGTCCTGAATATTCACTGGAAGGACTGATGCTGAAGCTGAAACTCCAGTACTTTGGCCACCTGATTCAAAGAACTGACTCATTTGAAAAGACCCTGATGCTTGGAAACATGAAGGTGGGAGGAGAAGGGGATGACAGAGGATGAGATGGTTGGATGGCATCACCAACTCGATGGACATGAGTTTGAGTAAACTCCGGGAGTTGGTGATGGACAAGGAGGCCTCGCGTGCTGCAGTCCATGGGGTCGCAAAGAGTTGGACACAACTGAGCTACTAAACTGAACTAAATTGAAAATTAAAAGCTGAGCTTTATAAAAATAAACAAACAAAACAAAAAAACTGAAGACAATGCTCTTGGGTCTCCCTGACAGAAAACTCTTAACTAAGTTTCCACTTCTGTCTGCTTTGAGTAACATTCTCTTGTTAATGTCTGAAGAATGTAAGGGAGGTAACGGGGGAAAATGGGGGGGAAATGCAATGGAGAAATGTGTTTGTCCTTCAGATACTGAGTGTATATGATCACTGTCCATTCTTCCTAAGCCCAGCCTTCTCTTTGAATTTACCACCACCCCTCACCATGTCAGTATGTGCAGCGTAGTCGAGTCCGTTCATGGAACTGTATAACTAAGAGGGACTTAAAAATCATTCAGGTATAACTTCTGCATTTTGTAGATGAAGAGACTGGGCCCAGAGTGAAGTACATTTGTTTCTATTGTAGATTGGAAGAATATTAGACCATCCCTACATAGTAAAGTAGGAAGTCCAGAAACTATTTAATTCTTTCAACATATATTGAATTCCTTACTTTTCATGTTGGGCTTTGGTTAGACCCTATAAATATAGTGTTAAAGGAGACAATGCCCACAGGGGGAATTGGTTGAAAGAATCAGCTACTACCACAGAGAATGTCAGTTACACAGTAATATGAGTAACACAGTGTTGTTGGAACTCTTAGCGGAAAGCTGCGTCTCGCACTTCGGGTGGAGGATGGTCAGTGAAAGCTTTCTTATGGAGATGAATTCTAACCTGAGCTCTGAAGGACAGTTTTTCACTAGGCAAAGAATTGAAGAAAAAGGGTTTAGAAGTAAACAAAGCAGCATGTAAAAATGTCCTGAGATAAGAGACCGTGGAACACTAATTCACTGTGTCGTTTCTTCTGGCTCCATAATTTTATACTTTTATCCAAGTAGCACAGTGCCTTGCCTAGGACAGGTAGTTGGGTATGTCCTTGAACCATTCATTGCATTTAGCTTTGTTTTTTTTTGGCCTTAGGAGATTGTTATTCTGCTTACCAGCTGGCTCCTTTCAGTTCAGTTCAGTTCAGTCTCTCATTCGTGTCCGACTCTTTGCGACCCCATGAATCGCAGCACGCCAGGCCTCCCTGTCCATCACCAACTCCCGGAGTTCACTCAGACTCACGTCCATCGAGTCAGTGATGCCATCCAGCCATCTCATCCTCTGTCGTCCCCTTCTCCTCCTGCCCCCAATCCCTCCCAGCATCAGAGTCTTTTCCAATGAGTCAACTCTTTGCATGAGATGGCCAAAGTACTGGAGTTTCAGCTTTAGCATCATTCCTTCCAAAGAAATCCCACGGTTGATCTCCTTCAGAATGGACTGGTTGGATCTCCTTGCAGTCCAAGGGACTCTCAAGAGTCTTCTCCAACACCACAGTTCAAACGCATCAATTCTTCGGTGCTCAACCTTCTTCAAAGTCCAACTCTCACATCCATACATGACCACTGGAAAAACCATAGCCTTGACTAGACAGACCTTAGTCAGCAAAGTAATGTCTCTGCTTTTGAATATACTGTCTAGGTTGGTCATAACTTTTCTTCCAGTCAGCAAAGGAATGTCTCTGCTTTTGAATATACTGTCTAGGTTGGTCATAACTTTTCTTCCAAGGAGTAAGTGTCTTTTAATTCCATGACTGCAATCACCATCTGCAGTGATTTTGGAGCCCAGAAAAATAAAGTCTGACACTGTTTCCACTGTTTCCTCATTTACATTAGAGGAATGGCCACATCACTGTTACCCTGTATTACTGACAGCTGTGCACAATGCTTAGAACTTAGTAGATTCCCAGGAAATGTATAACTTCTTGTGCAAATGCACCTCCTGATACATCCTTGAGATACTTCTCTGTTCTGACTCTGCAGTCTTATTCTCTTGAACTCTTCCCAGGATCTCTGAAATCTCCATGCCCTCTCTGTAGCTCTTACTAATTTATCAGCTAACTCTTGGCTGGTTGTATCCTAGTCCAGAATTTTCACTCATCGAGTTTGCAGAAGTTCATATCAGTTAGGTATATAACAGCCTGTATTTTTTTTTTAATGATGTAAAAAAACTGGGTATTTTTGTGTAATTAAATGACTGCCTAATTTGATTTATATTAACTCACCGTGTTCTAGAAAGGCTGAGTGCGTCCCCCTTCCCTCCACCACCCTCCAAATAAAACTTGTTAAGGTGAGAGGGTACGGAGGGTAATGTTATTATTGAGCCCTATACTAGTCACTCATAGTATAGCCAAAATAGAATAGTGACCCAGGTCATAAAACTCATTATGAAATAGACCTTGTCGTCATTCATTCATTCTTTTTCAATGAATTCATGGTTCTGTCTGTAACTTTTAAAACTTTAGACCATGCTATGATTGCCTGCCAATTGCTAGGGAAATTATAAGAAACTATTCTATTCCTGTGAAATAGAAGTAAGTGCTGTACATGAGATTTAAACATAAGGTTGTGAGAATTCAATAGATGGGATAATCTGTTTGGAGCTGTCAGGGAGAAATGGAGATGGGTCTCTGCCAAATCTGGAAGTTTGGGCAAGATTCTGATAAAGATAAGTTCAGTGTTGGCTCTGTTAGTCCATGCTTTTTCTCATAAGTAAGCATGAAGAAAGTATTTTGCATTAGGGACTGGGAATATGTGAAAGGTTTGGAACAAGCCCTGAAAAACATGTTAGGGTGTTAAAGAGAAACTAACAAAATGATTGGCAGTTGCCCAAAGTGTCATGTAGTGTATTTATAATGTACCCAGTTGTATCTTGCAATGTGCCGTGCCAGTGCAGGGAGAATTCACATACATAGGTTGCCTTCTTTTATAAACGGGGATAGCAGTAACATTGTACCTACCTCATGGGACTGTTGTTCAAGCCTGTGGTAAGCAAGACTATTTATGATGGTCAGTTTGGATCGATGAACAATAATTTGTAAGTTCTAGCTATTGCCTAGTTCATGCCAGTATTGTTTGCTGTCAAGAATTCTGTGTTTTCTTTTTTTGCAATGAGCAAATTTTGCAGGTTAGCTTTTATAGAAAAACTGCATATTGTGAAGTAAAATGAGCAAGAGTGGCTCATCCACAGAAAATGCACTTTGAGAGATTCGGTGCCAAGTGTCAACTGAAAAATAAATGTCTCAAAAATTGGCAAAAAGTTTCAATCTCATTTTTTAAAAAGTGAAAAGTGTTTCTGAGGTTTGGAAGTATTAAACATTTTCACAGTACCAGTGAGTCAGTATTCCATCAGAGTGCAATGGTTTTGACCACTACCCACAACAAAAAGCACATTGTATCACATCACAAGACACTGTGGGCACAGGAGCACACAGACATATAACAGAAACTGACGCTTCAGGAGACAGCTCATTCTTGCTGCGTTCCTTAATAATTGTTGCTCTAGCACATTTCTTTTTGTTCTTAATGCTGTTCACAGTCCACTAAACTGATTGCATAATTCAGTGATGCACTATGACCTGCATTTCAAAAAACACTGCTTATGACAAGATTTTTTTGATATCAACTTCAATTCTGAAATCGTTTTTATCTAACATAAATTTTCAAGATCGTGTGTGTATTTCTGATTCTTGCCACTAGCTTAAATCATTTTTTTTTCCTTCTATTAATCAGGTATCAACATGGTTTTTTACCACCTTTTCTGTCTCAGGACTGAAGGACAAAATCCACCATGTGGACAGCCTCCACCAGCTGTTTTCTGCCATCTCTCCAGAACAGATCGACTTTCCTCCTTTCGTCCTTGAATATGATGCCAGGGTAAGAAGTACCAGGAACTCTTCCTCACCTAGAGTATTATTGTAACTATTTTATAATGCAGTTCGTCTAAGCACATAATCTTTTCATTATAAGATGCTGTTGATACAGTTAATGTGTTTTAGTAAACTGGATAGTATCATTTGACATTCTTCTCCTAAGGTAACTTTTAGGAAAATGCTTGATTCTAAGAGAGGCCTTACCCCCCAGGGCCTTCCCCCTCTTTTCAATGAGAAACATTTTCGCTGTAAGTATAAATCCAATCCTTGCTTGTATTGTCAGTTTTCCACCACCTCTGAGACATACCTAGGCCTAATTTTATTAAGACTAAATGACTTTTCATCTACATAAATAGAACCAGAAGAATCTGTTGGTATCCAGCATTTTTCAGCATTCATTGTAAGCCAAGTAGCCTATTTTAGTCTTTACCCTACTAAAAGTTCCGTCTGTATAATGTTTGTAAGAGTGTCAACCAATAATAGTAACATTGTTACTTATATCAATCTATTAAACACTAAGAAATGGCTACTCTAGAATTTCATCAGAGCTCTAGTCCTTTGTGGTTACTTGCACTATCACTTTAGTAGTTAAAAACAAAAAAGTGTAACATGCTTGCCAAATAAGGCAAGTGATAATAAGGCAATTATCAGTTGCTTTACTTAATTATTGCTGATTGCATATTTTGGGGGATGAACCAGAGCATATATTTGTAGGTTATCTTAAGCTTTAAGTGAATTATTCTTCCTTAACTATTGTACAACATATATAAAGTAAATATTCTACAAGACATTTTTTCTCTAAAATTTCTCCAACTTCAGATGCGATTTCTGTTTCCCTTTATGTGGTGTACTCAGTCCTGTCTGACTGTTGTGACCTGATGGACTGTAGGCCGTCAGGCTTCTCTGTCCATTGGATTTTCCAGACAAAAATACTGGAGTGGGTTCTTCCTGACACAGGGATCGAACCCACATCTCCTGCGCTGGCAGGCAGATAGTTTACCACTAAACCACTAGGGGAGTCCATTCTATATACTAAAGGGCCTACAAAGAAGGCTTTCATTAGATATCAACACAATCCTCAAGCTTGGTTTTGTTTTTCTGTCTTATATGTATGTGCTTTTAGGTTTGATTTTTTTTTTTTAAGATCTAATCTATCAAATACAGGCCTAATTAATAATTTTATTAAAATTAAATAACCTGTAATATAACATCATCTCTGAATTATGTCTCTGTATCTGTATTGCTGCTGCTAAGTCACTTCAGTCGTGTCTGATTCTGTGCGACGCCGTAGACGGCAGCCCACCAGGCTCCACCATCCCTGAGCTTCTCCAGCAAGAGCACTGGAGTGGGTTGCCATTTCCTTCTCCAATGCATGAAAGTGAAAAGTGAAAGTTAAGTCGCTCAGTCGTGTCCGACTCTTCGCAACCCCACGGACTGAAGCCTACCAGGCTCCTCCGTCCATGGGGTTTTCCAGGCAAGAGTACTGGAGTGGGTTGCCATTGCCTACTAGAGCGTTCTAAAACTGAAATATTACGTGCTCTATACTTAAAGCCAAGGAGGGGAATAAGAAGAGAGAAGAAACAGCTGAAGGTGTCAGGAGATGATGTGGACAGAGCAGGCAGAGAGCACATCCCTAGATCCTGGCGCGCTCCTTTGGTGCCTTTGTGGTCAGTGGAGAGTGTTGTACACAGAGAACTCGTGTGCTTCTATTTAGAAAGATGGCTAAAGAAGCCATGTAGAGAAGCATTAGACAGAGTAAGACCCTAGGCAAGGAGACAAGGAAGAGGCAGTTCGAGGGAGCCAGGGGAGGCCTGAGACTGGAGCTAGGTGGTGGTGGTGACGATGGTGAGGTGTGAAGGTCTTAAAGCATAGTTAAAATTAGGTATTTTAGGGAATGAGATCCCCAGCAGTGTGGAGACCAAGCAGCCAGCCACTGGGAGGAATAAAGGAGGAAACAAGCCTGAGGTAACTGCCAACATTTCTGCTTTGGAAGACTTGGAGAATGTTATTGCCACCATCCCAGAAAAGCAGTTTGGAGAAACAGCACTAGGAAGCTCAAAGAGAGGAGACAGGTGGTCTCTTAAGTTTGTGACACATTAGGTTTGAGGTGCTGCATGGGAGGAGAAGGGGACAACACAGGATGAGATGATTGGATGGCATCATCCACTCAATGGACATGAGTTTGAGCATACTCTGGGAGATAGTGAAGGATGGGGAAGCCCGGCACGCTGCAGTCTATGGGGTTACAAACTGAGTGACTGAACAGCAAATGAGACATTGAAGTGAAGGTCTAGAAATTGGATAGATAGTTCCTTGTAAAGAAAAGTTTTTCCTTTCCTAGAAAGAATTAAAAATATGCTTAGAAAAAAGGAAATGAGTGTATTGTTGGTCAATTTGATTATCATGTTCAAGAATGCTTTGCCCATGGTAGATTGTTTATTTGGTGAAGATACGATATAGTGTTCATTATTGGCAGTCAGCTTCTATTTTTCTGGATCTTATGTGACTTAGAATAGCAACAGAAATTGTATAGGATTAAAAGGCACTTTTGAAGGTAATTTTTATCTATCTAGATCAAAATGGTACTGAGACCATTTCAGAAAGGGAGCTGGTCAGCATTCGTATAGTCAGAAAAGAGAGTGTAGAGATTTTCCTGGTCACAATTCTTCAAAGTTTTACAGTTGTTTCCAGAAAGAGAGAAAATATTTGATTGCTCAGAAGGCTCTTCCACAGTGTGAGACTAATATAAAAGATCTATTTCATGGCATTAAGAATTAGATTTTCCCTTCTTACTTTATCACAATTTAATGTTAATATAGGAAGCTTAGAAAAATACCATATTGGAATAAAATGGAGAAATCTTAAAGATGGATAGTAAACCGTTTCTTTTTAGTTGAACTTCAGGATTTCTCTCTTCAGGCATGTATCTTAAGCATAGCATCTGTCCATATTGAAGATACTGGTGGGGTTAGTATAACAGATCTTGGTAGGAAATACTAAAATACACACACAAAAAAACTTCCATTATTTTTTTTTTCCCCAAATATCCCAAAATGTAGCCAATCTTCAGATTTGATTCTACCAAAAAAAATTTTTTTTTTACCTTTTTGCTTCCTCGTCAGGTTTATAATCAGAAAGTTTAAAAAAAAAGAAAGTTTTCCTAGATATTCTCTTTGTTTTCCTGGTTATGGTCCCAGATCAATTTCTGCTCCAAAGCGTCTGCTCTGAAGAATACAAAGCTTTTGATTGACTTAGTCACTCAAATAACATTTACCTTCCTACTATGTTTAATACTGAATAGATTTAATGCTCCAGAACTATAATGTAAATATACCTTCAAGCAATGCTGTTTTTCACCCTACCTCATTCTTCATACCTAATTGTTATCTTACTTTTTTGTTTATAGCTTACTAAAAAAGTTACTTGTCAAAGAAATACTTTAATAACAGGAAATGAATCTTAAGTCTCATAAATCTAATTTAGAGTCCAGCTAAAACTGTCTTGATTTTTAAGATAAAGTTAGCCAAGATAAAGTCAAAAACTTTCCCCTTACACTGATTTGTTGCTTTCTGCATTTGACAGTAAAATTCTGGCATTTGATTCTCCATCTTGATCTTGGATGCCCTAAAAACCTTCCTTGTTAAAAGCCTTGCCACACAGGCATGTCATGGAGAAGCTCATTTCTGCCAATATGGTTCTTAAATTCCTCAAGGAGAATTTTTGTTTCTTATCTCAAAGATTCAGCACACAGCGGAACAACACAGTCTAATATGAAAGAATCTGGGCTTTAGATTTGAACAGACATGTATTTAAATTCAGGCTGTTTTGGTTGCCATCTCGGTGACTTAATCTGTGTGACCCTCCGTTTTCTGTTCTTTAAAATGAGGATGCTACCTACTTCATGGCACTATGAAAGGATAATGAAAGAAAAGTGCTGATTAAGTGTCTGGCATATTGAATGTTAATAAATGGTAATATTTTTAAGTATCATTATCCTGATTACTTCTGCCTACATTATAGCAATTCTGACTGACCCCAGTGAAATTGCTGTGTTGGCTGAAGCCTGCTCAGGGCCAAGCATGTGCTGGACATTTCACATACATTATATCATTGACTCTAAATCCTTCTCTTTTATATTCCCAGTTACATTGGTCCTAGTGTTTAATGTTCTTGTCATTTTTCCTTTCTGCAGGAAAATGGACCTTACTATACGTCTTATCTTCCATCACCAGATTTGTGACCTGCTGTCATTCCGTGCTCCTGGTTTCTAAAGACTCCACTTTTCTCTGCAGATCCACTACCTGTTGAAGCGATGCTCATTTTTGCTGTACAGCTCCAGAGAGCCTTTTGTCCCCCACCTCTCTGGTATTTTTTTATTGACTGTATATTTTCTGGCACATAGGCAATCTGAAAATGGTAGGCCATTCTGAACTGTATACTTATTTTAAATTTGTATATTTGTATCAAATGAAAATGTTCACTTTTAGAGGATTGTTGATAGCAATTGGGGAGCAACTTCTGAGTATCTTTAGTTTCTTGGAAGGGCACTGGATTCTCCATTAGACAAGCCACAATATCATTCACATCATCCCTCTCACGTTGCACGCCTTCTGTGTGTATGCAAGTATTTCTCAAAATATATAGAACCAATGAATGCTGACTGGATGCATTGTTTGCTTCAGATCCTGGCATTACGTTTTATTAAAGATAATTTGCTGAGGATAAAAGAGAATCATCTGGGATCAGAGATGTAGGAAAAAAGCGTCTGATCAAAAATGTCAGAAATCGTTAGCAAGATACAGGTCTTAGAATTTTACTGTACCAGTTAAGACAAAGACTTAAGGACTAAAGTTCCTGAGCTTGTATGATTTAAGATTGTCCCTGTTACGGTCTCAACAGTGGAGGAAAAACAAGAAGACTGTTCCTTCAGCCTTTTCCTACCACCAGAGGTGGTTTGGGCTCCATATTCAACAGGACAGCACATATTAGTAATCTTAGTAGAGGGTATCTGTTGAGACGCCGTCAGGGAACTTTAGAGAGAGAGCTGCTTTCCCAGAGTTGTGAATGATTCTATTTGGCTCTCAGGCCTACTTCCTCTGCGGACATTTCCTAGCCGTGTGTCTTGAGTTGCCTACATCAATATGAAGGAAGTGTGTTGACATGAACAAAACACCAGACCACTTTTGCAACTCAGCCTCTATTTGTGCCTTAGCTTGACTAAAAATTAGAATAATGCTAGCTACCTCACAGAGGTATCATGAGGATAGCATTCAGAAAGGGCTTTTGATATCTTTGGATGAAAAATGCTGTGCGGTGGGGTGTCTTCAGTTAGTTTTTCAATAATAAATAAATATCCTCGAGGGAGTGCTGCAGGACACTCCGCTTGTCCTTGGCACATTTTGAGTGACTTCCCTTTCCTTGGAACAAGAGTTAGTGCAGAATCCCAACCCTTAGGATCCCCTCCTATTTTGTCCAGGTGTCTTCTGGCCTACTCCTTCTCCAGTGCTACACTTTAGCGAGAGGCATGTGTTAGCCATTTTAAATGTTACTTCTTGAATGAAGGTCACACCGACATCATTTCCATCTGGGTTTCTTCATGCTCCTTTTAATTCCTGCATTCCCCATCCCCCACCCCATCATGTACACTGGCGGTTCGGAGAAGAAAAATTAGAATTCTTCTAATGTGCTCAGGATTGATGCTTTCAAGGGTCCCACCCCCTTAGGTCCAAATTAGTTCTTCAGTGGAGATAAAAGAAACATCATTTTTCATTTATGATAGAGAAATGCCCCTGTAGTTGTGTTAACCCCATCCTCTGTTTTCCTGCATAAACAAGAAGGGCCTTTACATTTCTCAGAAAACCAGTCTTATCTTTTGCATGTAATGGACACATCTGCTTTCTGCCAGTAATCAAAACCACTTGTTTCTTGCATATGCTTGTTTGTTAAGGACTTCCTGTTATGTTCCCTAGGTCATCAGGTCTAGACAGCCAGTCAGATGTCTGGTATTAACCTTCATCTCAAACAGTACTACTTCAATCCTTAGAGCCTTGACTTTTAAAAATCTGAAAAATTAGCTTAATCTTCTCCAGTCAATTCTTAGATCATATTTGAGGTGGCATTTCACTAGGACCAGTTGTAAAAATACACCAGCTTTTCTCTGTTATAGCTGGACTTGGCTACCTCACGTTGGCATCTGGCCTGAATCATTTCCTTAGAGGATTCAAGCTACTTTGCTGTTTGGAAAGAACCAAATTTTATAATTTCTTATAGGCAGTAATTTATAAAAGATGTCCCTTTGCAATATTCACAGCAATATATTAATGATTAATAGCAAGCAAGAATGTTCAAATGATGTCCTAGGGTTAAAGATGGTATGGGGCTATATACATGTCAACTGCATCTAATAATTTAATAATGACTAAAGATAAGATTGCTCTTCTCAGTGAAACTGAATCTGGTATTGGACCAAGTTCATGCTTTTATATAGCTGTCTGAAATGTTATGTAGTGAAGTTCTTTCAATGTACTAAATCCTAAGAGGGGAGCATAGTGACCTTGATGTTGAAATGATGAAGTAACTTTCAGGGTACCTGCCTAGGTGACACATACCCCTTTCAAGGATACACACATTAGAGAATAAATGGGTGGAGATGACCTCTAGCATCTGATATTAATTCAAAGCATCCTCAAGTCCTTAATTTAATTAATTTCTGTCATGCCAAATGCTAGTTGAATTGAGGTAGAAACTACTTATAGACTGTTAATTTAAATTAGTTCATGGAAGACATAATATGATTTTTAAAATAAGTATCTTTCTTGCTTCAGTATATATTTGGGTTCCTAACTCATCTGTATTCATTCTTAACTCTTCTATTTTGCTATTTCTTGATGGCAAAAAGACCTGAGAAAAGCTCAGTATTTATTAGACTCAAGGTTTAGAGACCAGGTGGTTCGTATCTTAAAGATTTTTTTTCTTTATTTAATAATATATCTTATTTCATTGGCTGATGCGCCATTATATTTATTTTTTCTAAAGTAAACCCTCTATAATAGTTGAGACTAAGAGAGGATTTTTAGATTACTTTTTAGGGTAAATGGATATAGATTTTTTTATCAAATATCTGAAGTTCAAAATGATTTAATCTCATTTCTAGAGAGAGATGGGTATAATCACTGTAGTAGCAAAGCATGGCCTGCCTGTTTCTACCTGTCTTTGCTCAGATATTATTTAATGAATTCAAACTATAGATAATGGTTTAATCTTTCCTTTGCCGCAGTTAATAGGAAAGCCAGAAAATATAGGTTCAGTATGAGCTAAAAAATCACTCCTGGTGTTTCCCGTGGTACATTGTCTGTGTATGTATGTATATAGTTTAAATTGCTTAATATATGAACAGAAATTATTGGAATTTGCCTTGGAAAGAGAAAATTTTTATGGTTCTAGTAACGGGTTGATTGTATTAAGGACCAAAAGTACTACAAGATAGCATGTAAACCTCTTAGGATTAGAGTTAGCCAGTGACTTTCAGATTGTGTTTCTCTTAGGCTATCGTCATCATAATCAACAAGCGCTAGAGTGTTTCACCTAGGCAGGTGCTAGTATACCTCGTAGTATGGGATGGACTCTTGGTTGGCAATGCCAAAGAACGTGAAGGATAAAGGAGGATTTTGACCTGTGATCTAGGTCACGTCATAAACACAGATTATAAGGATTGCCTAGAAGGTCTAACCATTTATACATGTATATCTATATCTACATACATATTTATATTTACACACAGTAATCTGGTTTGTTTTACATTCTTTGAATGTGGTTTAAATGGCCCATATGTAGAGAACATAAAGCAATAAATAGCCTAGTTTAAGCTTTGATTTTACCAAAATAGCCCTTGAAAAGATGGTATCAAGGTCTTTTTAGATATTAGTGACTCCCTTGGATATCAGTTACTAACTTGGTTTTCTGTGTTTCTAAGAACACTATCTCTGAATCTTAAGTACAACGTGATTTAAGTTTATAGGGCCTCTGAGTTCAGGTCTTCCCTCGTGGTTCAGATGATAGAGAAGCTACTTGCAGTGCAGGAAACCCAGGTTCAATCCCTGGGTTGAGAAGATCCCCTGGAAAAAGGAATGGCTGCCCACTCCAGTATTCTTGAGAATTCCATGGGCACAGGAGCCTAGCAGGCTACAGTCCATGCGATGTCAAGAGTCAGACATGTCTGAGCAACTAACATGAACAAAGTCTGAGTTCAAGATTAAAAGTATAAATATTCTCTAGGTAAATTATACTGACAAAATCATAACTGCTGAATGTGAGCTAATATTTTTGTTGAACAGTTGAAACCAACACATTTTGTATATACAATCATATCTTTTTTTTTTCCTGGTGGTGTGTTTTGTTAGTGTAATCACACAGTCATCATAAACTGAGCCAATACTTTGTCAAACCAGATGTTGTAGACCAAAACATCTAAACACGAGCCGAACATATGTATATGATTTTAATTGCTTCTGGGCAAAGGAGACCTAACAAAGTTTGATCGATGTGATCTTGAGATTTGGTTATTCAAAATTCAAAAGTTTTGAATATTTTTCATTTAAAAATATATTTTGTTCTTTTTGAATTAGAAGTTAGATCCCTTATAAAGAGAGTCCCCCTCTATACAAATACAGCCATTAAGAGCCGGTTAGTAAAATGGTAATGTTTATATTGAACCCCAGGGTTAGGACAGTCTTTTATGGCCACTATACCTGGCATTTTTCTAATCACTTAAATTCACCTACAGAGCAATATAAAATGCAGTAAATTTTATTGTCAACCTTTTCTATGGAGACCTAGGCTGGTGCTTCTCAAATTTTAATGTGCATGTATTAAATCAGCCAGGAATACATTAAAATGCAGATTCTGATATAGTAGGTCAGGGTGGAGCCTGGGATTTTCAGTTTCTTTTCTTTTTTTTTTTTTTGGCCATGCCACACGGCATGTGGGATCTTAGTTCCCTGACCAGGGATTGAACATATGCCTCCTGCCTTGGAAGCCCAGAATCTTAACCACTGGACCACTGAGGAAGTTCTCAATGCTCAATTTCTAACAAGCTCTTAGGTGATATCAGTGCTCCTGGTTGAAAGACCACACTTCAAGAGCCTAGACTATATTTAGCTTCCATATTGTCCCTGTTTCTGGTAAAAGGGACAGAACTTATCCTTGTAATAATACCTTCTGCAGGCCAGGCATTCCCACATTCCTTATCTCATTTAATCCTCTTAACAAATCCTCTGAAGTATGTGGTGATAGCGGTTAAGTGCTGCTAAAGCCTAAACACACAAGCAATGCAGTATAGAGTGGTGTTTCTCAAACTTGAATAACACACATCCCCTCTTAATACAGAAAAATTCTCTTAGCTCCTCAGTTTTTTACTTTATTTATTATAGTGTTATCTATGTATATATAAAGTTACATATAATACATGCCTTATGCTTATAGCTCTTGCACAAATATAAAATCAAAAGTTCACAGATCAGACACAAACAATAAAACTAATGCAATTTATAATAGCATTGACTAAGTGTGGTGGATGCCAGTGTTTTGCCAAGGTGAAGCTGTGAAATGATTAAGGTACTGAGTACTGTGCCACAGGTTATGTATTCAGCATGCCCCTACTAACTACCACGTGTGGTGACTCAGCTCTCCCGTTCTTTGTTCAAACTGTAACACTTCTTTGTGTAGCATATAGTGGTGGTGGTTGGTCTTCATGTAGCTTCAGTACATCATTCCCCTATTAAGTTAGTCTCTGTTCTCCATAAGCTTCCACAACTAAAGCAGAGCCTGGCTTTAACACTCAAGTTAAATGATGCAAACCAGGGCTGTGAAACGTATTTGGCTGTAAGGCAGTTATCCAGATAATTCAGAACATGAATACTGATTATTTTTTAGAAGTTCCATCAATGTGAAAACTGTCTAATTCTCATAGTAAACTCCTGAGTCTCTCATCCTGCAAACATACACACAGACTCTTAACTCCCCTTTCCCCTCCTCTCTCCCAACAAGAATTTTTCATGGTGGTTAACAGCACTGGTCCTTTGGCTTCTGACATACCTGGATTCAAAACTGGGCATGTTTCTCAGCATTTTCTGAATTTCACTGTTTTCATGTATTAAACAGGGATAATAATACTGATTCAATAACTAAGAGAAATCTATGTAATCATATTCATAAAACATGCATAGTAAGTGTTTATAAGTGGTAGCTACCATAGCTTTGATTAGAAGTAATAATAAGTAACATTTGGCGATTTACTTTGTGCCTCTAATGTTGCTAAACTCTTTGCATATGTTATCTTACATACTGAGTTGTAGATTGTTGTTATTCGGTCACTAAGTTGCGTTCGACTCTTTGTGTCCACATAGATTGCAGCACGCCAGGCTCCCCTGTCCTTCACTATCTCCCAGAGTTTGCTCAAATTCATGTCCCTGAGTCACTGATGCTGTCTGACTGTCTCATCCTCTGCTGCCTTCTTCTCCTTTTGCCTTCAATCTTTCTCAGCATCAGGGTCTTTTCCAAATGAATAGGCCCTTTGCATCAGGTGGCCAAAGTATTGGAGCTTCAATTGTAGGATTGGGCTTCAAATCCAAGTCTGACTGCAAAGTTCATGCTCTTACAAAAAATAATTAATATAGAACATCAACACTAAGTTGCTTATTTTAAAAGTTATTTACTGTTAAATTGTATTTTCTCAAAATTTTTGTTATAAAATTAATGATATTTCCCTGAAGGGGAAATGGCTAAGGTTCCTTTTAATGATTGTATGATGTGCTAATCAAATTGCCACATAATAAATTTAAGTTTCTTTTAAAGGCTCTCTTGCTAGGTTGTGGTCCAGTGAAGATACTAGGTCCATTAGGCTTCACTTGTGCATTATTGTTCTCTTGTATATTTAAGACCTGTAACTCATGGTATTATATAACATGAGATTCTTATTGAATCTCTCTCAACATCGCTATTTTGCAGAAAATAATTCCCCCTTCCCATGGTACTATGCTGGTATTCCTTGATAGTCTGAGAAATAATACACAAACATCTTAATTTTTACCTGTGAGACACATTTTTAAAAATTGTCCTAACTGTTCTTTAAAATAGTTACTACTAGTACATCTGTCATTTCCTAGTTTTCTGTTAAAAAAAAAACAAACTAGAATTTTAAAAAACTAACATGTCTGTTGGCCAGATGTTTATTCCTTGCTTTGTTTTGTTTTGCTTTTTTTCTCTAGTTAAGTATTGGGAGAATATACTAGGAGGGAGTTGTAAGAGGAACTCATTTATTAACAAAGATAGTAAACATTTGCATAAACGATTAGAATTAGTCGGAAACACATGACATGTGAGGCTGTCGTTGAATTTTATCAAAATCTATCGTAAAACTACTTCCCTTTCTGCCATCTTACACAGAAGCAGGATAATCTCTGTTGTGGAAATTATTGATTCTTTTTCCAATCCAGCCTCTTTCCCCCACCCCATCAGCAAGATCTTTAAGCTCAGTGAATGTGTGCCTCTCTGTCCATGTGAGTTACCGAGAGAAAAGATGTGTTCTCTGTGTTACTTCACTGCCTCACCCCATATCACAGCATAAAAATCTTTCTGTGGCTTCATATTACAGATACGGCCGAGCTCTACATGATTTTCTCTATTTTAGCAGTCTGTTCATTGACTTGGGGTATGAGTCCTTCCTTAGTTTATGTTATTCTCCTCTTTCATTTATTAGTTTTAAGACTGGTTCATTCTACCTTTTCTCTGATTATTTGGATATAGTGCCTTCTGGTTTTTTTGCCTCTTTAAAATCCAGATTTGTTCTCTGTAAGTAGGTATATAAAGCATTTGACTATTTCATTATGTCTCCTAGTTCAGATGTATCTGACATTTTCACTCTGAAATACTGGTTATGAATTATAACATCATTGACTTTTTAAACATAGATGGGTTATGTTTTCTATGACTTTTATTTCTTGTAGTAAAAGTAGGTTTTTAAAATTTTATGTGAAAGGGGGTGTTGGTTCTCAAAGAATAGAGAACCACTGAACTCTCTCATCTTATTGATGAAGAAGTAGAGGCCCAGGCAGGTTAAGGCAGCCTGGACTCCTCACCAGATCCTGTGGATTTCAGATTGTTTGAAGGTGACCTTGACATCTATAGCTGGAGCTCTTTGGTTTAACTGTGTTTGCCCAGCTGCTTGATTTTCACATTCCTTCTTATGTCCTCCAAAGCAGATTTTATTTTTATCATTTTTTATTTATGTTGCACTTGACTTAGCCAAGTTCCAGGGAAGGACCAAGTTCGGGAATTAACAGCAGAGGTTATCAGTCATTCAGGGACTGTGAAAATATTTGGGGATGGGAGATAATTGTTCATTTGAAGTTATAGGTGTGAGATTTTAGTTTTTTACCCAGCTATCCATTCACTCCCATTCACTGTCCACCTCTTAAGTAAAAATTCCTTCTTCCAACAAAACTGAACAAGAAAGCAGCTTTTAAAGCGTTTGATTTTGGAAACGCTGAGAAAATGCCAATCTGAATATGATAAACTTATACCACCTAGAGAACTGCACAGACTTTGGCAGTGGTACCCTATCAAGTACTAGAGTGCACCAAAACAGGCTCTGTATTAACATTGTGGAGGTTCTTGCAGGAGAAACTAAATTCTTATCTATGAGCCCATTTTTCTGTCATGTAGGGTTTTTTTAATGTAAATTTATTTATTTTAATCGGAAGCTAATTACTTTACAATATTGTATTGGTTTTGCCATACATCAACATGACGTCATGTGGTTTTATAGCATAGAAATTCTCTACTTCTTCCTGAGTCAGTGAGCAAGGAAGTACAGAGGAATGCTATACTTCTTCCACTCATTCAGTAAATGGTTCCTAAGGATCCATACATTAAAATAATGCTGGCTGCTGTAACAAATGACAACGGACGTGCTTAACGGCTTAAACACATTAGAAAATGTATTTCGCACAGAAAGCTTGAATAGATATTACTGGTGAGCAAGCACTCCTAGTCCTGATTCAGAGACCTGAACTCCTTCAATTTTGTGGCTCCATCATCTTCAACATGTGGCTTTCAAATTGTTAGTTGCTCAGTCATGTCTGATTCTTTGTGATTCCATGGCCTATACATCCAGCCAGGCTCCTCCATCCATGGAGTTTTCCAGGCAAGAATAGGGAGTGGGTAGCCATTCCCTTCTCCAGGAGATCTTCTTGACTCAGGGATTGAACCCCTGTCTCCTGCATTGCAGCCAGACTCTACCTTCTGAGCCATCAGGGAAGCCCCATGGCTTTCAAAAGATACACACTTTTCCATTTCAAGCTGGCGGAAGGGGAAGAACACGGAGGACTTGCCGGACCTGGAGGTGACACATAGCACCTCCATTCATATTCCTCTATTTAGAACTTAATCATTGGCTATATGGGGGAGCCTGGTGGACTGCCGTCTATGGGGTCGCACAGAGTCAGACACGACTGAAGCGACTTAGCAGCAGCAGCATACCTAACAGCAAGGTCAGGAGGTGGGGAATATAGACTAACTGGGCCCAGGAAGAGAGGCATAGGAACTTGGTGCCCAGCTTTTGGCAATAATCCAAGCAGTCTACTACATGCTAGAAAAAATATAAAAAATATGTTCCAACCACAAAGGAATAAATCACCCTGCAATGAAAGAAATGCTCCACTAGAGAGATGTCAAATGTCAGAGAAGGGTGTTGGCAAATGATCACAAATTTGCCTGAAACAAAATCCCATGGCATAGCTTAGGACATACCTGTAAACTGAAGCTCCTGGTTCAGACCCTCTACACCAAATGTGCTTGTACTCTAGAGCAGAAAGAATACAGAGGCATCCAGATGCCTCTTACTGCATCTTATAATATCTTACTACTTCAATTCTGTGGATCAAGAGTATTGACTTCTTAGAAATGCATACTCTTCAGGCCTTACCCCAGAACTATGGAATCAAAATGTGCATCTTATCAAGGTTCCCCCAGTGATTGGCATCCACATTAATTTTGAGAGTCACATTGTGATCCTGGCTCTGACACTTATTAGTGTTACTTTCGCCATATTGTCCCAACTCTGTCCCTTCCCTTCATCTGTAGAGTGGGGGGTAATTGGATATCGGGGTATCTCTCTAGAGATAATGTACGCAAATGTAAAATAATACCTGACTGTCAGCAAGCATTGGATATTTTCTTAGGCTAAGTATTTACTTCAAAAAACAACTGTAAAGAGACACAGCTCTTTGAACTGTTAACTCTCTGAACGCATCCTCTTTCAACCCTTAGGACTTCAGCCCTTTGAAATGGTGAGAGGTCTTTTATTCATACGGTTTAGTGTCCCTTAGAAATGTGTCAGCTCAGAAAAAATAAACATTTCCAAAGTCAGCGAATGGTGTTTGTCCTAGTAAGCCCTAATATAGACAGCAGCCATGATCTCAATCAATGAATTTTGTAAACTTTAAAGTATACACAGACATGATCTACGTACTTGCCAAAGCTTGAAAGACGGTAAATTCTTAAGGAACTTTAGTTATATATAGTAACCTTAGATTCATTGAAACAGGAAAAACCATTTCTTTATAAATTAAATAATTTGCTTCAACTAGAAAATAACTTGGTTTTCAGCCTTTCAGATTTTGGAAATCTAATCTTAGATTCATTGAAACAGGAAAAACCATTTCTTTATAAATTAAATAATTTGCTTCAACTAGAAAATAACTTGGTTTTCAGCCTATAATCTTTGTGCCTCATTTAGTAAGTGTAATATATGCATATTAAAGTTAATTTTTGCTTTATGTAATGATTTAGAAAGCATATCTAGATCTTTCAGCACCTTGGGTTTATCTTTTTAATACTGTTTCTCTTAATCCTATGTGGTTAGTGGTTATGTGGTTAGAAATTTATCAGAGTTAAGGCTGAATAGGTACTGCTCTAAGAATACAATCTGAGACTTAAAAGCATCTTTAAAGTCAGATCCTAATATCAGCTTATTTGATTTTTTTCCTCTTGCTCCTAAGTTACAATTTTAAAATTTCAGTTTAATTAAATTATGTTTATTGATGTTATGGGTGGCTTACTGTAGTTCATCAGATTATTTAAAATTAGGAAATAAATTGAAAGACTAACTATTATGGCTTTCACTCAAGGAAAGGAACAAGACAAGAACCACTTGCATTTTAGTTCAGATAGGAGCACCTCAGTCTAGATTTGTATATGCCTGTATGCATTTAGACCTGGCCTCCCAAGTCATAGAGGAATCATCCTTTCCATCTGACAAGTGAGGTCCAAAATGTTGCAAGTTGTTTCCTTTGTACAACACTTAATGCAAGACCAGAACTAAGAGGCACTAACACTTTCCTGTTGAATCCATCTTGTGGGTATGTTGTACAAACCAATTCAGTTTTGAGCCTCATCTAACCCCCACGGGACTTACACAAGAAGTGGAAAAAAGGCAAAAATCCCATGTTTTAGTCACAATAGTGCAAAGCCACTCTGTATCTATGTGTGTTTGTTTGTTTTATCTTTGTGTTTATAATTTATTGTTACATGTACCAAAATCAAATTATAATATAATTCTATGTTATATTCTTCTTGAATATAAAGTCTTTTATTTCTATTCTAATGTTATGGAGTATATCCTTTTTTGGTATGTTTATTTTCTCTTTCCTTTTTTAAGCAGCTTTAAAAGTGAAAGTGTTAGATGCTCAGTCATGACTGACTGTTTGTGACCCCATGGACTGTAGTGTAGCCCTCCAGGCCTCTGTCCATGGGATTTCCCAGGCAAGAATACTGCAGTGGGTAGCCATTCCCTTTTCCAGGGGATCTTCCAGATCTAGGGATCGAACCTAGGTCTCCTGCACTGCAAGCAGATTCTTTACTGTCTGAGCCACTAACAAGATAAAGTTCATATATCATATAATTCAGTCATTTAAAGTGTACAGTTCAGTGGCTTTTAGGACATTCAAAGTTGCACAGCCATCGCCATTGTCTACGTTGAGCCTGGTGAGCTATAGTCATAAGGTCATAAAGAGTCAGTCACAACTGAAGTGACTTAGCGCACACACACAGAGTGTCCTGAAAGGAAACCCCATACCTATTAACTGTCATTTCCCATTCCCACTCTTCTTCAACCTCCCTCCTCCATCTGGATCTTACTGCCATGCGTCCTGCCTCTAAGATACTTTGTGTTGTGCTCATTGGTAGAAAGTCTCAATAAATATTCGTTGAATAAGTTAAGACCCACAAAGCCGCCAGCTAGGGGGTGGCAACTTAGGAGTAATTGAAAGGGCAGTGGAATCCGTGTCAAAAGATTGGGTTTAAATCCTGACTGATACTCACCAGCAGTGCTGTTCTGGGTTTAGAGCCACTTCACCCTTATCTCTGTGGTGAAGACTCTTTAGAGTCCCTTGGACAACAAGAAGATCAAACCAGTCAATCCTAAAGAAAATTAAATGTGATTATTCATTGGAAGGACCGATGCTGAAGTTGAAGCTCCAATACTCTGGCCACCAGATGTGAAGAACCAACTCATTGGTAAAGACCGTGAACCTGAGAAAGATTGAGGGCAGGAGGAGGAAGGGACGACCGAATGAGATGGTTGGATGGCATCATCAACTCAATGGACTTGAATTTGAGCAAACTCTGGGAGATAGTAAAGGACAGGGAAGCCTGGCATGCTGCAGTCCACGGGGTCACAAAGAATCAGACACGACTGAGTGAGTGAGCAACAAGCCCTTCTCACCCTCAGTTTTAACATCCATGACATGTAGATGGCAATATCTGCTTCAAAGGATGGTTGTGAGAATCACTGGAGAAAATAGTTACAGTGCTGGACATAGAGCCCGGCCCACACCATGAAGGCAATTATGAATTTGTCCATCAAGGAAAGAGAAACCCCCAGGGCAATGACCAGGGGAAATCCCCGCCACCAGATTGCTCTGAAGCCTAATGAAAGTCAAACCCGAGGGCTTCAGAGTAGTGGCAGTGCACTTTCCTGACCTCAGTCCCCCCAGTTTCTTTCCTCAAAGAAGAGGGAATTCTAGAGTGCAACTTAAGATTACTTTCCTTACCTCACAACTGCGGCCTCTCCCGTTTCTGCATTGCCGGCTGTTTCCTCTCCACTGCTGCTGATGCTGAGTCTCACGGAGGGCCCGTACTGAGCACAGAATCAAGCACTGTCCATCAGCTGTAAAGACTGACCCTCCAAGGTGGGTTACCACCACCTCACCCCAACTTCAGCAGTATTTATTGCTCCTTTCCACTTCCCTGGTGGCTCAGACGGTAAAGCGTCTGTCTACAATGCGGGAGACCTGGGTTCGATCCCTGGGTCGGGAAGATTCACTGGAGAAGGAAATAGCAACCCACTCCAGTACTCTTGCCTGGAAAATCCCATGGATGGCGGAGCTTGGTGCAGGCCACTGTCCATGGGGTCGCAAAGAGTCAGGCACGACTGAGCGACTTCACTTTCACTTTCTTTCCATCACCAGGGGTGCAGAAATCCTCTCTAGGAGGATAAGCTGCCTAATTTGAGCAATTGGCAACCTCAGGCTGATTGATAGGCTTTTCAGGGACTGTGGCCCATATTTAACTTTTTCTCTCTTAAAGCAGCCACCTCCCCTCTGCCCCCGGAGTTACCTCAGCAGATTCGCTGTGCATGCGTGTTGCAAAAGCCTTTTCTACACAACAGTAATGAAATACTAGCCTCTGTCGACTACAGGATGCCAGGCATTGTAAATATATTCTCTCTCCTCCTTAGGATAAAGCTTGTAAGCAGGTATTTCCCCCATTTTCTGAGGGGAGGGCGGGGAGTGGGATTCTTAAAGTGAAGAAACTGGCCATAGGGAATAGGTTTTGGAAGGGCAGAGAAGATTGGGTAACTACCAATACAAAGCCTCTTTCTTAAATCTTGGGCCGTCCATTAGTGCCATCGGTCTGGTATGCAGAAGCACCGTGTGTGTGTACAGGTGTGGTCAGTCCCACTCTTCAGAGGCTTCTATTCACATCTGTATCTCAACCATTCACTAGCTCTATGACCTTGGGCTCATTTCCCTATCACTTTGAATTCCAGTTCTTTCATATGTAAAAAGTACTTACCTCTTAGAGTTGTGAGTATCCAATGATTTCATAGTTCTAAAATTCTCAAATATAATAGCTGTTGTCTCATTTAAAGATTCTAAGTGCTATGATCAAAATGTCTCACCTTCGCAGACTGAGGCATTTGACCCCCTAATTTTAAGTTGTGTCATATTACCAGTTCAGAAGATGTATGCTATATTTGGTATGTATCTCCTTCCAGAGGAAATGACATTTTAAATCAGGGGTTGGCGAACATTTGGGGGAAAGGACTGGATAGTAACTAGTTTAGGCTTTTCGGGCCATATGGTGTCTTGTCACAACTATTCATCTGTGCTGCTGTAATGTGAGAGCAGCCGTGGACAGTGCTCGAGCAAATGAGTGTGCCCGTGTTCCAGTAAGGCTTTATTTACAGAGGCTGGAATTCAAATAATGTTCAAGTCTATTAAAATTCTCTTTATTTTCAGCAGTTTAAAAATGCCAAAGTCACACTTAGCTTGAAGGCCAAATACAGGCAGTGGGCCTTAGTTTTGCCAACCTCTTTTTAAATAATTCAATAATTCTTTAAAGTTAATGAATCCAGCAAAGTTCTCACTAGGGAAAAACAATGCAAAGGAAGAAAATTAAGAGCTAATGGATCTATCAACTAGCTAGCCCAGGTCATAACTATATTAATCACTCCCTGCTCTAACACAGTCATGCAACCACTTTGAGATTAACCTTTTTATCTGTAAAAATGAAGTAATAACTCTCTGACCCACACCTACTTCTTCCTGGGGAAGGGAGTTTAATAATATTTATCATTCATTCATTTACTGAATTTATGCTTTTGTGCTGATACTTGAATCATTTTAGTTCCAATCTTATTGTCCACATTTACAGATGGGTGAATCTTATCTTAATTTACAGATGAAGAAATGGAGACTCGGAGGCAAATAATCTGCTCCAGATTACAGTACCAGTGTCTAAACCCAGGTGTCTGACTCCTATCAACCCTGTAAGCTTCTCTATAGAAAACACTCCATGACAGTGGGCACCTCATTGGACGTAACTCTGCGCTAAATCCCCCAGTGCCTAGACTAGCACCTGGCAAATAATAAACATTGCTCAAATGCTGAACTGAATTCATGAATGAATGAACCCATCCATTATGCCAGTGGCCCTTAATCTTTCTTAAGATCAGGGATACATTTGGGAAATAATTTAAACTTCTGAACCATCTCTTCATATAAATTTCAGACTGAGAAACCTTGCCTTAAGTATTTGGCTAGCTGCTGAAAGAAGATGCTGTTCACATACTCTGAATAATACTAAGTACAATTCTTACCCTAAGTATGGAAACAGGATTTGGAGGTGTCTTGTTTCTTCTTGTCAAGATAACTTCAAATCATGATATTAAAAGTGTTAAACAGGCCTAAAACATTTTATTCTCTACAGTTGCTCATAGCTCCCAGGCATACTTTTTAAAACTCTGGATTCTCTTAAAAAGCACATTTTCAAAATGTTACTTAAAAGTGACTTTTATTGGGTCCAAGTTGCTTCAACGTGAAAAAGGAGAAACCACACCCTATTAAAATGAACATGCAATTTTTTGCCCTCAGGGATACAGCCGTGAGAGCAGTGTCTGTTCCTCAGTGCCCAAGGCCAGCTGGATCTGAATCCAGGAAGTCACTCAGAAGAGGCCTTCTGCAGTTGCTTCTTGTCAGTTACAGCTTTACTCTCTACCCCACGGCCTTCTGTGAAGTCAAAGAGAAGGGGTTATTGATACTCCAACATTATTAAATTCAGATGCTAACTGAATTTTGTTTTCTTCTATAAGACAGCTATTCTTTATATACCCTTATTATTTACATCAGGACCTGTATAATCTAGCAACTAAAGAGTTAGTGCCACTTGCTCTTCTAGAACCCGACTCCAAGACGATGACTAGTGTCTCTTCTGACTGGTCAGTTCCAATGCCACACCCGTTTAAACATCACACTGGTGTATTACCATACGTGTTAGTTGCTCAGTCGTTTCCCACTCTGTGACCCCATGGACTGTCGCCCTCCAGGCTCCTCTGTCCATGGGATTTCCCAGGCAAGAATACTGGAGTGGGTTGCCATTTCCTTCTCCAGGGGATCTTCTGGAGCCAGAGATTAAACGAGGGTCTCTCACATTGCAAGCAGATTCTTTGCCACCTGAGCCACTAGGTGGGCTATATTACTATATATATATAAATAAGTATATATATCTATGTATTGTATGTATGTGTGTATATATATATAATGTGTGTGAGTTCACACATTCATATATACTATATAGTGTATATGAATAGATACATGAATACATATGAATGACTAGGGGTATAAACATTTCCTTTTTATGCATTGCCATATTCCCAATGTCTCCTTGAACAGTCCCCAATGGGTAGTAGGCTTTTAAATAATTGTTAAAAGAAAAGATTGTGTTTTGTGCTTATGTTATCAAAGAAGTTAGATCTAAAGCAGGAGAACCACTTGATCAGTCAGGATTTGGGAATGATTTAATAAGGCATGGGAGCAGAAAAGACATGAGTCAAGTGCAAATCAGGTCTCAGCCAAATGGCCTTTCCTTCGGTGAGCAGCCTTGCTTCACCACATTAGCTCTTAATAATTCTCTTTTTTTCAGGAAAGGTGAATGTAAGTGAGGATTGGGTTTCAGGTCCAAATTTGCCTCATTCATGATGAAATACTAGACCTGAAGGTAGCAGCAGCCTATCGTCTTACGCTAAGCCAGCAAGGTATGGAAGCCTGAGGCAAGGCTCTGAGATGATGAGGTAGGTTTGCCGAGTTTTGTGCAGTCTTCTGTAATGGTGGAGATGGAGTTACCCAGAATAGTTGAATTGAGCTGTAAAGCCTATGTGGTCAGAGCTGTTCCTGCCCTTCCTGGCAGCTGGGCATCTACACACACAGAGAAAGAGTGGATGCTCACTGTCTCCCCTCTCTTCTTACTCTCAAAGCTTACCTGCACATACCTGGGTACCACATCAGCGTGTGTGTCTTGTCAAGCTAGGGATTAGAGAAGAAATGTGCATTTCACATCATTTTAGCAGAATCCAAAATTTAGTGTGGTACATGGTTAAGAGTTCTCTAACACTTCCTGTCTTCCTCAAAAGCCCCTTCTGAATGTCCCTGAACTTCTGAAGCTGTTTCCAAACTGTGATTTTTTTTTTTAGTCTGTGATATAGAATCTTCTACTTTATTTTCTAAAAAAGCCTTTTTTAAGGTTTGAGAAATACCAGCTAAACAAAGCTTTTTACAGTTTGGTTTAAATTGTAAATCAAATTGTGGCACACTCATCTTCCTAATGTCTCTTGTCTTGTGACACCATCCCCAGATGGAAATAGCTCTTGATCAGGCCCCATGTTCTTGGGGAACTGCAGGGCACCCAGTGGTAACCACAGACTGCCGTCTGGGTCCATGACTCTTCTTAATCATACCAAAGAGGTTCTGTGTTTTCGCCCTCAGGACAGGAAAATAATTGATGTGGAACAAAGTGCTGCTTCTGCCTGCACAGTTCAGGTCTCATACTATAAGCACGTTTCCTTTCTATGTTTATTTGGTGCCGTCTATTTGGCAGTTTTGCTCCTTATTGATTTCTCTGTTTAAAGTGGCTCCCAGAAGAGTGCTGAAGTGCTGTCTCATATTGCTAAATGCAAGAAGGCTATGGTGTTTCTTATGGAAAAAATGACTCCATAAAGTGTTGAATAAGCTTCCTTCAGGCATCAGTTATGGTACTGTTGGCCATGAATTCAATGTTAATGAATCAACAGTCTATATCATACAAAGAATCTTTAAACAGAAACACACATAAAACAAAGTGATGGATTGATTGGTTGATGAAAATATGACCGGAGGCCCAAGGGAACTTCATCTTTGTATTTCTCTTAGAAGCACTGTTAAGTGGTTGCAGCAACTTTATAGAACATAAGGATCACAAATAATAGAATGAACTGCAGTTGTGAGCAACTGAATCCACACTCCTGTGTCCTACTGGAGTTACAAGTTTACTACGTACTCAAAAAAATAATGGTCAAGCAGCAACTATGCCCTGAGCTCCTGGAATATAATCTTGTACAAGAGGGTCATAGTTCTAAACTTCATGCATCTCATAGCCTGGTAGGGATGTTAAATTTTAAAATTTTCTTGTAAACATGCAGGACAAATGTGAATCTGGTATTAATGACCAGTTCTCTTACAACAAGGGATGGACAAAATCCTTAGCCAAAGGGACTAAAGAAGTGTATATTCTGAGTCTTTCTCCTTTCTGCATTAAAATGTGCTCAGCTACCTGAAAGCTCCCCTTCACAGTCCTGCATCCAATGAGAATCTTGATACGCAACAAGTTAGAAGATAGGTCTGGAAAAACCTTAGTCCAAGTGTTGCAAAAAGCTTATGTCTTGGATACTAACTTACAGTTACTTGCATCACTGTGGTAAGAATGATCATGCTGTCCTCCTGGGCTGAGCAGGAGAAGATGCTGAAATCTAGTAGTAACAGTTGGTGTACCATGTATTTGCTCAGTTTTCCATGACTGCCATATATCTGGTATTTGAATGTCTGGAAGCACGTAGACTCATTGACCCACTTACTGCAAGGTGATATATAGGCTTTCTAGTTAATCAGGGGAGAAGGCAATGGCACCCCACTCCAGTATTCCTGCCTGGAAAATCCCATGAATGGAGGAGTCTGGTGGGCTGCAGTCCATGGGGTCGCTAAGAGTCGGACACGACTGAGCGACATCACTTTCACTTTTCATTTTCATGCGTTGGAGAAGGAAATGGCAACCCACTCCAGTGTTCTTGCCTGGAGAATCCCAGGGACGGGGGAGCCTGGTGGGCTGCCGTCTATGGGGTCACACAGAGTCGGACACGACTGAAGCCACTTAGCAGCAGCAGCAGCAGTTAATCAGGGCCAGACCATAATTCTAGCCTTTCTTGCTGTGCATTTCACTGCGTCCACATTATTCGGAGGATTGTCCCTGTCTAGAACTTCCCGTGTCACACTCGGAGATCTATCTTTCTTTATATTTGGCTGCACTGTGTCTTTGTTGCTGCTCGTGGGTTTTCTCTAGATGCGGCGCACTGACTTATTGCAATGGCTTCTCTTGTTGCACAGCACAAGCTTCAGTAGTTGCAGACTGTGCAGGCTTCAGTAGTTGTGGCTCGTGGGCTCAGTAGTTGGAGTTTATAGGCTCTAGAGCGAGGGCTCAGTAGTTGTGGCACACAGGCTTAGTTGCTCCATGAACTGGTATCTCCTGTACCACAAGGTGGATTCTCAACCACTGGACCACAAGGGACACCCCCCACCCATCTTTCTGTAAACACTAGCATCTATCCTTTGAATGTGTTTGGGGACCACGTGCCCATCCTCGGAAGGGGAACCACCAACTCCCATTTATGATGATTCAGTCCCTGATAGCGCTTTCTTCTTCTGGCAGAATGTCACCATCAGGAGGCCAGTACCTGATTCATGAGAGTCCTGTTTTTATTAAGATTCTGCTGGTCTGTGTCATGCATGTGCTTGTGGGATCCAGGGGGTCTGTTAGAGACTGGTGACCTTCCTTTCACATAGCAACAAATTTCAGAGAGTTACTTGTCACTATGAGCGGTTTCTCTAGGTTCAAGCTTGTACATGTAAGATCTTTACCAGCTGTATTTCTGTCACTGCAGTCGTGTCTCTACCTATTGGAAACCTTTGTGGTATTCAGATTTGCCAAGCTTCATCAATTCTGCAAATAGACCTCTGGATGCTGCCTGCCACAAAATATTTTCTTCATATTGCTGCAGTAACAAAGGGAACCGTGTTAACCTTCCATGTAGGTTTTGGCAAAAGACAACCTAGACTATACCCTCCAGCAGGGAAAACCATGCTGGACCTGTTTTTAAAACCCCAGTATCTACAGCGCTGGGCACAACACCTGCACTAAGTATTTTTTTTTTCACTGACACTGAGCTAAGTGCCACTTTGGATTCTCACATTAATCAGAAGCCCTGCCCTTTATAGTTACTTCTGGCTATGACAATATAAATATACACTCCTTGACTACACCACATTTTATTTTTTTTTAATACAGAGAGTTTCTTTTGTTTTGTTCAGTCACTAAGTCACGTCCAACTCTTTGCGACCCCATGAACTGTAGCATACCAGGCTTCCCTGTCCTTCACCATCTCCCAGGGTTTGCTCAACCTCATGTCCTATTTATTTATTTGGCTGCCTTGTATATAAGATCTTAGTTCCTCAACCAGGGATTGAAGCCATTCCCCCTTAAGTGGAAACATAGAGTCTTAACCACAGAATTTCCCAGGAAGCCCCATACAACACATTTTTAAAATATCCTACTTCTTGCCAGGGATATGGGCAGTACTTAACAGTTTCACACCCATTTTTATGTGTGGTTTTCTTTTTTTTTGCTTTATACTATAATATTATTGTGAAAAATAATTAGACATGGATCTACAAAGCTATGCATTTTAACTGGAGGGTAGAGAAGGTAGGAAGAAGAAGAGGCAGGAAAATCAATGTCTTGCTCTGCTTAAATATCTAAATAACTTTTGGTCTTGCATGAGTTATTTGTAAAGACATAAAGGATGGATATATTTTCACCAACAGTATATTCTTTGGTGAAAGAGAGCCTGCCCCTATTTGTAAAGGCTTAATAGTATCCTATGTTTTAAGAGCTGAAGATTCCTTTTCTTCTTGTCTTGTTTATAGCACTTAACTTGGTGGAATGTTGCAGAAAGAACATGGGCTCTGAAATTAGAAGACCTGGGTTTGAACCCCAACCTCTCAGCTTCGTTTTTTTTCAAAATCTGGCCTTTGTCTCTAAGCTTATTGTCTTCTTATACTTCATCACTCAAAATGTAGCTGAAGATAAACCATGAACTGGAAAGCACAATATCCAACTAGTAAAGAACCATCATCACATCCTTTATAAATTCAGTACCAACCCTTTGACTCTGGATACTGTAAGGATCTACTAGAATTATATTTTTTAGCAATGACCTCTAGTCACTTAAGTTTAACATAATAAATGCAAGGACTTTGCCAAAGCAAATTGCTGAAAAGAACACGGTGCAACAGAAGCAGTTCACAAAGTTCTGTAAGTTTTGATTGATGAATACATCCTGCTGCTGTGTTAGCAAGGGCTGGCAACCAACCTGAAGACAGAGAAAAGAAGTGATGAAAATGTCAAGATTCCTCAAGCAGATATGTCATGGAATGAGTGGGGGCAGACAAGGATGTTGCATTCAGTGATAAAGGCCAAGAGAACTGGCCATCTCCTCACCAAATTATTGCTGTCTTATTCAAAGAATCCCACTTTGCTGTGAAGACTTGAAAATAAACACATTCCAGCAGAGAACTGTCAGTCCTGACCTTTGTTCTGGGTGACCTATGGACAAGAATAGTATATTGTACTTTCATGTCTTAAAGTTTTAGTACTTTCTTTCTTATAAACATCTGGGACTCTAGGATATGACAGTTGCAAGTGAGCATTTTTGAGACTAGAACTTTATTTGCATTCAAGGCTGTTCCGGAAATACTCCATAGTAATCACACTATATAGGATGTCCTGTTTTGTCACGGTACTAGTGAGCTGTGACCTTGCAGAGATTTTCCAGAGGGTCAGATCTGAGAGTATGTTGAATTCCACTGCATTTTTACCATGTCTTAAGAGCATCCGCACGGGCACTCATGAGTTGAAATTTTAACTCTCTTTCCTCCAAGTGTGAGGAAAGCACACAGGAATAGAAAATGCATGCTCTCTATATTTTCCAGAGGAAATTTTGCTGTTGAAAGTCTCCTACATGGTTCCCAAAACACTTTCTTTCATTGTGTCAACCAAGAAGCTCTACACTCTCTTATCAACCTCTTATGAGAGACACAGATATTCTGACCCAAGTTATCAGGCTTTGACCTCTGGCACATTTGCTCTGTTCTTATTCTTTGCAACACTTTGGACTGTAGCCTGCCAGGCTCCTTTGTCCATGGGATTTTTCAGGCAAGTATATTGGAGTGGGTTGCCATTTCCAGGTTCCCAGGGATCGAACCCACATCTCCTGTGTCACCTGCAATTCCAGGCAGATTCTTTACCACTGAGCCATTGGGAAAGCACCCCACCACCACCTCCCCGCCATATGTGCATAAACACGCATAAAAAATGGGCTGTGAAAGGAAGGAAAGAGAAACTGGCATCAGCGAACCAATCAAAGGGAAAAAAAGGAAAGGAATTAACATTGAAAAAGGCAGATGGAAATGGGTTACATGATGGGTGAGCAGAAGAGTTTTCCTGAACAACATGCTATTTTGGAGGATGACTGTGACCAGCTCAAGAGGAAAATTCCCACAGAACTTCTTCCTTTCTTCCCAGAGTTCTCTGATCATAGGATACACACCAGTGAATATAGAAGAAGTGAAAGTATAAAGTCACATTTCTGAGCATCCTGAGTTCTGTTTCTCAGTCATTTGAGTTTACTGAAAATATGTTCTTGCCTTTTGTATTTAAAATCTTCAGTAAGCAGTGATATCCTCAAAGAGGCTGAGATATCATGGTGAAGTGAGTAATGTAACAGTCAGTATATAGAATCCCTTATGTGCCAGGGGTTATTCTATCTATGAACACATTTAATTCTCCCAAGAATCCTGTGAAGCTAGTTATTATCCCCACGCTACAGATGAGGAAATTGAGGCACAATGAGAGTTAGGGCTCTAAGTCACATCAGTAGGAGGGCCAGGATTTGAACCTAGTACTGAAGTCCCCAGGTTTCCAATTTTCCAACTAATAGAGTCAGGTCCTTCCCTAAGGACACACTGTGATTGATGGTGGGGTCGATGGGAATTCAGACTCTCGGGCTCCTCAGACAGCTTTACAAACCTTGCAACTGGCATCAGTGTTAAAGGTTCTTAGGCATTGAAGTGTTTAATGTTGAGCTTTATACAAAACAAAGAATATGTTAGCAATTGAATGGGAATGTATATTTGACCTTAGAACTGAGTATGTCATATCATTAAACAACTGCCCTTCCTATAACAAGACTTGTCTTAGCCACCCCACAAATAACAGCACATCCCAGTATGAAACAAGAAATGGGCATTCTCCTATGGTGACTTGAATGTTTTTGATTTGGAGAAACTGGATGCCAGACTTCAATGTATAGTAATAATCAGAAAGAAAAATTCTTTAATAATATTTGGGGGCTACTTATTTATTCTCTGTTTATAATTTCCAAATGTCTTTTGACCAAATTGCTAAGTCACTTCAGTCTTGTCTGACTCTGTGTGACCCCATAGATGGCAGCCCACCAGGCTCCCCTGTCCCTGGGGTCCTCCAGGCAAGAACACTAGAGTGGGTTGCCATTTCCTTCTCCAATGCATGAAAGTGAAAAGTGAAAATGAAGTCACTCAGTCGTGTCTGACTTAGCGACCCTGTGGACTGCAGCCCACCAGGCTCTTCCATCCATGGGATTTTCCAGGCAAAAGTACCAGAGTGGGGTGCCATTGCCTTCTCCGAAAGGATACAAGCTTTTCATCAAAACTTCAAGATCCCAACAATGTGACTCCAGCCTATTTTTGCAGCCTGATCGTCTTACCAGTATTTCCTTTATCTTCAAACGTTTGAGCTGAATCTCACCCGGACCTTCTCCATCTCTTGTGTGATGGAATCAGGATCATTGTGTTCTTATCTCGGTCCCCCAACATTTTCTCAGGTGGAAAAGTGTGTTTCTTACCCACCCCTGCCCTTCTTGTGGTGCTTCTTGAACCTGACAGCTTTCTTAACTTGACTTCCTTGGTGCCTTGCCGCATATACACATTGTAAGGTGACATGTCATAGATGTCAAATGTTAACCAGGGAAGGGACCTTAGAGGTGAACTAGTATCACCCTTTCGTTGTATAGATGGGAAAACGGAGGTGTGCCAGAGTTCAGCCACCCAAGGTGAGATGGTGACAGAGCCAGGGCCCCTGACTCCCTGCAATTTATTACCTTCTCAAGGCTATGGTTTTCCCAGTGGTCATGTATGGATGTGAGAGTTGGACTGTGAAGAAGGCTGAGCACTGAAGAATTGATGCTTTTGAACTGTGGTGTTGGAGAAGACTCTTGAGAGTCCCTTGGACTGCAAGGAGATCCAACCAGTCCATTCTAAAGGAGATCAGCCCTGGGATTTCTTTGGAAGGAATGATGCTAAAGCTGAAACTCCAATACTTTGGCCACCTCATGAGAAGAGTTGACTCATTGGAAAAGACTCTGATGCTGGGAGGGGTTGGGGGCAGGAGGAGAAGGGGACGACAGAGGATGAGATGGCTGGATGGCATCACTGACTTGATGGATGTGAATCTGAGTGAACTCCAGGAGTTGGTGATGGACAGGGAGGCCTGGCATGCTGCAATTCATGGGGTCGCAAAGAGTTGGACACGACTGAGCGACTGAACTGAACTGAACTGAAAATGTAGAGGGGAACGTGGTGTCGGGAAAATATTTGATGGTCATGAATTGTATGGATTATTTGTGTCCTGATGGGACTAAGTAGAGCAGAGAAAGGAAAATCGATGATATAATGATTGCAGGAGGGAAGTTGTTGAGTGAGGGGGGGATGGAATCCAGTATTTGAAGAAAGGACTTAGAAAATGGCCTGAACAGTTTACCCATAGTGATAATGGGGACATTGAGTGTGTGGGTGTATATGTAGATATATTGGCAGATATCAAGAGCATGTGGAAGTTTTTTCCTGAATTCTTTTTTTCTATTGAATAAGAAATATGGGAGGTTTAGGACAAGATGGAGGAGGAGTAGGTGGACGTGGGGTGCATCTCTCTCCACGGATACAACAGGAATACACCTTCAGACACAGAAATACATGCAGAACACCAGCTGAGAGAGGACAGGAGTACCTGAGAAACGGAAAAGAATATATAGACCCACACAAAACTCGGTAGGGCAAAGGAACTAAGGAGAAAAACAGGAGTGTTAGTTTAGTGGGCCTGCCCTTGGTGGGTGGGGGAACTGAAGCAGGGGTCCAATCCCCACATCAAGGCAATTGTTTGAGTCAGAGAAGAAACATTTAAGGCTGAGAGTGAAGCTGATCTGTGGAAGCCTAAATAGAATGAGAATCGGACAGTCCTTCCCGCAGCCATACACACCCCAGACCATGCAGCGGCTGGGAGCTGGAGTTTAGGGATTGTGGAGCACTCCCTGGGTGAGGGCTGCTGTTGACTGTGGAAAGACGAATCAAGGGACTGTGAGGGAGGAGATTGTGGCGGGAAATGACTGTGGAGGAAAGCTGGGCAGCCATGGAAACAAGGAGATACTGCTGTCACACGTAGTGGGTGGAGCCATCACCACAGCCTCCCTCCCACAAGACGCCAGCATTGGCAGCGGAACAACAGACAGGCTGGCCCATCAAATGCCTGATGCACCCCATGGTGCTTCTTTAAGTGCCTGACACACCTATCTACAGAGTAAGACCCCAGTCGAGGGGCCCCCTCTATGTACCTGATGCGCTGAACCACAGAGAAGGACTCCAGGCAAGGAAGCCCTCTAAGTGCCTGAACAGGTGGAGCTGCGGAGAAAGACTGGCCAAAGAGGCCTTCTGATCGCCAGGTACAAGAGGCTGGAAAAAAGACTCTGATAGGGCCATAACTCCTGCTGCGGAGGCAGTCCATGTCCCTGCACACTTGGCACCGCCAGGGTCCCCACAAGCCAAGCAGCTGTGCCACCTTCATGCTCAACTCTCACTGGGGCAGAGCTGCCACAGGCAAGAAAAAGTCTTGTGCCTCTGTGGCCGGGTCGCTTCAGCAGTGTCCGACTCTGCAGACTGTGTCCTGCCAAGCTTCTCTTGTCAGGGAGGGGGCTTCTCCAGGCAAGAGTACTGGAGCGTATTGGCCAATACTGGTCGCCATACCCTTATAGAGCACTATATTTCCTGCTGCCCTAGCTGCCAACTCCCCTGTGTACCTGGTGCTGCCAGAACCCCTGCGACCCAAGAAGCTGCACCACCTCCACACCCGGCCCTCACAGGGGCAAACCCAAGTCCTCCAGGGCAGCCTCAGGAGCAAACCCCAGTGGATGACCCACATGTAGAGGTGGAAATAAAACCACAATTGAAACCCAGGGGCAGTGTGGCTAAGGAAGAAGACCCAAAACCCTCCCACCAGCTGTATAAGTTGCACATTAAATCCACATGATCAACTAGGCAGACTCTGTGTTTATGGAATATATAAAAGGTCACTGAGAGCTCCCACAAAAGAAAACGCACTAGTTCTGATAGCTGTGGACATTGGAGGCAAGAACACAGAGGAGTAGAACCAGATTAGAATCTGAGCTGCCCCCACAGCAGGTCCAGTGATAACACAGTGTTAGAGTGAATCCTAGGGAGGTGAGGTGGACTGTGACTCCCAGCGAGGGAAAGAACTCTGACAGCAGTGACTCAAGAAGTGTATTATTCTTATGTTTTGACTTGTTCTGTAGATTCTTTTGGATTTTTTCCCTTTTTTTTTTTTTTCCTTTTTATCCCCCCTCTGTTGTAGTTGTCGATTTTATTGGCACTATGAAATCTAATTAAGCTTTTGAGCTTTTTTTTTTTTCCCCTCCTCAGTCACACTTTCTATTGTTGTAAACCTCTGCCTCTACATTGGCCTTTTGCAGGTCTGGGGGTTTTCCTTTTTTTTTTTTTCTCTCTTTCTTTTTTTTAATTTTAAATTTCTTAAACCTATTATTTTTTCTACATTTATTCCTTTGTTTGCTTTTTCTACTTTCTTTTCCCCTTGCAGTTAATCTTTAATATGTATAAATCTTTATCTACCTCTGTTTAACTTTGTGTATCTATTCTTTCTTTCTTTTCTTTCTTTCCTTTCCTCTCAACATATTTGTTAGTTTTATTTTCATTGCTTTACTCCCCAGTTGGGACCTTGCTTTAGTTTGTTTTCCAGTTTGTGCTTTAGTGAGTTTTGTTCTGGTAGACATGATTTTTGGTTCCCTTTGTTTGCTGGGTTGATCTAGTGTACTTTATTTTTGTGGAATGTTTGGATTTTGCTTATGTGTGTATATGTATATGTGTATATTCAGTCAAACCTCTGCCTCTACATTGGGCCTTTGCAATTCTGTGGAGTTTTCCTTTTTTCTTTTTCCATTTTTTTCTTTTCTCTTTTTTTATAATTTTAATTTTTAATTTTTTTAACCTATTATATTTTTTCTACATTTATTCCATTTTTTCCTTTCCACCTGTTCTTTTCCCCTTGCAGTTAATCTTTAATGTCTATAAACCTTCTTCATCTACCTCTGTTTAACTTTGTATGTCTATTCTTTCTTTTTTTTTTTCCTCTCAATATATTTGTTAGTTTTATTTTCATTGCTTTATTCCCCAATTGGCCCCTTACTTTAGTTTTGTTTTCCAGTTTGTGCTTTAGTCAGTTTTGTTCTGATATAGTTTTTGGTTTCCTTTGTTCACTGGGTCAATCTACTGTACTTTATTTTTGTTGAACTGTTACGATTTTGCTTATGTGTATATATGTATATGTGTATATTCAGTCACACTTTTTATTGATGTTATAAACTTCTGCATCTAGGTTGGGCTTTTGCAGTTCTATGGAGTTTTTCTTTTTTCTTCTGGTTTTTTTTTTCCTCTTTTTTATAATTTTAATTTTTAATTTTTAAACCTATTATATTTTTCCTATATTTATTCCTTTGCTTGCCTTTCCCTCTGCTCTTTTCCCTTTGCAGTTAATCTTAAATGTATATAAATCTTCTTCATCTACCTCTATTTAACTTTGTATATCTATCCTTTCTTTCTTTGCTTTCTTTCCTTTCCTCTCAAAATATTTGTTAGTTTTGTTTTCATTGATTTATTTCCCACTTGACACCTCGCTTTAGTTTTGTTTTCCAGTTGGTGCTTTAGTTTTGTCCTTAACTGGTAAATATAATTTTTTATTTCCTTTGTTCACCAGATCAACCTATTGTACTTAATTTTTGTTGGACTGTTTTGACTTTGCTCATGGGTTTTTATGTATATGTGTATATTTCATTATTTTAATTATTATTTGCCTGATTTTGTAATTGCCATTTGTCTGGGGTTCATCTTTGGTTTGTCATTTTTGGATATTTGTTTTAATCTCACTTAGTGCCATAACAAACCCCTTATGGAATCTTCGTTCCTGACCAGAGATCAAGCCCTGAGCCTTTGGAGTAAGAGCACTGACTCCAAGACCCTAGACTACCAGAGAACTAACCCTAGGGGGTGTCAAATAATGAGAACTCACACAAAGGCAACCACTTGAATATAAGACCCAGCATCACCCAACCACCAGTAGTACCCTGTGCAGGATACCTCATCTAAACAACAAACAAAACAAAAATACAACCCAGTCATCAGTAGACAGGATTACCACCTCACTCAGCCTTGCCCATAAGAGGAAAAACAAACAAGCAAACAAAAATCTCAGCACAACTCTCACCCTATAACAAGCTTACACAAACCACTGGACCAACCTTAGGAGAAAGTGAAAGTGAAGTGACTTAGTCGTGTCCGACTCTTTGCAACCCCATGGACTGTAGTCTATTAGGCTCCTCCATCCATGGGATTTTCCAGGCAAGACTGCTGGAGTGGATTGCCATTTCCTTCAGCAGAAACCAAAAGGAAGAAAGAATTCAACCTTGAAGCCTGGGAAAAGGAGACCTCAAACACAATAAGTTAAAAAAAAATAATGAAAAGGCAGAGAAATACTACACAAATGAAGGAACAAACTAGAAACACAGAAGTCCAAATAAATGAAGAGGAAATAGGCAAACTACCTGAAAAAGAATTCAGAATAATGATAGTAAAGATGATCAAAAACCTTGAAAACAAAATAGAGAAAATGCAGAAATCAATTAACAAAGACCTAGAAGAGTTAAAGAATAAATATCCAGAGACAACACAATTACTGAAATAAAAAATACTCTAAAGGAATCAATAACAGAATATCTGAAGCAGAAGAATGAATCAGTGAGCTGGAAGATAAAATGGTGGGAATAATTTTTGAAGAGCAGAATAAAGTAAAAAGAATGAAAAGAACTAAGGATAGTCTCAGAAACCTCTGGGACAATATCAAATGCACCAACATTTAAATTATAGGGGTCCCAGAAGAAGAGAAAAGGAAAGGGTATGAGAAAATTTTTGAACAGATTATAGTTGAAAATTTTCCCAACATGGAAAGAGAAATAGTCAAGTTCAAGAGTCACAAAGAGCCCCATACAGGATAAGCCCAAGGAGAAATACACCAAGACACATACTAATCAAACTAACAAAGACTAAACACAAAGAAAGAATATTAAAAGCAGCAAGGGAGAAACAACAAGTAACATACAAGGGAAACCCCATACACTTAACAGCTGATCTTTCAGCAGAAACTCTACAGGCCAGAAGGGAATGGCAGGATATATTTAAAGTACTGAATGGAAAAAAAAAAATCTATAACCAAGATTACTGTGCCTGGAAAGAATCTCATTCAAAATTTCTCATTCAGAAATAAAAATCTTCTCAGACAAGCAAAAGTTAAGAGAATTCAGTACCACCAAACCAGCTTTACAACAAATCTTAAAGGGACTTACATAGTCAAGAAATACAAGAGAAGTAAAAAGATCTACAAAATGAACCCCAAACAATTAAGAAAATGCAATAGGAACATATATATCAATAATTACATTAAATGTAAATGGCTTAAGTTCTCCAACCCAAAGACACAGACTGGCTGAATGAATACAAAAACAAGACTCATATATATGCTGTCTACAAGAAACCCACTTCAGACCAAAAGACACATACAGACTGAAAGTGAGAGGATGGAAAAATATATTCCATGCAAATGGAAAGCAAAAGAAAGCTGGAATAGCAATCCTCATATCAGACCAACTAGACCTTAAAGATTACAAGAGATAAGAAAGGACACGGCATAATGATCAAGGGATCAATCCAGGAGGAAGATATAATAATTGTAAATATCTATTCACCCAACAAAGGAGCACCTCAATACATAAGGCAAACGCTAACAGACATAAAAGGAAAAATTGACAGTAACACAATAATAATAGTAGGAGACGTTAACACCCCACTCACACCAATGGACAGATCATCAAAACAGAAAATTAATAAGGAAACACAAGTCTTAAATGATACATTAGATGAGATGGATCTCATTGATATCTTCAGGACATTCCATCCAAATGCAGAAGAATACACCTTCTTCTCAAGTGCACATGGAACATTCTCCAGGAAAGATCACATCTTGGGTCACAAATCAAACCTCAGTAAATTTAAGAAAATTGAAAGCATATCAAGCATCTTCTCTGACCACAACACTATGAGACTAGATATCAATTACAAGAAAAAAAAAAGTGTAAGAAACACAAACACATGGAGATTAAACAACATGTTTCTAAATAACCAATAAGTTACTGAAGAAATCAAAAGGGAAATGAAAAAATTTCTAGAAACAAATGACAATGAAAGCATGACAAATCAAAACCTGTGGGATGCAGAAAAAGCAGTCCTAAGAGGGAAGTTTATAGCAATACAATCCTACCTCCAGAAACAAAAACATCTAACAGAAAACCTAACTTTTCACCTAAAACAACTGGAAAAAGAAGAACAAAAAAAAAACAACCCCAAAATTAATAGAAGGAAAGAAATCATAAAGATCTAAGCAGAAATAAAGAAACGAAAGAAACAGTAGTAAAGATTAATAAAACTAAAAGCTGGCTCTTTGAGAAAATAAACAAAATTGACAAAACTTTAGCCAGACTCATCAAGAAAAAAAAATAATTAAATCGACAAAATAGAAATGAAAAAGGAGCAGTTATATCAGACAATGCAGCAATACAAAGGATTAGAAGAGACTATTAGGAACAACTATATGGCAATAAAGTGGATAACCTGGAAGAAATGGACAGATCTTTAGAAAAGGTCAATGTTCCAAGACTTAACCAGGAAGAAATAGAAATTATGAACAACCCAATTACAAGCAATGAAATTGAAGCTGTGATCAAAAATCTCCCCAAAACAACAAAAGCCCAGGACCAGATGGCTTCACAGGAGAATTCCATCAAACATTTAGAGAAGAGCTAATGCCTATCCTTCTAAAACTCTTCCAAAAAATTACAGAGGAAGGAATACTTCAAAACTCATTCTATGAGGCCACCATCACCCTGACACCAAAACCAGACAAAGACAACACAGAAAAAGAAAACTACAGGCCAATATCACTGATGACCATAGATGCAAAAATCCTCAACAAAATTTTAGCAAACAGAATTCAGCAACACATCATAAAGCTCATACACCATGATCAAGTTGAATTTATTCCAGGAATGCAAGGGTTCTTAAATATACACAAATCAATGTGATACACCATATTAACAAGTTGAAAGAGTAAAAACAAATGATGATCTCAATAGATGCAGAAAGAGCCTTTGACAAAATTCAGCACCCATTTATGATTAAAACTCTTCAAAAAATGGGCATAGAAGGAACCCACCTCAACATAGTAAAAGCCATATATGATAAGCTTACAGCAAACATTATTCTCAATGGTGAAAAACTGAAAGCATTACCCCTAAGATCAGGAACAAGACAAGTGTGTCCACTTTCACCACTATTATTCAACATAGTTCTGGAAGTCCTGGCTACAGCAATCAGAGAAGAAGAAGAAATGAATCCAGATCAGAAAAGAAGTAAAGCTCTCACTGTTTGCAGATGACATGATACTGTACATAGAAAACGCTAAAGATAGTATCAGAAAATTACTACAGCTAATCAGTGAATTTAGCAAAGTTGCAGGATACAAAATCAATACACATAAGTCACTTGCATTTCTATATACTAACAATGAAAAATCAGAAAGAGAAATTAAGGAATCAATCCCATTCACCATTGCAACAAAAAGGAATTAAATATCTAAGAATAAACTTACCTAAGGAGACAAAAGAACTGTACACAGAAAATTATAAGACACTAATGAAAGAAATCAAAGATGACATAAACAGATGATTATGGATAGGAAGAACCAATATTGTGAAAATATCTATACGACCAAATGCAATGGACTCAATGTGCTCCTTATCAAGTTAACAATAGCATTTTTCACAGAACTAGAACATAATATTTCACAATTCATATGGAAACAAAAAAGACCCCGAATAGCCAAAGCAGTCTTGAGAAAGAAGAATGGAGCTGGAGGAGTCAACCCTCCTGACTTCAGATTATACTACAAAGCTATGGTCATCAAGACAGGATGGTACTGGCACAAACACAGAAATATACACCAATGGAACAAGATAGGAAACCCAGAAATAAACCCATGCACCTATGGGTATGCTATTTTTGGCAAAGTAGGCAAGAATATACAATGGGGCAAAGACAGCCTCTTCAATAAGTGGTGTTGGGAAAACTGGACAACTACATGGTAAAGAATGACATTAGAACACTTCCTAACACCATACACAAAGATAAACTCAAAATGGATTCAAGACCTAAATATAAGACCAGGAACTATAAAACTCTTAGAGGAAAACATAGGCAGAACACTCGATGACATAAATCAAAGCAAGATCTTCTATCACCCACCTTTTAGAATAACAGAAATAAAAACAAAAATAAACAACTGGAACCTGATTAAACTTAAAAGCTTTTGCACAGCAAAGGAAACTATAAGCAAGGTGAAAAGACAACCCTCAGAATGGGAGAAAAATAATAGCAAATGAAGCAACTGACAAAGGATTAATTTCCAAAATATACAAGCAGCTCATACAACTCTATGGCAGAAAAACAAACAACCCAATCAAAAAGTGGGGAAAAGACTTAAACAGACATTTCTCCAAAGAAGACATACAGATGGCTAACAAACACATGAAAAGATGCTCAACATCACTCATTATTAGAGAAATGCAAATCAAACCCACAATGAAATATCACCTCACACCAGTCAGAATAGCCATCATTAAAAAGTCTACAAACAATAAATGCTGGAGAGGGTGTTGCCGGGGTCCTGCCCCGGTTGGACCCAGGGTATCCGAAGTGTGACGGTGTCGGCGAATGAATGAATGAATGAATGAGAGAGGAAAGGATAGAAGCTGATATTCCTTGGTTTACACAGAACGCCAATAAAGTCCCAAGACAAGGGACTTGCTCTGTTCACATAGGCCTCAGGCGCCCTCCCGGTCTCCCGAGGAAGTGAAGATGCAGAGCACTTTCCGGTTCAGGTCTTAGAAGCCCAGGCAGGAAAGTGAATGCAGAGAGCCTCTATGCTCCAAGGGATCAGCCTGAAAAAGAGAGTAAGAGAGAGAAAGAAAGACACGGGGGAACCAGGCTTTCGTGGCACTGGTCCTGGTCCACTTTATTTTTCAGGGAAGCTTTTATACCGTGACTTATACATAGAGGTAAATGAAAGATGCAAAGTCATAGAGTCAGCCCAAACATTACATCTGTTTTGTCTTTATTGAAACCAGGATTTTTTTCTCCATACCTTTCCCATAAACAATGTTGTGTACATTATCTTCTGGCCCTGGAGGCCTGTGGACATTTTATGACCCTCTTTTGATAAAGGCTGCTCAACCTTATTTTCCCTTGAAATGTTTTTTTCTTTATATTTTTAATCTATGTCAGCCTCAGAAAGTATTAAACAGAGTTACATTTCTCATGGAGCAAAGGTGCAGTGAGTTACAACAAAGAAAGAAGCAATTAGCTCAAAGGTCTGATATGGTTAATTTCAAGGCTATTGCTTGTTTTTCTTAAATTTCAACTACATTAACTATTGCACTCCCAGGTGCACAGTGGATAAGAGATATGGGAACTTAGCAGCAAGCCTTGGCTCAACAGTGAAATCCTACATCAGCACTACTCTAATAGCTTTTAACTCTTTGAAAGACTCTATATTTTTAGAATGTTTTAGGCTTCCCATGCCTCTCACAGTTGGGAGGCTGTGAATCATCACATGCATAGCTGCAAGAGTCTGGATAAACCTGTCAGGCAAGCTAGAATGCTAACAGGGGGGTTTGAATTGAAATACTCCTTTCATGCCCAAAGACTTATTAGCTAGAGCCCTAAGTTGATTTTCTCCAGAGAAAGGTGGTCAGGGATAGCCCCCTGTTAATGTCAGAAGAGTTGGTGAAAGACATAAAATAGTAAGACAGATAGATTCTGGTTTGGGGGTAGATGCTTGAGCAGGTCCAGGGAGTCCCTCAAATCCTGATCTGCCTTTGCCTGTCAGGTCTTCTCCGCATGACCTTTGTCATGGGTGGGATCTCCCGTGGTGGCTCCCGGCAGGGTGTGAAGAAAAGGGAACACTCTAGCACTGTTGGTGGGAATGTAAATTAATACAGCCACCGTGGAAGACAGTATGGGGATTCCTTAAAAAACTAGCAATAAAACCACCGTATGACCCAGCAATCCTATTTCTAGGCATATACTCTGAGGAAACCAAAATTGAAAAAGATACATGCATCCCATTGTTCATTGCAGTGCTATTTACAATAGCTAGAACATAGAAGTAACCTAGATGTCCGTCGACAGATGAATGGGTAAAGAAGTTGTGGTACATATACACAATGGCATATTACTCAGCCATAAAAAGGAAAACATTTGAGTCAGTTCTGATGAGGTGGATGAACTTAGAACCTATTATACAGAGTTAAGTGAGTCATAAGAGAAAGATAAATATCCTATTCTAATGCACATATATGGAATCTAGAAAAATGGTACAGAAGAATTTATTTACAGGGCAGCAATGGAGAAACAGACATAAAGAATATACTTACAGACATGGGGAGAAGGGAGGAGAGGGTGAGATGTATGGAAAGAGTTGGTGATGGACAGGAAGGCCTTGCATGCTGCAGTCCATGGGGTCCCAAAGAGTCAGACAAGACTGAGTGACTGAACTGAACTGAACACTTGAGATTTGTGATCAAGAAGTGTTTTTCAGTGGAGATGCAATTAGCCTTTTGGGAATGCATGTTTTTCAGCATCTGGCATCCCTGGCCCTAAGTAATACCTGTATCATTGATTATGATGATCAAAAATGTTCCCCACAAAATTTCCAAGTACCCTCTAGGGAGCCAAGCCATTCTCAATTAAGAACAACTGGGAACCAGTCACAAGATTATGGTATGCTTTTCTTCAGCAGCTCGGTACTGGCAGGAAACAGGTAGAAATCTGGGTTGATAAGTGTTGGGTTTGACAGACAACAACATTGATGGAAGAAAGAGACAGGGGAACTGAGGGTGTATGTCATGGACTGGTCGTGACAGTCAGATTTACTGAACAACAAAGTACCCTTGTTGGCCCAGGGAAATTCTATAACACCACAGTGGTGGAGGATCCTTGGCTACTGTTTGTACATATTTGGACATCTGATTGACTTCTGGCCATTGTGAATAAAGTATGTATTTTGGGGCAGACATATGCATTCATTTCTTTTAGAAATATATCCAAGGTGGATTTGATGGATCACAGAGAATATGTTATCCATTGAATATGTTATCCATTCAATATCCATTGAATATTTAGTTCAATTAAAAACTTATGCTCATTTCTTTAAAAGTTGCACATACATTGACCTATGACTCAGCCATTCTGTTCCAAGTATTTACCCAAGAGAAATAGGCATCTATCCACACAAAGACTTGTACACTAATGTTCATAGCTTTATTTGTAATAGCAAAACACCAGAAACAACCCAAATATTCACCAACAGATGACTACATTAACAAATTGAGGTATAGCCATATAATGGAATGCTGCTGCTGCTGCTGCTGCTGCTGCTGCTGCTGCTGCTGCTGCTGCTGCTGCTGCTGCTAAGTCGTTTCAGTCGTGTCTGACTCTGTGCGACCCCATAGACAGCAGCCCACCAGGTTCCCCCATCCCTGGGATTCTCCAGGCAAGAACACTGGAGTGGGTTGCCATTTCCTTCTCCAATGCATGAAAGTGAAAAGTGAAAGTGAAGTCGCTCAATCGTGTCCAATTCTTAGCAACCCCATGGACTGCAGTCTACCAGTCTCCTCTGTCCACGAGATTCTCCAGGCAAGAGTACTGGAGTGGGGTGCCATTGCTTACTCAGCAATAAAAAATGTACTATTGAAAAACACAACAACATAGATAAATCTCAAAATAACTGAGTAAAAGAAGCTAGATACAAAATACTATATGATTCCGTGTGTATAAAATTCTAGAAAAGGCAAACTAATTCATAGTGATAGAAAATAGATCAGTAATGCCTAAGGATGGGCTTGGGGGGAGTAGAGAGGAAGGGATGGATTCCACAAGGCATGAGGAAATTTCTGGGGATGATGAACATGTTCATTTTCTTGACTGTGGTAGTCATTTCATGATTGCACACATAGGTCAAAACTCAGCCATCAAATTATATGCATTAAAAATGTATAATTTATTATACATGAATTATACCTCAGAGCTATTAAAAACTAAAAAGCCTGCTGAATAATTTTCCAATGTGGTTAAACTAACTTATATTCCATCAGCAATGTATAAGAATTCTAGTTGTCTACCACACCTTTGCCAACATTTGGTTTTATCCAGTCCTTTTAATTTTAGCCATACTCTGGTGATATCACATTATGGTTTTAACTTATGTTTTTCTGATCAGATGACTTTGAGCACTTTTTCATATACTTATTGGTCATTTGAATGTGTTTTTTTGTTAAGTGCCTGTTTCAGGTTTTCCCATTTTTCCATTGGATTGGAAGTCTTTTTCCTTTGATTTGTGCTTCTTTACATGTTCTGGTTAAGTCCCTTATCATGGAGGGGAGCAGGGTGGGCCTGGGTAGGGAGGCAGAGAGAAAGAGACACGCAGAGAGAGGTTTTCTTTTCCCAGTATATCACTTGCCTTTTCAATCTCTTAATGTTATCTTTTGATGAACAGTTCTTCATTTTAATGAACCAACATATTAAGCTTTTCTCTTGTTTAGTGATTTTTAAGTACTATTTTAAAATTTTTTGTCTACCTTAAATCATAGATATTCCCCCATGGCTTTTTTTAGGAACTTATAGCCTTAGGGTTTATATATAGGTCTACAGTTGTGTCTGAATCTTTGCCACCCCATGGACTGTAGCCCAGAAGGCTCCTCTGTCCATTGGGTTTCCCAGGCAAAAATACTGGAACAGGTTGTCATTTTCTACTCCAGAGAATCTTTTGGACCCAGGGATCAAACCCACGTCTCCTACATTGCAGGCAAATTCTTTACCACTGCACCACCAGGGAAGCCTGTATAGGTCTATAGGTCATCACAATCTTTTTTTTTTTTTTTTTCCGGTATGGTGTGAGATAGAGGATCAATGCTTCTCTTTTATTTTAATGAGTTCTAATTGACCCAACATCATTTTTGAAAAGACTTTCCTGCACTGCAGCGTAATGGCATCTTTGTCACAAATCAGGTAGCCATATGGAAAACAGTTCTTATGACTTGCTTATAGTTTTACTCTGTCATCTTTACAGGTTTTGTATCAAGATTGTGGTAATCTCATAAAATAGAGACCAGAGGATCTCTTTTCTATGAGAAATAGTGAAAAATACTTACTTTAGAAATTATTTGTTCCAAGGCACATATGTTTGAAATAATCATTAAAGCCATGTATATCAGTTAGTGTCCAATCAGGAAAACAGAAACCACTCAGAGGATTTAAAAAGAGGGGAATTAATTACACAGGTGATGGGAGGAGCCAAAAAGCCAAACAAGTGAAGTTACAGTAGGAGGAAACAACTGTTACCCCTAACCCAGAAGGAACAAAAGGAAGAGAAGGTTTTACTGGAGTCTAAGGGATAAAGTCAGGCGGTAGAGACAGGAATCACGTTGGTGTAACTAGCAGGAGCTTGAGCTGCAGAAAAGAAGTATCCAGTGTGGGGGGCCTCCATGAGGGGCACAACAGAATAGACAAGACCCTGGCTTCTCTCCAACTTCAGCCTCCTACGTACCTCCCAGGACCTCCCATGGCCTGAATGTACCAGAAGCCTGCGGACACGAGAGCTGGGAGCACAGCCCACAGGAATGCACCCACCAAGGATGATGCATTCTTCTGATCCCTGTGTATCCTATAACTGATACATCAAGTCCAGAAGTTGAGGGCTTCCCAGGTGGTTCAGTTCAGTTCAGTCACTCAGTCATGTCCTACTCTTTGCGACCCCATGAATCGCAGCACGCCAGGCCTCCCTGTCCATCACCAACTCCCGGAGTCCACCCAAATACATGTCCATCGAGTCAGTGATGCCATCCAGCGATATCATCCTCTGTCATCCCCTTCTCCTCCTGCCCTCAATCTTTCCCAGCATCAGGGTCTTTTCCAATGAGTCAGCTCTTCACATCAGGTGGTCAAAGTATTGGAGTTTCAGCTTCAACATCAGTCCTTCAATGAACACCCAGGACTGATCTCCTTTAGGATGGACTGGTTGGATCTCCTTGCAGTCCAAAGGACTCTCAAGAGTCTCTCCAACACCACAGTTCAAAAATATCAATTCTTCGGCACTCAGCTTTCTTTATAGTCCCAGGTGGTAACAGTAGTTAAAAAAAACAAAACAAACAAAAAAACACACACCTGCCAATGCAGGAAAACAAGAGACTCAGTTTTGATCCCTGGGTTGGGAGAATCCCCTGGAGAAGGAAATAGTAACCCACTTCAGTGTTCTTGTCTGGAAAATGCCATGGACAGAGGAGACTGATGAGCTACAGTGCGTGGGACCGCAAAGAGTCAGATGCGACTGAGTGCATGCAGTAGAAGCTGACCTAATTCAAAATCAAGTTTTTGGGTAGGAATCCTTCACAGGCAGTGATGTTACTTCCATCAGGGGACATCCAAATGTGTTAATAAATGTCATTTTGATATTAACAGCTATTGACCCACTGCCACAACAGGGGTTACAAATGCTGATAAAATAATCATCTTTCTTTCTTTATCAGCTGGAAGACTTCTATAAAGAGAAGCTATCTCTCATCACTGTGTAGTCACTCTTGGCTACCTTTTGACTTTCATTTCCAGATATCTGTCTTCCTTCAGTGGAATAGTGATCTTTACTCTGAAGTTACATACCTCAGAAATTTTGCAGAGATGCTCATATAAATTTAAATTTAATTTTTGAAATGTCATAAAAAATTCAAAAGGTCCCAGAGGGCATAGAGTAAAAAGTAAGTCTTCTAGTCATTCAGTTCCCTCCTTCAAAGCAGCCATTGTTACAACTTTCTTATGACAGCTTCCAGAGACATTAAAACTATATATATTCATATGTTAAAGCAAATGGGATAAAATGTTGACAGTAAGTGAATGGGTAAAGGGTATGTGAATATCATTTATCTTTTATTTTTCCATAAAGATAAAAAATAAAGATTATATCTTTATTTTTACAACTTTGTAAGTTTTAAAGTATTTCTAAGTAAAAAGGAATATGCATATTATATAATAAATATGTTTTCTGTTTAATAACTCAAATGGTACTATATTATACACACTATCTTGCTCCTATCTTTTTTATTAAACATATATCTTGAAGATTTTTTCATGCTAGTACATTTAGAGATGACTCATTCTTTTTAAAGGTTGTCATGATTGCATTGTATGGAAACACAGTATACCATAGTTTATTTAATTAGCAGTCCATAGGTGGACATTTAGTTTGTTTTAAATCCACTGATAGTACAAAAACGCTGCAGTGAATGTCCTTTTACATGCATAGTTTCTCGAATGTGTGAATATATCTGTAAGGATAAACATGTAGGAGTAAGATAGCCACATCGAAGGGTATGTGAACTTTTACTTTTAATGTGTGTGTGTGTGTGTGTGTGTGTGTGTGTGTGTGTGTGTGTGCTCAGTCGCATCTGACTCTTTGCAACCCCATGGATTGTAGCCTGACAGGCTTCTTTGTCCATGGAATTTTCTAGGCAAGAAAACTGGAGCTGGTTTCCATTTCCTACTCCAAGGGATCTTCCCAACCCAGGGATCAAATCTGTGTCTCTTGCGTCTCCTGAATTGCAGGCAGATTCTTTACCACTGTGCCACCTGGGAAGCCCTTAATTTTAATAAGTAATTTGGTGATGACAAAACTGTCCTCCCTAGAGGATATTCCAATATTCACTTCCACTACTTTTTGAGAGTGCTGGCTTCCTCATGCTCAGCAACACAGTGAACACAGTGTGTTGTGGAACTCATTATTTCCTGATAGTTGAAAACATTGAATTTCTTTGTAGTTTTAACTTGCATTGCTCTTTTGGTTTAAAAGTTGCCGTGATTTCTTTTCTGTGAACTCTCTACTTACATCCTTCACCTTCTCTGTTGGGTTACTGGCTTTTTAAATTTGGTTTGTAGAAGGTTTTTATATGTTAAGACTTAGAAGTCAGTCTCTTGTTTGTGATTCTGTAACATTTTTGAAGCAGAGGTAATAACCTGACAGTAATCTAGTTCAGCCTATTGTATTACAAGGGCTTCCATGATGTCTCAGCGGGTAAAGAATCTGCTTGCAATGCAGGAGACCCGAGTTCAATCCCAGGGCTGGGAAGGTCCCCTGGAGAAGTGAATGGCTACCCCCCTCCAGTCTTCTTGACTGGAGAATCCAATGGACAGAGGACACTGGTGGGCTGCAGTCCATGGGTCACAAAGATTTGAACACGACTAAGCAAGTTCCACTTTCACTTTCATCATGCTACAGATTTTTTAACTGATTTAAAGATATTAAATCAAATCCCCAGCCGGGGATGCTGAGTCCTAGTTTAGTCATTTTTACACTTCACCATACCATCCCTAAACCAGAAAGAGCCAATATCCATCCTCACAGAATGTGAGATTGGGATTTAGGGACTTTGCCCTTCTCTATGACCCCATTATTTCTTACTAATCCATTTAAGGACATATCTCCCCAACTTAACTTGCACTTTCTGGATTCCTCAGACTTGTCTTCATCAAATGTGTTACTCTCCATAAGCATAATGACATCTTGACTTTTCCCACAGACTCTCATTCTTGAGTCAGTTCTTCATCCTGAACTTATTGAGCTCCTGGTAAATGAAGATCCCTGCACTGGGAAAGATAAGAAGATAAAACAGAAATAGAAAATTCAACCCCTGCCTTGGTTAATAATCCCTTTGAAGAGACAAAGCAAATACCCAATTTATTTGAAAATGAGCTCATAATTACTTGTTAATGCTCAGGGTACATAAATCAAGCAAATGATTAAATGGGTTTGTGTCAAGTGGAAAAAGACTCCTGCGAGTTAAGTTTTTCCTTCAGATCTAGAAAGAAAGTGACATATTTAGATGATAACAATCCTAATTATATACATACTTTCTAATACTCAGCATCACAGACAGCATCTCTTTTCAACTGAACAGTGGGACTTTTTTCTTTCATTTTATACATAAGAAAATCATGATTGCAGCCATGAAATTAAAAGACACTTATTCCTTGGAAGGAAAGTTATGAACAACCTAGATAGCATATTCAAAAGCAGAGACATTACTTTGCCAACAAAGGTCCATCTGGCCAAGGCTATGGTTTTTCCAGTGGTCATGTATGGATGTGAGAGTTGGACTGTGAAGAAAGCTGAGTGCCGAAGAATTGATGCTTTTGAACTGTGGTGTTGGAGAAGACTCTTGAGAGTCCCTTGGACTTCAAGGAGATAGATCCAACCAGTCCATTCTAAAGGAGATCAGTCCTGGGTGTTCTTTGGAAGGACTGATGCTAAAGCTGAAACTCTAATACTTTGGCCACCTCATGCGAAGAGTTGACTCATTGGAAAAGACTCTGATGCTGGGTGGGATTCGGGGCAGGAAAAGAAGGGGACAACAGAGGATGAGATGGCTGGATGGCATCACCGACTCGATGGACATGAGTTTAGGTGAACTCCAGGAGTTGGTGATGGACAGGGAGGCCTGGCGTGCTGTGATTCATGAGGTCGCAAAGAGTCGGACATGCTGAGCGACTGAACTGAAAATATAGAATGATTGAGAGACCAAATGACTTGCTCAGACAGCTTGAAAGGGCCCAGTGCTTCTCTCTCGAGGACCTATGAACTGTCCACTACACCAGACCACTTCAGTTTGGCAGAGGAAGAGAAGGGAGTGAGGAGGGGATTCAGGGGGAATGAGTCACAGATCTGAATACTTTTAAGAGGTCCCATGGTAGAGTGAGAAGACTAATTTTGGAATAAGACAAGATTTGAATCTGTCTTGCTATTTACAAGCTGTGACCTTGGCAAGTTACTTATCCTCCAAACCTTCATGTTCTCAACTGAAAAATGGAAGTTAATAATATCTGCTCTTTAAGGTTTCCTGTCATATAGTAAGCATCTGATAAATGGTAGCTACTTAAGCTAGTACTGGGCTAGAGTAGAAATGTGGCTCAGTTTTTCCCTTGGAAGCATTGGCGACTGACTTAGAGCAGAATGACTGAAGGGCAAAGGGCCCAAGAAACCAAAGTGCGTTGAATCGTAGGGAAAAGCACCACACTTGTTCTTCAGATTCTTCTCTTCTTGCCTGCTTTCCTAGCAGGATGATTTTTGTAACTGTTTACAGAGCAACTTCCAGAGAGAAGAGCTGAGAGGATTCTTACCTCTTTGGATGCAGTCCTAACAAGAATATGCATGAGACAGTATGCATAGAGAGTGCACTGAACATTGTTAAATTGTTCAAGCTCTAGATTCAGTGGTAGAAGAGGGGACTTGACTTGCCTTTGCCACTTTCCAACTCTATGTTCTTCAATGAATCATTTAACCTCCTTGCTCCAGGGACACCTATGAAGTGGGGCTAGTAATCCCTACACCACAGAATTTCCAAGTGCCAGATTAGATCATTCAATTAACAAACACCTATAAAATACTCACTGTGATGCTTAATTTACTGTGTCACCTTGGAGAATGTTTGGGGATGAAATTATCTTTTAAAATGGTAAACTTTGAGGAAGCAGATTGCCCACCATAATCTGGGTGGGTCTCATCCAATCAGTTGAAGGCCAGACTAGAACAAGGAGATCAGCCTCCCCCATCAAGAGGGCATCCTCCAGCAGATTGCCTTAAGACTTCATCCACACCAGCAGCTCTTCTGGGTCTCCAGGCTGCTAGCCCACACTGTAGATTTTGGACTGACCAGCCTCCATAATCATGTGAGCCAATCCCTTATAATACCTGGGAGTGATGTGAATAAATACAAAACAGGGAGATGATAGTGAAGGATGAAGCTCCTTTGGATTGAGTGAATCTGGGTGAAGCATTGATATAGAGAGGGGAACACAAAGTTTCTTAGGAATGACCTCAGTGTGCTTGGGCAGAGGGGAAGATGGTGTGCCTGGGAACAAGTGGGTGTGATAAAGAGTGGCAGGAGGGACTTCCCTGGTGGTCCAGCAGCTAACACTCTGTACTCCCAATGCAGGGGCCTTGTGTCCAATCCCTAGTCAAAGAACTAAATCCAGCATGCCACAACTGAGATCCAGGACAGTCAAAAAAATAAATATTGAAAAAAAAAAAAAAGGCAGGAGACAACGTAGGTAAGGTTACAAGATCCATCAGGGAGACTGCTATTCTCATGGTAAAGAATTTGAATTTTATTCTAAGTGCAGTGGGAAATCACTGAAGGGTTTTTCTGCCAGCATGTAACATGTTCTGATTTATATGCACACATTTTTTTAAATTGAGGTGAAAGTCATATAATAAAAAATGAACCATTCTAAAGTGAACATTTCAGTGACATTCACAATGTTGTACAATCACCACCAATTTATATTTTAAAAGATCATTCTGGTTGCTGTGTAGGAAATGGATGGTGTTCAAGAAGCTAGAGTCCAAAGGAGAAATATATTTGGAGGCTGGTGCTGAAGAGGTACTGGTTGCTAGACCAGTAGCAGAAAAGATGGAAAGAGTGGACAGAGCAATGGGACATAATTTTGGGGAAGAGCCAACAGGACTTTCTCACAGACTCAATGTAGCCTGTGAAGATATACATAATATACATGGAAGCACTTTGTAAAATTTTCCAACTGTAAAATGTTATCATCATTATTATGAATTGCTGTTGTTGTTGTTCAGTTACTAAGTCATATCCAGCTCTTTGCAACCCCATGGAGTGCTGCACACCAGGTTGCCCTGTCCTTCACTATCTCCTGGAGTTTGCTCAGATTCATATCCATTGAGTCAGTGATGGTATATAATCATCTCATACTCTGCCACCCCTTCTCCACCTGCCTTCAATCCTTCCCAGCATCAGAGTCTTTTCCAACTAGTCAGCTCTTTGCATCAGTTGGCCACAGTATTGGAGCTTTAGCATTAGTCCTTCCAATGAATATTCAAGGTTGATTTCCCTTCAGACTAACTGGTTGGTCTCCTTGGTATCCAAGAGACTCCCAAGAGTCTTCTCCAGCACCACAGTTTGAAAAAGTCAGTTCTTCAGTGCTCAGCCTTCTTTATGAATAGGATTTTATGATTATTAAAGAGAGCTTGACCAGATGGTCTCTGGAGGGTCCTCAGAGTCCTGAGATTCTCTGATGCCTTCAAGATGGGTAACTTGTCTTTGAGGAGAAAGGAAAGATTTAGTTGAAGATTTTCCTTATCCCATGCAGTACCCAAGTACCTCCAGAGCACAGTCCCAGGGCTTTGTCCAACCAAATACTCTGTGAGAACAGGCAAAGCCTATATTCCTCCAGCCAGCAGGGCTACATCATGGCCTGGAGGCGTGCATGGGAACTGGCAGGCTTAGGTTCAGCATCCCAGACACTACACTCTTAAGAAGGAAGTGCCCTGACGCCTGGGCTCTCAGACCTCCAAGATGTCCAGTAAAAACAGACTGGGTGGCAAGGCCCCAGGCCAGAGAAGGGAAAGTGCTTCCAGCAGTGCAGCACTGTGCAGACAACTCTTGCTGGCACTGGGCACACCCCAGGGTCCCAGGGGGCTGAAGTCTGAGATCTTGTTCACAAGCGAGAGCTTCAGCATCTGCGGCTCTTAGCCTCCCGGATTGCATGCAGGTGGCAAGGGTCCTCTGCACACGAAGGGTGTGGAGGGTCCAGGAAGACCCTCTCTAAAAGGCAATTCCTTCCCTCCCTCCTTCCTCTTGCCTAGATGAACTTTCCCTAAATCCAAATCTGTTTGGTTTATGATCTTCATAGTCTCCTCTGGAAAAAGTGATCTCTTTTTTCACATAAGATTTAGCTTTAGATAGTTAGGCCTCTTGGGCTGGGAACTTTTTTTCCTTTGACAGAGAATTTCTCACCAAGCAAATCAAGAAGTTGCATTAACTCTTTTAAAGTCACTTGAGTAATAATGCCACTACATTACGATTTGTGAAATGGTCCTTCTTCTAGCTGAGCGAACAGACAGCCCTTCCCATGACATTAGAGCTGTAGTTCTCAGAGTGTGGACCGCAGACCAACAGTATTAGCCTCAGTATTACCAGGTACTTGTGAGAAATGCAGATTCTCAGGTCTCGCTCTGACCTACTGAGTGAGAAACTCTGGAGGTGGAACCCAGCAATTTGTGTTTTAATGGGTCTTTCAAGAGGTTTTGATGCATGCTCAAGCATGAGAACTACTGCTTTAGAAAAACAGAAATGTAGATCCATAGGAAGTGTGAGCAGAGCAATCACATGATGGACTTCCCTCGTGGCCCAGTGGTTAAGACTCCACACTTCCAGTGCAGGGGGCACAGGTTCAATCCCTGGTCAGGGAAGTAAGATCCCACATGCTGTGTGGTGCAAAAAAAAAAAAATACAGAGCAATCAGGTGGCCACCTGACCATAGGACGGATGAAGGAAGTGAGGCCCAGAGAAAAAAGGTGCATTGTCCTAGAAGGTGTAGAAGACAAATGACCCTTTAGTCCCTCTGGGTTCTTCTTCTTTCCCACAAGGAAACTCAATTTTTTCTTTTGAATTACTGTCCTTTCTCGGACATTCCAACAGCTCACCAATCCTCACATTATCAAGTAACTTAACAATTTAATCTGTGCTGATATAAATTTGATCATTTTCTATAGTAAAAGGTAGATGACACTATGTGCTTAAAATGCTAAAGAGACCTCCAAGAGAGTGTGGTTTACTGGGAGCAGGTTTGGTGACAGAAAATCATGTGCAAAAGTTTTACTGGGTGTGTTTCCATATAAAGATTGGTCAAAAGGAGAAACTGACCCTTAGCATGATGGTAACTGAGGCCTTAGGCAATCTTCCAGGGAGCTCTAGAGCTGGGATGAGTTTTCAGAATTCTCTCCAACTGAAGGAAGGAGGCCCAACCTTTATGTTGCTGCATTAGCCAGTCATTGGCTTGGAGCTGACACTGGGAGGGGCTTCATTTCATGCCAGGCAGTTATCTGCCAAGGGCTTTGCCTAGTAAGGGACATAGCTGGGAGGCATCAGCAGCTGGGAGCTGGGTAGATCAACCCTGAAGAAGGGATCTGGAGAGAATATAAAATGTTCTCTACTAAAGGCATTCCAGATTTGGGGGTGGCAGAGTCAGAAGAATTCACCAGCTGAAAGTAATATCAAAACACCTCAAGACAGAGCATGAAGAGAATCAGATCCTAAAAACAGGTGTGTTGCTCATTAGAGACTGAAGTACTTACTGTCACTACTAAATACTCCCAGATCTAGTGAAGAAGAGTATGGCATGCACCAGAGCTTTCCTGCCCATGTGCCAAGGCCCACTGATGGGCAACGATGAGTCAAAGATGTGTGGGGGCTTTTACTTCCTTTAAATCGTAAGGTGGCAGAACAGGACTTAGGGGTGACTGGAGTCCCTTTATCAGTTCAGCCCAGTATGCCATATAGACATGTATGGGTGGAGAAGGAAGTGGCAACCCACTCCAGTGTTCTTGCCTGGAGAACCCCAGGGACGGGGGAGCCTGGTGGGCTGCCATCTATGGGGTCGCACAGAGTCGGACACGACTGAAGCGACTTAGCAGCAGCAGCAGCAGCAGCATGGGTGCAGTGAGGTGCAGTGATGCTCAGAAAGCTGGAAAGTGCTAACTTATAAAGAAAGCTGTTATCTACTCAGTTGTGTCATATTATGTGGAGGCAGAGCTGGCATCACAGGGGGAGATGGCTCTGTGTGCCAGAGTGGGAGCCCTCTAATTCTGAGAACCAGCGCTGTTTATCCAGAAACACCTCCAGGATGCAGAAGGGCAGTTTATCCATATACCCTCGAATGATGACATATTCCTTAAAAACAGGTTCACTCTTGAGGCTTTGCTCTACTTTTGTCTTCTTGGAAAAATATGCTTTGTGTTTCAGCATCCACGGTGGGATTGTCTTCTTGGAAAAATATGCTTTCTGTTTCAGCATCCACAGTGGGATTATATTCAGGGGTGATCTGAAGAAATGTTGGGTCCCAGTGATGTTACCTGATACCCCTCACTGACAAGTCCATGTCTCGGTTGTCATTAATGCTCTTATTTAGAGAACCAGTTCTCTCTAGCCTGCTTATCTTTGAGAAACTAATGGAATTAAGTTCCCAGACCAACAAAGCTGAGAGCTAACTTCTGGATGTTGGTGACCAGGTATGGAAACCTCTGGCAAGTCTCTCTCCCAGGGGCATCATTTAGTACAGTAAGGAAACATCTCACACAGAGGGAGTTGATCACTGGAGAAGTGATATTTTGCCATGGACACATGAGAATTCTGGAGCTACATTCTCTGTCCAGAACTGGGCAGGTGGGAAGGAGTTTGGGAAGCCTTGATGGCTGACATCTGATCCGTGAGCTTGGGGCTGGCTCCCTGTGGGGATACCTGAGTCCTGTAGCACAATTATTTGTGACATACTCTCTAACATCTGGTCCCTGGGGCAAATGGAGAGACGCTGGAACCATCATCATCTTCCCATTCTCTCTCACCTTGTTGTAAAGAGGAAACACTGGGTGTTTTCTCTGTGTGGTTGTGAACTTCGACAACACCAAAGAGGTCAAACCGTTGGGTGACCTGACCCCAGAGCTGCCCCCAGATCAGATTGCAGGTGGATTTCAAACTTGTTTTGCCTACCCACTCAGCCTTGGGAAATATGACCCTCTTGACTTCCTTCTAGGGGAGAGAGGGAAGAGGTAGCAGTGGCCTGAAAACCTCGCACCTGCCCCGAGGAGTCCTGCTCATCGGCAGGGGACTCCCACTGACCCCCAACACACACAGCAGGTCCATCCTCTAATCTAACACTAAAGAAAGGTGTGCTGGATCCCCTTCATGTGACACACCATGGAGGTTTCTCGGACAGGACGGTTCTGGCCAATGTTTCACCTGCACTGTTGGTTTAAGGGCTGGTGAACTTGAAGGCTGAAGATGCAGAAAGAGGAGAGTGCCAGGCCTAGCCACTGAATTCAGCCCAAGTGCCAGTCTCCAAGGAAGATTTTCTTCTCTTCTCTGGAACTATTCCAGCCAACTTCAGGGACCCAGGTGTCATCTCTGTTTGGAGTCAGTTAGAGCCTACTCCCAAGTACTTCCAAGCAGCCATTGCCTTCTCATTATTGTGCTTTAGCACCATGCCAACGGACTCCACCCTAGGCCTGCTGCAAGATGAGCAGTCACTGCCAAAGGCTTCATCTTTCTTGACCACAGGCCCTAGAACATTGTGGGCCTCCAACTTTCTCAGTCCCACCAAATCCCCAGACCTTCCTGATACACTGCCAGAGGATTGCTGCTGCTGACAGAGACAGAATTACAAGTTGTTGCTCTCACTACTCTGTTCTCCTTTTTAAGGATGGGGATGATGACCTCTTCAGTTCTCCATGCCCTGACATAGTAGCAGCTGACATGGTACTGTTTGCAGAGTAAACTCTCAAGAAATGTCTGGTAGACAAACAGGTAAATGCACAAATGAATAAACATCGGAAACCACTGACCAACTGAGTTGGGAGCTGAGTTAGAGCATCTCAGTCTAGAGTAGAGATGGGAGGGAGGTGGGCTATTGGCATCCTCAACTCTTGGCCAGTCCTCTGCCCACTCACACACTGTGTTTTCTTCCACTAACAGTAAGGTGAGATAAGGACACAGGTGGATGAAAGGCAGCCTTGGGAGATAAAGACATTGTAAAAGGGATCATATAGGAGGTGGGGGTATATAAGAAAAAGAGGTTGTGCCCCATGCCCACCCTGCTCTCTGGCCACAGGAATGTGGACTTGGGCAAGATATTCACAGATGACCTTGAAGGCTCTGGGTTTTCAGAGCTTCACCTACAGGGCCCCATGTCCATCCCACTGTCTCCCTGAGCCAAAGCCTGAATCACCATCCAATCCACCGTCTTCCCAAGCTTGAGACTGCTGCTGCTGCTAAGGCGCTTCAGTCATGTCCAACTCTGTGCTACCTCATAGACGGCAGCCCACCAGGCTCCCCTGTCCCTAGGATTCTCCAGGCAAGAACACTGGAGTCGGTTGCCATTTCCTTCTCCCATGCATGAAAGTGAAAGTGAAGTCGCTCAGTCGTGTCCGACTCTTAGCAACCCCATGGACTGTAACCCACCAGGCTCCTCCGTCCATGGGATTTGCCAGGCAAGAGTACTGGAGTGGGGTGCCATTGCCTTCTCCAAGCTTGAGACAACAGTACTGATTTGCAGGCCGCCCTCCCTGTATTCAACAGCTATGGCTACTCCTTAGTCAGTGTGAAGGCTTCTCTGCCTGTCTCCTGTTCTCTTCTCTGTGTGAGATCTTGTGTCTCCTTGGAAAGTACGTGCCTGCCAATTGCTTCTGGCTTCAGATTCATGGGCCCAGCTGGTGGAGGGCTCTCACCAACCACCCTAGAAGCACTCACCCTGGGGGAACAACTCAATATCTCTCTTTGTCAACAAAGTGGGGGAAAAAAAAAAAGTGAAAGTGTTAGTCACTCAATCGTTTCTGACTCTGCGATCCTATGAACTGTACCCCATTAGGTTCCTCTGTCCATGGGGTTTCCCAGGCAAGAATACTGGGGTGGGTTGCCATTTCCTTCTTCAGAGGATCTTCCTGACTCAGGGATCAAACTTGAGTCTCCTGAATTGCAGGCAGATTCTTTACCATCTGAGCCACCAGGGACATGTTAATATTATTCTCAGGCTTAAGTACCAGGCTTAAATGGAATGGGGTATGTAATAAGAGTAATAGAAGCATAACAGAAAAATCTATATAAAGCAAAATATTTATAACCATTCTCCCTCTGGGGACTTCTTTTGAAGTCCATTAAGGCAAAACTAGCCTCTGTAATCGGAGAAGGCAATGGCACTCCACTCCAGTACTCTTGCCTGGAGAATCCTGTGGATGGAGGAGCCTGGTAGGCTACAGTCCATGGGGTCGCTAAGAGTCGGACACGACTGAGCGACTTCACTTTCACTTTTCACTTTCATGCATTGGAGAAGGAAATGGCAACCCACTCCAGTGTTCTTGCCTGGAGAATCCCAGGGACGGGGAGCCTGGTGGGCTGCCGTCTATGGGGTCACACAGAGTCGGACACGACTGACGCGACTTAGCAGTAGCAGCAGCAGCCTCTGTAATAAGCAAGTCCTCCAACTGTGAGTAGCATAACCAGAATGTTTTTATTCGTTGCTCCCATCAGTCCACATCAAGTACCTGGCAGACAGTCTCACGCTGTGATTCATGGACCTGCAGGTTCCTTGCTTGAGGCTGAGCTATCCCCTGGGGCCTTGGGGTCCTTTGCCTTTATCTGGCAGACAAAGAAAGGGAAGGCAGAAGAGCAATACCTAGTTGTCAGTCACTCTGGCCTGGAAGTGACATGCATGACTTCTGCTCACCTCCTAGTGACAAGGTCTAGTCTACCAAGTCCACAGGGCTCCACCCGGATGTGCTTGGGTAGTGGGGTAGCGATGGGGTCAGGGGCATGGAGGGCAGGCAGGGCTGAGAAATGTAGCTCCACCCTAAGAACCTCCGCGAGACTGCCTCATTATGAGAGGGGAGCCCGGATCTCAGAAACACAGCGAGCTGTCCCTGACACAGCGAAGTCATGATCCGAAGTGCAAAAGGAAGAAGCTAAAGGAATGGGATACATCACTCCACAGGGGAAGAGCACGGGAAGTTATGGGGTAAGGATTACAGAAGAGCTGAGAGAAGGGAGAGGAGTGAGGAGGAGAGCCGGTCAAAACAGAGTTCTGGAAACTAGACTGGAGCAGGTGCCATCCAGGTGAAACTTCGGGAAGAACCGATTAAGACAGTGTACTGAGTGCTGGTACTGAGTGTTTGTGGTCTGATTTGTCCCTTTTCAAGCTTCATTTTGGAGAAGGAAATGACAATCCGCTCCATTATTCTTGCCTGGAAAATTCCATGGACAGAGGAACCTAGTGGGCTACAGTCCATGGGGTCACATAGAGTCGGCCACAACTGAGCAAATCAACAAGCTTTATTTATTAACACTAAAGCTTTCAGGAGAGTGTAAGAGCAGAGGCAGACCTCAGGGTTATTGAGTCAAATGAACTAAAGAATCATAGCTATTCTGAAATTAGATGTGATTATGCTCACACAACCTTGTGAATATACTAAAAAATCACTGAACTGTACACTTTGAAAGGATGTTTTATGATATATGGATATCACTCAATACAAAATTAGAACGATAATAACTCCCACCTTTTAAGCACTGTTTTCTTTTGTGTGTGTGTGCTAGCACTTGACATATTTTTTATAACCCCCAAATCCTTGTGTAACCTGAAAGGTGGGTATTAATGTCTCTGTTTTACAGATAAAGAAATGTATGTTCTCAGAGATTTACATGGCCCAGTGTCACACACGGGGCAGAGTCAGAATCTGAACTCAGTCTGCCTGACTGCAGCAATGGTGTCTTCTTCTGGGGCTTGGTGCTCTCAGCAACAATCACCATCCTCCACGGCTGCATGAGTACTGAGGTAGGGACTTTGTATGTGTGATTCAGATTCCCTCATCAGTCTAGGGGAGTTAGTGGTAGCCTTGCCTTCATAGAGGAAGTCACTGACAGCCCCCAATTCAGCCAACAAGTGACAACACCAGGTTTCAAATCCTGCCTGACTTCAAAGCCCCTCAGTGTTCTTTCACTTAGGGGTCCTTCGACATTACAGTGTACACAGTGGCAAAAGCACTTCTGTCTATCTGTTTAACAAATAAATCTTGCTTTCCACTGCCTGATTCAAATCCAGCTCACTTTACTAAAAGATTTTTAAGTGGCAAGTATTATGTTAAGATGCCTTGTCTTTCCTTCTATCAAGGCCCATTACCTTTTTCAAAGTTGGACTCAAAAGCTCTTTCTCTACAAAGTTTATACCAACTAATTTATCTGATTCTGTTCTTTTATCCCTTAAATAGAAAAATTACTGTGATTTGACCAGTGCAGCTCAATATAGCCTGATGGATCTAGTCTTGAAATGTTTGTTGCCAGTTCATGCAAGATAAATAAAGAAAGTATTCAGAAATTGAGAGCGATTTGACATTGCTATGACAACCAGTTTCCTAATTAGCGGGCTTACCTTTTGTCTTTTTTATTTCATTTTTGTTATAATTCACCTTCATTGTATTTTACAAAAGAATTGGTCTACCACAGGCTGGAAATTTTTATAATATAATGATCCTATACCATAGATAGTTTAAGAAGCATTGATCCAGACCAGAGGTTAGCAAACTCTGGCCCATGAGCCAGGCCCAACCTGTCATCTAATTTTGTAAATAGAGTTTTCTTGAAACACAGGCACACCCTTTCATTTGCACACTGTCTGTGGCTGCTTTCACACTATCATGGCAGCACTGATTGTGACAGAGACCACCTGGCTCACAAAGCAAAAAATACTTACTACATGGGACATATAGAAAAAGCTTACTGACCCCTGATCTAGACCACTGGTTCTCAGCCATGACTGCACATTGGGATCACTGGGAGAGATGTCTAAGTAGCCATGGTCAGGTTCTAGCCCCAGAGATCCTGGCATCATGGATCTGGAGTGCAACCTGTGCAGGTCATTTTAATGTGGCAGCCAAGTTTTAGAACTGCTGTTTTAGCAGAAACTTTCAACTCTAATTTGAGGATCAGAATCACTGTGGGTGCCAGAGATCCACCCTGAACCTACTAAATCAGAACTCTGGAATGTGGGGATGAGGCATGCTTGAGTATATTTTAAGTAAACCCCACAGATAATCTAGATGTCTCCCCTGGGGTTGAGAACCACTGGTGCAGACTCTGGAGGAACGATCTTCACAGCTGTAATATGTATCAGAATTACATAAGGAATGTGTTAGGAATACAGATTCCCAGACTCCACCTCTTGTGAGCCTAATTAAATAGGTCTCACATGGATGTGAGCCAGGAATGCGCATTTTTAGCTAAGTCTCCAAAATAATTCTGGACCAGGGAGCATCCTTGGACAATTCGCCAAGAAACTCTCCTAGTGCAATAAGCACTTGGTTTCTGTCCAGGCTCTCGCAGAATGACTTAGATTCTGTGACTCATTTTTCCCTTAGTAAAATGAGAATGATCCCTCCCTGACCTTACTTTTCCAAAATTGTATGAGCACTGAACATGGTAATGTATTTGAAAATGTTTCATTGAAATGAAGAAAAACTGCATAGAGGAACGTATTAACTCTCCCTGAGATAAAAATAGCTGATAATGATGTACGTTGTTCTATCTCTAGAGAGATTTACTTTTATTTCAAAGCTATCTCCATTGGAGAATTCATGTAGCTAGAAAAGGCTCAGAACAGGAGGTGTGGGGGTTTTATGGGAATATCTTTACATCTTTTCTGTTGTTCAAGCCACTCACTTTAAGGTATCCTGTTACGGAAACCCTAGCAGACTAATACATCTTCCCCAGTGGCTCAACAATAAAGAATCAAGGTAGGGATTTAGGGTCACACTCTAGAGCCCCCCTTCTTAAACACTCTGCTATTCTCCCCTATGTCAGTCAATTTGAAAAACAATCTCGGCCAGGAGAGGGAAGTAAAGGCTCCCCAAAGGCCACTCAGTCTCCTGTATGCTTCCTTCCAATGAAATATTTGTTCAAAATTTCTCACCATGGAGCCACACACCCCATGCATCCCTCTACCAAGCCCTCATACAGGCATAATGTAGAACTCCACATGACCCAAGCATCCTTGGAAGGACTGTACTTTGTCATTGAGCTGACTGCCATTTCTGAAGTCATTCCATGACTTTACCATCCATTATTTGGGAGCTATCAACAGCGAGCAGAGCAGAATTCCCAACACAAGAAGTATTACAAGAAGCCCAAGAAAGAAAACAGTCACTGAGTATTTCCTCTCATCCAGTAGGGAGTCCATGACTATCCTGGGCACTCAATGTTTTGAAAGATTAGCTCTGCAGTGGTGGAGAGCAGAAGCAGGCCTGGGAAGTGAGGATTTTCCCTGGGACACCTCTAAGGACACCGTCTATTTCATTGCATTCAGTTGAAAGTAAATATGTGTTAGTGAGTTTTGGGGAGAGGGATGCAACAACTGAGATAGCAGAAAGAATGGACCAGGTCTTTACACCATGGACCAAGTCAGGATTGACCCAGCTCAAGCTGTTGGAGTTTTTGTCCAGCAGCTTCTGGGAGAAGTCAGCTATGGCTAAGACCAGTGGTATTTCCTGGTCCCAGCCCCAGAGAAAGGAGATTGCCTAAAGCAAAGGTCCTTACCTACCCTCATCCACTTGTCTTACTCTCCACCAACCTCTCCCCAATCCCTTCTCTGCCCTACTCTTTCAGATCCAGAGGACAGAATTCTCTTTTTCACCATGCATTCTAATTTTCCCTCTTCTTCCTCCCCTCTCTTCCTGAAAAGTCCCTCTTCCTCTTGCTCCCTTCTCAGGTTGGCCTTGAGAACAATAGTACAGGACTGTTAAGCTACTGATGACCACCTGCCCTCAAGGGCAACCATCCTCAGCCTTGTTCCCCAGAGGAAACTGGAACACTCCAGTAACCTGCTATAATGTGGAAGGACCATTTCAGTAATCACAGCCTTCAGTTGATCTAACTTAGTGGTCAGCAAACGATGGCCCATGGTCAAATATGGCCTACCATTTTGTAAGTAAGACTGTATTGAAACATAGCCACACCATTCATTTATATACTGTCTATGGCTATTTTCATGTTTCAAGGACAGAGTAATTGTGACAGAGATCACACGGTCTGCAGAAAGCCTAAAATATTTACTTTCTGGCTCTTTACCAAAAAAAAAAAAAAAGAAAAAAAATTATCAGCCTCTGACCTAGAATATACCTTGACAAGTCTGAGGCTTGTTCGAATAAGGTCCCCAGATTGTTTCTGCTGTGTTGAAGTGGTGTGTGGGTGTTTTATTCAGAAGTTGCTTATAGGACTTCCCTGGTGGTCCAATGGTTAGGATTCTATGCTGCCAGTGCTGGGGGCCCAGGTTCGATCCCTGCTTGGGGAACTGGATCCCACGTGCTACAACTATTACCCAGTGCAGCCAAATAAATAAACAAACAGAAATATTAAAGAAAAAAGTGCTTGAGCCTTTGAAAGATATTAGTGAATGCCATACAACAAAATGTCAGTGACAAGAGGAGATGCAGCTGCCTTGTTGTTCCCACAAAGTAGCACAGCACCCTGTAGAGATGAGGATATTCCTTCTCCAGGAAGGAGAGCACGAGGAGCCCTTGCCTGCTGGTTGAAGCAGGGCAGCAATTCCCCGGGGCAGATTCCCTCAATTTTCTTACCACTCCTCTCAGTGAGAGCTTCTTGATGCCACAGGGACAGAAACAAAAGACGTTTTCATGGAAGCTAAACAGTTGCCCATTAGCATAAATCTATGCGATGTTTGTCTAACGTGACTTATCAACCAGTAAAATGCAATATTCCCACGGCTTTAGATGCCCAGACCTAGTTGGGTTCCTGGCTTCCACTTAATCCCTATTCCTTTCATCTCGTGGTGAAACCATTTGAGCCATAGATAGTCAACCCCTCCACCCACAGATAATTGGCCATTTAATGTTAGTCATATTAATTTTTGGCTTGATAATAATGATGACATAATTGCCATTATGATTCTCCCATACACAGAGCTAACTCTGCCAAGAATTATGAGCTTTATGTCATGTGTGGCAACTCGACTGACTTAAACTAGTGCCAGATCTCATGCGTTGCTTTATCATGTCAAGGCCCCACACCATAGTGACCATCCCCGTGGTTGTCTGGACGCTGCCCTGTATCTGGTAAAAGAACATGGATTAACTGGGGCTTCTATCTGTCCAGCCCTGGAAGCCTCTCTGAGGCAATACCATATTCAGATGTCTCAGGGGGCCCCTCCCAATGCTGTTTTGAGGCACTTCGTAAGTTAAAACAGGCCTCATTGCTCTGGAAGCTGCCTCTAAACTGCTACACCATTCTGCCTATCTAATTCTAATAATGTCATGGCCATCAAGCCATCCCTGGACCTCCACTCTCTTTCCCATCCTTGACCCTGATGGGAACTGTTGGTCTTGAGGTCCCGGAGAGAAGTCTCTCTACTCCCTTCTGATGATGTTGTCTCTTTAGGATATCTCTGCTGCTATTGCTGCAGCTCCTCAGAATCCCAGGATGCCATTCCTGTATTTGTTTATTGAAATAACAATGCTGAGTGTCTCCTATGTGGCAAAGTGGACAAAACACAGCCCTAACTTCAGAGGAGCCTGCAGACTAGAGACAAAAACACACAACACAATCACAGAGCCACGGGAACTTGGACTTGGAAGTGATGGTTCAGCAAGATGTCCAGAGGTGTTACACAGAGAAGCACTTTAAAGGATGAGCCGAAACCAGACAAAGGGATCTAGGATAGGGTTGGAGTCCTAGGCAGGGGGGATAACATACACATTGACCCAGAGGCATAGGAGTGAGTTAGAGATTTTAAAAAAGTAAATATTTGTCTTAACTTTTGGGACCTGATGTGCCTGTAATACTCAGGGCTCCAGGCCCTACCAGGATTCTAGCATTACAGGTGACAGCTTCCCCCATGGAACTCAGACTTGACTCTACCTGGGAGAACAGATTCCTGGTGTTGCCCCATCACAGCACTATCCTTATCTTTTCTAATGCCTCTCACATGGGCTGTAGGCTTCCCAGATGGCTCATTGGTAAAGAATCTGCTTGCCAATGCAGGAGACGCAGAAGATGTGGGTTTGATCCCTGGGTCGGGAAGATACCCTGGAAATGGCAACCCACTTCAGTATTCTTGCCTGGATAATACCACAGACAGAGGAGCCTGGTGGACCACAGTCCAAAGGGTTGCCAAGAGTCAGACACGACTGAGGGACTGAGCACACCTGGGTCACGGGTTCACCCAACTCTGGCATGGATTGGCACTTGCATTAACTGCGGGATATTTTTCTGTGCCATCCTGATGTGTTTCATTATCTTCAAGTAAGGAAACAAGCCTTAAAATATCTTGTCACTTTTTTCCTTTTGACTGCACTGCATGGCTTGTAGGATCTTATTTCTCCAATCCGGGATCGAACCTGGGCCCTCAGAGTCCTAATCACCGGACAGCCAGGAAATACCCCCTTTTGTTGCTTTTCTAGAAGTTTCTAGGCCAACTGGACCACAACCCCACTGTGCTGAACAGGAATGAGCCAGATTCCTCAGCGTCATATCTGGATCCCTTGGTAACATTCAGTAGTCTCTCCTGGACCCTATGTTCTTCTTACACAATCATGATTAATGATGAAAACTGACTTTTGCTTGTCCCCGCATAGCTTTCATTTGAGAGAGGCATGAAAAAGATTGAGACTCCTGTCCCAGAAAGAAAAAAAAAACACAAACATCAAAAACAGCTAATCTAGGGTTTGTGCATGGCTTTATGGTTTTAATGAGGTTTGTTCAACTGATGCCAGCAACATCTGGAACTGGGAGTGTATCTGGTCACATTGCAATAAAAGGAGGCTCAGTTGGCTGGGCTTCCCTGCAGGAAGAGGCCCAGGAGGCAGAGCAGGAGAGGACACAGGAGAATTATCAGCAGTGGAAGTGGGCAGGGCATGTGGGCTTCGCCTGAGGAGGGAATGGCCATTCCTCCTGAGTAAAGCAGGACCCGGCAAGTAGAAAATCACCACCCAAAAGCCCATTCTTTGCGCTGTTCTGGGCCCTAACCAAATCAGTTCCTTATCTCCTTCACTCTTCCCAGCCCTTTACTTTTAGGCTCTTGGGACTCTTCTGCTCTGAGCCAAGCTTCTAACTTTTAAGTCTAAATCTATCCCCCCAACATATTTTGATCTATCCCATCAAAATATGTCTACTACTATGTTCTCCCCAAAAAAAGGAAAATAAAAAAAGGAAGGAGAGAAAGAAGAAGAGAAAGAAAGGAAAGAAAAGAGAAAGAAAAGACCTAAGTGCGCGAAGTGACAAAAGCAGGAAATGTCAAAGTGAAATCAGTTTTAAGACAATAGGGCAAGGGTGACTTCTTTTCCTGCCATAAAAATTCCTTTACAGTTATTGTGATCATATTTTCTTAATAAAAGTAATATTTTTTTAATTTCTTTCTCTTTCCCTGCAGAGTTTTAAGGCGGGCTGTATTGCCAGTCTTTGACAAATTAGGTTAGGGTTATGTGCTAATTGCTTAAAGCTTGCTACTTCCAGAAGCAACTGTACTTTTAGTCAACTGATAGTCAAATAGCATTTTTCTAATATCACCTCAGTAGCATGGTTGAAGGGGTTTTGGTGAGGGCTATGTATAGAATCCCTGAACCTTAACAGCTGGTAAAGTTCTTGATGGTCATGTAGTGAAACCTTTCATCCAGTGGTAGAGTTCTTGTAAAACACCCAGAACTGCTTGATCACTTCCAGTTATGGGAACTCCTTCTATGAGAGGCAGCTATTCAGTCTTTGGATGGTTTTGTTAGAAAGTTCTCTCTCTTTCTCTCTCTCCGCACCCCCTCCCAGAAAGAAAATCTGTCTTCCTGAAGATTCCTTTTACCAAACCAAGTTAGACTTTTTAGAGCCTAAATCTAATCCCTAATCCTTTTCCTTAGCATGATAGTAGGTTAAATATTTAAAAGTAAGCATCACACCCCAAGGTGTGTGATTTCGTTTTAATCAAAGAAATTCTAAAATCTCTTTGACTCTCTCCGGGGTGACTCACACTCAGTCAGCCTGTCCTCTACGGGATTCTTTCTAGCTGGTCAGTGTCCCTCTATTTTAAAATATGTTGCCCAAAATTGGGCCCAAACTCCTGATGCATTCTGTGTGTGTGTGTTAGTTGCTCAGTCATGTCCAATTCTTTGCTATCCCATGGAGAGTAGCCCACCAGGCTCCTCTGTCCGTGGAACACTCCAAGCAAGATCACTAGAGTGGGTTGCCATGCCCTTCATTCTAACCATTGGCAAAATAGAGTGGGAGTCTTAACAGCTCTTTTGGCAGCCCTAGCAGACCATTTCCTCATGTTGAACTTGGAGTAAATACCTCTTGTCTCTGCCGCTTCCCATCCCTTTTTCAGATATTGGCTGCTAATTCAGCTGTTCCTCAAAACTGTTTTTCCAAGTATGTTTTCAACTGAAATTGAGGGCTTTGTTTTGAATCTGTGTCTCTTCCATCTTCTCCAGGTCTTCCTCAGTCTTACTTCTGGCACTCAATGCATCAGCTCTCCTTCCACGTTTTACATTTGCGTAAAAAGACAAGTGGGCCAAACACAGAGCTCACTGTACCTCAACTTGGGCTGATAATGACCCATCCTTTGGATTGTTTAATCAGTCACATACCCCCAACACTCTACTGCTTTGAATCCGTAGCTCTCTGAACAGACAAGACTCAAAAGCCTTGCTAAAATCACGTTACACTATATTCATGCCTACCCTAGTCATGCTCCAAGTTCAGGTGCCCAATAACAACAGGAAATTACATTTGTCAGTAACCCATGAAGCTCCCGGTGAGCACATGACTCTTTCCTAAATGCCAACATATCATCTGTTAGAAATTTGTGACAGAAATCAGTAATAAGCTCATTTCAATTCTTTCTTAAAGTCTAGTTTTCTTAGCTTCTAAAAACTCAGGGTATTTGTTTAGCTATAAATAAGTAACTTACTGTCATGTCTCCTACACATGATTTTCGTCAAGATTTTAGCAGCCACATCTGCAAAATTCTCTTAACATTCAAGACAAAAATTTAAGTTGAGTAGATACCTATCCCACCTCAGCCTTTCATTTCTTCATTCATTTTTGAAGCATCCCCTCTATTGTGTTTAATAGAATACTTGGTACATTCAAAAAAGTATTTATCAAAAATGTGCAGGCTATAAACAGATATATATAAACAGATATATATACATATGCTAATGCAAAGAAATAGAGGAAAACAACAGAATGGGAAAGATTAGAGATCTCTTTAAGAAAATTAGAGATACCAAGGGAACATTTCATGCAAAGATGGGCTAGATAAAGGACAGAAATGGCATGGACCTAACAGAAGCAGAAGATATTAAGAAGAGGTGGCAAGAATACACGGAAGAACTGTACAAAAAAGATCTTCACAACCCAGATAATCATGATGATGTGATCACTTATCTAGAGCCAGACATCTTGGAATGTGAAGTCAAGTGGGCCTTAGGAAGCATCACTATGAACAAAGCTAGTGGAGGTAATGGAATTCCAGTAGAGCTATTTCAAATCCTGAAAGATGATGCTGTGAAAGTGCTGCACTCAATATGCCAGCAAATTGGGAAAACTCAGCAGTGACCACAGGACTGGAAAAGGTCAGTTTGCATTCCAATCCCAAAGAAAGGCAATGCCAAAGAATGCTCAAACTACCACACAATTGCACTCATCTCACATGCTAGTAAAGTAATGCTCAAAATTCTCCAAGCCAGGCTTCAGCAATACATGAACTGTGAACTTCCTGATGTTCAAGCTGGTTTTAGAAAAGGCAGAGGAACCAGAGATCAAATTGCCAACATCTGCTGGATCATGGAAAAAGCAAGAGAGTTCCAGAAAAACATCGATTTCTACTTTATTGACTATGCCAAAGCCTTTGACCGTGTGGATCACAATAAACTCTGGAAAATTCTTCAAGAGATGGGAATACCAGACCACCTGACCTGCCTCTTGAGAAACCTGTATGCAGATCAGGAAGCAACAGTTAGAACTGGACATGGAACAACAGACTGGTTCCAAATAGGAAAAGAAGTACGTCAAGGCTGTATATTGTCACCCTGCTTATTTAACTTATATGCAGAGTACATCATGAGAAATGCTGGACTGGAAGAAACACAAGCTGGAATCAAGATTGCTGGGAGAAATATCAATAACCTCAGATATGCAGATGACACCACCCTTATGGTAGAAAGTGAAGAGGAGCTAAAAAGCCTCTTGATGAAAGTAAAAGAGGAGAGTGAAAAAGTTGGCTTAAAGCTCAACATTCAGAAAATGAAGATCATGGCATCCAGTCCCATCACTTCATGGGAAATATATGGGGAAACAGTAGAAACAGTGTCAGACTTTATTTTTGGGGGCTCCAAAATTGCTGCAGATGGTGACTGCAGCCACGAAATTAAAAGATGCTTACTCCTTGGAAGAAAAGTTATGACCAACCTAGATAGTATATTCAAAAGCAGAGACATTACTTTGCCGACTAAGGTCCACCTAGTCAAGGCTATGGTTTTTCCTGTGGTCATGTATGGATGTGAGAGTTGGACTGTGAAGAAGGCTGAGCGCTGAAGAATTGATGGTTTTGAACTGCGGTGTTGGAGAAGACTCTTGAGAGTCCTTTGGACTGCAAGGAGATCCAACCAGTCCATTCTGAAGGAGATCAGCCCTGGGATATCTTTGGAAGGACTGATGCTAAAGCTGAAGCTCCAGTACTTTGGCCGCCTCATGCGAAGAGTTGACTCATTGGAAAAGACTCTGATGCTGGGAGGGATTGGGGGCAGGAGGAGAAGGGGACGACCGAGGATGAGATGGCTGGATGGCATCACTGACTCGATGGACCTGAGTCTGAGTGAACTCCGGGAGATGGTGATGGACAGGGAGGCCTGGCATGCTGCGGTTCATGGGGTCGCAAAGAGTCGGGCACGACTGAGCGACTGAACTGAACTGAACTGAAACCACTTGGAACTCTGACACTGCATAGAATCATTCAATTAACTTGAAGAAACTTGACATATTTATGATATTGAATCCTTCTATTCATAGGCAAAGAAAATTTCTCCATTCATCTCCTTTCTTCTAATGAAAACTTTTAAATTTCTACAAGTGTCTTGCACATTTTTTGTTAAATTTATTCTTAAATACTTCATCTTTTATTGCTATTCCAAGTGATTTACTTTTTAAAATGGTTTTGATTCTTGCTGGCATAAAATACAAGTTTATCTTTTTTCTTGCTTATTTAGTCAGTCACCTTGCCAAATTCTATTATTATTTCTAACTCTATTGTTTGAGAGTTTCAGCATAGACAAACATATATCTGGAAATATTAGTTTTGTTTCTTCCTTCTTCCTATTCTTATGCCTCTAGTGGCTTTTTTGTCTTACCATTTGCCTAGAATTTCCAGTATGATGTTGAATAGAAGTCTTAATAGTGGCTACCTTTGTCTTCTTTTGAATTTTAAAGATAACACTTTTAATATTTTTTATTAAGAATGATATTTGATGTATACTTTTGGTAGATAGTCTTTTTCAGAGGAAGAATGTTTTCTTTTATTCATATAATTTACAAAAAACAAATTATCATGAAAGAGTGTGAAATTCCATAAAATCTCTCTTTTAAAAAGGCTACTGAGGCATAATTTACGTAAAACCAAATCCACCTATTAAGGTGTATAGTCAATGAACTTGAACAAACATATGTAGTCATTAGCCATTGCTCCATCAACATGTAGATTTTTCTGTCACCATAACATTCTCTCATGTCCTCTGCAGTCAGTCCCCTATATTCTCTTTTTAGAAAGCAGATGGATTTAACTTTATTTAATATACTTGTGTGTAATTCATGAGTGTTTTTTTTTTTTTCCTATTATTTGACTTCTTTTACCATCCTTGTCTGGTTTTGGCATTAAGATTATTCTTGCCTTGTAGAATTCACTGGGGGAATGTTTCTTCTGCCTTGTAAGAAACTCTGTAAGACTGGAATATGTCCCTTGAAAATTCGGTAGAATTCACTTGTACAGCTAATTTTTAGTATTGAAAGAGTTTTCAGTATTTCTTCAATTTATTTTATATGGGTAGGGCCATTAAGGTTTTCTATGTCTTCCAGGGTAAGTTTTAGGTTCTAGAAGTATGTCCATTTTATCTGCACTTTTAAGTTTATTGGTATGAAGTCTGTAGTATCTTTTCCTTTTAATCACTACCATATATAATATTGTTTAATTGTACATTTCATTTTTCTTCTTTATCAATATTAACAGAGGTTTAGCAATTTTATTAGCCTTTTCAAAGACTTAATTTTTTGCTTTTGTGATGCTCTCTCTTACATCTTTGTTTCCTATTTCATTGATTTATACTCATCATTATCTTTTTTCCCTTTGTGTTTATTCCCTTGTTCTTTTCTATTTTCTTAATCTCATTTTATTTCAGGTTTCTTCTTTTCCAAGATAAATATTTAAGGCTGTAAATTACCCTCAAAGTTCTGTTAATTGCATGCTGTAAGTTTTGGTATACATAATTTTAATATTATTTAGATTTAATTAATTTAATATCCAATACAATTTGTTCTTTGACCCATGATTTACTTAGAAGAGTGTTTTTAAATTTTCAGATATGAAGATTTTAAAACTTTTTGTACTGACTCTTAGCAAATTATACTCTTGTCAGTTTTATTTTCTATGTACCCATTTTAAAATGTATTGTAGTTTGCTTTACATGTTTATAATCAGTGTTTGTGAGTGTTAAGGAAAAAGATGATTCTCTAGTCTTGAAAAGCAGAGTTTATATATCATCTATATGTTAGATCAAGTTCATGAATTGTGTTCAAATCACCTATAGTGCTATATTCTTTTAGCATATATGTTCTATAATATTTGAGAGGGGTGTGTTAAAATCTAGTTTAATGACAGGTTTATCAATTTTGCTTTTAAATTGTTAATTTGTTAATTTGTTCATTATAGGATTTTAAATAACGATCATAAAATACTCACCAAAGTCAGGAGAACAATGTATAAGTAAAGTGAAAATTTCAACAAAGGGATAGAAAATACTTTAAAAGTACCAAACAGAAGTCATAGAACTGAAAAATACCATGAAAGTGAAGTGAAGTTGCTTAGTCATGTCCGACTCTGCGATCCCATGGACTATAGCACACCAGGCTCCTCCATCCATGGAATATTTTAGGCAAGAGTGCTGGAGTGGTTACCATTTCCTTCTCCAGGGGATCTCCCCAACCCAGGGATCGAACCCAGGTCTCCCACATTGCGGGCAGATACTTTGCCATAAAATACCATAACTGAACATAAAAATTCAATAGATAGGTTCAATATCAAACTAGTTCAAGCAGAAGAAAGGATTGGTGAACGCAGCAAAAGGTCAACAAAATTTTGGGATATCACCCAAAACAAGAGAAGCAAAAAGAGAAAGAATGAAAAACAGTGACTTTAACTTAAGGGACTTATGAAGCACTATCACGTGGACAAATATATGCTTTATAAGAGCACAGAAGAAAAAAGGAGGGGGGAAGAACACTTATTCAAAGAAATAATGGCTGAAAACTTCCCAAGCCTGTGGGGTTAGGGAATGAAACAAAATGCAAATTGCTGGGTTGGGGAGAAAACCTGTCAACTAAGAGTATGAATGTTAGCTGGCAAAGTTGTTCTTTAGAACTGAAGGAGAGAGAAAGATATTCTTAGGCAAATAAAAGCTAAAGAAATCATCACCAGTAGACCTGACTTACAGGAAATAATAATGGGAGTTCTTCAAGTTGAAATAAAAGGATGCTAATTAGTAACATGAAAACATATGAAAGCATAAAACTTACTGGTAAAGGTAAATAGAGAGTCACATTTACCCCCTTGGCGGATTCATGTCAATGTATGGCAAAACCAATACAGTATTGTAAAGTAAAATAAAGTAAAAAAAAAAAAAAAAAAGAATACTATATTATAATGGTACTGTGTAAATTGCTTATAACTCTAGTATAAAAATAAAAGACTGTAACTATGAAAAATGACTATGGATGCAATAACTTGTAAGCAAATATACACTTTAAAAAATGTAAATTGTGACATTAAAAACTAAAATATGTGGAGAAGAGTAAAAATCTTGAGCTTTTGTATGTGATCAAAGATAAGTTGTTATTAGCTCATGATAGACTGCTTGTATACTATAAGACGTTTTATGCATGGTAACTACAAAGCAAAAACCTATAGTAGATACACTAAAAACAGCTAATAAGGAGTCACAACATATCACTGTAGAATATCACCAATTTATAAAGAAAAACATCAAGAGAGGAAAAGAGGAATATATGATCTACAAAATACTCAGAAAATAATTACAAGGCAATAGTAAGTGCTAATGCATCATTTAGAACTTTAAATATAAGTGGATTAAATTCTCCAATCAAAAGACTTAGAGTTGCTGAATAGATTAAAATAAGATCTAACTGTATGTTACCTACTAGAGATTTATTTCACCTTTAAGAATACATATACTGAATGTGAAGGAATAGAAAAATTATATCATGCAAATTGAAACTAAAGTTGAGCAAGCATAGCTGTACATGGACAAAACAGACTTTAACTCAAAAGCTATAACAAGGGAAAAAGTCTTAATATGATGATAAAGGGATTAACATCAAGAGAACATAACAATTATAAATATATGTGCACCCAATATTGGAGCATCTAAATATATTTAGCAGGTGTGAGAGGGAAAATAGATAACAATACAATAACAGTAGGCAACCAACACCCCACTTTCAACAATGAATAAATCATCCAGACAGAGTCAATTAGGAAGCACTGGACTTACACTATACTTGAAATCAAAGGCACCTACAGACATATCTGGAACATCCCATCCAACAGCACTTGAATACATATTCTCCACTTCACATAGAATATTCTTCACGATAGATCATATGTTGGGCCACAATGCAAGTCAACAAATTTTAGAAGATTGAAATCATATGAAGCATCTTTTCTGACCACAGAGATATGAAACTAGTGATATCAATAACAAAGGGGAAACTGGAATATCCACAAATATATGGAATTAGACAATATGCTCCAGCACAACCAATGAGTTAAAGAAGTCAAAAGGGAAATCAAAGGTATCATGAGAAAAATTTAAATGGAAATAGAATATACCAAAACTTGTGGGACACAGCAAAAGCAGTTCTAGGAGGCATGTCTATTTATAGCAATAAATGGTTTCATTGCTTGAGCAAATTACAGATCCCCTTTTACCTGACATGTAGCTATAGAACTAGCAAACACCTCTTTCTCCACACCTGTACATAAAGCCCACCAGAAGCAGTTTACTTTCAGCTGGCAAGGCCAACAATATATCTGTACTGTGCTCCTCAGGGTATGTCAGACTGGCCTTGGGGAGTGGAAGTCCATGTTACTGACATAGATAGATAGATAGATACAGAAATATATAGTAGTACCTGACATTAAGCTTTCAAATGCCAAAGTAGTCTTTTTGAAGACATTCAGCTTGAATAAACCTATTACCAGCTGTGTGACACAGCTACTAGCGAAGCAGTTAAGGAACCAGGCTGTCTCTGCCCATGAAGGTCCCCTTCTAGAAAGCCCCGAGTAACCTGACTGCTTGAGTGACCCTGCTTCTCTCTTCTTGTGACCCAATTCCCACTCTTTTGCTTTAAAATTCATTAATACACTAATTCACTAATGCAGAGTGAACTTGCAAAACCTTAGGCACTCCACCCTCAGATTCTAATAAAAGGCAGAGCTCAAAATCTGTTCTTCTTTCTCTCTCTCCCCTTGAACTCTGTGTGGCCATCAGGCATGCCATCTGCCCTTTAGGGCCTGTGAATAATAAATTTTGTTCTTCAAAGTTCCCTGATAGATTCTTGTTGAAACATATCCAGTGATTATAAGAACCACAAGGGCTGGCCCAGCCACAGCATCAGCCTTTGTGAGGGGTGGAGTGAATTTGGGGCTGTCTATGAGTAAATGCTGCCTGGGATGAGTGCCTCAGGTTCTAGCCAAGAACATCACTATTAATAGGCTGGAACCAAAAACCATTAGATAGATAGATTGATAGATAGGTAGATAGATAGTCTTTGTTTTCTTTCCTCTCTTATTCCTATATCATATAACATAAGATGTATTGACTTTATATCATTGTATTTAACTATTGTTAATTTTACATCATTGTGTTTATAGCATATTGAGAAGAGTAAATATCACTCAAGGACCTTACCTCCTTTTTTGGAGAGAGGGAGTTAGTGTGTTTTCAGTTGTATGCAGGTTAGTTGTATCGTGTTGGGTGAAATTATGACCTATTATTGTCTCAATTTGCAGATTTGTGGTTTTATTTAAGGAGATATATGGTGTGTCAAGTTGACCAGGGGTGGACTTGTGATGGTTAATTTTTTGTGTCAATTAGAGAGGGCTATGGAGTACCATATTAAACATTGTTTCTGTTAGTATCCATGATGGATTTTCTGGATGAGACTGATTAGCATTTGACTCCATGGATATGTCCCATCCACTGAGAGCCTGAATAGAACAAAGGGAGAAGAAGGAAGAATTCACCCCCCTTTTCCAGCCTAACTGCTAAGCTGGTACAACTTATTTCATCTTCTGCCCTCAGACTGGAATTTACACAATCAGCTCCCCTGGTTCTCAGATCCTCAGACTCAGGCTGAATTACACCACTGACTTTCCTGGTCCTCCAGAGTGCAGATGGTAGATCCTGGGACTTCTCAGCCTCCAATTCCTCATAATAAATCTACTTGTCATATACAATTTTATATGTATATATATATACATAATATATATGTATATGTATGTGTGTATATATATATATATATATATATATATATATAAAACTTCTCTCTATAGGTAGATGCTAAAGCTGAAACTCCATTACTTTGGCCACCTCATGCAAAGAGTTGACTTATTGGAAAAGATTTTGATGCTGGGAAGGATTGGGGGCAGGAGAAGAAGGGGATGACAGAGGACGAGACGGCTGGATGGCATCACTGACTCGATGGATGCGAGTCTGAGTGAACTCCGGGAGTTGGTGATGGACAGGGAGGCCTGGTGTGCTGTGATTCATGGGGTCGCAAAGAGTTGGACACGACTGAGCGACTGAACTGAACTGAACTGAACTGAACTGAATATATGACTAATACAGATTACTAGTAGCTGTAATTCTAGAAGTAAGTATCTCTTAGATTCCCTTTTTACCATTTCAATTTTATTATTTAGAGCATTTTCTTTAAAACAAAAAATCACTTCTTTATTTGGCTATGCCAGGTCTTAGCTGAGGCATGCAAACTCTTAGCTGTGGATGTGGAATCTAGTTCACAGATCAGGGATCTAACCTGGGCCCCTGACATTGGGAGGATGGAGTCTTAGCCACTGGACCACCAGGGATGTCCCTAGAGCATTTTCTTAAAGATGAAATCAATAAAAGAATTGATGTGATGTTTGCTCTGTGACAATGCTGACTGAATATGTGGCAGATTTGGGGTTCCACAGGCATTTGTATGTTCCACAGAACCATGTCCTAATTATTTTTCCATCTCCAGCTGAGGTTCCTTCAGATCACCCCAACAGCTGTTGTGTCAGCTCTTCTCCGATCCTGAGGCACCCAGGCTCCTTCCTCCTAGCTGATATCCTCACCATCTACTCAACATTCAGAGGACGATGTCACCTTCATTGCCCTCCCAATCTGCTCTCCCACCTGCTAGAAAGATGAGTTCTGTCTTGTCCCCAGCGCTAACTCCCCTGTGCTCTTGATCACACCCATTCCTGTCTCCTCCTGCTTTCCTAGCTTTCCCTTTTCAACCTCTCTCGTACTTTCTTCCCCTTAGCTCACATTGTCATGTGATCTCAATCCTATAACCATCTGATTTTTCACCCATCTGTTTCCTCTTTGGCCTCTTCTCATATAGAAATGGCTTTTCATTTTTATTAGACTTTGTGTGACATAACACTTCTTCTTGGTTTCCTCAACCTGGCCCACATACCCCTGGAAGTGGTCCACTCATTACAGTATCTTTCATTTGAATATCTGAATGAAATTCTCCCTTTGCCAAGATCCTGTTCGGCAATATAGCTGGGGATTTTGGATGAATTGCTCAACCACTCAGAACCCCAGATTTAATCTCTAAAATGTATGTAATTTTACAGGATTTTTATTAGGGTTAAGTGAAGAGACAACTAAGAATATAGCCCAATTAGTGTTAGAGATGATTGTTATGACATAATTTATATCCTACTTTTCTACTGAAATTGTGCTTTCAAAGGTCACAGTTCACCCAACCCACTGACATGACTTTTTAGGTGGGAAAGCAATTTAGGGAGTTACTCAAAAAATATAAACAAGAGAAAGTAAGGACTTGAATCATGAAATCACTAGACATGGATTCATGAACAGAAAGATGATTCAGACAACAGAATGCTAGTGTTGACTACTTCACAAAGTATACTTCGTGAATCCACTCACATCCATTTAGTACAGTTATCCCACATAGACCTGCACTGTAGCCTCCTCTAACCATGAGGACAATGACCTCATCCCTGTTGACCCCACCTGCTTTTGAACTGTGGTGCTGGACAAGACTCTTGAGAGTCCCTTGGACTGCAAGGAGATCAAACCAGTCAATCCTAAAGGAAATCAACCCTGAATATTCATTGGAAGGACTGATGCTGAAGCTGAAGCTCCAATACTTTGACCACCTTCTTTAGCAACATTGTAAGAGATCCTCATGCTGGGAAAGGTTGAAGGCAGGAGGAGAAGGGGACAACAGAGGATAGGATGGTTGGATGGCATCACTGACTCAATGGACATGAGTTTGAGCAAGCTCTGGGAGTTGGTGATGGACAGGGAAGCCTGGTATGCTGCAGTCCATGGAGTCACAAAGAGTCGGACACGACTGAGAGACTGAACTGTACTGGAGTAGTTGCTTTTCTTTTTCTTTTTCCTTAAGACAGTTTCACTGAGGTATGACTGGTATACAATAAACTGCACCAATATAAAATATGCAGTTTCATATGTTTAAAAAAATTTTTAATTGAGATAAAATACATATAACATAAAATTTACCATTTTATCCTAAGTATAGAATTAGATAGTGTTATGTATATTTACATTGCTCCAGGACACTTTTCATCTTACAAAATTGACACTTTTTACTCATCAAACAACTCCTATGTCTTAGTCCATTCAGGCTGCTATAATAAAAATACCATAGATTGGGTGGGCTGAATTAAATAAAAAGCATTTATTTCTCACAGTTCTGGAGGCTGGGAAGTCCAAGGTCAAGGTGCCAGCAGATTCCATGTCTGGTGAGAGCCCCTTTCCTGGTTTATAGATAGTGGTCTTTTCACTGTGTCCTCACCTGGTGGAAGGGTAAAGCATGTGTTGTGTTTATCTGAATTTCTTTCCTTTTTAAAGCTGAATAATATTCCACAGTACACATATACCACATTTTGTGTGTCCATTCATCCATCAGTGAATAATCAACTTGCCTTCCCCTTCTGAGGGAAAGGGTCTAGGTTAGCACATATTTGCCATGGTCCTTAATCTAGACTGTCTTTTGTCAACAAAATATGGCATATATCATCCAACCGAACTTTGATAAGATTAGACCAAAATATTGTGTGCACTTCCTACTGTCTACTCACTTTGCCCATTTGCCAAGTCAAATGGGGACTGGTTATGTCAATCCTCAGTAATCTTGAATTCTTATGTCAGGATGAGTCTCACCATCTTCAGCATGATAGTGCTGACCTCAGGAAACATCTCTAAGAGCATTCCCAATTTAGCTCTTACTCTTCCACACCAATTTCTTTATAAGTCTGACAACAGCTCAGAATTAGTAGATTTTTCTCTGCTTAGGCCTTACTGGGTCACATTAATCCCCCTTCCCATTGAGAGTTGGCAGGCTCTTGTATTTCAGACTCGAAATGCTGTTTCTCTCTAGCCAAAACAACATACATCTCTTTTCATTGTGACTGGGGATGTTTTCCTCTTTTTGGTGGAATCTCTCCCATCATGAGTTGTTGCAATTCACTTGGGAAAGCAAACTAAAAATTTGTGTTCCTCATAAATGGTTGAAAAGAAGCCATCTCATACTCCAGGATAGGAAGTCACAGGCATGCCATGTGGATGATCTATTTGAAGGTTCTTGGTTTTGGTATAAATATATATCCAGTTTAACATCAGTGTGAGCAGCATTTGCATGCATGCCACTAGGTGAGACCATGTGTGAGCTCATCTCTGTAGAACCCTCCTGGCCACTCCTCACTGGGCTGATAGAGTGTCATGTGGTCACCTCAAACAGGCCAAGTTGGTTTTGATTTTTAGTTCTCCACTTCTTTGTGGCTTATGCCATACCACAAGAATCTAAATTCTAAATTCTGTGATAATAGAAGCTTATACAATGCCAAACATGAGAGCACATTTTGTATTTTCCTGGTCTAAGTTTAGTTTGTGTACCTAGCAATTTTGAGTTGCATGACTAAACCAGTTGTCCTGCTGTGAACCTAGCCCTTATATTCCTGAGTGTGGGTGGAGGGCAAGAGTTTCCTCCTCCAGTAGGGAGGAGACACAGATGTCCTAGAAGAAGCAAGGACTTTTTACAAATAGAAACAAAAGGCAGAATTGTACAAGTCTCCTCTAGAGGACTCAGCTGGACAGAAAGGTCTGGAAATGCCTAAAGCTAACATCACTGAGAGATAACAGCAAGAACAAAATTTTACTGCAAATTTCTGGAGGACTTGATTTAGAAATATGTGAAAAGCTCAGAACTGGCTTAATTGGGGCCAAGACCTCAACCCAAGAAGGTTCTGACATACAAAGAATGTAGTGGGCTGCTTTACCCATCATGGCAGCTGGTGTTGGTATTGCTAGAACAGTTCCCTTCCTAAAGACTTAGACGTTCCCTACACATACCATCTGTGGTGCTGAGAAGACTCTTGAGAGTCCCTTGGACAGCAAGGAGATCAAATCAGTCAATCCTAAAGGAAATAAACCCTGAATATTCCTTGGAGGGACTGATGCTGAAGCTGAAACTCCAATACTTTGGCCACCAGATGCAAAGAGCTGACTCATAGGAAAAGACCCTGATGCTGGGAAAAAATTGAAGGCAGGAGGAGAAGGGGACAACACAGGATGAGATGGCTAGATGGCATCACTGACTCAATGGACATGAGTTTGAGCAAACTCTGGGAGATAGTGAAGGACAGGGAAGCCTGACATGCTGGAGTCTATGGGGTTAAAATGAGTCAAATATGACTGGGCAGCTGAATTGACTGACTGACACTTACCTTCTTTATAAAAATGTCTACTACTTGCAGAATATACCATGATCTTCTCATTGCTTAATTATTTGATTTCCACCCTCTGCTTAGATGAGACTCATCCCTTTTTTCCTATTACAGGGGATCTGTTGATAAACTGGGTCCAGCATTGCCTTCTTCCTTTTTGAGCAAGTTCCTGATTTGATAAGCATGTTGGAAAGCCAAAGGAAAACGAACTGTAAGCTCTACCTGGACATGCTGACTCATAAAGAAAACAAGTTACATTGCTTACCTTCTATGGCCCATGACTTGATCAAATTTAAATCTCATTTTAAACTTATTGCCTCCAGAAAATCTGGGTGTGATAAATGGGCTTCCCAGGGGGCACTAGTGGTAATGAACCTGCCTGCCAATGCAGGAGACCTAAGAGATATGGGTTCGATCTCTGGGTCGGGAAGATGCCCTGGAGGTGGGCATAGCAACCTACTCCAGTATTCTTGCTTGGAGAATCCCATAGACAGAGGAACCTGGAAGGCTGTAGTCCATAGGGTCACACAGAGTCCGACATGAATGAAGTGACTTAACATACATGCAATAAATACTTCTAAGAAGCCAGACGTCTGGCTTTGTAACCATAAATGAGAAACTTTTAGAGTCATGGTCCATAGCACAATTTTGTTTGAAAGAGGCCCTGAAAATACAGATACAACTCTATGCCCAAAAGGCCTGTTTCTCTCAGCTCTAAAGTTCTAGGGTTGTTGCCTTGACTCATGGACATTTCTTTATATAGGTTACTTGCTTAAAATATTAAATGATCAGAACAAATTTTTCCTCTAAAACTAGTCAAAGTTTGTATTAACTTGGTTCTGATTCTTTCCAATAGGCTTAACTCCACAGGTTTGAATCTAACTCTCTGAAACAAAAGTATCATCTATTATACTTTTAGATTACTAGCTTGTCTGACATTTGAAAGAAGTTTCATGCAAATTTACTCTTTAACAAACTGTAGGTGTTGATTTATCAACGTGATATTTTACAAGAGGAGCAGATCTGTTAAAGATAGTGTAAGACTGTTTCCGGGCCAGTATCAACTATTGCCTTGAACACTATAATCCTTCTAGTCTCCGTATAGCAACCATGGTCGATTTTTCTAAAACTCACATCTAATTATGTCATTCTTCTTAAAATCATTCAGTATTTCCCACTGCCCTCAGGATAAAGTAAAAACTCAACATGGAATTACTGAAAAGCAATTGGACCATCTTAGCCAAATGCCCTATGGCCTACTCATAAGTTTCAAATAAACGTTCTTTAAGCCACAAACTAAAAAAAGAGGAGATTCACTTATTTATTGGGTGGTACTCATCCAAGAGAAGGAAGTGGCGCACCCACCCACATTCCCTTTGCCATAATTTCAGGGCAAGATGCTTTCAAGGTTTGGGCATTCTTTTCCTGCGTATGAATTTGCTGACTGCAGGTGCCATGCTAATGGCTTTTCCCAGACAATAGATCAGCTGCAAGATCCCCCAGTGTCCTTCCCAGGATAATTAGGGAAGTAGGGTAGAGTCATGGTGCAATCCAAATAGACTATGTGTTGCACCAAAGAGCAAGAGCCTGGTCTGTGTTCAGGACTCAGATTTGTATTAAGTTTCCTCTATTTCTACTGCCCGCCAGCAGGGCTTGGTCTTTCTGGACATTCTCCTCTGAGGCTATACTCTCACAAATTGGCTTTATCACTCACTGAATTATTTCCTCCAATGACCCAGTCAAGGGTCAATCGGGGTTTAATTAGGGTTGACTCAATTATTAGGAAGTTGGAATCAGTAATTAGATTCTTCTGACTAGGTGTTATTGACCCACATAAAATTACCTCTGGTTTATATTTTATACCAAAACATTCATCTTCTGAACCTCAGTGTGGTCAGTATTATTTTTAAAATGCTTTTCCTGTTTTGCTTAAGCTAGTTTGAGTTGGGTTTCTGTCGGTTATAACCAGAGTCCTGACAGATTGTAATTTTCTGCAACTTTTGCAGGACTTGATGCAGGCACACCACCACAGGAAGTTATGTGGATATGTGTTCTCCTTCATACTGGCCTCTGCACACAACTGGACATTTTGTCCATTTATTGCCAGGAAAAAAATGCTCCCATAAAATTACAATCATAATTTTGAACAGTGGGTCTCCAAATGTTAATTGGTTCATCCTGTAGGAAGCATGTAATTTATAGGACAATAAACAAAAAGTGTCATTAATTAATTGCCTAAGCACACAGTACGCTACTATTTCTTCCTGATGGCTTCACTGGAAAGCTATGTTGTCCCCAGCTTCCACTGCAGTATTTCTGTGATTTTTCTACATCTTACTCTTGGCCAACTCTGTAGGAGCTGACATGGTTATCCTACACCATTGAAGTCTTAGCTTCTGTATTTTGCATAAAAGACTATGACCTTCTAAGGCTTTGATTCTCAAATTTTAGCTTGCATCAAAATCACTAGAGGGACTTAGTGAAACATTGATTGCTGGGATTTCTACACCTGAGTTTCTGACTCAGTAGACATGGCATGGGGCCCCCAAATTTGCATTTCTAATAAGTTTCAGGTGATCTGATACTGCTTCTCTGGGGGCCACACTTCACTAGCACAGACTACCCACACTAGAGTAGGCCCTTGATAGACACAATTTGTCTTCTGCTTGGCTACTGTTAGGAAAGGTGCTCCACATGGAGGACTGTCCATCAGCAATGCAGCATATCCATTTGCTAGATCAGGGTCTAAAATTCAAATGCCATGTATACTATCATGTAAGAATTGTATCGCCAGTCTATGTCTGATGCAGGATGCAGCATGCTTGGGGCTGGTGCATGGGGATGACCCAGAGAGATGTTATGGGGAGGGAGGTGGGAGGGGGGTTCATATTTGGGAATGCATGTAAGAATTAAAGATTTTAAAATTTAAAAAATAAAAAACTAAAATTCAAATGCCAACTGGCAGGAAAATAAGCTGAAGGGTGAGGTATGGGAGATAGAACAGGACTATGTATACAATGTTAAGTGCTGAGCACTGTGGTGAACAAAAGTGTGTGCCCTCTTTAAAAGAACATTGCTCTATAGCATGACAGTTGAGGTCACAGACTCCAGAAGAGGCTCCACCACTTACTAGTTATAGGACAAGGTTAGACAGATTACCTAAGCTCTCTGTGCCTGGTTTCCTCTTCCATAAAACCTGGATCATAACAGAACCTACCTCATAGGGTTTTTATGAGAATTAGGTAAGTCAACATATGTAAATCATTTAGAAGTGAAAGTGAAATTCACTCAGTCGTGTCTGACGCTTTCCCATCCCATGGACTATACAGTCCATGGAATTCTCCAAGCCAGAATACTGAAGTGGGTAGCCATTCCCTTCTCCAGGTGATCTTCCCAACCCAGGGATCAAACCCAGGTCTCCTGCATTGCAGGCGGATTCTTCACCAGCTGAGCCACAAGGGAAGCCCAAGAATACAGGAACGGTTAGCCTATCCCTTCTGCCGTGGATCTTCCCAACCCAGATTCTTTACCAAGTGAGCTGTCAGGAAAGCGAAAGTAGCAAGTACTTACATGTATTCTCGGAAGAGGATATCCCCACCCCAGTACTTTTGCCTAGGAAATCCCATGGACAGAGGAGACTGGCGGGATACAGTCCATGTATTTGCAAAGAGTCTGACACGACTAAGCAACTAAACAGCAACAACAGCAACAACAACAACGTAAGTATTCCAATAATAGCAAATGCTTATATAATACTATTTATCTGGCACTACTTTAAGTGTAGTACACTTATTAATTGGCTTGATCTTTACAACAACCTATGAGATAAGCACGATTTGTTGTTGCTGTTCAGTCACTAAGTTGTGTCTGACTCCCTGCAGCGCTGTGGACTGCAGCATGCCAGGCTCCTCTGTCCTTCACTGTCTCCCGGAGTTTGCTCAAATTCATGTCCATTGAGTTGGTGATGTTATCTAACCATCTCTGCCACTCCATTCTCCTTTTGCCTTCAGTCTTTCCCAGCATCAGAATCTTTTCCAAGGAGTCAGCCCTTCACATCAGGTAGCCAAAGTATTGGAACTTCAGCTTCAGCAACAGTCCTTCCAATGAATATTCAAGATTGATTTCCTTTAGGATTGACTAGTTTGATCTCCTTGCAGTTCAAGAGACTCGCAAGTCTTCTCCAGCAGTATTCGAAAGCATCAGTTCTTTGGCGCTCAGACTTCTTATGGTCCAATTCTCACGTCTGTACATGACTACTGGAAAAATCATAGCTTTGACTATATGGACATTTGTCGTCAAAGTGATGTCTCTGCTATTTAATATGCCGTCTATGTTTATCATAGCTTCCCTGGCAGCTCAGATGGTAAGGAATCTGCTTGCCATGCATTCAATCCCTGGGTCAGGAAGTGTCCTTGGAGAAGGAAATGGCAACCCACTCCAGTATTCTTGCCTGGAGAATTTCATGGACAGAGGAACCTGGTGGGCATAGTCCATGGGTCGCAAAGAGTTGGACACGACTGACTGACTAAGCCTTTCACTTTCAGTTTTATCATAGCTTTCCTTCCAGGGGGCAAGCATCTTTTAATTTCATGGCTGCAATCATCATCCAGTGATTTTGGAGCCCTAGAAAATAAGATCTGTCACTGCTTCCACTTTTTCCCCAGTGATGAGACTAGATGCCATGATCTTAGTTTTTGGAATGTTGAATTTTAAGCCAGATTTTTCACTCTCTTCTTTCATCCATACTAAGAAGCTCTTTAGTTCCTCTTCCTTTCTACCATTAGAGTGATATCATCTGCATATCTGAGGTTGTTGATATCCCTGAGTATCCCTGGTACTGATACTCAGATTTGTGTACCTGACACTGAGAATCCCTGGGCAGATTCAAGCAGTTGTTAATTAGGAAAAGAAGGGGATATGAGATCAGGGAGAAACAGTCAAGAACAGCCTTGGGGCAAAGTCCTGTTTCCCCCATCAAGGATACACACAGTATTTCTGACATAGTTTGGACATACTGAAACCCCTTCCAGGTGGGAGAAGTTGACAATTAACAATGGCATGTTAATTGCCAACATCTGCTGGATCATTGAAAAAGCAAGAGAGTTCCAGAAAAACATCTACTTCTGCTTTATTGACTATGTCAAAATTTTTGACTGTGTGGATCACAACAAACTGTGGGAAATTCTTAGATGGGAATACCAGACCACCTGACCTGCCTCCTGAGAAATCTGTATGTAGGTCAAAAAGCAACAGCTAGAACTGGACACAGAACAACAGATTGGTTCCAAATTGGGAAAGGAGTCCATCAAGACTGTATATTGTCATCCTGATTATTTAACTTTTATGCAGAGTGAAAGTGAAGTCACTCAGTCATGTCTGACTCTTTGTGAGCCCATGGACTGTAGCCTACCACGCTCCTCTTCCCATGGGATTTTCCAGGCAAGAGTACTAAAGTGGGTTGCCATTTCCTTCTCCAGAGGATCTTCCCAACACATTGAACCTGGGTCTCCCGCATGGTTGGCAGACGCTTTACCTTCTGAGCCACCGGAGAGGTCATATGCAGAGTACATCCTGCGAAACACTGGGTTGGGTGAAGCACAAGCTGGAATCAAGATTGTCGCAAGAAATATCAATAACCTCAGATACACCGAAGACACCACCCTTATGGCAGAAAGTGGAGAAGAACTAAAGAGACTCTTGAGGAAAGTGAAAAAGGAGAGTGAAAAAGCTGGCTTAAAACTCAACATTCAGAAATCTAACATCATGGCATCCGGTTCCATCACTTCATGGCAAATAGATGGAGAAACAATGGAAACAGTGACAGACTTTATTTTGGGGGGGCTCCAAAGTCACTGCAGATGATGACTGCAGCCATGAAATTGAAAGACGCTTGCTCCCTGGAACAAAAGCTATGACTAAAACCTAGACAGAGACAGCATATCAAAAAGCAGAGACATTACTCTGCCAACAAAAGTCCATCTAGTCAAAGCTATGGTTTTTCCAGCAGTCATGTATGGATGTGAGAGTTGGACTATAAAGAAAGCTGAGCACTGAAGAATTGATGCTTTTGAACTATGGTGTTAGAAAAGACACTTGAGAGTCCGTTGGACTGCAAGGAGATCAAACCAGTCCATCCTAAAGGAAATCAACCCTGAATATTCATTGGAAGGACTGATGCTGAAGCTGAAACTCCAATACTTTGGCCACCTGATGCAAAAAACTGACTCATTGGAAAGACCCTCATGCAGGGAAAGATTGAAGACAGGAGGAGAAGGGGACGACAGAAGATGAGATGAGATGGTTGGATGGCATCACTGACTCAATGGCTTGAACTCAATGAGTTTGAGCAAGCTCTGGGAGTTGGTGATGGAAAGGGAAGCCTGGCATGCTGTAGTCCACGAGGTCACAAAGAGTCAGACACGATTGAGCAACTGAAGTGAACTGAACTGAACTGAATTGTATGCTTCCCACTGGCATATAGAACAAAGACCAGCTGGATATGAAGGTTGATGATGCTGACTTCTACTTAGCTCTCCACCAACCCATCAGAAGAATGTCCACAAGCTGACCAGGCCCTCTTTGAACAATTGCTATAAAACTTCTTACCATTTTCCCCATGGGAACACATGGTTTTGAGGTCATTGATTCCTGTGGCCTGCTTTCCTTGCAAAGTAATAAAGATATTCTTTTCTACTTCACCCAAAACTCTGTCTCTAAATGTTGATTGAACACCAGCATACAGAGAATTTGAGCTTTCAGCATCACTACTGTAAGCTGGATGTTGTGCCTGGCTCCTGGCAGGGTGACTTACTTCATGACACTTTATAGCTCATTGCTCTTCTCTTTGCTCTGGTAGCCTCCCAGGTCTTCCCTTTCTTTCCTCTCATGTTTTCTCAGACCAAGACCATAGAGATGCCTCACTTGCTTAGAGTACCAAGTGGTTGCCTACTGAAAGGCTGGTCCCTCCCTCCTTTGGATGGAGCGTTGTTTCTAAAGGTGCAAGATAGGCTACTGCCATTAAACCCAGCATTTATCACTTAAAAATCACTTTTGACTCTGATCTGTTTTTATGTCAGAGAAGCAGCCTCCCTAGATTTCCAGTGCTTGAAATTCTTGATAATGCAGTTGCTTAATGCAAGGCACACCTGAAGAGCAAGACCATGAGCACAAATAAATCTGTCTTTCAGCAGAGAAGTTGAGTCTGGCTAGAGTTACTGCTCACATATCTGGCCTGTTCCGTTGGAAACACAAGAGTTAGATATGTGTCATAATGACATAACATTATTTTCCCAAAATAGAGGTTATTTGTTCCAGCTGGATCTGATTATGGTTTTTCTATTTTGCTCTTGGTCAGCCCCAGGTTAGCCTCCCAGGCTGAGCTTCTTGTCAAGCCAAGAAGGCTTTTCCATGCACTGAGTCTGCTGGTCCAGTAGGTCATGACCACGGAGCACCAGTCAGCCGCATGGTGGAGGGTGAAGGGGTCCTTTCACAGACAAGGTGTGAACAAGCAGTGCTGACCCGCCATCTGATCCCGAAGCAAAGTTCTCAGCATATGTTGAATCAAACAACTCTTTTTTTTTTTAAAGTTTCTATAGTTGGACACGTGCAGTTTTGTTTCTAAATTTCAGAGTTACTCTTCTGTGCAGGCTAATTGACCCATTCGAGAGTTGCATTTCAGTTTGCACAATATCTGCATTGCCTTCCTAAGTGTTTAAGGACACCAGCTAAAGACCTTGTGGAGGAAAACTTCCACGTGTTCATAACAGGAAATCTATGACTTTCACTTCCGTTTAACCCTTCAGAGCCAAATCTAATCATTTGCATCAGAGTTTAAAGGCATTTATTGTTGTGGAAGTGTTCACTATAATTGAGAGAGAAAGACCAAAAGGGAAGTAAGGAGACTAAGGAAAGAGAGAGGAAAGCTGCTTTTTAAAAAAAAGTCTAGAAATATAGAAGTAATAGCTTTGAAGATCCCAGCTGTTGCTGGCATTTATTTCGTTTGTAGGTGGAATAATTACTTAATTCTAAGTACCCTACCATAGAAAATATAATTAAGAGTTATTAATTTTCACAAGTTACTATCACGCAGTGAAATTTAACACAGAGGCACAGACACAGCTGTATAAATTATTTAATCTCTTCCTGGGTTAAAGTACTCACGGGTGTTCAAGTTAGAGTGACAATCCAAAATGTAGCTGAGGAGACTTGCTATGTCTTGCTGTGATAACCAGAATCTAGGTCTGTTTCTCAGCTTTGCAAGGTTCAAAACTGAAGCTTTTTGGTTCACACAAAGGTGATTTGACTTAGGGAGACTGATGGCAAACAACCCACATAAAAGCAGATGCCTATGTATATATTCTTGATCTCAAGTGGTTTCAGCCTGCAGCTTGAAGTGGGGCTTTGGTTCACAGCTAGAGATTGAGGTTGGGTCACCATGGTGAGCGCACCAAACCCTAGCCACTAGACCAGTGGGCAGTGACAGAGCCATGGCTCTTTGGCTTTGCAGAAGAATCCCCACAAAGTATAGTGAGAGTAGTGAAAGTATTTTTTAGGAGGGAAAAAGAGTACAGTACACGTGGACATAGCACATGGACAGACTCAGAGAGAGAGAGCTGCACCCCTGTGGCAGCTTGAATCTCTTTTATGGGGCATTTCTTCCAAGTTCTCTTTAGCCAATCATTTTGGTTGGCCTGGTTCAGAGTCCATATTTGATATAGCTCAGGATCCTCCCCTGTGAGAGCACTCATCTTTTAGCCAAGATGGATTCCACCGACAAAGCCTATGGGTAGTTAGCATCTCTTAGCATCATTCCCCTTTGACCTCCAAGGAGCCTTTCTGCACAGGTATAGTTGAAGAGGTCTCCTGACTTTGAGACTGAGAAATATATGGTCTCTTAACTTCTATCTGGGCAGGGCCCAGCCTCCTCCCTCAGTTGTCCTGCTATCCGTGTTGGAGTATCTGTCCACAGAGAACAAACTCCAACTGTTCGCACCAGGGGCCCGTCTATCTCCTGCCTCATTCTCAGTTAAGAATAAAAATCAAATATCATCTTAGCAGAATCTCTCCTCTGTTGGAAAGTCTACATGGAAAGCCAAATTATTATCAGAGAGTGATTTGATGAGCATGGAATCCAAACCAGGGAGTGAGCCTGAGAATCCTAATGCCTATTGCATCCGCCTCCCCAGGAGGCTGAGTGCTGGGAATGCAGAGGCTTTTGTCTTTTCTTTCTCTAGACTTTGTGCTTTCTTCAGACTCCGTTTAAAAAATTCAAATGAGTGAATTTAACAGAGCTGATTAGCTTTACTGAGCAATTCATGAATCAGGCAGTATCCCACCTACTAAGTAGAGAGAAGTTCTGTCAAGGTGCAGGAAATAAGTTTCTAAAGGCAAAGAAGGAGCTTACAAAAGAAAGTTATTAGCAAAGAATTCATTGTTTTAGGCAAGGCTGCCCTCCTGCTACTACTACTACTACTAAGTCACTTCAGTCGTGTCCGACTCTGTGCAACCCCATAGATGGCAGCCCAGCAGGCTCCCCCGTCCCTGGGATTCTCCAGGCAAGAACACTGGAGTGGGTTGCCATTTCCTTCTCCAATGCATGAAAGTGAAAAGTGAAAGTGAAGTCGCTCAGTCGTGTGCAACCCTCAGTGACCCCATGGACTGCAGCCTTCCAGGCTCCTCCATCCATGGGATTTTCCAGGCAAGAGTACTGGAGTGGGGTGCCATCAGTCTATCAGCAGATTTCCTAGTGCTAACTAGGATATTCCAGAGTGACTGATTGAAGGTCACATTCCTAGGGAAGTTGAAACTTCCTAGTTGAAATTATTAGATTAGGTATTAAGTCTTGGTTTGCTGGCATTGGACCTACCAAGAATGGCTCTATATTGGACCTGTTGTATCTTTTTTTAATAATTTCCCTCTTTTGATCAGGTTCTCAGCTTAACTTAAAGATATGATCAAAATTTAAGGCACTAGTACCACTTTCACCTACTTCTCTATAATTCTTACAGCTTTTGTTCATCATTTGTGTGTTATTAACAGTTAAGGGCTTTTTTTGTTTGTTGGTTTTTGGGGTTTTTTTTTGTTTTTTTGTTTTTTTTTGCTTAATTGCTAATGTATTCACAGGTCACGTCTTTGGGTTCATAATTTTTAAGTCAGTTATTCACTTTGTTCCTTTTCTCATATTCCAGTCTTCAGGAGATCATTTGCTTGGCAGTTGATGGCTATGAACATGCATTTAAAGCTTTTGAGGAATATGATGCATGAAGGAAATTATGATTGTAATAAACAGGATAATTCCCAATGTTTAGAGTGTACTTTGGATCCATTCTTACTAATGAAGGAGGAAATAGAACAGGCTCCATCTTGAAAGCAGGACTCCATCTTGGGCCGGACTGTGGACTTTGAGCCATATGCCCAGTATCTATGGAAACCACATACCAACTGGAAAACCAGGTCCCTGAAAGGAAGAGCTCCAGGGCTCTTACCTAGACTCTCAGTAGCCTAAAAGAATGCCCTAATTATCTGTGTAACTGAATAGAATCATACATTCTATTATGCTTATTGGGGTATGGCCACAGGCCTATTGATAATTGTCCACTGTTAACTGCCTAGGCTTAAGGCATGTGAATCACGGGTTAACTTTGATTGTATCTTTCTTTTCCTTTGTTCAGACTAGTTTCAAGGAATTGGGGGAGGTGAGTTTGAGCATGTACACTTAGGGTATATAAGGTTTTCACAAAAACTGGTCGGGGTCCTTGGCTAAGAGGAGACTCTGCCTTGGGCCCGCCAGTGTAATAAACTGCACTCCACTATCTGCATTGTCCTTCTGAGTGAGTTTGTTTCCCGGAATGCGTGGCTACAACACTAAGACCTAAACCAATCAAAATCAAATAAGTCGAAGAAAGACTCTCCTGAAGGAGTCACCCTGAAAAGCCAAGTGGCTTGCTTGGTGATCTTATATGAATGAGTTTTAACTTCTCCAGAGGTGTTAGTCCAGGTGCAGCAAGTACTAATGGTTATAGCACAAACACCTTCTTGTGCAGCTTAGACTTTGGCCAGAGAGTCTAAGGAATTTTGTTGGACCCCTATTGCTTTTGCAGCAGATTCTGCATTATTTTCAAGAGCTAAGGAGAGGTTTCTGATCATAGCCTCACATTTACTCCTAATCAGGGAAGTAGGGTACTGCCAAAGGAAGTGATCCTAAATCATGAGTGCCTCCTGGTAATTTCTTTTTAACTTGACACTGTAAATTCAGGGAAGTCAACCAGTGAGGTATCTCAGTCTGTTTGTCGGCAGTAGTATAGTTAGACAACCTAAGAAGTATTGCCCAACTCCGTGCCAGCTTCCTAGATATTGATTGGCCCAAGAAGAGTGATAACCACCACAGCCAAAAACAAACCTTGTCAGGGCACATGCCATTGGCATTAGAGTGGCACTGTTAGTGGACAAATCAGAGATGAAAAATCTGGCTGTCTTGGCAATGGGCTGGGAGATATGGGTGATAGAATTATCATTGCAGGCCAATGCCAGACTAAAAGAAAAGACAGGGGTTCATGTTTAATTAAAGTATGAAGTCTTGATCTGGCTTCTTGGGAGAAAGCAGTTTATGTTGATGTGAGCTACTGTTCTTCCCAATTTGATTTGGAGGTCTCCAGCATCTGTACAGGACCACAAGTCAAGTGGAGTCTTCTTAAGCTGTGAATGTATTCCCAAGGCTTAAATCCCTGAAGTTTTGCTGCTACTGGGTACTGAAGAAGACCTGGTATGGTCCCTTACAAGGAGATTTAAGGGCAATCATTGTTCTTGCTGATTCCAAATTAGAAGAGTGGGGGAAAATTAGAAGCATTAGTTTTGAGAATAATAGCCGGATATTTGCAAAAACTTAGAAGAATTCAGGATCCAATCTACTTTAAATGCATACAACAAAGCCTCAAAGACAATTAATAGGACTAGAAAATAACATTTACAGAAGTGCAAACATACTTTTTCTCCCTAATTATCCCAAATAGTTTTCTAAGGATAATCACAATACAACTAATTTGTTTGCATTAAGCTTGGCCTAATTATTTACACAAATGCAGCAAGAATAGTGATTGAATACATAAATTACTTTTAAGACTACTTTGCTGATACTTTTTATGTGGAACCTCTGATTGAACTTCTTAAGAAATTCTCAAGGCTAGGAAGCCAAGTCAAAGTTCAAGCATTTCCTTAAAATTGTCTGATTGTATCTGAGTCTATGACTATCTCTTACAAATATGACATTCCAGTCAAAGCGTTAGTAATATAGCCAAAAGTTTCCAATTGTGTCATTTTATAAGAACAGATTCTCATGGAACTTATGCAAATAACTAATTATATTGCCTTAAAAAGAATAGTTAAATCTCCAAATTCTGGAGGGATCAGGTAGGGAGAAAAATTAAATATTTCATTCTTGTTTGCAAAAACATATTTTAATGAAAATTGTATGTCATAAATAGCTTGAGAGAAAAAGTTTCCTTAAAATAATGTTTCAAACAGAAATGATCATCCTCCTCAATTTTTTTAGTCCCATGTTATTAATTTTTGTTGACCTTGATCTTTTGTCAGCAATTTTATGAAGCCATCAGCTTTTCCTTTAGAACTCTATGATTTGTTACCTAGTTCAGTTTTATGATCTAATAAGAAACCTGCATTTGTCCAAAGTCCTTTCCATGAATCTCCTTGAGAATGAAGTACTTTTGCAGGAACATTTTTGTAAAAGCATCTGAATAAAACAGTAACTGTCTATAGATGGCAAAAGACTTAAAAATGCCCATTATTAAAGATCTGCTGAGATTTTATTATAATGACATTGACAAGGAAATTTGTGTTTATTTCTTTTTTAAAAATAAGGTTGGCTTTACTTATTTTTGTTTTATTATTTTGGGCTGTGTTGGGTCGTGTTGCTGCACACAGTCTTTCTCTAACAAGTGGAGGCTACTCTAATTGCAGAGCACAGGCTTCTCATTGTGGTGGCTTCTCTAGTTGTGGAGCACGGGCTCAGCCGTTGTGGTACACAGGCTTAGTTGTCCCGCAGCATGTGGAATCTTTCTGGACCAGGGATTGAACCCATGTCCCCTGAATATGCAGGCAGACTCTCAACCACTGGATCACCAGGGAAGTCAAAATGTGATCATTTCTGTGGCACATCGTGTTTTAAGAAAAGTGGTATTATGACTGCGAATATTATACCAGGACATATCAGATTTCCAGGAATTACATAATTTCTGAAACACATAACATATACTATCCAGGGCTCCCCTGGAATATTTCAAATTTAGTTTGAGGTGAAAAAGACTTCATTTAAAATTTGATTTTTAGGAAGAGGAGTTTGTTTTAAAAATATCAGAAGGTTTTTTAAATTAACTAATTTTAATTGGAGAATAATTACAACACTTTGGTGGTTTTTACCAAACATTGACATGAATCAGCCACTGGTACACATGTGTCCCTGCATCCTTTACCCCACTCCTACCTGCCTTTCTACCCCTTCCCTCTGGGTTGTCCCAGAGCACCGGCTTCGAGTGCCCTGCTTCATGCATCGAACTTGCACTGGTCATCTATTTTACATATGGTAATATACATGTTTCAATGCTATTCTCTCAAATCATCCCACGCTCACCTTCTCCCACAGAGTCCAAAAGTCTGTTCTTTACATCTGTCTCTTTTGCTGCCTTGCATATAGGATCATCCTTACCGTCTTTCTAAAATCCATGTATATGCATTAATATACTGTATTGGTGTTTTTAACCACTTGGTCAAGTAGGCTCATAGGCAACTGTGAAATTATACTTTGTTAACTGTTTAATCAAAGTGACACTAGAAGATGTTAAAGGCAAATACAGAAAGGTAAATAGTTGTAAAAAAAAAAAAACCTTAGCTTTTTTTGGTTTGCTTTTTCTCTTGTTAGTACAGAAGATTTAGCTTTCTGAATACAGAAAATTATTGACAAAACACAGAACCCTTGCTTTCAAGAAGATTATTTTTAAAGGTTAAAAAAAAGAAAAAGAAAACCCAACTTTTATAGTCTCTTCTCAAGAGAAGACCCATAGTCCAATAATACTTTATTCCTTTAACAGAGAGAAAAACCAAATTTTAATTTTGTACCAGATTGCTATTGATATTAGATTAGAACTCACTGATTCAATTAAATTTATTCTGATTTTATCAAGTCCTGACAATGCACAAAATTCCTTTCCAAGATTCCTTTTTTTTATAAACCTTAAATATTTTTCCCTTTTTATTTTCCATTCAGGTTTTGTCCTATGTTTTGTTCTCTTTCTCAGTTGTTCTTTAGAACAAAGTTACTTTCTTTTCCTTCAACAGAGAATGCATCTTTATTCCTCATACCTTCTTTTCTGTTTTTGCTTGTTTGCTTTTTTGGCCACAACACACCACACCACATGCAGGATCCTAATTCCCTGACAGGGATCAAACCTGTACCCCCTGCAGTGGAAGCTAAGAGTCTTAGCCACTGGTCTGCCAGGGAATTCCTTTCTTACACCTTCTTTTACTGAAGACATACATCCTATGTTCCTGTATACAGAGATAGTTTCCTTATTATTTCTTGTAGCTTTAATCACAAGTATTAGTTTTGTTTTTTAATGAAAGGCCTTAGAAGGCCTTAATTTCTAGTGAAAGTTAAGTAAGCATTTGTGAACTGTCCTATAATAGCATTCTGTTGCTTGAAAATTTATAAATATTTTCTTTATAATTTTTAGAAACATATGCCCTTTTATAGAAAATTACATAATATATGTTTGTTGATATACCCAAATATCTTTAATTCCTCTGCAAAAGGAAGCCAAAGCTAGATTAACCTATGTTCAAAAATTAGCGTTTCAGCATTTTATCTTATTTAGAAATGATCTACATATTCAATGAACTTCTATCATTTAATTTAGCTTAGCAAAACTCTTAACAGTGGAAGTCACCAAAGAGATTTCAGTGAGTATTTTTAAGTACACACATCATAAAACAATTATTGTTTTTTAAAAAAAAATCACTTAAAAACGTTTATCCCACTTACATCTGCTCATTTTCAATAATTAGATTTAGATGACTTACGAAAATGTTTTCATACCAAGGTACTTTTCTTGTTGACAGATTTTGTATTTTATTTGTTTAGTAAATCCAAGTAGTATAAAAGTTGTATATTTGCCTTATATTCAATATTGATAACTCTAAAAACAAATGCCTGTTTTAATTAAGCCAACAACATTAAACTAACTTTAATGTACTGAAGATTAACCCTAGATAACATAAACTTGGAAAGCATTTGGGTTAGTTTATATTATGAAAGTGAAAGTGTTAGCAACCCAGTCGAGTCTGACTCTTTGCAACCCCATGGACTGTACACCAGGCTCTTCTGTCTATAGAATTATCCAGGCAAGAATATTGGAGTGGGTTGCCATTCCCTCATCCAGGGGATCTTCCCCACCCAGAGACTGAACCTGGGTCTCCTGCATTGCAGACGGTTTCTTTACAGGTTGAGCCACCAGGGAAGATGCCAATTTCTATTATATTTTAACTCATATCTGCACTTATTCAATTTTAATCCAATTTATTAGTGCTCTTGAATATTTATACCTCAAAGGTACAAGGGAAGGAATACAAGTTCCCAGAAGAAGGACTTTGGTTTCCCAAGGCCAACATTTGCAAGCCTTTTAAAATAAAAAAGAGAGGTTTGGGGGGTTGGTAGAAGGAATAGGTAAATTTTGAACTGTAGGGCTGCATTTCTGGCTTTGCAAAGATTTAGATGATAAAGACAGTTGCTTTTAATGGCTCAAAGACCTGGGTTGCAACTTGAATGACATCATATGTTGATCTACCATAAACCCTTTTGTAAGAGCTTTAGAAAGTTTTTCTTTCCCTCTGAGTATATTTAGTTTAGGATAGGTAGCCTGATTTTTTTTCTATCACACTATCAATATCAGCTTCCAAAATGGCAACATTTCATAATAATTCTAATCTCAGAATTATTCAATCTTTTAAAATATCTTGTCAGGTTTCATCTGGGACAAATAGCAAATATTTCTGGCAATGCTGAACAACCTCTTGGATTCAAGAGGTGTCCCTAGGGAAGGTGCAGATTGTACTACCTTCTCAATATCTGGAGTCACTCCTAAAGAAAAGCCAAGAAGAACTGACAACCTACATGTCCCGGGCAGGCAGAAAGCCAAGCCAATCTCTTAGGATACAAAATGCTACAAGAACGAAGGCAATAGCTATCCCTAGAAGAAAAAGGGTCAATAACCAATGGGCCTGGATCTGGAAAGAAAGGGACAATGTGAAATTTAATTTTCCTCTCTACATATTTGAGATGAAGATTTAGGAGAGTCAGCTTTGGTAAGAATTCTCACACTTCACTGACTTCTGCATATTCTCTCAGGATCCCATCTGCAGGCTCTGAGGTAAAGTGGAGAGCACAGCTCTGATATTTGCAGAATTTAGCAAGAGTTTTTTTACAATTAATTTTAATTTCCTCTTTGTTATGCAAAGGAATAACATAGTCATTAGCTTACCAGAAAATTCCTCAAGAGTCCCACCAACTCTGTGATGCTGAAAGCGCAGCTTCTCTGTATACTGGTGCTGAAGTGAATCTTGGAGACAGTGTCTCGGGAGAAGTAGAAAAGGATAGCTTTATTACTTTGCCAGGCAAAGGGGGACACAGTGGGCTCCTGCCTCAGAAACTGTGTGCCTTCACTTGGGGAGGATGGTGAGAAGTTTTACAGAGACATTCTTCGATGGGTTGGTGGTGAGGTAAGTTGGAGTCAGCATCATCAACCTTCAGACTTCCAGTTGTGCTGGAATCCACATGCTTGTGGGCAGCGTACCAACATTAATCATTAACTTCTCCCACCAGGAGGGGATTTCAAGAACTGCAAAATAGCTCAAAGTTATTGTTGTGTGTCCATTGATGGGGAACCAGGACTTCGCCCCAAGGCTGCACTATTGTTTCTCTTGACTGGTTATTTCTTGCTGGTCTCACATCCCCTCCCTTCCCTAATTAGCAACTGTTGGAATCTGCCTGTTGGAACTCAGGGAAGGTCACGGAGGCTGAATGAAAGCTATTTCTTATACTCAAAGAAAAGGGAGACACAAAAAATCTTTGTGCCCATGACCACCACAGACTCTTGCTTGGTGTCATCTGGGCATGGGAGTAGACACGGGAGTGTTTGTAAGGCCATTAACTTGGTGGGCTTTTGTTTATAATCTAAGTCAAAATTTTCATTATCCTTTTGCAATGAATTTTTAATGAAGCTATTTTGGAATTTTGAAGCCTTCTAGAAGTTTATGTATACCAATAGAATATCTATCCCATTCTGTTTATTTAATTTGGAAATTCTTACTTTTAAATGCACTTCTTAGGTGATCTTACCTAACTGGAATGCTCCTTCTAACTGTTAGGACCAAACTGAAGCCAGGACAGGCTCTAAGGGGCAGGCTAGGCCTGAGGTTTAGTCTTTAGAAAAGCTGAGGCACTGGGAAATCCCGCAGGCAGGGTAGCTCGACCAATCAGAAAAAATCCCCTTGGCCCCCCCCCCTCCCCGCCCTCCCCCCGCCCCCCGCACCAGACCTGAGCCAATCCGGATAGGGATGCGAGGTTAAAAGTCCCGCGCGCGTGTACGGTTTAACCAATCAGCTATGCTGTTACACGAACAAAGAACCGTCTGTATAAAAGTAGATGTGATTCAGAGTTCAGGGCTCTCATCAAAACTCCACTGCGCTGGATGAGACTTGAGCCCTAGCTAGCAATAAACCCCTTCATGCTTTTGCATTGCTGTGGACATCTTATTCTCTCAGTTTTGGGGACTCGGACTCTGGGCATAACATTTGGGGGCTCGTCCGGGATCCCTTTAACTGGGAAGAATAACACTCTCCCGGTAGAAGCGGTTTCCTCACTAGGAGGAGAGATATCTGAACACCGGTGTTAGTTCTGGTTAAGACCAGCGTAAGGCCGAGGCCTGGTATCGTGCTGGGGAGGCGGCTGGCTCTGTGGATGCCTTGTTGGTAAGATTACCTCGAGGGAAAGAAAGTTTCAGGGGGGCCCAGGAAGACCTAGTGCTGTGTTCTCGGCCGACGTGTATTTGTTATCTGTTTGTCGTGTCTGTGTGAGTGCCAGCATTGTCTCTGCTCTTTGTGTGTTCATTTTGTCTCCTGTGTTCTTCTCTGCAATCATGGGGCAAGCGACTTCTACTCCTTTGTCCCTTATGACTGACCATTTTTCTGATTTCAAATCTAGGGAGCAAAATCTATCGTTATTGGTGAAAAAGCCAAGACTGACATCCTGACCACTCAGGGTACTCAGGGGCCAGTTTGCCTGCCAATGGACCAGACCCAGTGGCCGCAACCTGGACCCTTTTGTCCCTGGTCTCCTCCTGACTCGGACAACTGGCCAGAGTGCCCCGACTGGTAAGGAACAAGAGACTTTATTGACCTCTCTCCCCTCCCCTCTGTCTTTCCTCTCCTTAACCCTTCCTATCCTTCCCTGTTTTTCTAGTCCCTCCCCCGGTCCTGGACACAGGAATCTGGTCGAAGGGCCCTCAGCCTGAGCTGAGGACTGGAGACTGATCACCTCCTCTTGGCAGAGAACTCGAATTCTGGTTCTGATTTCTGGTAGGGCCGAGTTCCAGTCCTTCCTTCTCTGGAGGCCCAGGGAAAAGTCCCATAACGCCTGGGTATCTGTAGGTGGCAGGAGACATTTGTAAGGCCACCCCTTTTGCCCCCCTCTCCTGCCTCCTCCCCCTTCTTCTTTCAACCTGGCTTCCTTTCCTCCCTTGAAATCTTTGATGTTAGTACTTAGATCTGAAGTTCTGTGTCTCTATAGGAGGTTTCCTGAGAGACTATATTTTTGTATTTAAGAGCTTCCATGGTGGAGCCGAGGTTAAGCCTCGGCTACAATATGGAAGCCTTGGGTTCGATCCCTGGGTCGAGAAGATCCCCTGGAGAAGGAAATTTTGCTTTGTCTGGCCATCATGTGGTTTAGACTGCCACCATTTTGTTAGAACTTGATTTTCTTTCCCTGTGCCTTGAGACCAGGGCTCTCAGGAACACTTATCTAGACCATCTCTAACTCCTGACACTGAGGAAAAAGGGGAAAAAAAAAAAAGACTTAAAGCTAGATCTTGCACTGTGTCTGTCTAAATATGTCTTGGTAATATTTTTGTGGTTAATATGTATATGAGCTCTGTTTATTTGGCTTAAAAGAAAAAGGGGGGTAAGCGCTTACAAATCAAGTAATTCTAAATTAAACAATAAATTCCAGGTTCATGTGAACTGGAAAATATTCAATGTTAAATACCTGATATTAATGTTTGTTTGTTGACCTATCTAATATAGACATGTCTTAAAATAATTAACATTAATTAGAATATTTTCATTGTACCTAGGATTAATATAAGTTAAATATTATATCTGTTACAAGTTTGTCAACAAGGAAATTACCTCAAGTGAAAAAACTTCTAAAAATGTAAATGAGATATGAGCTTTTATATCTCTAGCTAACTTTGGGGTGCTTCAGAGGGCCCCTGGAACATCCCAAGGAGAGATATTAAACTGTGTTTATTTGGTTGGTTAAATTACATGGAAAAGATTATCAAATGAGTAATAAATCCGCTCATGTTATAATATATGGTAAATAAACTAATACAGATATCCTAGAAATTATATGGAGTTTTTAACATTCTGATATGTCCTGGTATTTTAATGAAAAACCTGATGACTTCACAAAAGTTAGCAAAAGGACTGAATAAATCAGTAAATTTGCTTATAACTTTTATGGTTTCTATCTGAAAAATTATGGGTTTGAATCTTATGTTTTCAAGAAGTAGAAAAAATCTTCCTCTCAAACTAATTATGACAATACTTTGGTAAAATTAAACGCTATAAACAAAACAATTATATTTTCTGACTCCTCTAAAGATTGGGAGTTCTTAGGTTTCCAGGAAGTTCATCAAATGAGTTAGGAAGTTTATCTCACGGATACAAAAAATCTCAAGAAATTTTTGAGACCTTAAAAAGAGAAGAATTCACCTAGATTTGTTAGGCAGAATCTGTGATAAGCCTTTGGTGTGAGTTTCCCAGCCCTGTTTTATTTTAAAAGTTCAGTCTGAGACTCTATAAATGTTTCAGCAAAATAAAAAGCCTATAATCAATTATGGTTATAAAAATCATCAGACCGAAATCAGTGAGAACAGACCTATTTTGCAAATAAACTAGCCTTAATTTGGTTATATTTAATAAAAATAAGGGTAACTATAAGGACAAAAAGATATTTCAAAACGTTAAATCCCAGTTTGTTAATGGAGGTCTGCATCTATAAGACTCATCTCTTAGATAGTTCTTTGCTGTTATGTGATATTGATGTAAAATTTAACTAAATTCTTGAAAAACACCCTAAGTTTGTTTCTGAAGCTTATCTCAGTAATCTATCTTTGGATGAAGATCAGATACCTCATGACCTGCAACCAGGACTGGAAAAAAGACATAATTTAAGGGACTGTCTCCAACCTGGATGGAAGGACTTTTTTATCAGGAGAAACTACACTACACCAGGATGAGAAGACGACGACATCAGAGGTAGACAGCCTCCCCAAGATGCTGGACCTGATTTGTATGATCAATTATGTTTTCTTGATTTCTTAGACCTTTACATATAAGTCAAATGCTTTTCTATCATAGGCCTGATCCTATGCTAGTTTTAAAAATCAATCAAATTGTTGGGTTTGTGGCCAATTAGCTGTGTCTAGTTCTGGGTTATCTTGGTAAATTTCTCTACTACCAGACTCTAACTGGTTGGCTCTGAAAAAATTTACTTAAAAATTATAGTCATATTCAGGTCACTATGGTATTACTAGATAGGATCCCCTCACCGGGCCAATTAATAATGCCTGCTCTGACTCTGGCTATAAATTTGAGCTTTTTTCTACTACCCAAGCTTAATCAGAACAAGAAAAGTTTCCAAAAAGAAGTAAAAAATCTCCCACAATTATGGGATAGATTTATATAGATAATAGCAGGCTACAATAATTTAGGTTTAAAGTCTCCTCTGTTAGAATAAATAAATAAATCATACTAAAGATAATCAGTCTAGTAACACTAAAAAACTGGACTATGTGCCTTATAGATGGTGCCAATATATAATTTCCCTAAAAGATAAAGATTCTACAGGACGGACTAAGTCAGATGACCTGAAGATATACTGGGCTACATCTAATGGAAGTTCTTAACATAAGTCTTACTTGTGACTTTACTAATACTGCTGGCTATGTTATTTGTATTTCCCCTGTCTTACAAAATTGCTGTTTCTTACACTGTCAAATGTGTGTATGAGGCCTCTAATAGAATAATATATAGTCCCATATGAGATCAATGATGGTAACAGTTTAACTCTAGATATGGCAAGAAGCAACAAGAGGAAATATTTTCCTGGACCAAGAAGCTAATAAGACAGGTGGTCCAGAGAATTTTGGATACTGTTTTATGGCCTAATCCAGTAACAACACATTGAGTGGCCTGTCAACAAAATCTTTGCCAAACCTGAGAATGGACATTCTCAGCACCATGGGATAAAATGGTCATGAAGCGCTCCCCCTCATAATCATGGTCAAGTTTATGAGCAAAAAGAGGCTCTGCCAACTGAAGACTGACACTCGCTATCTGCATCTACAAAGATTAAATCATGGCCGCTACAACTGCTGACTTTCAAGGCCCCTAAAAGGAGTTCAGGGTGGAAATCAGGAATGAGGCACTCTGTGCTCTGGGAAAAACTGGCAGAACAGGCCATCAGATAGTTAGATCTTTTCAGGAAAAGATTTTATGAGTCCCAATTCTTGCATCTTCTCATATCTAGAAAAACACTGACGTCATTAATGGTAAAATCTGCTTTGGCTATTAAAAAATAGTTTAGAATTAAAAGTCAAAATAGAGTAGCTACGGTTCAGATATCCTGGAAAATAACTAGGTGATGCTATGGGTGTACTTCCAGATTAGAGCTTGTATTGCTCCAAGCTGGGGCAGTCCTATGCCCCATTTTGACAGGAAGTTATCATAGTCATTGTTGCCTAGTTCCCTAAAATTAAAACTGAGCGGGACTCTGTGGGGCTCTGGAGTGCAGATCTGTTCTGTGTTCTCCATTTCTTATCTGTAGGATATAGACTTTGTTCAGCCTCCTTGGCCTTCCCTGAATTCCAAAGCATGGATTCAAACAATTGCTAATCAGGGAAGGGAGGGGATACGAAAACAGAAACAATCAAAGGTTGGTACAGCCTCCAGACAGAGTCCTGGTTCCTACTCAAAGAAATATGCATAACAATGTTTTTGAGCCCTCACCCAGGTAGAAGATGGTAACTTCAGACTGAACACAAGATTCTTGGAGCACTGCTCTGTTGCCTCACCACCAACCAATCAGAAGGCGTCACAAACTCTGTAACCCTCACCCCAAATGTTGCCTTCTGTTTCTGGGGACCAGAGATGACCATCCTGTTAGGTCTCTTGTTTGGCCCTTGTCTATTTCATCTCTGAGAGGGGCCAACTAAATTGTTGCAACTACAAGGGTAGAAGCTGGTTTCAGATGTGAAAAACCCCAACTTAGATCAGGTAGAGAGACTTCTGCTCTGCTAGGCAGGCCTACACCCATGCACAGCAGGAAAAAGTTACAGAAAAAAGAGACCTCCGCCCCAATTTCCAAAAAGTATCTTGAGTATGAAGTCTCTCAGGGAGCCTATGTGCTGTGTTAGGGGAAAAATGTTGTTTTTATGTGAATCACTCAGGGGTAATCAGGGAGTCCCTGGCCAAGATAAGAAAAGGGCTAAATTTAAAAAAAAAAGAAAGAAAGAAAGAAAAATGTCTCAAAATTAATTTGAGTCCTGGTTCCAACAGTCCCTGTGGTTAACAATGCTAATTTCCACCCTGGTGGGCCATCTAATAGTGCTACTATTAATACTTACTTTTGGTCCATGCATAATAACTAAGCTTGTTGCCTTTGTAAAAGACTGTGTCAATACCGTCCAACTGATGGTACTGAGGCAACAGTATCAGGCCCTGCCCCAAAATAAAGAGGAAGATTCCTCTGTATAGCTGAAGATGGGGGAATGTTAGGACCAAACTGAAGCCAGGACAGGCTCTAAGGGGCAGGCTAGGCCTGAGGTTTAGTCTCTAGAAAAGCTGAGGCACTGGGAATTCCCGCAGGCAGTGAAGCTCGACCAATCAGAAAAAAATCCCTGTAGCCCCCCACCTGCGCCAGACCTGAGCCAATCCGGATAGGGATGCGAGGTTAAAAGTCCCAAACGCGCATACAGTTTAACCAATCAGCTATGCTGCTACAGGAACAAAGAACCGTCTGTATAAAAGTAGATGTGATTCAGAGCTCGGGGCTCTCATCAAAACTCCACTGTGCTGGATGAGACTTGAGCCCTAGCTAGCAATAAACCCCTTCATGCTTTTGCACTGCTGTGGACATCTTATTCTCTCAGTTTTGGGGACTCAGACTCTGGGCATAACACTAACAGCCATTGTAATCCTAGGTTGTTTTTAGTAAGACTTTTGTAGATATTTATAGCTTACAGGGGGCTTCCCTGGTGACTCAGACTGCCTGCAATATAGGAGATATGGTTCAATCCCTGGGTGGAGAAGATCCCCTGGAGAAGGAAATAGTAATCTGTTCCAGTACTCTTGCCTGGGACATCCCATGGACAGAGGAGCCTGGAGGTCTACTCCCATGGGGTCGCAAGAGTCACACAACTTAGTGACTAAGTCACCATCACAATAGCTTCTAGGACCCACAGTTCAGTTCAGTCGCTCAGTCCTGTCTGACTTTGTGACCCCATGGACTGCAGTACACCTGGCCTCCTTGTCCATCACTAACTCCTGGAGTTTACTCAAACTCATGTCCATTGAGTCGGTGATGCCATCTAACCATCTCATCCTCTGTCATCCCCTTCCCCTCCCGCCTTCATTCTTTCCCAGCATCAGGGGCTTTTCAAATGAGTCAGTTCTTCACATCAGGTGGCCAAAGTATTGGAGTTTGAACTTCAGCATCAGTCCTTCCAATGAATATTCAGGACTGATTTCCTTCAGGATGGACTGGTTGGATCTCCTTGCTGTCCAAGGGTCTCTCAAGAGTCTTCTCCAACACCACAGTTCAAAAGAATCAACTCATCGGTGCTCAGCTTTCTTTATAGTCCAACTCTCAACATCCATACATGACCACTGGAAAAACCATAGCTTTGACTAGATGGACCTTTGCTGGCAAAATAATATCTCTGCTTTTTAATAATCTGGCTAGGTTGGTCATAACTTTTCTTCCAAGGAGCAAGCATATTTTAATTTCATGGCTGCAGTCACCATTTTGCAGTGACTTTGGAGCCCCCAAAAATAAAGTCAACCACTGTTTCCCCATCTGTTTGCCATGAAGTGATGGGACCAAATGCCATGATCTTCGTTTTCTGAATGTTGCGCTTTAAGCCAACTTTTTCACTCTCCTCTTTCACTTTCATCAAGAGGCTCTTTAGTTCTTCTTTGCTTTCTGCCATAAGGGTGGTGTCATCTGCATATCTGAGGTTATTGATATTTCTCCCAGCAATCTTGATTCCAGCTTGTGCTTCTTCCAGCCCAGCATTTCTCATGATGTACTCTGCATAGAAGTTAAATCAGCAGGGTGACAATATACAGCCTTGATGTACTCCTCTTCCTATTTGGAACCAGTCTGTTGTTCCATGTCCAGTTCTAACTGTTGCTTCCTCACCTGCCTATAGGTCTCTCAAGAGGCAGGTCAGATGGTCTGGTATTCCTCCTATCTCTTTCAGAATTTTCCACAGTTTATTGTGATTCACATGGTCAAAGGCTTTGACATAGTCAATAAAGCAGATATAGATGTTTTTCTAGAACTTTCTTGCTTTTTTGATGATCCAGTGGATGTGGGCAATTTGATCTCTGGTTCTTCTGCCTTTTCTAAAACCAGCTTAAACATCTGGAAGTTCATGGTTCACGTATTGCTGCAGCCTGGCTTGGAGAATTTTGAGCATTCCTTTACTAGCATGGACAGATGTTGGAGAGCTTCAATTGCCTTCTCAAATCCTGAAGTTCCAGAGTCATTCATCAGCATTCAAGTAGCAGTGAGAACTCTATTGTTTCCACATCACTTAATGTTTGTTAAACGGTGATGGAATACCTTGACCTGAACATGGATCAACTTAAGTGTGATAAATAAACAAATAATTCCATTAATATTTGACTTTTCCCTGTACTCGTCTGGTGTCCTTTATGGTATTAAGACCCTAAGAAACACCAAAGTTCCTTTCAAAATCCTAAAGATGGTTGAAAATGAAAAGAAAGTGAAAGTGAAAGTCACTCAGTCATGTCCGACTCTTTGGTTAATTTCATCTTAACACTTTTGGTCCCCTTTTCTTTTATTCTTTTTTTTTTTTTTTAAAGATATTGCAGTTCATTTTATTTTATTTAAATTTATTTTGGGGTTAGGGTTAGGTCTATATTTTTCTTTAATTTTCATTTTTCAAGTCTGTCCAATAGAGAGTTATACTGTTTCTTATTATCCTCCTTTTCAAGGTAGTATTTGGTCCTGTCCTCTCCCTCAAACTGTAGAGGTAGTTGCAAACAAACAAACAGAAAAACATGATTATGTGTGATTGAAATAAAAAATAAATCAATTTATCAGTTTCAAAATATTTTCCCCATGAGAAAGAATGAGAAGAGACTGAAATCTCTGTCCCTGGAAGCATGCAAAAGAGACTGAGCTATCTTCATTCAACACTTATTAACAGAATATCTACTGGGAATACAGCATAGTAAATAAGGCACTTGTCTGTCCTCATGGGTCTTCAAATCTGACAGCATGTCCCAGTTCCTGGGGATTTCTGAATAGGTTTGAACTAGGTGACCCTGGAGTTCTCTTCTGGAGGTCTATAAATGTGTATTTCTAAGATATATATAAAAAAAGAAAACACGTCAAACAAACCTTTGTGTTCTGGTAAGGCAAATGCCTTTTCTCTTTGCGGTTTGAGAGTGGTGGGCTGAATAGAGAGGAATACAGAACCCAACACCTACGAAAGCACCCCTCCAGCCTAAAACAAAAGAATTTGTCTGGATCTCTCATTAAACCCATTTTGTACATGAGTGTATTTGCGGGTCTCTGCCAGAGGAAAATGTCAAACACATGGTCTCAGGCCATTCCTACCTCTGGGAAAGTGTGGAAGAGACCATGTTAGAAAAATGCAAACCCATTTCCAGGAAAGTTTACCTTCTGGCATTGGTCCCCTTCCTCTGGCTCTCGGTGCTGCTTCAGGGACTCTGCTTCAGGAAAGCGAGGCAGCCAGTGAGCCAATCCAAGCCAGAGTGAGCAGATGGCCTAGCGTTCTGGGAACGTTCTGGGCATATTCCTCCAAGCACTACCACAGAAATGAGGGATGGTTCCAGGAAAAGCAGGAGTTGTAACTAGACTCATGGCTTAGGCACATGAGGCCAGCAAAGAGGTGCCAAGAGCTGACTTGCTGGAGTCAGGGCGGAGGAGACTGTTGGCTTCTCTTGCAAACAAATCCTGATTGAACATGATCACTGCTCCCTCCCCTAAAACATCTCTTGGGTCTGCAGACCTATGTCCAGTCACAGCTCTAATATCTGAGAGCTCTAATATCAGGCTCAAAGTGTTTCAGGAAAGAGAATGAAGGGACACCAAATACTCATTCTGTTAATGGTTTTCCATTCCAAACTTTGTTCATGCTTTTTCTTCTCCCTAGGTTGTTCTCTGCCTTCTTCCATCTTGTCCTACTTTTCTTTCCAGGGTTATCTCAAGTGCTACTTCTTTTATGACACTTTCCTGGAGTCTTCCAGCTCCAAGTAAACAGGCTCTCTTGTCAGAGCATTCTAAATTTTCTTATAACAAATATTATATCTTACATTACAGCACTTTGTGCATGCCTTACCTTTTTAAAAATTAAGTTCTAAGCATCTCATGAGAGAAATTTCATTCTTCTTTACATATCACCCTGACCCTAAAGCTCTGCATTTCCCCCAGCCACCCTGCATCTGCTCATGGTAGCATTAAGAAAAACTTGAGAAAATAGAGTTGAGAAAACAATCTTTACCACAGAAATCAGTGGTAATTATCAGAAACTTCCAAGTCTTCAAAGAGCAAAACCAGGTCTCTCCTACAGTCTCTTTGAGGTTGACAATGACGTTTTTTTGACCCAATAAATTAAAAAAACTAAATTCACACTCAGTGATGCCTAATTCACTCTGAATCATTGGGAAATAAGCAGTTCCATCTAAATGAATTTTCCAAATCACTGGAGCTTACTCATTAGAATCCAAAATTTTGAAAATGATTTTATAATGCCTTTTCTAAAGCCATTTAGAATGTCTCTGGAAAAGTTCAAATGTGAATGGTTACAGTGGCTGTGTCCACAGAGGATGACTTGGAGATTAGTGGGGAGAGGTAGGTGGAGACTTATTTTTCACCATGTATCTTTTGTACCTTTTGAGTTTAACTGATGTATATCTATTGAAGTGAAGTGACGTGGCTCATTCGTGTCTGACTCTTTGTATATATATTACCTCTTAATTTAAAACAAATGACACGCTTCCTTACTTCTTTCAATGTAGCTGCTGAACCCAATATAACTCTTCCTTCTGAATCAAGGAAATCACTACAAATATTATTTGTTGCCTTGTTCCTAAATAGTGTTATGCAAAAAAAAAAAAAACCCAAAAAAGTTAAAGTTATATGGTGTTATTTGCCCCTATACTAAATGACTCCAAAACTTCTAAGCCTCCAGAGGTTTGGGATTTGGTTTACTTTTTAGATTTTCTATCTCTTCCCTGATGGCTATCACTGTTTGTTGTTATTATAGTGACTACTTACAGCAACCATTATTAGCAACCCTAAACCCCTCCACCTCCCTACCCCACTCCCACCCATTCTGACTTGTTCATTTGTTCTTCTTCTTTTTATTTTTAATTTGGCTGCTCTGGGTCTTAGCTGTGGCATGCAAGACCTTTGATCTTCACTGTAGCATGCAGGATCTTTAATTGTGGCATGTGAGATCTTTAGTTGCAGCACGTAGGATCTAGTTTCCTGACCAGGAATTGAACCTGGGTCCCCTGAATTGGGAGTGCAGAGCCTTAGCCATTCGGAGAAGGCAATGGCACCCCACTCCAGTACTCTTGCCTGGAAAATCCCATGGACAGAGGAGCCTGGTAGGCTACGGTCCATGGGGTCGCTAAGAGTCGGACACGACTGAACGACTTCACTTTCATTTTTCACTTTAATGCATTGGAGAAGGAAATGGCAACCCACTCCAGTGTTCTTGCCTGGAGAATTCCAGGGATGGGGGAACCTGGTGGGCTGCCGTCCATTGGGTCGCACAGAGTCGGACACGACTGAAGCGACTTAGCAGTAGCAGCAGCAGCAGTCTTAGCCGTCGGACCAGGAAAGTCCCTTGCTCATTTGTTCTGATGTGACTTGAAAGTCAAAGGATCTCAGGTGACAAATAGAATTCTTCAAGTGGAGAGAGGGAGAAGACAATTTCAGAAGTTAGAAAAAGTGCTATCAGCTATATGGGCTATGACTCTACAAAGTGGGTGAGGCTGAATGGTGTTCTAATCCCAGATTTTCTTCTCTCTCACTGAAAATCATACAGTGCTGAGCCTTCACATAGCAGGTAGTAGGCAGGTCTGGAGAACACCAAAGTAGTTACCTGGTACCAGAGTGTTTCTAGAGAAGATGCCTAAGAAATTGAGAGATAACATCTCTCACTGTCCATGCAACCACCGTCCCCAGGAGGCTCAGTGGTAAAGAACCTACCTGCCAATGACTGAGATGCAAGAGATGGGGGTTAGATCCCTGGGTCGGGAAGATCCCCTGGAGGAGGAAATGGCAACCCACTCCAGTATTCTTGCCTGGAAAATCCCATGGACAGAGGAGCCTGGTAGGCTATAGTCCATGGGGTTGCAAACAGTTGGAGATGACACACACATGCACCCACATGCACCCTGTCCATGGAGCGTGCAGGAAAACTACTAGATAATTCCTAGGAATGCAAAAAGTGATGAAATTTGGCATCATTCAGGATGTGGACTTACTGACATCTATTTTGGCTTTGTAGTGGTTTTTCTGACTCTTTCTGATATTCATTTTAGATTTTTATATGTTTTATGCTCTCTTTCTTTTGCTATAATTCTAGATACCTGAGTGACTACATAAGTGACTTTTAAATAAGTAGAGTTACTATTAATATCATTGTTTATTTTTTCTTTTTATCTCAGTGATTTTTATAGAAAATCCTGGACAATTAATTGGCAAAAAAATTTTAATAGCTCCAAATTTAGGTTAAGACACACCTCTGTTAATGCTCAAATCTGTCACCAAGAATGATGGCCTGAGCTCGCCATCCTGGGTTAAAGTGCAAAGAGTTTAAAAATTATTGGAGAACTAAAAAGAGAATTGAGAATCAAGGGCAGAGAATAAGATGAGGCCATAAATATGGTGTTAACATTCAAAAAAGAAAGCTAATTGTGGAAATTACTGGCCAGTAAATTGGATCATGATAGTAATAAAACAGATGTTAACAGTGAAAAATCCATCAATATCTGGAAAAGATGAAGTTACAAAGGATTTATGGAAAGGAGTGAGTTTAAGAGACTCGGCAGAAGAGAAAATTCGAGTGAGGCCAGGTCTTTAAAGGATTTGGAACCTGGGTGAAGGATTTTGCTCAGCCTGCCACACCATTTCTATTCTAAGGCCGGTTCAGATTGCTTTGGATGAGAATGTGGTCACATGGACTCCACCACTGGCTGGGAGATCACAAATGAAGCATAATGATATAAACACCCAGAAACAGCTCCAGTAAAGGGGATGAGGTGCTGAGGGCACTTCCCTGGAGAGCAAGGTCAGATATGGTTTTATTTAACGTCTTTGTAATGATTTTAAAGCAGGAACAAACAAATGTCAAGAAAATGTGCAAAGCACATCAACTGTAGACAAGTTACACACACCAACCGCCAAGGAGTTGACCCAGCTGGACCGAGAACAATCAGCAAAGGGAGCTGAAAGTTACCTAGGTCAGAGCAGCCTAGGAAAGTGATCACTCTTCAGGGCTGGGTGGGGCATGGAGGTGAAACAGGAGGTTAGTTAGAGGGATAAAGTAGGACAGAAGTGTGGCCAAAGCAGTCCCAGGGGGCAAATAATGTTTAACAGCATAACAGGGAAATGAGGAAGCCTAAGAAGGCAGAGGTACAGTACTGTGGGTTTTAAATGTATGGTTGCATTTCAACAAATGTGAAATGATAACTGGTCCATTTATTCAGGGTTATATTTGAAAGAAGCAAGGAAGGGTAAGAGTATGCATTTGTTATTGTTTAGTAGCTCAGTTGTGTCTGACTCTTTATAACTCCATGAACTGCAGGCTTCTCTGTCTTTGGGATTTCCCAGGCTAGAGTACTGGAGTGGGTTGCCATTTCCTCCTCCAGGGGATCTTCCTGACCTGGAGATTGAACCCGCATCTCCTGCATTGCAGGTGGATTCTTTACCACTTGAACCACAGGGGAAGAGTGTGCATACTGGACTTTAAACATTTATCCAGAATGTTCAAGTCCTTAGAATGCATGTCTCTGCCCCCCTGAATCAGACTTTTAGAATATTACCTAGAACAGTACCTGTTACAGTCAGTGGCAATAGTCAGAAACTTACTATTCCTGCAAAGGGGAAGACCAGGTTTCTTCCACAGTCCTCTCTGAGATGGACAGAGGCTCTTTCTGACATATAGTAGATGCTTAGTGATCGTGGCACAAATGCAGGAAGCCTGTAGAAGTCTTAGTGTATTTATGATACTTGAGTGATCATGAGGTAATAGTTGCCAGTAAAGGGCCTCTAGCTTTAAGATTTGAGAACACTGTAATTGGAAGAAAAAGAAGCAGGGTCAGCCAGGCAGGTGTTCAAGCAAACAGTGATGACAGCCCCAGCTTGTGTTCTAGAGCCATGGCCTGCCCCGTCCCTGCCTGTGAAAATGGAATTGTGGTGTATCCACCACCATGCCTGGTTCCGCCACTCCTCTTCCTAACTTTAGCTAAGGGCTGGTCACCTGTGATTGAATCTCACTGTCTGGTTGTGTTCTGCAACTATCCCCATAGTATTCTAGCTTTTTTCCAGGATCCAGCTGGGATTTATGATTCATTTCCTTTCCCTAAGTGTTTAACTTCATGACGGCAGCTCAGAGGAAAGACTATGTCTCTTATCCTGATACGCAACATTAAATCCCCCTATACCTCAAAATCCATCCTGTAGCTGTTTCTAGAAAGTCAAGAAACACCTGGAGTAACAGGCAAATTTGGCCTTAGAATGCAGAATGAAGCAGGGCAAAGACTAACAGAGTTTTGCCAAGAAAATGCACTGGTCATAGCAAACACTCTGTTCCAACAACACAAGAGAAGACTCTACACATGGACATCACCAGATGGTCAACACTGAAATCAGATTGATTATATTCTTTGCAGCCAAAGATGGAGAAGCTCTACACAGTCAACAAAAACAAGACCAGGAGCTGACTGTGGCTCAGATCATGAACTCCTTATTACCAAATTCAGACTTAAATTGAAGAAAGTAGGGAAAACCGCTAGACCATTCAAGTATGGCCTAAATCAAATCCCTTATGATTATACAGTGGAAGTGAGAAATAGATTAAAGGGCCTAGATTTGATAGATAGAGTGCCTGATGAACTATGGAATGAGGCTCGTGACATTGCACAGGAGACAGGGATCAAGACCATCCCCATGGAAAAGAAATGCATAAAAGCAAAATGGCTGTCTGGGGAGGCCTTACAAATAGCTGTGAAAAGAAGAGAAGCAAAAAGCAAAGGAGAAAAGGAAAGATATAAGCATCTGAATGCAGAGTTCCAAAGAATAGCAAGAAGAGATAAGAAAGCCTTCTTCAGAGATCAATGCAAAGAAATAGAGGAAAACAACAGAATGGGAAAGACTAGAGATCTCTTCAAGAAAATTAGAGATACCAAGGGAACATTTCATGCAAAGATGGGCTCGATAAAGGACAGAAATGGTATGGACCTAACAGAAGCAGAAGATATTAAGAAGAGGTGGCAAGAATACACAGAAGAACTGTACAAAAAAGATCTTCACAACCCGGATAATCATGATGGTGTGATCACTCATCTAGAGCCAGGCACCCTGGAATGTGAAGTCAAGTGGGCCTTAGAAAGCATCCCTACGAACAAAGCGAGTAGAGGTGATGGAATCCCAGTTGAGCTATTTCAAATCCTGAAAGATGATGCTGTGAAAGCGCTGCACTCAATATGCCAACAAATTTGGAAAACTCAGCAGTGGCCACAGGACTGGAAACAGTCGGTTTTCATTCAAATCTCAGAGAAAGTCAATGCCAAAGAATGCTCAAACTACTGCACAATTGCACTCATCTCACATGCTAGCAAAGTAATGCTCAAAATTCTCCAAGCCAGGCTTCAGCAATATGTGAACCATGAACTTCCAGATGTTCAAGCTGGTTTTAGAAAAGGCAGAGGAACCAGAGATCAAATTGCCCACATCCACTGGATCATGGAAAAAGCAAGAGAGTTCCAGAAAAACATCTATTTCTGCTTTATTGACTATGCCAAAGCCTTTGACTGTGTGGATCACAATAAACTGGAAAATTCTGAAAAAGATGGGAATACCAGACCACCTGACTTGCCTCTTGAGAAATCTGTATACAGGTCAGGAAGCAACAGTTAGAACAGGACATGGAACAACAGACTGGTTCCAAATAGGAAAAGGAGTACGTCGAGTCTGTATATTGTCACCCTGCTTATTTAACTTATATGCAGAGTACACCATGAGAAATACTGGACTGGAAGAAACACAAGCTGGAATCAAGATTGCCAGAAGAAACATCAATAACCTCAGATATGCAGATGACACCACCCTTATGGCAGAAAGTGAAGAGGAACTCAAAAGCCTCTTGATGAAAGTGAAAGAGGAGAGTGAAAAAGTTGGCTTAAAGCTCAACATTCAGAAAATAAAGATCACGGCATCTGGTCCCATCACTTCATGGCAAATAGATGGTGAAATAGTGGAAACAGTGTTAGACTTTATTTTGGGGGGCTCCAAAATCACTGCAGATGGTGACTGCAGCCATGAAATTAAAAGACACTTACTCCTTGGAAAAAAAGTTATGACCAACCTAGATAGCATATTGAAAAGCAGAGACATTACTTTGCCGACTAAGGTCCATCTAGTCAAGGCTATGGTTTTTCCAGCAGTCATGTATGGACGTGAGAGTTGGACTGTGAAGAAGGCTGAGTGCTGAAGAATTGATGCTTTTGAACTGTGGTGTTGGAGAAGACTCTTGAGAGTCCCTTGGACTGCAAGGAGATCCAACCAGTCCATTCTAAAGGAGATCAGCCCTGGGATTTCTTTGGAAGGAATGATGTTAAAGCTGAAACTCCAGTACTTTGGCCATCTCATGTGAAGAGTTGACTCATTGGAAAAGACTCTGATGCTGGGAGGGATTGGGGGCAGGAGGAGAAGGGGACGACAGAGGATGAGATGGCTGGATGGCGTCACTGACTTGATGGACATGTATTTGGGTGGACTCCGGGAGTTGGTGATGGACAGGGAGGCCTGGCATGCTGTGATTCATGGGGTCGCAAAGAGTCAGACACGACTGAGCGACTGAACTGAGCTGTTTCTAGGCTACCTAGACAAGGACTTCTCAAACTTTCATGAGCATAGAAGCCCCTGGGAGGAGAGAGTATGAATTTCTAACAAACTTCAGGATAACGCAATGTTTTTCCACTGACCATGCATTTGAAAAGTGAGTCTTCAGAACAGCAGTGTCAAACAGAAATTTATGCAATGATGGAAATATTTTTTGACTTCACTGTCCAATACAGGAGCCATAGGTCACAAGTGGCTGTGAAGACTAGCATAAATTTTAATTTAATCATAATTAATTTTAACTTAAATGGACACATGTAGCAGTGGCTCCTGTGCTGAACAGCACAAGTCTAAAGCAGTTCAGAAGCTCATTAAATTTGAAGTACTGGTCTGGAGAATGCCAGGTCACGCATTTCCTTCTCCCCATAAACCACTAATCAGACAGGCATCCCATGTGCTACACTATACCACACAGTCAACTTGACTGACGACCAGTTTGACTGGAAATAAGAATTTAGTTTATATGGTAGTTATTTTCACTACAAAGAATGCTCTGAAGAAAACAAAACTACCATATAATCCAGTAATTCCACTCCTGAGTATATATCTGAAGAAAAGAAAAACACTAAGATATACGAACCCAGTGTTCATTACAGCATTACTTACAATAGCCAAGATGTGGAAGCAAACTAAGTCCATTAATAGATGAATGGATAAAGAAGATGTGGTGTATAACACACACACACACACACACACACACACACACACACAGTGGAATATTACTCAGCTATTAAAAAGAAAGAAATTTTGCCATTTGCAACAAAATAGGTCAACCTGGAAGATATTATGCTTAGTGAAATAAGCCAGACAAAGATAAATACGGTATGTTTTCACTTGTATGTGGTATCTGAAAAATAAGACAAATGAATGAATATAACAAGACAGAAACAGACTCCCAGAAGCAGAGAACACACTACTGTTGCTTGGACTTGTTTGGGGAGAAGAGTTGGATGAAGAGCATAATTTGGGAAGGAGACTAAGAGGTACAAACTACTAGGTGTAAAATAAATAAGGCACAAACTTGTAGTGCACAGCACAGGTAATATAGCCAATATTTTATAATAACTTTAAATGGGGGATAAATATAAAAATATTGAATCACTCTGGCGTATCTGGAACTAATATGATATAGTAAATCAACTACATTTCAATAAGAAGTTGATTGTATTTACAGACAATAAAAATAAGGGTGATAAGACATTTAAACAAAGAAGTTAAAAGATTTTACATTCAAGTTTTGTTAAACAGATTACAACTAACATCAAAAGGTGCATATATTGAAAGTGTAAAATTTGACAATTTTTGACATGTCCCATCACTGTGATCAAGAAAATGAACATATCTATTACCTGTAAAAGTCTTCTTGCACTCTTTGTAATTCCTCCATCCCACACTACCCTCTTCTTGTTCATCAATAGGCAACCACTGATCTACTCTCTGTTGCTATACGTTAGTTTCCATTTCCTAGAATTTTATATAAATGAAATCCTACAGTACGTACAGTTTTATTCACCTGGCTTCTTTTATTTAGTGTGATTATATTGAGATTCATTCATTTTGTGTGCATCCATAGTTCATGCCTTTTTATTGATGAGTTGTATATCACAATTTGTTTATCCATTCACCTGTCAATGACTATTTTTATTTCCAGGCGATCACAAATAGTGCTACAAAGAACGTTGGTACACGTCTTTGGACGAACATATGCTTTCATTTCTCTTGGGTGAATACCTGGGGCTGTAATGGCTGAATCATATGTGGGCATGTATTTAAAACTTTAAGAATATGCCAAATTGTTTGCCAAAGTTGTAACGTTTTACATTCCAACCAGCAGTATATGAGTTCTAGTTCCTCCAAATTTTCACCAACACATGGTATGGTCAGACTTTCAAATTTTAGCCATTCTAATAGGAGAGCAGTGATATCACATTGTGGTTTTAATTTGCATTCTCTAATGATTAGTAATAAGTATATCTTTAGGTGCCATTTGTATTGTGTCTATTCAAACGTTTCGTCCATTTTTTCCTATTTGTTGTTGTTTTCTTATTATTGAGTTTTGAGAGTGTTTCTTATATTCTAGATCAAGTATGTTTTGCAGATACTTCCTCACAATCTGTGGTTTGTCTCTCATTCTCTTAAAAGGGCAAATTCTTAATAATTAATGAAGCCAAATTGGTCAATTATTTCTTTTATTTTGGTGTTGTAGCTAAGAAATCTTTGTCTAATCCAAGATTATGATTTTCTACTGTTTCCTTCTGTAAAACTTCTAAATATTTATAGATTTATATCCATTTGAATTAATTTTGTACATGGTGTTAGGTATGATCAATGTTCATTTTCCTAACATAGATACCAATTATTTCAGTATCAACTGTTGAAAAGACTATCCTTTTTCTACGAAATTCTTTTCCATCTTTGCTGAAACACAATTAACCTATGTATGTGGGTCTATTTCTGGATTCTCTATTCTTTCCATTGATCTATTTGTCTGTCTTGACACCAATATCATTCTGTCTTGACTACTATAAGTTTTAAGATAAATTTGGGAGGACATTCCTGGTGGTCCAGTGGTTAAGACTCCATATTTCTCTGGTTGGGGAACTAAGATCCCACATGCTGTGGAACCAATTAAAAAAAAAAAATCCGAAAGTCGGGTAGTTCTAGTCCACCAACATTTTTCTTCTTTTTCAAAGTTTTAACTATTCCAGACCCTTTGCACTTCCAAATGAATTTTAGAATCTTGTCAATTTCTACAAAATGGCCTACTGGAATTTTGATTAGGCTGGCTTTGAATCTACAGATTAACTTGGAGAAAATTGATGCCTTTGCAATACTGAATTCAGTTCAGTTCAGTTCAGTAGCTCAGTCGTGTCCGACTCTTTGTGACCCCATGAATCGCAGCACGCCAGGCCTCCCTGTCCATCACCAACTTCAATTACTGATCTGTAAATACAGTATCTGTCTGCATTTATTTAGGTCTTCTTTAATTCCTCTCAGCAATGATTTTTAGTATTCAAAGTGCAGGATTTATCAGATTTATCCCTAAATATTTTTTATTTCTTTTCTTATCTTGTAAGTGGTATTTTTAAAAGTTTCAGTTTTGGTTCTTTGTTATGGTATACAACTGACTTTTTAAAGTTGATGTTACATCCTTGATAAACTTGTTGATTAATTTTAGTGGCTTTTTTTTGGTGAATTCCATCAGATACCCTACACAGATAATCATGCTGTCTGCAAATAAAAATAGTTGTATGTCTTCCTTTCCAATCCATGTTGCCTCTGATTCATATGTAAATACAAACACAGATGTGGGCACCAAAATCCCATGTGTACTTGTCTGCAAAGAGTCAGCATAGTGACCTAGAATATGTCTACGTTAATTCATTAAACTATCAGCAAAATAAACACAACATTTGAAAATCCTCACAGAGAACTTATGAGGGTCTGTGACCCATACTGAAAACCACCCAGATGTGATGGGAAACACCCAGAATTCAAAGTCAGAGACCTGGATTTGAACCCTGGCTCCCTGCTTCCTGCTCTGCAATCTAGGGGAAAGATCTACTCTGTCTGGAACATGTTTCCTCATATAAAACAGGGAGATTGACGCACTTGGAAAATACTGATGAGTTATCGGCTGTGGGCCAGAACTATAATGTCTCCCTTCCCAACTTAAAAGAGTTGTCTTGAGGGTCAAACGAGATAACTTAGGAGGAAGCATTGTATGAAACAAAGCATACTACAGTCGTTAGTTATTTTCTTTTCGTGCACTTAGCTGTCTCCTAAGCTCAAAAAGCTCCCTTGAACCCTTTGAGATGTGTCTCAGAGGTCTTTCTCATGCCTTCACCCTGGTTTCTCATGGTCCCTTCTCTATAATCCTAACAGTCATCTCACTGCTTACCGGGTTGTTTATCCTCCTTGGCCAAGAGATAGGTCATAGGGTTTGAACCTAGCACAGTGCCGGGTAAACAGGAGGTGAACAAAGTATCTGTTTGCTAACACATGGATTTGCGGCTGTAGATGACTAAGTGAGGATGATAAGGTCAGAGAAGACAGGACAAGGATGTCAGACATTCCGCCCCGCTTGATGACGCTGTCTGAGCCTGTTTCTGTTGGCACTACCCGTTGCTGGCCCACCCATATGTCAGTCCACTCAAAAACACAAGAACAGTAACAGCCACAGCAAGGCATGCGGCCGTTAGTAAGCTGTGACTGAGTCAGGGCTTTGCTTCTCCAAGAACTGCATCCCTTGGAGTGATTGGGAAGTTGATGCCACTTTCTTCTTTGGGGGCCGTAAGTCCCTGTCCCAAGGCCCAACCCAGTGACAGGGTTGGCTCCCTGGCCCTTTTCAGGACCACTGAGAGGGTCAGTTCCTGGGCTGGCTTTCTCCATTGAGAGGAGGGTAGCTGGAGGACTGGGTTAGCAGAAGCCATGCCAGGAAGGGTGGGAAGTGGGGAAAGGGCTAGGTTTTCTAAATCTCTCTGGCCTGGCCAGGATGGGGTAGGGTGGAGAGATAGCAAGCCACTTCACATTTGTTGAGTCCAGATGGCAGGTTCATGAGAACCATTTAATCGTCTGCAGAGAGAGAGAGGACATCTCACTTTGGCAGAAGACATAGGCTAATCAGAAGCAGCCTCCAGCCTCTCCATCTCTCTCCTCTCCCTCCCTCTATGAGTTCAGTTTGATGGGTGCAAGTTGACCCCTGGCCATGCCGCCTAGCCTCAATTATCAGACGTTCAGAAACAACTGAAGGAGTTTTCCGATTGGGAGTTGGGAGGGGAGTATCTTGTGAGCCCACCTTGGCCAGGACTCTCTCATGAGCTATGAGCAAGCCCAGCTCATCCTACTCCCAGCCAGAAAACTTTCTCTTCTTGTGCCAGAAGCCTTTATTCTGAGGATGTTTGGGGAAAAAAAAAACCAAGAGGGAGTGGAGACAGCTCAGAGTTTTAGAAGTAAACAGATTAACAGATTATGGTGCCCGTGGAATAATTAAGGGATCTCCCATTTCTTATTTCATAGAATGACTGTACGCATGAAAGTCACATAACCCCATGAGCCTTAGTTTTCTTCTCTACAAAATGAAGATCAAGATACCTACCTGATAGTATGCTTATGTAATAATGTATGAGATGCCTGGTGCTCAATCAGGGCTCGTAAGCGGCAATTCTCTTCTCTCCCAAGCTGATGGGATGCTCAGACCAAAGCGTAGGTTCAGTCTTGGAGTCCCCTGCCTGAAACCATTATTGTTTAATACATCAATTTCTCCTCCCACCTCCTTAATTATCTAGTTCCTATTTTCTTTTGACTATGTCAATCAGCTAGCCTTATTGTTTCTATGATTTTTATTGTAAAGTTTTAAAAATCCATTCTGCATTAGCTTCCGGGTATAAACTAAGCATATACATATCAGCTATATTTATAAAATATGAAAGACATGCAGGCACCATGAGGTACAACTGCACATATGCACAGTGACAAAGGAGGTTTAATCAAAAAAGTGCACGGCATGGCTCTATCACACTACAGGTTGGAACATTAATGGGTTTTGCAATTCCACATTGGCTTCTGAAACACAATGCATGAAAACGGTTGGCTTAAACAGAGAATCCCACTTGAATGCACTTTTTTGAACATTCAGCAGCTGACCGATGTTTTCAGAGGCCTCTAGGCCTGTCCCTGAACTAGTCTCCTTTGCCTGTGGCTCTGGGGTTCCTCCACCCTCATCTATTCCTCAGGAAGGACTTGGCTGCAGAGGCCTCTCCCCGTCTCTCAGGCTGGCTTTCGGTGCCTGAAGTATATAGTCTCTATCCATCCAGAACATCACTAGCTACCTTTTTCTCATTGCCGTTAGAGATCTGAAGGCCGGACCAGTGGGTATGTAGAGAATATATCTTCTTTTCTCTCCAGTTCAACTACTTACTGCCACATTCCTTCTCTCTTAAAGTGTCCCCACCCCACCAAAGCCTGAGATGAGGCTTTTAAGCACACTCCAGAGGCCAGTCAACAGCTTGAGTTTCACTTGACTTTCAGCCTAAGCCTGCCAGAGCCAGAGTGTGGCTGTGAGCAAGCTAGATCACGCCCAGGCTGGTCCTGGGGTCACAAGAGCTGGGCTGTATTTCATCTCCGGCTCTCACAAACCCTGTGCTCCCAGAGGAGTCACTTATGGATGTTTTAGGTCCACTGTTTCCTCCAATCAGTAGAAAGATCAAGATGACTCCTAGTCTGCATCCAGATTCAAAACTCTCCAGGGAAACGTGGAAATCGAGCGTGACCACTAGGTGGCAGTGCGTGGAAGGACACGGAGCTGCAGTCAAGACTGGTGCCAAGAGCTCTAGAGGGCTTAGGGCCTCTAGGAGGCCCAGGTGCAGCCTGAGAGAGCTGCCAAGACCGCTTACTCAACTCATCCGCACACATTTACTCAGCACCGGAGTCTGCTCATCTTCTCCTGCCTTTTGCCTCCCTGCCCTTGGGGCTCCCCCATAGGACTAGGGGCACCCCCATCCTCCTCCCTCTCCCGGCAAACCCCTGTAAGCCCTTTAGGACTCAGGCCAAACAGGTCTCCTGTGAAGCTTTTCCTGACAAATCTTCTCCTCCTACTTCTCAAAGTTCGTTCTCGTTTCCTTTGTTTCCCCAGCACCCTTAATCCACAGCTTGATCGTGACACTTACCATCCCAGACAGCGAGCATTCCCCTGGCTGTCTCCATTACTGGATTATGAAGTTTTAAGGGCAAAGAGCAGGTTTTCTTTGCCTCTGTTTCCCCAGTGCCCAGCATGGAACTGGTGTTATATACTACTGCTATATGTTTGTGTTTCAGATGAATTAATACATCAACAGAGTTTTGAAAGAACAAAAGAACCTCTTTATTCAACGCTTTTAATCTGCCTTTCTGGTAATTCTTAGTATTAAGAGTTAGGCCTTTCTTGATTTTGATTGGCAAGTATGACTTTAGTGGGGTTTTCAGCGTCTCTTAGCACTGAAGCTCTGGTTCAAACAAAAATCTATGACAACCTGGATATATAAAGCAAATGAAAGTGGAGTTGCTTCCTAGAGCCTATTATACAGAGCGTAAGTCAGAAGCAAGTCAGAAAGAGAAAAGCAAATAGTGTATATTAACCCATATATATGGAATCAAGAAAGATGGTCCCGATGAACCTACTTGCGGGGCGGCAACGGAGACATGGATGTGGAGAACAGACTTATGGACACTGGGGTGGGGACAGGGTAAGAAGGAGAGGATGGGACGATGGAGAGAGCAGCATGGACACAGATACACTAACATGTAAAATGGAGAGCCAGTGGGGATTTGGTGTATGACTCAGGGAGCTCAAACCGGGGCTCTGTAACAACCTAGAGCGGTGGGAGGGGTGGGGGGCTGGGAGAGGTTCAAGAGGGAGGGGACATATGTATACCTATGGCTGATCCATGTTGATGTATGGCAGAAACCAACACAATATTGTAATTGTCCTTCAATTAAAAATAAATACATAAAAAGAAAGTGGAGCTGCTTGAGTTGAAGCTGAAATGGGGAATTATGGAGCCGGTGCTTCTTCTCCTTCCATCCATTTCCTTGGTCGGGGAGTGCCTCCTTCAAATCCAAGGGCTTTGTAAACATACTTCGAAAACCACTCCCCTGATTGTCATACCAACTTTTCTATTCACCTCCAGCTCACAGGAAAGATGAGTGACTGGGGAAGGACTGCGTTCCTGGGGACAGGAAGCCTGTTCCTATTATCCCGCAACCTTGGCAAGCAGTATAGCCTCAATGGATGTTTGACTAACTGAATGGAGTTGAGTTGAATTTAAATAAGTAGACTTTGAAGGCAAATATTGCCTTAGAAGTTGGAGAGAAGTGGCCTTGCGTGGTTTTTCCCCAAGGTAGATGTGGGAAGGTTGTTGAGGAGATGACTGGCCTGACAATCACCTCTACCCTGAATTAATTCATTGTGACCTCTGAATCTCACGGCGCTGCGAGTGGCCAAGGGGGCCAAGTGGTCTGATTACAGAACTGACTGATTCAAACTAAGATGTGGCTTCAGTTTATCTGAATGTTCCACCTAGGTCAGTGTGCAGCAATATAAATACAAACAGATCAATAAGCCACTGTCACACTGAGACATCTACAGGTTAGAAGGTATCACTGGGCTCATCTAGGCTGATCAAAGGAAAAGCCCTTTCTCTAGCATCCCTGACAGTGGATCTGCTCCATTAGTGCCCTTTTGAGGGGCAGCATGATCATTGTTGAAGAGGTCTCCCTCACACCCAGTCTCTATCTTCAACCTTTCCCCTCTCTGAGGCTCAGCCTCTCTCCTCTCCATATAAATGCTTTCAGATATTGCAGTGGTTTTAAATTTTTAAAAAGTTTTTAAAATTCATTAAAAAAAAAAATCTCTCCCTCCACTCTGGCATTTTTAAAAACCTGGTTTTTTGCTCATGGGCTGAGCCTCTCTAGAAAGCCACTCTCTACTTCCTCACCTCCAACCCACCCCTCAGCCCACTGCAATCTGGCTTATGCCCTTACCATTCATTGACTCTATTCCTGACTAGATCAACAACTGCCCTTTTATTGCTATGTCTAATACTAAGACACTGTTGACTTCCCACTCGAAACCCTTGCCTTTCTTGATTTTTTGGTAACTCTCTCTTCTGTGATTTTGTTTGTCTTCTGACTTCTCTGGTTGCTTCTTTTCGACTCCCCTCTTGGTTTGCTCTTTAGCCAGTCTTCCATCATCTTTTCATCTTACTCCACCTATACTACCTGGGCTGGCTCATCTACCCTTCTGTCTTCCGCTACCAAAATTATCATTAGTGTCAGGCCATTTGCTTATCTTCTATATCCAATCCATAGCAGAATCATTCTATCAGTAGCCTTTTTTTAAAAAATTTATTATTATTTTTTTAATTTTACTTTACAATACTGTATTGGTTTTGCCATACATTGACATGAATCTGCCACGGGTGTACATGAGTTCCCAATCCTGAACCCCCTCCCACCTCCCTCCCCATATCATCTCTCTGGGTCATCCCAGTGCACCAGCTCCAAGCATCCTGTATCCTGTATTGAACCTAGACTGGTGATTCATTTCTTACATGATAGTACACATGTTTCAATGCCATTCTCCCAAATCATCCCACGCTCTCCCTCTCCCACAGAGTCCAAAAGTCTGTTCTATACATAAATACTTATTTTTACTCGTTCATTTGGTTGCACCGAGTCTTAGTTGAGGCACATGGGATCTTCAGTCCTCATTGTGGCACAGCATCTTTAGCTGTGGCCTGTGAACTCTTAGTTGCAGCATATGATATCTAGTTCCCTAACCAGGGTTCAAACCCGGGCCTGTTGCCTAGGGAGCAAGGAGTCTTAGCCACTGGACCACCTGGGAAATCCCTCTTTAAACATTTAAAACATTTTTTAATTTAGTTTTTTATTTGGCTGCACTGGTCTTCATTGCTACCTGAAGCTTTCTCTAGCTGTTGCAAGTGGGGGCTATTCTTTTTTGCAGAGCGCAGGCTTCTCATTGCAATCGCTTCCCTTATTGTGGGGCACGGGCTCTAGGGTACACAGGCTTCAGTAGCTGTGGGACCTATGACATCTGGGACCTTACGGGACCAGAGGTCAACCCCATGTCCTCTGCACTGGCAGGCGGATTCTTAACCACTGGCCCACCAGGGAAGTCCCCCTGTACTTCTTACAATACTTCTAGATATCCCTTAGAACTCAGCTCAGTGACTACCTCAATGGGGGAGCTTTCTCTGACCCCTCCCAATCTAGTTAGGGGCTCCTCACAGGTTTTCCATAGCAGCCTGTGAACACTTCAATCTCAGAAGTACTGAGACTGTATTGGGATTGTGTACTTGATGGCATCTCCATAAACTATACTCTGTGAGTTTGTGGGCCCCTTTAAAAGGTTTCTAAAAACCTTTCTATCTCATTGGTGTGTAGGAGAGAACCTGGAAGGTCGTACGTGCTCAATAATACCTGGGGTAAATTAATACCAGCAGTAACACTCCTATTAGTTTCTTCTTCATAAGTATTATTTGTAGTTGTAGAATTCTGTTTTGAAAGTCGCCATGACTTAGAGTACTATCTGGTATGCTGGCATGCCTGTCCCTTGGGTTTATATCTTGGGAGATGACATAGTCTTTTTTTCTCAGAGTTCCTCCCATTTTTTACTGCAACAACCTGTGTCCTCTTTGATGGTGAAAATGAAGTCCATACATTAGTACATTTACTGATACATTGGCACTCAACACCATAAAAATGCCAGTGAAGTAGGTTTAGAACTTACCAGATGCTCTCTTTTTAGAAGAAAGAGTGAGTTTAGAGTACATGCCTCCCAATAATGTCTAATATCATAGCTTCTGAGCTGACTTTTAAATGTACTGAGAAACTATTATAGATATGTGTTTTCTGGCTAGACAGTATGTAGTCTATCTCATTTCTTTGTTTATCATCAAATAGATGCTTCATCTCTGTCTTTATAGCCTCTTAACGCATTGCTACTTTTCAGAGGTGGGTCCTGGAGAATGACATTTTTGTACCCATGTAGCCCTGATCTCCCTTCTTTTTTGATTTTTCTACTTAAGGTAAAGAATTAGTAACTAACAGAAAGACTTTAGAAGTTACTGCCTTCATTTCCCTAATGTGAAAACATGGGCCCATAGAGATGAAATGACTTGCCTAGTGGGAATAATAACCCCTATCCTCCCAAAGAGCTGAACTCAGCAGTGTACGAATCACTGTCCAAGACATGAGGGCAATTAGTGAGAGAGCCCAAGATTTGCAGCCTCTGGTAAGTAATCCATACGTTCTGCTCACAGCTACTGTGGGACAATACTGCTGGTTCTCAGTTCCGGGCTTGAAGGATACTTTTCCCTGCATTCTTACCGCAGAAGAACCACTGCAGCTATCTGCTTTCTGGTGGCAGGACCCAGAAACACAGGGAGTCCAGCAGTGTGGCTGGACAGTCTTGCCTCAAGGACTGAAGACTTCCGTACCTTGTTTGGGGAATTGTTGGCTAGGGTTCTTACTCCAATGTGTGTGGATGACTTGCTCACAACAAGCCAAGTGTCTACAAAATACCATAAGAACAACTATTCAGCCAATCATGGATGGAATGGCTCCCAGAAGAAGGCTCAAGTATGTAAGCAACAAGTCATGTATCTGGGTTTCATCCTCTGCCTGATAGAAAATAGGCAACTGCAGGCTCAGGAACACCCAAGACAGACACAGCTGAAGGGCTTCTGAGAAAGGCAGGATTCTGTCGTTGGGACCTCAAGCTCAGGTTTTAAAAGGACATGATCTTGAGCTCCTGACTTGGGTGAAAGAGCACTGAACAGCCTGTGAAACAATATAAACAAGGTTAGTCTTGGTTCCAGCTTTGGAACTAGCAGACTTAAACCTTTCACCCTGTATGTCCATGAGAGACAAGTCACGAGTCTCAGACGTTAATTCAAGTTCCGGGGAACATCCATCGACCCGCTACTTATTCTCAACTAAAACACACTGTTCAGGGTGGGCCCCTAGCCTTGGAGCTGTAGCTGCTCCTTGTGACAGACTTCAGGAAGCTGAGCAGTTCACCCTGGGGCAACCCACCACTGTGTATGTCTCTCAAGGGATTAGATCTGACAGAAAGAGTATCTGAAGAACTATGGACGGGGGTTCATGACATTGTACAGGAGGCAGGGATCAAGACCATCCCCAAGAAAAAAAAAATGCAAAAAGGCAAAATGGTTGTCTGAGGAGGCCTTAAAGCTATGAAAAGAAGTGAAAGGCAAAGGAGAAAAGGAAAGATATACCCATTTGAATGCAGAGTTCCAAAGAATAGCAAAGAAAGATAAGAAAGCCTTCCTCAGTGATCAATGCAAAAAAATAGAGGAAAACAATAGAATGGGAAAGACTAGAGATCTCTTCAAGAAAATTAGAGATACCAAGGGAACTTTTTATGCAAAGATGGGCACAATTAAAGACAGAAATGGTATGGACCTGATAGAAGCAGAATATATTAAGAAGAGCTGGCAAGAATACACAGAAGAACTATACAAAAAAGATCTTCGATGGTGTGGTCACTCACCTAGAGCCAGACACCCTGGAATGTGAAGTCAAGTCGGCCTTAGGAAGCAGCACTATGAACAAAGCTAGTGGAAGTGATAGAATTCCAGTTAGTAGTTAGTAGTAGTTTGTCGCTCAGTCGTGTCTGACTCTTTGCCACCCCATGGACTGTAGCCTACCAGGCTCCTCCCTCCATGGGATTCTCCAGGCAAGAGTACTGGAGTAGGTTGCCATTTCCTTCTCCAGGGGATCTTCCCAACCCAGGGATCGAACCCAGGTCTCCCGCATTGTAGGCAGATGCCTTAACCTCTGAGCCACCAGGGAAGCCCAGAATTCCAGTTGAGCTATTTCAAATCCTGAAAGATGATGCTGTGAAAGTGCTGCACTCAATATGCCAGCAAATTTGGAAAACTCAACGTGGCCATAGAACCGGAAAAGATCAGTTTTCATTCCAATCCCAAAGAAAGGCAATGCCTAAGAATGTTCAAGCTACCGCACAGTTGTATTCATCTCACATGCTCGCAAAGTAATGCGCAAAATTCTCCACACCAGGCTTCAGCTGTACGTGAACCGTGAACTTCACGTTCACGGTGAAGTTCTAAGTTAGGAAAAGGCAGAAGAACCAAAGATCAAATTGCCAACATCCGTTGGGTCATCGAAAAACCAAGAGAGTTCTGGAAAACATCTACTTCTGCTTTATTGACTATGCCAAAGCCTTTGACTGTGTGGATCACAACAAACTGTGGAAAATTCTTCAAGAGATGGGAATACTAGACCACCTGACCTGCCTCTTGAGAAATCTGTATGCAGGTCAGGAAGCAACAGTTAGAACTGAACATGGAACCACAGACGGGTTCCAAATCAGGAAAGGAGTACGTCAAGGCTGTATATTGTCACCCTGCTTATTTAACTTGGAGAAGGCAATGGCACCCCACTCCAGTACTCTTGCCTGGAAAATCCCATGGACGGAGGAGCCTGGTAGGCTGTAGTCCATGGGGTCGTGAAGAGTCGGACACAACCAAGTGACTTCACTTTCACTTTTCACTTTCATGCTTTGGAGAAGGAAGTGGCAACCCACTCCAGTGTTCTTGCCTGGAGAATCCCAGGGACAGCAGAGCCTGGTGGGCTGCTGTCTGTGGGATCGCACAGAGTTGGACATGCCTGAAGCGACTTAGCGGCGGCTTATTTAACTTACGTGAAGAGTACATCATGAGAAATGCTGGGCTGGAAGAAGAACAAGCTGGAATCAAGATTGCTGGGAGAAATATCAATAATGTCAGATATGCAGATGACACCACCCTTATGGCAGAAAGTGAAGAGGAACTGAAGAGCCTCTTGATGAATGTGAAAGAGGAGAGTGAAAAAGTTGGCTTAAAGCTCAACATTCAGAAATGTAAGATCATGGCATCAGTCCCATCGTGTCATGACAAATAGATGGGGAAACAATGGAAACAGTGAGAGACTTTATCTTTTTGGGCTTCAAAGTCACTGCAGATAGTGACTGCAGCCATTAAAAGATGCTTGCTCCTTGGAAGAAAATCTATGACCAACCTAGACAGCATATTAACAAGCAGAGGCATTACTTTGCCAACAAAGGTCCATCTAATCAAAGCTATGGTTTTTCCAGTAGTTATGTATGGATGTGAGAGTTGGACTATAAAGAAAGCTGAGTACTGAAGGGTTGATGCTTTTGAACTGTGGTGTTGGAGAAGACTCTTGAGAGTCCCTTGGACTGCAAGGAGATCCAACCAGTCCATCCTAAAGGAAATCAGTTCTGAATATTCATTGGAATGGCTGGTGCTGAAGCTGAAACTCCAGTACTTTGGCCACCTGATGTGAAGAACTGACTCGTTTGAAAAGCTCCTGATGCTGGGAAAGATTTGTTATTTATATGTAAGTCCTTTATTTATATTGCTGTTGTTTAGTTGCTAAGTCATGCCCGACTCTTTTTCGACCCCATGGCTGTAGCCCGCCAGGCTCCTCTGTCCATGGGATTTCCCAGGCAAGAATACTGGAATGGATTACTGTTTTCTTCTCCAGAGGATCTTCTTGCCCCAGGGATCAAACCAACATTTCCTGCACTGCAGGCGGATTCTTTACCACTAAGTCACCAGGGAAGCCCTTACTTTTATTTCCTTATTTTTTCTTCACAACAGTTCTATGGGGAAACTGTTATTAGTATTTCTAGCTCACAGATAAGGAAACTGAGGATTGGGGAGATGAATTAACATGCCCAAACTCGCAAAGCTAGTGAGAAGCAAATCAAGGTTTCCAAAAGAGACGCTTAGACTCAAAAGCCATTTCTTTTAATTCCTAAGTTCTGCTTAACTACAAGGCTACTTACCTCATTTGTGTAAAATAGATTTTACTTTTATTTCTGATTGCTCTTCCTTTGGCAATAGTTAAAGAATGCTGGCCAAAAAGTTTAATGGGCTTAATGGTTCATAAACAAACTCCACAGTGTACAAAGGACTACCTATTTTAAACATTAAGAATTTTTATGTAATTCAGATTATCTCTACTGTGAGCATGGGTTTTCATATATTGATCTTCTTAGCACGAGTCCCAGCTATTTTGGAAACGAGCAGTCCAGAAGATAGGAAGCACTATTTGTAATTAAGTGGAAAATTCCCCCATGGCTCCAAAGTTAAATTAGAAAAGAACTGATTAAGGAAAGTAAAGAGAACACTCTTAGTCCTTTTAGTGCAAACCTTTTATTTGTCCAAGCCAAACAGTTGCCTTTTGTAAGAGAAATAAAACACCTGTTGCTTCAGAAAGGAAAATTTCAGACCTGGCTCTTCAGCGCTGTTGCTGATAAGGGCTGACCATTAAAAGTTTCCAAAGATTGACATCTAGACCCAAAAGTTTACCACCCTGTCTGCTTATTTTCTGTATCTGTATGCATGCCTTTGCTGGAAAGTTAGATTGTGACTCCAGCCCAGGACTCACTCCCCTCTGCACTTCTGGAAGGAGCATTGATTTGGGTGTGGCTGCTCTGGACAAATGATGAGGCCCTTCTTGGTCTGGGGAGCCTTGGTCTCAGAATGAGGTTGCTCTTCTGGTTCCTACCCTGAGTGGTCCACTCAGAGGTCATTCAGTTGGATTCTGTGGATCATCGCTTATCTTTAGTGGGCAGTGATTACTTAAGAGAAAAATCATTAGCATAAACCAGTTTATGTCCAGTATCCAGCCAGGTGCTCCTACTGGGCTGAAGCTAGGGCCATTATGATCATGTTCTCCTTTCATCTGGGACAGGGGTATTTGGGTACGTATTCCTGCCTTGAAAGCAAACCATCTGGTATCTTGCCTATGGATGGTGCCCCATCTTCCGTATCTCCCTGAACCCCAGTAGTTATTTTTTTAATTTACTTATTCATTCTCTTGGCTGCACTGCGTCTTAGTTGTGGCATGAGGGATCTTCTGTCTTCATTGTGGCATGCAAGATCTTTAGTTGTGGCACATGAACTCTTGGTTGGGGCATTGGGATCTAGTTCCCCGACCAGGAATTGAACTGGGGTCCCCTGCATTGGTAGCATGGAGTCTTAGCCACTGGACCACTAGGAAATTCCCCTCGGTAGATTTTGATTCAAGTCATGAGTTCCATCAGGATTCTGTATTTTTAAACAATCTTCTGAGGTAGGATAACAAACTATTCCGTTTACCTAGGCAGGCCTGTGGAGAATGAGGAATCTACCAGGTTATGCGGCCTTCAGTGATAAAGTTGAAGTCGTGGGCAAACCGGGATGAGTCAGTCACCCAATTATGGGTGATTATGATTTACAACAAGGTTCAGCAAACATCAGTCCACAAGCCAATCCAAGCCACTGCCGATTTTTGTAAATAAAGTTTTATTGGAACATAGCCATGTTGATTCATTTCCATATTGTCTATGACTGGTTTTATGTTGCAGGAAGAGAGCTGAGTAGTTGTGACAGTGACTACATTACCCACAAAATGTAAAATACACATTGCTCGTCTCTTTCCAGAAAACATTTGCTGACTCCTGATTTATAGGATAAAATCCAGCAACCCAATCCCTTCATCATGAGCCAATTACCTTCCTGGCCAGCCTCATCTCTACTCTTCCCTTTCTTTCTTTGATCTCTCAAGTCATATTGTCTATTTCTAGTTCCAGTAAAATGTCAAATGCTCCTTTTTTCCTTTTATTTATTTATTTTTTCCACATGTTTCTCCCTCTACCTTGACTGCCCTTCTCCCACTCTGCTTAGCTAATTCCTTTTGGTCCAATAGGACACAGCTCAGGAGGTCTTCTGCCTCCAGGAAGTCTTCCACCTCCAGGAAGTCTTCCCTGATGCTCCATCACACCCTTCTATGTTTCCCCCACTACCCTATCTCCACAGGGCCAGTGCAAGTGGAGCCTCCTATGTACACCTCATCCATTGCTGATTTGCTTGTTGATTTCTCCCACTTGGCTGTGAGATCTTCCAGGGAGAGCACTGTGGCTCATTCACCTTTATAACTCCATCCTTTTATTGGATTCCTGGCACGGAAGAAGCCTAGGTGGTGCAGTGGTAAAGAATCAGCCTGCCAGTGCAGGAGGTGTGGGTTTGATCCCTGGGTCAGGAAGATCCGCTGGAGAAGGAAATGGCTACCCACTCCAGTACCCTTGTCTGGAGAAATCCATGGACAGAGGAGCCTGGTGTGTTACAGTCTATGGGGCCTCAAAGAGTCAGACACGGCTGAAGGACTGAACACACGCGTGGAGGAAGCCTAGGAAATGATGTTAAATTATACATCTATACAACAGGTATAAGAATTTCCTGGGAGCCATAGCTATATGTGTGTCTTAGCTAGAAACTTAGATTATGACTCTTGTTCAGGACTCAACTGTCTCCATTTCTACAAGATGCATTGGTTTGGGTGTGGTTGTCCCAGACAAACTATGAGCTGCCACTACCCCTTTCCCCACCTTCCTGTCCTGCATGGCAACCTTGGCCTGATGAGCCCTTTAGAAGCAGATGAAGGCATGTGAAAATGAGAGATTCTGCTTATATAACTCAATTAATTTTCAAAAAGCCATAACTTGTCAACAAACACATTTTCAAATCACAAATTTCATGTTCGGTTTAGGGACTGAATGGTACTAAATGTCAACTAGAACATAAAAGTACATGTTTTAGTATTAAAAATAGACCAGAAGAGCGATACAAAAGAAGGCATGTGGATAAATAATGTTCCCTCCAGTGTGGAAACATATGACTTGTATTGACCTGGAGAGATGTTTTTATGAGCATATTTTTCTGGATCACAATTAGACTCGGGTCACAATAAAATCTGAGGGAAGATTTTTTTTTTCTGGAAAAACTTGTTTTCTTAGAAAATTCAAAGAGAAATATAGACATTCTCTCTTCTCTCCTGCACTTTTTCCATTTTTCCTCAGGCCTGCTTGTCTCCAAATACATCAGATGTGATAGCTTTTGGAGCAAACTGAGTTACAATATGTTTTATGGATCCAAATTAATAAAAATGGCTTTAGATCAGCAATGATATCCAAAAAGTGCTTGAAGACATAGTAACTTTTCCAAAAACTTGTCTTTTATTTTAAGGGGATTTTTTTTTTTTTGGTCTGTTGCTTTTGTATTTCCAGACATTTTACTTCTCCAGATGAATAATCCTACTCCCAGAATTAGGAAAGGAACCTGGAGTGCAGCTCAGCTCAGAGCGCCAGGTCTCCGTTTACCAGGACCTTCCAGGGAAAATCAAGGAGACTCCTTGAGGAGCTACTCTGCCAGTGGCCAAAGAGAAGCTGGTAAACTTCCAAGAAGGCAAACCAGTCAGGGGACCAGCCCTGAAGCAAGGGCCACTGGCGTCATCATGCAGACGGACAGGCAGCACCAAGAGAGAGATTCCTGCATGAAGTGCGTCTGTAGACCTTACCCTCACTCTCTTCCAAGAAGTGGGTTTGGCAAATGTTGGCAATTGGTTAATATTCAGGCTTTGCCCTCTGGATATTTTGTTCCCACAGCTCCTGTGGACATATCTGCTCTCCCACTCTGTATGGTATAAACCTATGATGAAGAGGAAGCCTGGAAGGTGGGAAGATTGTGGTGCAAGAGTTTGAGCCTGAGCATGTCCAGGATGTCAGATCCAGGGGAAGATTTTTACCTTCTCATCCCCTGATACTTCTTCTGCAAAATGGATATAATAGTTTATACCTGAGATAGTTAAAGTTTAAATGAAATCCCATATGGAAAATTTTCGAAGTTTCTGGCATGTGCCAGATACCTTAAGACAGTTCTGGGTGGAGGATCAGAGTTCAGAGCAGATAGACAGAGACTATGTGTTCATGGGAAGACTTGTCTGGCTCTAGAAGTCACTGAACTGCCAAAGAGGTCAAGGATGTTGGAGTCAGCCTCATATCGCCTCTTCCCCAGAGGTTCCCTAAAACCTCAGCTAAACTTCTTGGCCAGTAGCTCTTGTGGCCCAGCTAGAAGCCAGGAATCAGCCAGAACCTGAAGGCCACTGGACAGCTCTAGATCTAGGCTAGTGTGAAGTGTGGCTTTTCCTCAGGCCCTCTCCTCAGTTGTCATATCTCTCCCACAGTTCATGCTCCGGGGAAGATCTCATCTGCCCCCCAAAATTCCAATGCTCCCTATTACCAAAGGCCTCCCAAATCAGATCTCCAACCTGTCCCCTCTCCTAAGTTGAAGGCAGATAACCCCCATGTGCTGGAAAGCTCCACTGCACCGTGGGTGCTGGGGGACCCCAAACTCATACCCCAGACTTAATTCATGTTCTTTATCCCTACGTTGATTGCTCCTCATGTGTTCTCAGTATCAATCAGTAATATCATACTCCACTCTCGCGGTGAAGCCAGATATTGCGGAGTTATCCTAAGCTTCTTCTCTTTCTGCTCCCCCTTCATATTTATGACTCATTTGTAAAGCCATTTATTCAGTCATTCATTCAACAAATATTATTGAGTGCTTGCTATGGGTAAAGCACTACACTGTGTGCTGGATAGAAAGTAGTAAACAAAATAAAAATGGTTTCTATCATCTATGTATGGGGAGTCAGACATTAAACAAATATACAAATAAATACATACTTAGGTAAGTGTTCTGAAGGAAATACATTGGGTGTTTTAAGAAGTATAACAAGAGGACTAAATACAGATTGAGAGGTCAAAGAATGTGTAGTATTCAGGAATCTTTCAATCACAAATAATAGACACTGAATTTGATTTAGTTTAAAGAAGGGAGGGTTCCCAGGTTGCTCAGTGGGTAAAGAATCCACCTGCAATGCAGGAGATGCAAAAGACTCCAGTTTGATCCCTGGGGAGGAAAGATCCCCTGGAGAAGGGCATGGCAACTCCCTCCAGTGTTCTTGCCTGGAGAACAGAGGAACCTGGCGGGCTACAGTCCACGGGGTCTCAAAGAGTCAGACTCGACTGAAGTGACTGGCACGCATGCGTGCGAAAAGGAGCCAATACTGGGGTAGCTCAGAGAAGCGAGGGAGAGCTGGCAACCCAGGCTTGGAGAAGGCCTCAGGAGGGCCGGTGAGATCCCAAGACTGGCGGACCGGCTGGATTCTCTCTTTGCTCCTCTTCTCCGTGTCTTTCCAAGTTGGCCTCACCCTCTCCCATTCCAGACCAACTTTCTCCACACATCGGAGAAAGCGATTCACGATCAAGTGGTTCTGTTGCCGTCTTTGTCAAACCAGATAGGAAAATCTGAGAAGACTCTGACTGACCAGAGGGATGGGAACCTGTGAAGCTGGTCCAGCCAGGGTCAGGACCTACCCCTATAGCCAGACAGTGAGGGCTGTTGCTTCAAGAAGGGAGGGGTGAGGGAGGGACAGGCACCTGAAGACATCCCCAAGGAATGTATATTTAAAGTGATGAGACCTAAAAGATAATAAATGAAGGAGAATAAATGAGGAAAGGACATTCTAACTAAAAAAAAAGTTATTCATTCATTTATTCACTTATGTAGCAAATATTTATTGACTATTTACACATCCTTGGGTATACAGCTGAGAACAAGAAAGATATGGTCCCTGCCCTCTTGGATTTTATCAGTACAAAGATGTTAGGCAGGAAAACTGGGCCTCTCAGAAAACTATAAAAAGGTCCAGGTGGCTAGGGGTCAGTGAATGAGAGATTCATAGCACAGAATAAAGATGGAGAGAAAAAAAAATCATAGTTTTCAGGTTCTTCAAGGCCATCCTGAGGTTTTGGGTTTTTCTCATAGTTTAGTGAAAGGTCACTGAAGGTACACTAAGGAGTAACATATACTGGTTTATATTTCTGAAGTATTGCTTTAACTGTGTTGTCCAAGGATTGTAAAGGAACCAATGTTTAAGAATATCAGTTAGTTAGAAGACTATTTCTATAGGTCAGAAAAGAAAGGATAGTAGCTTAGACTAAAATGACATGAAGAAACAAAGGAATGCTTCCAGAAGTTAAAATAAATAATACCTGGTAGTAGATTGGATTTAGGGGATGAAAGAGAGGGAGGAGAAAATCTCCCAGATTTTCTGTTTCGAGTAACTGAGTGGTTGAAAGTGCTATTTACTGAGATGGGGGACTACAGGAAGATTACATTAGCGCAGGAAAGATAACGAGTTTAATCTTGAACATATTACGTTTGAGCTGCCTTTGTGATACCTAAGCAGAATGTCAAGTTGGCAGGTGTGTGTGTGTGTGTGTGTGTGTGTGTGTGTGTGTAACAGATGGCATATAGAAACATGAAATGGATGACCTCAATTAGCAGAAGTGTAGAGTGGAAGAAGAGACACAGGATGAAGCCCAGGAGAGTGTCAGCATTTGGAGGACAGAGATATTAAGTAAAGAAAACCTGAATCAGAGATACAGAAGGGAAATGTGGTATTGAGAGTCAAAGAAGAGAATGTTTCAGGAATAGACATGATTAATGATGTCAATGCAACTGAGGTCAAACAAACTATCATTTTTAAGTGTCTTTTGAAGTGAGCAATATAGAGGTCATTGGTGGCCTTAGCAAGATCAGCGTCAGTGGAGTGAGCTGTGGAGGGAGGGGATAATGAATGCTGTGCTGGGCTGTGCTTAGTCGCTCAGTCGTGTCTGACTCTCTGTGACCCCATGGACTTTAGCCCGCCAGGCTCCTCTGTCCATGGGGATTCTCCAGGCAAGAATACTCGAATGGGTTGCCATGCCCTCCTCCAGGGGATCTTCCCAATCCAGGGATTGAAACTGGGTCTCTTGCACTGGTGGATTCTCCACTGCAGGTGGATTTTTTACCAGCTGAGCTACCTGGGAAACTCTGGAGAGAATGAATGGAACCCTTGAAAATCAGGAATAAGACAAAGATGCCTGCTCACACTGTGAATTCACTATTGTATCATAGGCCATAATTAGTGAAACAATACGAGAATAATAAATGAAAGGTATAAAGACCAAATTGGTCATTATTTGCAGACAATATGATTGTCTCCATAGACAATTGAAAATAATTTTCTTATTACTGGAATGAAGAAAATTTTAATGATAGTTGGATAGAAGAACAATATACCAAAGTACTGTATTTTTATACAAGACAATAAGTGAATGTCTATAGTAGTAACAACAACCACCACCCAGAGCAGAAGGTGCCCAAACATATGCAAGATCTTTGTGAAAAAAATTTAATTTTTCTAAATGACAATAAATAAGATCTATATGGGTGGAAATGTATACCATGTTAATCAAGAAAATCTCAGTGTCAGAAAGATATTACTCTCCCTAAGGGATATTTACTCCAGCTTAAAAAGAGATTAGAAAATAAAACGGACATAGATGCAGTTATATATGTAGATCTGGTGGGAGACACACAATAGATATTCCTTTAAACGCCTTGTGATCACAATCATCTTCACTTTTACAGGCTACTCTCATGTTTAGAATCTTCTTCCACTTTAAGTATTTGACAAACTTCATTTAAGACCCTTCTTTCAAAACCCTCGACCGACCTGATGACTCCTGCTTTCCTGGCCTTCCAAAATAGAATCACTCATTCTCTCTTGCAAGTTTCTTCAGAATCTTGTGTTTATTCCAATTATTTCTTGGGACACAATGCATTCTATTTATGTGTTTATATGTCTACCTGAAGCTAGATTTTTCAATAGCAGAGTCCATGTCTTGGGAAATGAGCAGAAGGAAAGGTCAACTATGGAGTTTCCTAAAGGTCTAAGTTCTCAATAAGTATCTTTTGAATAACAAAGTACTCAGAGTTAGCCTAAGCCCATAGAGAGGATTTTGAGCGGATCATTAACCCACTGCTTGTTCTTCCCCGTACCATCCTGAGGTGGTCCCTGGGAGACTCTATAAATAGCCTGAGAACCTGGGGGTCTGGATGCTGGGAAGCAAGCACAGGAGCGCTCCCAGTGGCAGAGGTCACAGGATATCCTGTTCCAAAGCTAAGTGCTTCAGGGCCTCTTTTATGCCAAACAGATTGTGCAGAGAATGACCATCTTCTTCCCCAAAGGCCTGCTGGCCTTCACACAGGATTCCTTTCTGAAAGGAATGAACAGAACATATTTCCCAGATTGTTAACTATGTAAAGGAGTTTGGGTCTGGCAGAGAACTTAGAGCTAGAGGCCCAGGAACTGCTGTCAAGTTAGCGTAAATCAGAAATGCCCGAAAGAAATCCCTGAGCTGGCAGCATTAAGAAACGAGGGATTATGATTTATCTGACAACAAATTTAAGTTCTGGCTTAGTTTTCAACAAACCCATGAATTTTATCAAGGCAGAGGCATATGTGTACGTATACCCTTTGAAGTTTTTCTCTTTCTTCAGTTTTGGTGGTGATGGTTTAGTTGCTATGTCGTGTCTGACTCTTTGTGACCCCATGGATTGTGTAGCCCGCCAGACTCCTCTGTCCATGGGATTTTCCATGCAAGAATACTGGAGTAGGTTGCCATTTCCTTCTCCAGGGGATCTTCCTCACCCAGGGATCAAACTGTTGTCTCTGGCATTGAAAGCAGATTCTTTACTGCTGAGTCACCCAGGAAGCCCTTCTTCAGTTTTATTAAGATATAATTGACACGCAGCACTATAAGTTTAAGGTGTACAGCATAATGATTTGACTTACATCATGAAATGATTACCACAGTGAGTTTAGTGAACCCTGATCATTTCATATCAATAAAAAATCAAATAGAAAAAAACACCTCCTTGTGATGAGAACTCAATATTTCCTCTATTAACTTTCATATATAAGTTAAAGCAGTGTTAATTATATTTATCACATTGTATTCTATATCCCTAGGGCTCATTTATATTATAACTAAAAGTTTGTACCTTTCTACAACCTTCATCCAACCCTCCCTTCCCCTACCCCTATCTTTAGTAACCACAAATCTGATCTCTTTTTCTATGAGTTTGTTTTTGAACTATAATTGATCTTCAAAGTTGTGTTACTTCTTAGCACATAACATAGTGATTTGATATTTCTATATATTTCACAATGATCAGCAAGATAACTCTAGTTAAGCTATGCATGTGTGCTAAGTTGTTTCAGTCGTGTCTGACTCTCCACAGCCCCATAGATTGTAGCTCACCAGGCTCCTCTGTCCATGGGGATTCTCCAGGCAAGAATACTAGAGTGGGTTGCTATGCCCTCCTCCAGGGGATCGTTCCAACCCAGGGATTGAACCTGTGTCTTTTAAGTCACCTGCATTGTCAGGCAGGTTCTAGTGCCACCTGGGAAGCCCAGTTATGCTATGTCACCATACAAAGATATTACATAGTAATTGACTATATTCCTCACAGTGTACATTTTATATCTGTAATATTTATTTCATAATGTGGTATATAAATACATACACATTGGAATATTACTCAGCTCTCTTTTGAGTTTTTATGGTATGAATTCTGTATTTACCTAACAACCCTGACTTTCACATTTGAGGGAAATTTATAATTTTCTTGAGGATAGGGTCATTATTTGCAAAATTATGCCCTTATATAGAACTTTACATATAATAAAATCCACTAAGAACAAATTTATAAATGAATGAGTGAAGCAGAAGATACATATAAGGTTAAAAACCTAATGTTTAAGTAAAGGGAGAGAGGGTTCCTTAGGGCATTTCCCATAGCAATTTCTGATATCACTTTCTGTAACAGATAGTGGAAATCTAAAATGCAAAATGGGCATTTTGCCTTAAAATGACCCTGAGGAGACTCTCTCTGCACTGGTTCCAAGGGCTGGGAGACAACTGATGATGAGATGCTGATAAGAACTGCTCTCAAAAGGGATAACGAGATCTGTGTTTATAAAGTGAGTATTCCCTGAACATCTTCATGTGCCAGGTTATTGGTTCAAGGCACTGGAGATGAGCCATAGATAAGTCTTCAAAGCAACCTACATTCTGACTGTTGAAATAAACACGTGCAAAGATAAAACCAGAAAGGGATAAAAGAGGAAATTGGACACATTGAGTGAGAGCTGAGCCTGTAACTCCCAGGCCTGAGTCTCCAAAACAGCCCCTATATTTAGAAATATTGATGAAGGGTATAACTGGAAGGAAAAAAGAACAGAACAAATGGAGAAGCCACACATTTGTTTTATTTAATTCCTTTTTTTTTTTTTGCTAAGATTTGGACATGACTGAGCGACTGAACTGAACTGAACCAAAGATTTTGTTAAATACATAATATGTGTTCAGTCACTCAGTCATGTGCGACTCTTTGTGACCCCATGGACTGTAGCCCACCTGACTCCTCTGTCCATGGGATTTTCCAGGCAAGAATACTGGCATGGGTTGCCATTTCCTCCTCTAGGGGATCCTCCTGCCCCATAAACCCAGGCCTCCTCCATTGCAGGCAGATTCTTTACTGTCTGAGCCACCAGAGAAACCCAAATACCTGGGAAGCCATATGTATTAATTACATAGATGTAGCTAAAATGGTATTTCTGCTTTATTGACTATGTCAAAGCCTTTGACTGTGTGGATCACAATAAACTCTGGAAAATTCTTCAAGAGATGGGAATACCAGACCACCTGACCTGCCTCTTGAGAAATCTGTATGCAGGTCAGCAAGCAACAGTTAGAACTAGACATGGAACAACAGACTGGTTTCAAATAGGAAAAGAAGTATGTCAAGACTGTATATTGTCACCCTGCTTATTTAACTTCTATGCAGAGTACATCATGAGAAAAGGTGGACTGGAAGAAACACAAGCTGGAATCAAGATTGCTGGGAGAAATATCAATAACCACAGATATGCAGATGATGCCACCCTTATGGCAGAAAGTGAAGAGGAACTAAAAAACCTCTTGATGAAAGTGAAAGCGGAGAGTGAAAAAGCTGGCTTAAAGCTCAACATTCAGAAAATGAAGATCCGGTCCCATCACTTCATGGGAAACAGATGGGGAAACAGTGGAAACAGTGTTAGACTTTATTTGGGGGGCTCCAAAATCACTGCAGATGGTGACTGCAGCCATGAAATTAAAAGACGCTTACTCCTTGGAAGAAAAGTTATGACCAACCTAGATAGCATATTCAAAAGCAGAGGCATTACTTTGCCGACTAAGGTCCGTCTAGTCAAGGCTCTGGTTTTTCCAGTGGTCATGTATGGATGTGAGAGTTGGACTGTGAAGAAAGCTGAGCGCCAAAGAAATGATGCGTTTGAACTGTGGTGTTGGAGAAGACTCTTGAGAGTCCCTTGGACAGCAAGGAAATCCAACCAGTCCATTCTGAAGAGATCAGCCCTGTGATTTCTTTGGAAGGAATGATGCTAAAGCTGAAACTCCAATACTTTGGCAGCCTCATGTGAAGAGTTGACTCATTGGAAAAGACTTTGATGCTGGAAGGGGTTGGGGGCAGGAGGAGAAGGGGACGACAGAGGATGAGATGGCTGGATGGCATCACTGACTTGATGGATGTGAATCTGAGTGAACTCCGGGAGTTGGTGATGGACAGGGAGGCCTGGAGTGCTGTGATTCATGGGGTTGCAAAGAGTCAGACAAGACTGAGCGACTGATCTGAACTGAAGCTAAAATGGTAAGGATAGGGTTCATAATGAAATGAACTTCTATTGCTCCTTCCTAGGGATAACCACTTTCAACTCTTCCAGCTATTCCTAGCTATATCTTTTGCTTCTATCACTATTTCTGAATTTATAAACTCAGAGAAGTATCCTGTGACTTTCTGCTTTCCTAGATGAGGATTTAAGTCTCTAGTTCCACCTTTTCCTATCTAGATGCTCCAATATAGTTGTCAGTATCTGAAGTTTCCCAAATATTAAGTTCCTTACATGTATATGCATATTTTTCTTTTCCATTGACCATAGATAGTCTTTTTCATTTCCTTGTTGGGGACCGAAATGTGTTCCCCCCAAATTCATATTGAAGCCCTAATCTTTGAGGTGACTGTATTTGGAGATAAGGCCTTTAAGAAGGTAATTAAGGTTAAATGAGGTCCTAACAGTGGGTCCCTAATCCAATAGGACTGGTGTCCCTATAAGAAGAGGAAGTGGTGCCAAGAGGGCATGCTCCCAGAGACAAAGGCCATGTGAGAAGACAGCAAGAAGATGGCCATCTGCAAAACCAGGAGAGAGTATTCACTAGAAACCAGACCTTCTGAGCCTCAGTTTTGGACTTGCAGCCACCAGCACTGTGAGAAATAAATTTCTGTTGTTTAAATCACTCACTTTGAGATTCTCTGTTATGAAAGCCCTAGAAGACTAATGTACCTCTTTATAAGATTAAGATCATTTGCCTTGTTATAATCATACATGTTTTTAATTTTCCATGACCTCTTTCTTGTTCCCTATTGTCTTTTTCTTATTTGATGTTGTCTTCTGGCTGAAATATGTTCTCAAATCACTATGAGAACAACAATTGTTCTAATAATTTGAACTTCTTCATCCTTTGTTCATTTCTCCAGCTATTTTCTCTGAAAGTCCCATTTTCTATTTGTTTATTTTTATGTCTCTCTTTCCTATTAAAAGACTTCTTCAGATGTCTGGAGATCCCAGGAGAAGCTACTATTAAAATTTAGGTCAATTTCCTTCTTTTTCTTTATTTGTATAATTTTATGCATAAAGTGATATAAAACATTAGGATAAACACCCGAGTACTAAAGTTTTGTGGGTGTCAGTGACACACTCGAATCTCTCAGAGATTTTAACTCTTGTCCTTTGCTTTCATCCATAAAGGGGAATGGGCAAGACATAGATTATATCAAATCTACCTAAAAATAAGTGAACATAATAAAACAGAAAACTAAAGAACAATATCCTTCATAACATAAATGCAACTTGCTAAAGTTTTGGCAAATCAGGTCCAACAATATGTAAAAAAAATGATGCTTCATGACCAAATGAGGTTTGTCCCACAAAAGCAAAGTTGGCATAACATTCAAAAATCAATCATATAATTGACCACATTACAGAGATTTAGAAAATTAAAACCACATGATTATCTCAATAGATATGGAAAAAGCATGAAAAAAATTCAATATTCATTCATAACAAAACTCTGTTATCCATATATATAAAGGAGATTATGTAAAGAACATCTATTTTAAAAACCTTATAGCTAATATTATATTTTAATGGTGAATATTTTTCTCCTTAAGACTGTAAAAAAGACAGGGATGTTCACTCTTACTCCCTCTATGTAACATGATATTGGAGGTCCTAGACAGTGCGATAAGGCAAGAAAAAGAAGTTAAATCCATACAGGCTGGAAAAGAAGAAGTAAAGCCAGATTTATTACTAGACAACATAATAGTCTATGCTGTAAATCCTAAACACTCTACAAAAATTCTACTGTAAATAATAAATAAGCCTAGCAAGTCTGCAGAATATAATGTCAATATATAAAAGTCAACTGCATTTCTATATATTTGTAACAGGCAATTAAAATAGAAATGAAAAAACAATAGAATTTATAATTGCATAAAAATATACAGTACTTAGGGATAATTTTATAATGTATGTGCAATACCTATACTCTGAAAACCACAAGTGTTGATAAGAGAAACTAAAGACTTAAATAAATTGAGAGATATACCAGGCTCTTGGACTGAAAGATTTAATATTGTTAATATGTCAATTCTTCTTAAATTGATCTATAGTTTTAGCATAATCTCAACCAAAATCTCATTAAGCTTTATTGTAAAAAAAATTAGCAAGCTGTTTATAAAGTCTATATGAAAATACAAAGGACCAAAACACTTTTGAGAAGATGGGAATAAAGTTGGATGGCTTATATTTCTGACTTCAAAATTTATTGTAAAGCTACAATCTTCAAGACAATATTGTATTCACATCAAGACATATATACGGGCCAATGGAACCCCAATAGAGTGTTCAGAAATAAAACCACATATATATGGTCAGTTGACTTTCAACAATGTATGGCAAAACCACTACAATATTGCAAACTAATTAGCCTCCAATTAAAATAAATAAATTAATTTTTTTTTAAATTGCTGTTAATTATAATAATAAAGCTGTATTTTCTTGTTGAAAAGAATGCAAAGATAAACAGTGAAGAAAGCATATCTTTTCTAAAATGGTACTTAAATAATTGAATATCTGTATCAGTTCAGTTCAGTCGCTCAGTCGTGTCCGACTCTTTGCAACCCCATGAATCGCAGCACACCAGGCCTCCCTGTCCATCACCATCTCCCGCAGTTCACCACCAACAAAAAATGTCAATCCATACCTCACACAATATACATAACTTAATGCTAAAATTGACTCAAGACCTAAATGATCTAAAAGGTCTAAATGATCTAAATATAAAAACTCTAAATCTAAACCTAGAACTATGAAACTTACAGAAAAAAATCAGAGAAGATCTTTGTGACGTTGGGTCAAAGATTTCTTAGATATAGCACCAAAGTAAGTCCAATTGGTAAATTAACTTCATCAAAATTATAAACTGATCTTAACTTTCACTTCTTCAAAAGACACTACTAAGAGAATACAAGGATAAGTTACAGACTTGGAGAAAATATTTAGAAGTTACATTAAAGGACTTATATTGAAATATATAAGGGACTCTAAAACTCAAAAATAAGAGAACAAACAACTAAGTTTTAAAAGATGGGCAAAAGATCTGAACAGATACTTTGTCAAATAAAGACATATGGGGACTTCCCTGGTGGTCCAGTGGTTAAGAATCACCTTGCAATGCAAGCTGTGCAGGTTCAATCCCTAGTCAGGGAACTAAGATCCCACACAGAACAACTGGGCCTGCACACTGTGTGCCATGTGTCGCAACTAAGACCTAAGACAGTCAAATGAATAAATATTTTTTAAAAGATAGGTTCTAAATAAGAAATGACAGACGAGCACGTGAAAAGATCCTCAAAACTTGTCACAGTTCAGTTCGAATGAGCGAACTGAACTGAGCAAATGAATGACTGAACTGAGTCATGTCCGACTCTGTTGTGGCCCCAAGGACTGCAGCACGCCAGGCCTCCCTGTCCATCACCAGCTCCCGGAGTTTACTCAAACTCATCTTCATTGAGTCAGTGACGCCGTCTAGCCGTCTCATCCTCTGTCGTCCCCTTCTCCCATCTTCAATCTTTCCCAGCATCAGGGGCTTTTCAGACGAGTCAGTTCTTCACATCAGGTGGCCAAAGTACTGGAGTTTCAGCTTCAGCATCAGTCCTTCCAATGAATATTCAGGACGAATTTCCTTCAGGATGAACTGGTTGGATCTCCTTGCAGTCCAAGGGACTCTCAAGAGTCTTCTCCAACACCACAGTTCAAAAGCATCACCTCTTCAGTGCTCAGCTTTCTTTATAGTCCAACTCTCACATGACTACTGGAAAAAACATAGCTTTGACTAGATGGACCTCCGTTGGCAAAGTAATGTCTCTGCTTTTTAATATGCTAAGTTGGTCATAACTTTTCTTCCAAGGATTTCTCCTTGGAAGCATCTTTTAATTTCATGGTTGCAGTCACCATTTTCAGTGACTTTGGAGCCCCTCCAAATAAAGTTGGTTACTGTTTCCACTGTTTCCCCATCTGTTTGCCATGAAGTGATGAGACCAGATGCCATGATCTTAGTTTTCAGAATGTTAAAACAATGAGATACCAATACACATCGCTCAGAATATTTACAATGAAAAAAAAGTCTGACCATACCATATGTGGCAAAGACATGAAGCAGTTTGGACCTTCACATATTGCTGGTGGGAATGGGAAACAGTACAATCACTTTAGAACACAATTTGGTAGTTTATTAAAGAGTTAAACATACATATACCACCTGATTCAGCCATTTCAGTACTAGGCATTTGCTGTAAAGAAAGTCTGTGCAAAGTCTTATACATGAATGTTCAGAGTAGCTCTATCTGAAACAGCCTGTAATAACCCCAAACTGGAAACAAATTTGGTATATTCCTATACTCTTTGGCAATAAAAAGGAATAAACTATTGATATATCCAACATGGGTAAATCTTTAAATAATTATGCTGAGTGAAAGAAGCCAGACAAAAACTATATATTGTGTGATTACAGTCATAGAAAATTCTACAAATGCAAAATAATATGACAGAAAGCAAATCAGTATTTCTTGGGGATGGATGAGGCTGGGTGGAGGGAGGGAGGGAGGCATAACAAAGGGTTCCAAGGATATTTGTAGGAAGCATAGCTATGTTCATTATCCTGATTGTGGTAATAGTTTAATGGGTGTGTAGAGATGTTAGCACTCATCAGATACATGCATCTTATTGGGTATTATGCCTTTACAAACATTCAGATGGTATATATAAAATATATACTATATATATCATAGTCTGTGTTATAAACAGTTTAATATATAAAGTACACAAATCTGTAATGTTTTTAAATACAGGAAACAAAGCAGAGAAACAAAATATCACTGATGTACTCCCAGCCTCTACGAACATGCTTATAAACGAGAGTAATACAAATATAAGGTTAGATCATTTAAACAGTACAAAATGAGAAATGAGAATGGAATGCTACTCCTCACATTGTCCCTCTCCCTCTCACAATATCTCTCCCCAAAGGCCCTCACTATGAACTAACTCTAATATTGGGTTATGGTATGATTAAAAAATTTTATTTCATTGATTTACAATATTGTGTTAATTTCTGCTATAGAGCAAAGTGAGTCATACATATATGAATATATATACATATACATATATTCATATATATACACACACATATTCTTTTTCATATGATTTATAGCAGGATATTGAATAAGTTCCCCGTAGTACGCTATAGGACCTTGTTGTTTATCCACCCGAGGTATAATGGCTTGTCTGCTAATCTCAAATTCCCAACCCATCCCTCCCCCACTCCCACCACCCTGGCAACTTCAGGTCTGCTCTCTGTGTCTGTGAGTCTACTTCTGTCTCATAGATAAGTTCCTTTGTGTCATAGTTTAGATTCCACACATTTCAGTGACTGCATATGGTATGTCTCTCTCTGACTCACTTCACTCGGTGTGACAGTCTCTCGGTCCATCCGTGCTGCTGCGAGTGGCATCATTTCATCCTTTCTTAGGACTGACAGTGCCCCATTGCGTGTATGTGCCTCACCTTTATCCATTCATCTGCTGATGGACATTTAGGTTATTGCCGGGTCTTGGTTATTGCAAATAGTGCTGCTTTGAGTATAGGGGTGCATGTATTTTCTTGAATTATAGTTTTATCCAGATGTTGGGCATTGTGTGATTTTTAGTCTCCATTTACTGTTGGGAAGTATTATCAAATGAAAACATGCCAAATATCTTTGAATAACTTTTTAGGGAGACCTGAGCTACCCAAATCTTGTACAAATACAAATATTCTATATAGTCCAATACAATGATTGTTTAATAGATAAGAAAGGAAGGATTCAATCCCTGGGTTGGGAAGATCCCCTGGAGAAGGAAATGGCACCCCACTCCAGTATTGTTGCCTGGAAAATCCCATGGATGGAGGAGCCTGGTTGGCTACTGTCCATGGGGTCGCAAAGAGTCAGACACGACTGAGCGACTTCACTATCACTATCACTAAAGGAAGGATTATCATAGCTCATAATTAACTTTATTATTTATTTTTCTTTTCTTCATCATTAATTTTAGGTCAAATATTTGGAGAATAATACTGCATCTTTAAATGTCATATATAAATCACTGAAAGGAGGGACTTCCTGGGCAGTCCAGTGGTTAAGACAGTACTTCCAATGCAGGGCATGTTGGTTTGATCTCTTGTTGGGGAACTAAGATTCCATATGCTCTGTTGCATGGCCAAAAAATTTAAAAAATAAAATAATAAGTAGTTGAAAGGATGTCAAGCATTCTACCCTCTGCCATTGGTGAATACAGACCATTTGCACACATCTCACAGATCTCAAAATAGTTTCATTATCTTATATGAATAGAGAAATAAGGAATTTGGGTGCTCACAGGTTTTATTACTCAGGTTTAAGCTGAAAGTAGGAAGAGAAAAGGAAGAAAGAAGCTTGGGCCAGGGTGAGGTAGTAGCCTCCCCTAGGTTCAGGGATCATCCTCTAAGAGGGAAACGGAGAAGTCCAGACAATGTCCAGTGAGAGCTCATCCCCTGTGCTCACTACAAAGTTTCACTCATAGGGAAAGCCTGGGACTCACACAGCAGGCAGCAAGAGGGTCTCAAAACGAAGGAAAGAAGGTGCTCCCTTTCCTTGATTGTCTTCTGTGCTAGACATCTTGTGAGGCACTTCAGCAGAAGCCTGGGGGTAGCTGTTCTAGGCTCTGCTTTTATTGATGAAGACACTATGGCTCAGAGGCAAGGAGTTAAGTTTGAGTAACTCAGGTCCACTCAATTCCAGTGCATGGGCCTTGCTCCCAAGGGGCCTGTTGGGATCTGGCTGATTGCAAAGGGAGAGAGATAAAGGGATTCAGTGCTCAAGTCAAGAGCCCTGCATGCCGGGTCTGCTGGTCCCACTGGATGTAGAAATAGGAGACATAATAGTGATGATGAACAGACTTCACGACCACAAGCGTGTGGGCTGTCAGCCCTGGCCCGGTGGGTTTATTTGGGTGAAGTTGGAAGAAGAACCAGAGTGAGAAGGGTGACGTTGACCAGATGGGCCTCAGCAGAGATGAAGAGGCTTGTCCTTCACAGGACAAAGCTGGGACCCTAAAGCTGTCCCCTCCTCCCTAACCTGCCACCCACAGCCTCAAAGGCACTCCGAATAAACCCGAGACAGTAGCATATAGAGAAGCTTGTCTTGGAGATCTGCTTATGTAATGAATGGCTAGTCTCAGCAATGAATTTTTTTTTCCCTTATCAATGATTTGTTTGTTACCCTATTTTTGGCAAGCCCATTTTTTTCTGGTGGAAACCTGAGTGCCTTTGTTATAGGTCAGTGGCTTCCAAGAACACTCTGAGCCCAAGGGCAGAGCTGTCTTTACCTGTTCCTTGGGCTCTCTGTTGGGTGGGACCATGGCGGCTTGGTTTCTGCAACCTCCTTACACTTCAGTATTAATCTGATCTCTTTCTGTGCCTAAAGAACAGAACATTCTCCCTAGTTCAAGGGGGAGGAGGCACCAAGGCCATAGGGAAATAGCAGAATTATCCTTCTCTGGTTAGACCAGGGTCAAGTTTACAGATGGCCCTTGTTTGTTCTTGTTTCCTCCGCGCATCCTCCCCGCCTCCACTCCTCTCATTTTCCTTTGGCACCTGGATGACCTTTTTGTCCTTGGCTCTTGTGTTCAAGGTCTGGCAGGAATGAATGGCACCCTCAAATGAGTCTGATAAGAGCTTAATAAAAGGGCCATTTACAGGGGTCTGGACAGGGTCAGAAAACACCCCAGGACCAGAAGCAGGAGGGGCTATCACCACTCTTAGGCTCAGAGAGGCAAGAAGAGGGAAGGGTGTTATCTGAGCCCATGAGAACTGGAGTCAGGAATGTGGAGTTGCTTAATAGGAGCTGTGACTGTACAGGACTGCCAGAATCACAGCAAGGCCAGGAGGGACTGAGGACGTTAAATGCTCTGGTCTCTGCTTCTCCTCCACTACTGATGCCTCCCATTGGCTGAGCCCCCAGAAAAGCCAGAGGGCAGAGAACTGGGAATTTCAGTCCATTGAGATGAGCCTCCCAGGGCAGAGAGCAGGGGAGGAAAGGGTGAGAAAGGATCCGACAGCAGGTGGCAAGAAAAAAGTAAACTACACAGTCTCACATCAGCTCTGGGAGGTGAAGGCAGCAGGCACCATTAGTTTTGTTTTCCAGAGGAGAAAAACTGAAGCCCAGAAAGGAGTTCCCAGGAACCCACAGAGGGAATGTGGTAGAGCCAGATTGATAGTAGGTCTCTCACTCCCGTATCTAGTGATCGATCTTTGATTTTTGGTCATCCAGGCCCAAGCTCCCTACCCAAACACCCCACCCAGCCCAGGTCTCCACACTGAACCCTTTGGGACCCCATTGTTTGTGCCGTCCCCCATTCTGTCAGTCACTCAACATACTCTTACTGAGCACTTACCAGCCCTAGGCTCTGGGGTTACAAAGCCAGTCTGGGCTTTGTATCATATCGCTGAAGACTATTTCATGCCTTGCTTTCTGCCCTCAAAACTCCCATATCTTCTCCCCAGCCCTTCCTCATCCTCTCTCTCAGCTGATGACCTGGCTTCATGCTTGATTGGGCAAATGGAAGTCTGTCCTCTCTCCACCACCAAGTTTTTTGATATCCAGGGGTCAGCATGCTCTTCTTCCTTCTTGCATTAGAACTGAAGATATGTCTCTTCTGTCAAATGAGACTATTCCCACCACTCTGGGCTGTGGATCCCATTCCCTCCCGTCTTGGATCCTTCTCTTCCTTCACCATCATTAATCCCTTTACTGAATCATTCCTGTTAGATTAATATTCCTTTGTATCTCTCCCATCTTAAAAGTTCTCTCTTGATGCCACAGTTTCTCCAGCTTCTACTCCATCTCTCTGCCCCCCTGGTATCCATACTTCTTTGCCTGTGGGTTGGTCTGACCCCAGGATCAGAGGATACAATTAATTATCACGTTGTTTCAGGCCACCCTTTAAATATATATCTGAACAAGGCACTTCCCTGCTCCTCCTACACCTTGCTCCTACAGCCATGCTCCACATGGCTACCTTGATATTAAAAAAAAAATTCTGATGATGGCCAAAAGTGCTACTGATTTTTGTGAGGTGATCTTATATCTGACAGCCTTGCTGAACTCTCTTTTCAGTTTTAATATTTATTAAATTTGTTGCTTTTTCTCTATAGGAAACCAAATCATCTACAAAGAATGACAATTTCATTTCTTTCCTTCCAATCTGTACTAGTTATTTCTTTTTCTTTCCTTAAAGTATAGTAAAGGCCTCCAGTTCTATGTTAAACAATGGTGTTAGTGGGCATCTTGTCTTATTCCTGATCTTAAAGGAAATACAGCTGAAGTTACTCAGATATATTGTTAACACTGTATACTAATATTTACTCTTGGTATGAATAATATTGCTGCTTCTCAGGCAGTGCTAGTGCTAAAGAACCCACCTGCCAATGCAGGAGACATAAGAAATGTGGGTTTGATCCCTGGGTCAGAAAGATCCCCTGGAGGAGGGCATGGCAACCAACCCCAGTATTCTTGCCTGGAGAATCCCATGAACAGAGGAGCCTGGCAGGCTATAGCCCATAGAGTCACATAGAGTCATATACGACTGAAGTAACTTAGCACGTATGCAGGCATGCATGAATACTATTAAGGTTTGAGTATACAGACTTCACCAAGTTAAGGAAACTTTTCTCCTTGTACTTTCTAAGAGTCCTTTTTAACATAAACAAATGATGAGTTTTACCAAATATTTCCTCTGTGTCATTGAGTTAATCAAAATATTTTCTCCTTCATAACACAGAAAATTACACTGGCAGAGTTTTTTAACACTGAACCATTCTTGCATCCTAAGATAAATCATATTTGATGATTATGATGATTTTGATGTACTTCTTCTCTAATTTTGTTTAATATTTTGTTTAGGATTTACACATCTCTGCATGAGTGCCTGGTTGCTCAGTCATGTCTGACTCTTCGTGACCTCATGAACTATAACCTAACAGGCTCCTCTGTCCATGGGATTTTCCAGGCAAGAATACTGGAGTGGATTGCCATTTCCTCCTCCAGGAGATCTTCATGACCCAGGGATTGGACCCACATCTCCTGTGTCTCCTCCATTGCAGGCAGATTATTTACTGCTAAGAAACTGAAAGACCATTGCACATCTGGGTTCAAGGTGAAATATTCCTATTTTTATTTTCTTGAACTATTCTTATCTGGTTTGGGAAGCAAGCTTACACAAGCCTCACAGTAGAGCAGTTTACGTTCTTCTATTTTCTAGAACTTCTCTAACATAGGAAATATCTGTTCTTGGAAATTTGGTAAAATTCATATGAAAACTACCTGGGCTTGGGGATTTTTAAGAGAAATCTTTAATTACAGTTTCATTTTATTGAGTGCTTATTGGTCTATTCAAATTTCAATTTCCCCATCAATTTTTATTTTATATTTTTCTAGAAATATTTCCTATTCACTTAGATTTTCAAATTTCTTAATATAGAGTTTTCATAACGTACTTATTTTCATGGGCTTGAGCTGCTCAAGAAAAATACTACAGACTAGGTGGCATAAACAATAGACATTGTCTCACAGCTATGGAAGTCTGAAAGTCCAAGGTCAAGGGGCCGGCAGATTGGGTTCTTGGTGAGAGCACTCTTCCTGACTTACAGACAGCTGTCTTTTCACTGTGTGCTCCTGTAGACTTTCCTCAGTGTGTGCATGGAGAGAGACAGGGTGTGAGTGAGCTCTGGTGTCTCCAACTCTCATTTAATCCCTAAGACATGTCCGACTCTTTGCAACCCCATGGACTGTAGCCCGCCAGACTCCTCTCTCCAAGGGTTTCTCCAGGCAAGAATACTGGAGTGGATTGCTGTGTCTTCCTCCAGGAAATATTCCAGACCCAGGGATTGTGAACTCTCGCCTTTGGCATTGGCAGGCTGATTCTTTTCCACAGAGCCACCTGCTGCTGCTGCTAAGTCGCTTCAGTTGTGTCCGACTCTGTGCAACCCCAGAGATGGCAGCCCACCAGGCTCCCCCGTCGCTGGGATTCTCCAGGCAAGAACACTGGAGTGGGTTGCCATTTCCTTCTCCAATGTGTGAAAGTGAAAAGTGAAAGTGAAGACGCTCAGTCATGTCTGACCCTTTGTGACCCCATGGACTGCAGCCTACCAGGCTCCTCCATCCATGGGATTTTCCAGGCAAGAGTACTGGAGTGGGTTGCCATTTCCTTCTCCAGGGGATCTTCCCGACCCAGGGATTGAACCCAGGTCTCCCACATTGTAGGCAGACACTTTACTGTCTGAGCCACCAGGGAAGTCCAGCTCTTCTTATGAAGCCCCTAATCCTGTATGGCATCTTTTCTCATGATCTCACCTAAACATAATTACCTCCCAAAGACCCACCTCCAAATACCATCATTTGGGTATTACCACTTCAATATATGGATTTGAGGGGGAGAGGAACCTCAAACATTCAGTCCATAACTGCACTTTAAATTTTTTGTTATATCTATATTTATTTTTCAGTATGATGTTTATTTGTATATTGTCTTTTTGGTGGAACTGTGGTAAAGAATTTGCCTGTCAATGCAGGAAACGCAAGAGATGAGCGTTCGATTCCTGTGTCAGGAAGATCCCCTGGAGTAGGCAATGGCAACCCACTCCAGTATTCTTGCCTGGAAAATTCCATGGACAGAGGAGCTTGGCAGCTACAGTCCACAGGGTCACACAAAGTCAGATGCGACTAAGCACACACGTTACATTACATTATTTCCCTTGATCTACCTTGACAAAACCCTATCTCGTTGGTCTTTTGAAAGAATAGGTTTTAGTTTGACTATTCTAATTTCTGTTGTGGTTGTCGCTCTATTTCATTGATTTCTGCTCTGGTTTTTATGGTTTCCTACTATCTTATTCCGTTTAGCCTGGCTGTGTTGCTTCTTTCCCAATTTTTTGAGCTGATGACTTAGCTCACTAGTTTTCAAACTCTCTTGCATCCCGATAAATGTATTTTAAATCACACACTAACCTTTCAAGTTCCAGCGTTTTCATTGTCATTCAGTTGTTTTATTTCTCTTATAAGTTAGCTTTTAACTCAAGTGATCCCATTCATAGGTGTTTAAATGAACATTCTTTTCTTTATTTCTAATTTTTTTTCATATTTTAGGTGAACATAGTCTGAATGATGCTGATTCTTTTTGGTTTATTGAACCTTCTTTACTGACTCAGTACACGGGCGCTTTTGGAAATGTTGCTTGTATGTTGTGGTTTAGTTGTTAAGGCATATCCGACTCGGTTCCATAGGCATACGCAACCCTATGGATTGTAGCAAATTAGGCTTCCCTGTCCTTCACTACCTCCCAGAGTTTGCTTGGATTCATGTCCATTGAATTGGTAATGCTATCTAACCATCTCATCCTCTGCTGCCCTCTTCTGCTTTTGCCTTCATTTTTCCCAGCATCAGGGTCTTTTCCAATGAGTCAGCTCTTTGCATCAGGTGGCCAAAGTATCGGAGCTTCAGCTTCAGCATCAGTCCTTCCAAACTATATTCAGAGTTGATTTCCTTTAAGATGGGCTGATTTTATCTCCTTGCAGCCCAAGAGACTCTCAAGAATCTTCTCCAGCACCACAATTCAAAAGCATCAATTCTTTGGCACTTCGGCACTCAGCTTTCTTTTGGAGAAGGAAATGGCAACCCACTCCAGTGTTCTTGCCTGGATGACTGAAGCGACTTAGCAGCAGCAGCAGCTTTCTTTATGGTTCATCTCTCACAGTCATAAATGACTACTGGAAAAACCATAGCTTTGACTAGGCGGACCTTTGTTGGCAAAGTGATGTCTCTGTTATTGAATATGCTGTCTAGTTTTGTCATAGCTTTTCTTCCAAGGAGCAAGCGTCTTTTAATTTCATGGCTGCAGTCACCATCTGCAATGATTTTGGAGCCCAAGAAAATATAGTCTGTCACTGCTTCCACTTTTTCCTCAACTGTTTGTCATGAAGTGATAGGACTAGGTGCCATGTATTTTGAATGTTGAGCTTTAAGCTGGCTTTTTCCAAGTGTAATCAAAAATAATTTGTTGGCTAAAAAAAAATGTATGTGTAGGGCATTTATTTGTTTACTGTATTTTTATATCTTCTATATCTGTGGATTTTATGATTTTTATGTGTTCTATTAGTTTCTGAGTGGGGTGTGTTAAAATTTCCGACTGTTGGTTTATCCATTTCTCCCTGAAGTTCTGCTAGTTGTTGATTTCTGTGTTTTGAGGGTATATTTCTAGGTGTTTCACACAAGTGCACACATACGTGCACCCACCACATACTTGATGCCTCTACTGTTGGCTCTCTCTTACCAAGTGTATCCACGTGGTAGCTCCCTGCCTTTCTTCAGGCTGCAGAAACACCTTACCATGGTCTCCAAGGGTGGTAAGATGTGGCTTCTGCTTCTTTCTCCCACCCTTTCTCCTGAACCCCTTGTCCTCATTTCCTCAACTCCTGACACACAGATCTTTCAACAGCTCTGTGAGAGTCTAAGGTCCCTCCCACCCTCATCCCAGTGCTGAAGTTTCTAGGGCTGCTCTTGTCCAGGCTCATGGCTTAACTGACTCCTCTCCTCCTCCAGAATTCAGCTTAAATGTCACCTTTTCAGAGAGGCCTTCCAGGATCAACCATTCTCTATAACATCACCCAATTTTTCTTCACTGTATTGATTATATGCTGCAATTATTTCTTGTATCTGTTTTCTTTTTATCTATTTCTACCCTAGAATGTAAACTCTCTAGGGGCACAGATTTTTGTCTGTTTTGTCCATGCTGAGAACAGTGTTCGGCACATAGCAGGTGCTCAACAAAAATTGCCCAAGAAATGGATGAATGACTCAATAAATGAATGAAAGGTTAAGGATCACTAAGACTATCATGTTAAGAAGATTGGTAGGGGCTATCTGTATGTTTTCACCTTTTTTGACCTTCGCAGGAACCCAGGAGGAATCAGGAAACTTCCCTGGCACACAGGTGTGGTGAGAGAAGAGGCAGAGTGTGTTGGAGCATAAGTGTGCTCTGTGCAGTAGCCTCTACCTCGTGGGCCCCCACATCTGCAGGCTGGGAGTGGGCATGCTAATGCATCAGTGCTGTCAGATGGGGCTCAGCCATGACAACAGGTGGGGAGGACTGCAAAACATGGCCTGGGAAGCCTCAGAGGAGAGTGCTATGATGGTGTGTCGCAGAGTAGATTGCAAAGGCTTGGCCTGGAGCTTCTTTTCTGTTTGTTTGTTTGGCTACCCTAGATCTTAGCTGCAGGATGTGGGATCTCATTTCCCTGACCAGGGATCAAACCTGGGCCCCCCAGCATTGGGAGCACAGAGTCTTCATCACTGGGCCACCAGCAAAGTCCCTGGCCTGAAGATCTTACCTTTCCTCATCCTCATCAGCAGGAAAAGTGAGTCCATTAAAAGACGTGGAGCTGGGCTCAGTTGGTACCTGGCATCCCTTTTTCCTTCATAGTTCTCTGACCTTCCAGTGGGTAGGGGTTCATGTCTTCAGTGGAGGTTAGAGTGCAGAAGACCTGAGTTTAAATTCTGGGCTCCTTGCTGTTCTCCAGAAGGCCCCTCTTCACTTATAACCCGCAGAAAGTTCCTTTCTCTCTCTAAACCTGTGTTCTTAACTACAAAACTATCTGCCCAACCTAAATCCCAGGGTGATGTTGATTTTGGAAATGTGTTTAAAAAGAGCCCAAAGTGGTGCCAGAGTGTAACAGATTCTCAATATGTATTAGTTTCAGGCATTCAGTGTAGGAGGTGCTACACAGATTTTTAGACACTGTTTGGGGAAAATATAGGCCTGATTGTGGAGCTTTGGGGATTTTTATGAATTTGAGGCCATCTGCCTCTTTCTCACTGGCCATGGATTTGATTCTGCTCAACTATGCTAAGGGCCTCTTTGAATGATTATCATGTTTGAAGGATTTTTTTATTTAACGAAGTGTAAGCTGAACTGGGATTTAGGTGTTAATATTTCCATTTCTTTTTTCAATTGCTGTAAGAATTTTATAAGTAGCTTTTTACACTTGTAGTAATATTCTCTCTCTCCATCTATCAGAGCAGCCTAGTATCTGATTTCCAGCCTTGTGCCCATCTAAGTCTTGTAGGGGAAGGAGGGCAGAAGAGAGAGGCGGGAGAGAGAATGTGAGTTTTTGCAAAACTCCTGTGAGTAAGTGAAATTCCATTCATATCAGGTTGATTCCAAGCAAATTCTTAGGTTCTGCAGCAGAAAAGGAAGACACACAATAGCCATTTGTGCTGCTTCTCTGAGTGAATGCATTTATTTATTTTAAATTTAAAAAATATTCAATGGGATTTAGTACATAAAATTGGTGATATTCCTATTTCAAAATATCTTTTTAAAATTTATTTTTAATTGGAGGATAATTGCTTTACAATGTTGTGTTGGTTTCTTCTGTAGAACAGCATGAATCAGCTCTAAGTATACATATATCCCCTCCCTCTTGAGCCTTTCTCCCTCACACCCCTCTAGGTTGAGTTAAGGCATTTAGAAGTTAGTTTGCTTTGGTCTTCGGAAGTGTACTAAGGTTATTATTAATACAGGCAGTCTCTGAGGCATAAAAAATTAATTTATAATCAGTTCTTATGTAAGAATGGACACCATATCATAGAGCTGCCTTCCCACTGCTCCAGACACTCCTGAATTTGAAAGCACTGGTTGGTCACTTACCCATTTGAGAAACATTTACTAGGAGCGCCAGCTCCAGCTCCAGAGGCAGAGGGGTGCTATGTCTGAGAATGTGGTTTCTGAAACCATGTGGTTTAAATTCTGGCTGAGCAGCTGTGAGACCTTGGATAAGTGGCTCTTCAAAGACCAGCGGGAGACAATTTCCTTTTATCTTAGTTCCACAAATAGTTGTGCTTCTCTCCTGTACTTGAACTTTATACCTTAGAGATACTCAGATTCTTAAGATGATGTTGATTTTCCTCTCCCCACTGATTGCAGAAGAGCTAAGCACTAACCACGCATGTGGCTTCTCTCTAGTAAATAGGACGCCATGCCAAGCGTTTCGTTGCCAGTTTTGCTTGTGGTTCAGCTTTGCTTCCTCTCTTGTTTTCTCCTTGCCTTGCCTGAATTTCCCTGCAGACCTTTCCACGTCTAGCAGGACTGCAGGTGTGTGAGTGAGCAGTCAGGCTCCACCTCTGCTGTTACCCTGGCAAGTTACTCTGTTTTCTCACCTGAAGTTGCTGCTGTGAGGAACAAAAGGTCCCAAGTAAATATGTAAAGCGCTTAGAGTAGTGCCTGGTACACAGTCATTGCTCACTGATTATATTACTACAATGATGCCATGATAGGACGATGCGGTTTGTGTTCTAGAACAGAGGTCCCCAACCTTTTGACACCAGGTACTGCTTTTGTGGAAGACAGATTTTCCACAGACCTGGGGTGGGTGAAGGGATGGTTTTGAAATGATTCAAGCTCATTACATTTATTGTGCCCTTTATTTTTATTATTATTACATCAGCTCCACTTCAGATCATCAGCATTAGATCTTGGAGGTTGGGGACCCCTGTTCTAGAACATCCTTTATTAGAATATAAGGTTGCACTGCCTCTTCATGGATAACAGCCTTGTCATGGCGAAGGGACTCACACAACTCAATGAAGCTATGAGCCAAGCAGTGCAGGGCCACCCAAGATGGATGGGACATAGTAAAGAGTTCTGACAAAACGTGGTCTGCTGGAGGAGGGAATGGCAACCCACTCCAGTATTCCTGCCTAGAGAACCCCATGAAGAGTATGAAAAAGCAAAAAGATATGATGCTGGAAGATAAGCCCCACCCCCCAGGTCAGAAGGTATCTGATATGATATGGGGAAGAACAGAGGGCAATTACTAACAGCTCCAGAAAGAATGAAGCAGCTGGGTCAAAGCAAAGATGCTTAGTTTTGGATGTGTCTGATAGTTAAAGTAAAATCTGTTGATGGAAAGGAAAATATTGCATAGGAACCTGGAATGTTAGCTCTATGAATCAACGTAAATTGGACGTGGTTAAGCAGGAGATGGCAAGATTGAACATCGACGAGTTAGGAATTAGTGAAATAAAATGGATGGGAATCAGTGAATTTAATTCTGATGACCATTATATTTACTACTGTGGACAAGAATCCCTTTGAAGAAATGGAGTAGTCTGCATAGTCAACAAAGAGTCTGAAATGCAGCACTTGGGGGCAACTTCAAAAACGATAGAATGGTCTCAATTCGTTTCTAAGGCAAATCATTCAATATCTCAGTAATCCAAATCTATGCCCCAACCACTGATGCTACAGAAGCTGAAGTTGACCAGTTCTGTGAAGACCTACAAGACCTTCTAGCACTAACGCCAAAAAAGATGTCCTTTTCATTATAGAGCATTGGAATGCAAAAGTAAGAAGTTGAGAGATACCTGGAGTAACAGACAAGTTTGGCCTTGGAGTACAAAATGAAGCAGAGCAAAGGCTAACAGTGTTTTGTCAAGAGAACACACTAGTCAAAGCAAACACCCTTTTCCAACCACCCAAGCGATGATTCTACACATGGACATCACCAGATGGTCAACATCAAAATCAGATTGATTATGTTCTCTGCAGTTAAAGATGGAGAAGCTCTATACAGTCAGCAAAAACAAGACCTGGAGCTAACTGTGGCTCAGATCATGAGCTCCTTTTTGCAAAATTCAGGCTTAAATTGAAAAAAGTAAGGAAAGCCACTAGGCCATTCAGGTATGACCTAAGTCAAATCTCTTATGATTATACAGTGGAGGTGAAGAATAGATTCAATTAGATCTCATAGAGTGCCTGAAGGACTATGGACATATGTTTATAACATTGTACAGGAGGCAATGACCAAAACTATCCCAAAGAAAAAGAAATGCAAGAAGGCAAAGTGGTTGTCTGAAGAGGGCTTACGAATAGCTGAGAAAAGAAGAGAAGCAAAAGGCAAAGGAGAAAGGGAAAGATATACCCCAACTGAATGCATAGTTCCAAAGAATAGCAAGGAGAGATAAGAAAGCCTTCCTAAGTGATCAATGCAAAGAAATAGAGAGAAACAATAGAATGGGAAAAACTAGAGATCTCTTCAAGAAGATTAGAGTTACAAAGGGAACATTTCATGCAAAGATGAGCATAATCAAGGGCAGAAATGGCAAGGACCTGAAAGAAACAGAAGAGATTAAGAAGAGGTGGCAGAATTAACAGAACTATACTAAAAAGGTCTTAACAACCTGGATAACCATGACTGTGTGTCACTCACCTAGAGCCAGATGTCCTGGAGCGTGAAGTCAAGTGGGCCTGAGGAAGCATTACTACGAATAAAGCTAGGGGAGATGATGAAATTCCAGCCTAGCTATTTCAAATCCTAAAAGTTGATGCTGTTAAAGTGCTGCACTCAATATGTCAGTAAATTTGGAAAACTCAGCAGTGACCATAGGACTGAAAAGGTCAGTTTTAATTCCAATCCCAAAGAAGAGCAATGCCAAAGATTGTTCAAACTATCATACAATTGCACTCATTCACATGCTGAAAAAGTAATGCTCAAAATCCTTCAAGTTAGGCTTCAGCAGTACATGAACCAAGAGTTTCCAAATGTATAAGCTGGATTTAGAAAAGGCAGAGGAACCAGAGACCAAATTGCCAACATTCACTGGATCATGGAGAAAGCAAAGGTGTTCCAAAAAAATATCTACTTCTGCTTCATTGACTATGCTAAAGCCTTTGATAGTGTATGTCACAGCAAACTGTGGAAAATTCTTAAAAGAGAATTTTTAAAGAGTACCAGACTACTTTACCTGTTTCCTGAGAAACCTGTTTATGGGTCAAGAAGAAATATAATGGGACAAAGAACAACTGACTGGTTCAAATCTGGGAAGGGAGTACATCAAGGCTGTATACGTCACCTGCTTATTTAACTTCTATGTAGAGTATATCATCCAGTACTGGGCTGGGTGAATTGTAAGCTGAAATCAAGATTGCCAGGAGAAATATCAATAAACTCAGATATGCAGATGATACCACTCTAATGGCAGAAAGTAAAGAGGAACTAAAGAGCCTCCTGATGAAGGTGAAAGAGGAGAGTGAAAAAGTTGGCTTAAAACTCAACATTCAAAAAACTAAAATCATGGCATCTGGTTCCATCACTTCATGGCCAATAGATGGGGGAAAAGTAGAACGGTGACAGATTTTATTTTCTTGGGCTCCAAAATCATTGCAGATATTGACTGTAGCCATGAATTTTAAAAAGACACTTGCTCCTTGGAAGGAAAGCTAAGACAAACCTAGATAGCACGTTAAAAATCAGAAATATCACTTTGCCAACAAATGTCTATATAGTAAAAGCTATGGTTTTTCCAGTAGTCACATATGAATGGGAGAGTTGGACCATAAAGAAGGCTGAGTACTGAAGAATTGATGTTTTTGAACTGTGGTTTTGGAGAAGACTTTTGAGGGTCCCTTAGACTGCAAGGAGATAAAATCAATCAGTCCTGAATACTCATTCGAAGGACTGATGGCTGAAGGTAACGCGAAGAGCCAACTAACTGGAAAAGACCCTGATGCTCAGAAAAATTGAAGGCAAAAGGAGAAGGGGGCAGCAGAGGAAGAGATGGTTAGATAGCATCACCGACTCAATGGACACGAATGTGAGCAAACTCCAGTAGACAGGGGAGGACAGAAGAGCCAGGAGTGCTGCAGTCCATGGGGTCACAGAGTCGGACGTGACTTCATGATTGAATAACAACAAGGTTGCACTGAGACCCAAATCTGAGGAAGCTTCAGGGGCTTGAAATCCAACCTGCCTTCCAACCTAGAACTCAGAGGCAGACGCACCCACTCGGAGAAAGGGGAACCCTCTAAACATAGGCCTAACCCTCCCTTTTCCTCATTCTTTACAAGCTGAATGTTCCTGAAAGATAACAAATAACAAAGTTGAAAAAGCCCTTTCCTTTGGAAGAAGTTTAATCAAAAGAAGTTTAATCTGATGTCAGCTTGTATCCAAACAGATAGCTCCTTCCGAATATGTTTCTCCTAAAGGTGAAGGGCCTGATCTCACTCACCCTTGAATATCCAGTCAGGTTCCATTTCTCTAATAAATGAATTACGATAACTGGGAGCCCCCAGTTGCCAAACTGGAAAAGTACGGTTGTTTACCCAGTTTGTCCCCCCCCAGTCTGCACACACACTGCCCTCCCTCCCTATCTGTGCCCCTCAAACCAGCCCGGTGCTTCTCTTTACTCACCTGCTGCCACCTGCTGGAAGAGAAGAAACTTGGCCGTCATGGAACACTGTCCTGAGGACATCGGGGCTCTGAACCGCCATCTCCACCTCAGTTGCCTCCAACCTGCAGGTTTATCAGAGAGGGTACCAAGGCGCTGGCCAAGCTCCAAGCTAAGGGCTCACTGAGTCACCACCCAGGTGTTCCCATAGCCCAGCTTGCTATCTCTACAGTTGCCCTCAAAGATTGTGCCAAGTTGTCCAGTCTTCGTGTTCCTCAGGGAATGAGAGACAATCCCCACGATGAACACCCCCTGCAGAAAAACTGCCTGGGCCCTAAGTGTACAACTCTCAACAGCTCAGCTCCTTTAGTTCACACTCTTCCCTCACCCTCCAATACTCCCAAGTTGGACCAGGATCAAAATGGGCTCCACTATCAGCTACACATTGGAGAAGGACATGGCAACTCACTGCAGAGTTCTTGCCTGAAAAGTCCCAGTAACAAGGAGCCTGGCAGGCTACAGTCCATGGGGTCACAAAGAGTCAGACGTGATTTAGTGACTAAACAACAACAAATCAGCTACACCATGTCCAGAACCATCGCTCCTTCATTCACCCCGTTTCTTCCCACCTCCTTCCTTGTGAGAGTTTTCTGGAGAGGGCCCCACCACCCCACACCTCCAGCCCCATTACCTTCCCTGCTCTCTGGCCTCAGCCCAGCCTATTTCCTCCATCACACAAGGCCTAATATTTTGAAAGTCCAAGAAAAGAGATCGCAACCCCAACACCTTTCTTCCAGGGCCCTTGCAAACTCCTGGATTCAAATAGACAATTGACACGCCACTCTTCCCAGTAGCCAAAACCCCAAAGCTAAAAGACAGGGGCGATGTCTAACCCTTTCACTTCCAGCGCCTCAGCAACAGATGGCTACCCAGCCAAAGATCTTCCCACACCTATTTCACTCACTGAAGCCAACTGCAGCTATAGTTTCTGTGTCTAGAAGTGTTCCTTTCAGTCTTGTGAGATGCCCTGGTTTGGTTGCCTTCTCATCTCACATCAACTCTCTCATCCATTCAGTTGGTATAGACTTTAGAGCAAGTCACTTGAAAACCCACCTGATAATGCCTGGGAATTGCATGACCCATCAGCAGGGGACAGGAATAAGACTGAACCCAGAAATCTTCAGCAAGAAAGGAAAAGCATGGGCCAGTCCCACCAGGAAGTGAAAACAGTCTGCCAAGGTGGAAAAATGATCTCCCAAGGTGGGTTTCACAGATTTAGTGAACAAAAATGTAGGAAGCCCAGTTAAAGTTGAATTTCAGGGACTTCCCTGGTGAGCCAGTGGTTAAGACATCACCTTCCAAGGCAGGAGCTGTGGGTTTGATCCCTGGTTGGGGAGTTAAGATCCCACATGCCTCCTGGCCCAAAAAATGACATAAAACAGAAATGACATTGTAGCAAATTCAATAAAGACTGAAGAAAAAAATGGTTCACATTAAAAAAAGAATCTCAGAGAAACAACACAAAATTTTTAGTGTAAGTAGGACCTGAGTACTATTTGTGCACCCTGTGTTTTCTCTGGCAAGCCTATCCCAAGGCCTTGTGAGCAACTGTCAAGCCCACTTAGCCCTCATGGAAGCCCAGAACCACAGAGCTGGCCTGGCCAGCTCAGAATTCGTTTCACAGCCTGGGTATCTGGGAGGTGGTCAGAGTCACAGGTCACATGCAACCTCTGTGTGGGCCATGTGGATGTGAAGCACTCAGGCGGGAGGTAAACCAGAGTAAACAGCCCTGAGCTGCAGGAGAAAAGGACAGTTTCCAGGAAGAGATTAGAGGAGAGGATGCAGGCTCCTGCTTCTACAGTGAGGGCCCGCCCAATGTGCTTGCCTCTTGGCTTCAGTGCCTCCTATGTGTTTCACTTGGAGAAGCGTTTGGGGAGCTGTGCTCTGTGGTGTGCATGCTCTCTTAAGCAATGAGAAGCTTTTCTCCTACAGACCAATGTTTTATAGAGCGGCTTTATTCCTCTAACTCTAAACGTGTTTGTTTCCCCAGTGAAAGGAAAAGGAGGTGCAAGCTGGAGTCGAGGTGGCCAGACCAGAAGTCCAGGGGGCGGCTGCCCAAACAGACAGGCCTTGGCAGGGGCCACCTGGCAGGCAGATGGTTCAGGGCAGAGTGAGTGAGCAGCTTCCCTGAGTCCTGAATAGGGCCCTGCAGGGATTTCCAGCACTTTCAGACCTGAATGATCCAGAGAGGAATAATCATAAAAATTCCTCATACTTCAAAGCCTACAAAGCTTCTTCATAGACATCCTCTCATTAGGCCCTTGCACCAGATGTATGAGGCAGGGGAGCCTGAGCAGGAGAGGAAGACACAACTTCCCCAGAATTATAGACATGGTGAGGAATGGAGCCAGACTCAAACCCAGAGATTATTCCCAGGTGGTCAGATGCCATATTGCTCTTTCTTGGGGAATGGATGGCCATGGGCAAACGCCGGGTAGGGTGACCAGCTATCTGATTTGCTCAGGGAACAGGGGTTTCCTAGGATGTGGGATTTTTAATGCTAAACTCAAGGCAGTCCTGAGCACATAAATTGGTTGGTCCCTCCACTTGAGCTCCATTCCCATCTGCTTCTGATGGGGGTCATCCATGCAGAGACTTAACAGGAGTTAGAAGGGGGCAGAAAGGTTAGAGAAGAAGCAGAACTTGAGAAGCTTGTGGTCTCACTTCTGAGTCTTCTCGAGCTGATTCTTCCACCTGATGCCCCCTACATTCCCCATGTTTTCTCTTCTGTCCCTCATTTAGTTCAGTTCTAAATGACCTTTCCAGTCTCCTGACAGGATCTGGGATACCACCTCCTCCAGGAGCATCTCTGGTCGACTGTGTGCTCTCATGAAGACTTACTTCATCACTGAACTTTGTGTTGAATTTACTTGTTGATTTGCCTATCTCCTCCCTAGAAAGCAACTCCATAAGGGTGGGGGCTGTATATTCATGCATTTATTGATTTATTGAATACTTATAGACCACCAACTGTGTATCAGTCACAGCTATACGATGTATCCTAGGATTAGAAGGTGCTGGAAGCAAGTCCAATACCTGCCCTCGTGGAGTTTACAGTCTGTTGGATGAGACAAATGTCAGTATACACAAGCATACAAGTAACAGCAAAATTACAACCATGTGGATTGTAAAACAACCATTTGCTTTGTGTGTGTGTTCTTAGTTGCTCAGTCTGACTCGCTGCAGCCCCATGGATTGTACCACACCAGACTCCTCTGTCCATGAAGTCATCCAGGCAAGAATACTGGAGTGGGTTTCCATTTCCTGCTCCAGGGGAATCTTCCTGACCCAAGGATTGAACCCACGTCTCTTGTGTCTCCTGTATTGGCAGGCAGATTCTTTACCACTAGCACCATCTTTTGGTTGCCTTGTAACATATTCCACATAGGAGAATACCCAACATTAGATGAGTTTATGATGGGGGACCAGGGAGGCAGAGGGGTCAGAGAAGATTCTCCTGGGGAAGTGATGATGGAATGGAAATTCTGGGTCAAGAAGTGGTTAACTAGGAAGAAGGGCAAGACCCAGAGAGAACTCTAAGCAGAAGGAGCAGCCTGTTCCCTCGTTTCGGGTGAGAAAACAGCACTTTACATCAAAGATTTTTAACGGGGTGATTTTGCATCTGCAGGGGACATTTGGCTATGTCTGGAAATATATTTTTTGTCACAACTTAGGAGGAGGGTTTCTCCTGGCATTTAGTAGCCAGAAGTCAGAGATGCTGCTAAATATCCTATGATGCATAAGACAATCCCCTGCCACAAAGAATGATCTGGTTCAAAATGTCAGTGGTGCCTCTCTTGGTGGAGCAGAGAGCAAAGGGGAAAGTGGTGTGAGTAGAAGCTGAAAACCCTGAGGATTGTGTAGGCAGGGTGACATGAACAGATCAGTGTTTGGAAAGAGCAGTCTAGCTATAGCATGAAGAACAGAAGAAACAAGAGTGGAGGTGCAAAGACCGGTTGTGGACAATTGTAGTAGTCCAGTTGACAGATGGTCCAGTTGACAGACTGGATCAGGACATTGCTGGCTCAGAGAGAAAGACCTGAACGGATTCCTCAGCCACTGAGAAGGGATCTAATAGGACACAGGGATATAGGTTGGAGGAGGAGGTGTCAAGCCTGGTTTTCTCGCTTGAGTACTTGTATGTGTCTGTGTGTTAGTTGCTCAGTCATGTCCGACTCTTTTCGACGCCGTAAACTCTAGCCCACCAAGCTCTGTGCATGGAATTCTCTAGGCAAGAATACGGTAATGGATTGTCATTCCCTTCTCCAGGGGTCTTCCCAACCCAGAGATTGAACCCAGGTCTCCTGCGTTGCAGGCAGATTCTTTACTGTCTGAGCCACCAGGGAAACCTGAGTGCCTGTATAGGTGATCATAATCCGTGGTCACGGCATGTATGATTCTACATGCATCAGCTGACTCAATCCTCACAACTCCCTGAGGAAATTAAGAGTAGAGTAACACATTGAACCAAGGGGCTTGGCCACTACCCACACTTAGGCAGTTTGGGTCTGGGGCTGCCAGTTGCTGCTCTAGATAATGCCATTGTCCACCCAGTGGTGAACTAGAGTGGGGGACCAGGTTTGGCCAAGGCCTGTGAGCTCACCTTTGTGCATGTTGAGTTTGAGATCAAGTAAGGGAGCCAGATGCACAGACTGCAGCCCAAAGGAGACTCACATGCCTCATAGCTGAAGCCCCCCATACCCTATGCCTGCCACACAGCAGGGGCTCAGGGCGCAGCTGCTGAATGGGCCAGTGGCTTTAATTCACTGGTTAAAATGAACACTGATTGAGCCAGGCTATATTTAAGGCACTGTGCCAGGTGGTAGATGTACCCAGGTAAATGAAAAAGAGACCTGGCCTCTGGAGGTTTCAAACCCTTGGGAAAAAAAAAAAAAAAAAGCAAACACCTGAACTTGAATGACCTGGAGCTCCATGTAGCCACAGCCTCAAGCTTGGTCTTCTCCTGTCTCTCACCTGAAAGTCTTATGGGGCAACTTCCAGTGTCTATGAGGAAACTCTTTGGGCTTCCCAGGTGGTGCTAGTGGTAAAGAACCTGCCTGCCAATGCAGGATACCTAAGAGATGTGGGTTTGAGCTCTGGGTTCGGAAGATTCCCCTGAAGAGGGAAATGGCAACTCACTCCAATGGTTTTGCCTGGAGAATCCTATGAACAGCTGGTGGTTGACAGTCCATAGGGTTGCACAGAGCCGGACATGACTGAAGCAACTTGGGAAGCACATTAAGTCTGAGAAGCTAGAATTCAGTTGTCAAGATGTCTCTATCCCATCAGCAACAAACCAACGAATAAAACCAAAGACCCTGAGGTGTGTATGGATGCACTTACATAGGGAGCGTTCATTCTCCATGTATTCTGCATGCCTAGAGCTCTCTGCTGCTGCAAAGTCGCTTCAGTCGTGTCCGACTCTGTGCGACCCCATAGACGGCAGCCCACCAGGCTCCCCCTTCCCTGGGATTCTCCAGGCAAGAACACTGGAGTGGGTTGCCATTTCCTTCTCCAATGCATGAAAGTGAAAAGTGAAAGTGAAGTTGCTCAGTCGTGTCCGACTCTTCGCAACCCTACAGGCTCTTTATACCAGAGAATCGTAAATCCTGATGCTGACCTTTCTGCTTGGGGAGAAGAAAATGAGACGCTCACCAGTTCTTTAAAACTTCTAATTTTGTGTGGCTGCCCGAGGGTAGGAAGCTGGGTGATGGGCTTCACTTTGCTTTGCAGTCAGGCCCAGGGCTCTGCGGTTTCCTACCACAGTGAGAAGACTTAGTTTCTCTGAGGGTGGGGCTGAACTTGGGTGAGCTGTTTTCTTGTTTTACGGGAATGATATTCTCAGGTCCAGCTACATAATTTGCAGCTGTGCTGTGCTTGGTTGGTCAGTCATGTCTGACTCTTTGCAACCCCTTTTCAACTCCTAGCCTGCCAGGCTCCTCTGTCCATGGGGATTCTCTATGCAGGAATACTGGAGTGGGTTGCCACACCCTCCTCCAGGGGATCTTCCCAACCTAGGGTTCAAACCCAGGTCTCCTGCATTGCAGGCAAATTCTTTACCATCTGAGCCACCAAGGGAAGCCCAAGAATACTGGAGTGGGTATCTCCTTCTCCAGGGAATCTTCCCAAACCAGGAATCAAACTGGGGTCTCCTGCATTGCAGGTGGGTTCTTTACCAGCAGAGCTACCAGGGAAGCCCATATAATTTGCAGGGCCCAGTGCAAAATGACCTTTTGAACAAGATTCCTTGTTCAAAAATCATTAGAATTTCCAAATGGCATTAGCAGAGTATTAAGTGAACTCCGGGAGTTGGTGATGGACAGGGAGGCCTGGCGTGCTGCGATTCATGGGGTCGCAAAGAGTCGGACACGACTGAGCGACTGAACTGAACTGAACTGAAACCAAGTGCAGAGTCCTTCTGCGCATGGGGCCCTGTTACACCCTGAAATGCTGTGAGTATACCCTGGATCGCCTTCAGAGCCTTGGGTGGTAGCACGGGCACTGCAGGGAGGCAGGCAGGCCAGGGAGTTCTGTCCCTCCCTGACTTTCACTCCATGCCACCCATGTCGAGGGAAGAGTGAATTTTGGAGCTGGACCAGGTCTCCAAATCAGTAGGCCAACCCCTCCAGCAAAGTCATCAGCAGGCACAGTGGGCCAGAGGAGCAACTCTCAGGGGACGATATAAGAGCAGCCCCCACTTTCCTGCAGTGGATGAGAAGTGGCTGCCAAAGGGATGGAGACTGGTCCTTCTTCACTTGCCTGGCTTCCATCAAATCCAGCATCCAGGAGCACTTCTCCACCTTCCTCCCTCATGCCTCGAGCTGTTTGGACTTCCTCACTCCAAAGTGTTGCTCTTGCTGGTCCATGTTTCTTTATTTACTCAATTAAACCAACATTTCTCGAGTGCCTAATATCTGCCTGGCATGGCTCTAGGCCCTAGAGATAGAGTGGAATGGACCCATGCTGCCCTCCTGATTAAAATATGGAAAGAAATCTCCATGAACAGGCAAATAGCTGCTACCCTAAGGGGTCCTCCGTTGTCCCCCTTTCCCATCCTGGTCACACGAGCCCCTTTCCCTGGCCCCCAAGACCTCACAAAGATCCAGCAACAGAAAGACCTGCTCTAGAGCTATGGGCAGTATCAATTCTGACTGGTTGGAAAGGGAAAGCAGGTAAGCGGTGAAAGAGTTCTTTTGAGATTCCGGGAGGACCTCTTGACACATGTAACCTCGGAGCAGAGACCTGAACGAAACAGGGAATGCAGGGCAAGCAGAATCTGGGCAGAAGGAATGTTAGATGCAAAGGCCCTGAGGTGGGATGTGGTATCAAGTTCAAAGGCACAAAAAGTCCGGTAGGACAAGGGCTTCCCTGATAGCTCAGTTGGTAAAGAATCCACCTGCAATGCAGGAGACCCCGGTTCGATCCCTGGGTTGGGAAGATCTTCTGGAGAAGGGAAGGGCTACCCACTTCAATATTCTGGCCTAGAGAATTCCATGGACTGTGCATAGTCCATGGGGTCGCAAAGAGTCAGACACTACTGAGCAACTTTCACTTTACACTTTTACTTTAGGACAAGAGCAAGAGGAAGAAGTAGGGACAGGAAGCTAGCAAGTGTATCTTGAGGGTCTGACATATCACAGTCTGGAATGTGGGTTTTATTCTGAGCATGATGGGAAACCATTGGAGGGTTTTGCACAGAAAAGTAACAGGAACTGATTTACAATTTTAAAAAAGATTTTATAGGGATTTCACTGGCGGTCCAGTGGTTAAGACTTCACCTTCCAATGCAGGGAGTGTGGACTCAATCCCTGGTTGTGGAGCTAAGATCCACATGCCTCTTGGCCAAAAAATGAAAACACAAAACAGAAGCAGTGTTGTAACAAATTCAGTAAAGACTTTAAAATGCTCCACATTAAAAAATAGAAAAGATTTTATTTTTTGGAGCAGTTTTAGATTTACCACAAAATTGAGAGGGAGCTACAGAATTTTCATACACCTGCACCTACACATACATAATCTCCCCCATTATCAACATCACTCTCCAGAATGGTACCTTTGTTATCAAAGACGAACATACACTGAGCCCATCGTCTACCACTCCTGGTGTTGTACATTCTATGGGTGTGGACAAATGTATAATGACATGTTTCCACCATTATAATATCAGAGTATTTTCACTGTTCTAAAAACCCGCTGTGCTCTGTCTATTCATATATCCCCCCTCCCACACTTGGCAACCACTGATCTTTTTATAGCCTCCCTAGTTTTGCCTTTTCCAGAATGTTGTGGAGTTGGAATCAAACAGCGTGCAGCCTTTTCAGATTGGCCTCTTTCACTTAGCAATATGCGTGTAAGTTTCCTTCATGTCTTTTCATGGCTTGATGGCTCTTTCTAGTGATGAATAATATTCTATTGTCTGGATGTATCAGTTTATTTTTTTCCCCAGCATGGAAATAAATACATTTTAGTTTTAATAATAACCTTGATATCTGAGTGAATAAAATTGTTTTGCATGGAGTTTTTCCTTAGCAACTCTGAATTGAGAACATACCATAATCATAAGTGGCTATTCAAAGATTTAACGATTCTATTTCGGCTAATACAATTTTATCATCATTAAATTCAGTGTATTAAATAACATCAAAATGTGTTAACTTTTAAAAACCATGATTTAAAAAAAATAAGTAGAAAAAAAATATAAACATGAAATCCTGCATGGCCAAATTGAAATAGAGACCTCAGTTCATTCCGTTAATAGTACGAGTGAATAAAATTGTACAATTCTGACAGTCAAATGATGGCTTCCCAGTTTTCATCTTAGTTATATGAAAGGAAAACATACCATTCTTGGATTCAGTTACTGTGTTTGTTTTAGGTTCCAAATTACTTTAACGGTAGCATTTTTGAAAAAGCAAAAATGGTATAATACCTTTTCCTCATGTCCTGAAGCATTTTATCTAAATCAGTTTAAAAACAGATATTCATTCACACTGTTGTTTAAAAATATAGCTGTAAGTTCCCAAAGTGAAATAACTCAAAGTTATAGTTCCCTTAGCAATTATATTTTTTGTTTATTTTTAATTAATTCATTTTAATTGGAGGGTAATTACTTTACAGTATTGTGATCGTTTTTGCCATATAGCAACATAAATTGGCCCCAGGTACACATGCGTCCTCCCATCCTGAGCCCCCCTCCCACATCTGTCCCCACCCCATCCCTCTGGGTTGTCCCAGAGCACTGGCTTTGGGTGCCCTGCTTCATGCACGGAACTTGCACTGGTCATCTGTTTTACATATGGTAATGTACAGGTTTCAAAGCTCTTCTCTCAAATCACCCCACCCTTGCCTTCTCCCACTGAGTGCAAAAGTCTGTTCTTCATATCTGTGTCTCCTCTGTCGACCTGCGTACAGGATCATCACGTCCATCCTTCTAAATTCCATATATATGCATTAATATTACAGTATTTGTCTTTCTCTTTCTGACTTACTGCATTCTGTATAATGGGTTTCATCCACCACATTAGAACTGACTCGAATGCATTCTTTTTTATAGCTGAGTCATATTCCATTGTGTACATGTACCCCAACTTCCTTATCCATTCATCTGCCAATGGACATGTTCGTTGCTTCCATGTCCTATCTATTGTAAATAGTGTATCACAGTTTATTTATCCATCCACTTATTGAACAATGTCTTAGTTGCCTGGTTCATGATTTTGGCAATCACGAGTAAAGCTTCTGTAAACATTCACATGGAGCTTTCGTGTGGACACAGATTTTTAACTCCTTGAGTAAATACCAAGGAGTGCTGGGTTGTAGGATAACAGTAGGTTTAGTTTTATAAGAAACTGACAAACTATCTCCCAAAATTGCTGTGCTATTTTGCATTTCCACCAGCAATTTCTGGTGCTGAAACACATCCTCACCAGCATTTGGCACCAGCAATGTTCTGGATTTTGGCTATTCTAACAGGTATTTAGTGGTACCCCATTGTTTTAATTTGCATTGCTCTGATGACATGATGTAGAGCATCTGCTCATGTGCTTATTTGTTCTCTGGATATCTTCTCTGGAGCAGTGTCAGTTAAAGTCTTTGGCTTGTTCTTAAAATCAGATTGTTTTGTTATTGTTGAATTTTAAGAGTTCTTTGTATATTACAGACAGCATCCTTTATCAGTCAGTTGTGTCTTTCATAAATATTTTCTCCCAGTCTGTGGCTTGTCTTCCCATCCTCTAACGTTTTTGATATTGTCTTTCACAGAGTTGGGTTTTTTTAATTAAACATTTTTATGTATTTTTAAATTTTAATTTATTTTTGGTTGTGCTGGGTCTTTGTTGCTGAGTGCAAACTTTCTTTAGTTGTGGTAAGTGGGGGCTACTCTTTGCTTTGGAGCACAGGCTTCTCGTTGCAGTGCCTTCCCTTGTTGTGAAGCACAGAATCTAGGCACATGGGCTCAGTAGTTGTGGCATAAAGGCCTAGTTGTTCTGCGGCATGTGAAATCTTCTCAGACCAGGGATTGAATTCATGTCCCCTGCACTGGCAGGTGGACTCATCTACTGTAACACCAGGGAAGTCCCATAGAGAAGTTTTTAAGTTTAATGAAGTCCAACTTGTCGATTATTTCTTTCATAGATCATGTCTTGGATGTTGGGTCTAAGAAAGCATTACCATACCCAAGGTGATCTAGGTTTTCTCCGACGTCACCTTCTAGGAGTTTTACAGTTTTGTGAAGGGTATAAGGTCTGTGTCTAGATTCATCCTTTGGCGCGTGGTTGACCCATTGTTCCAGCACCATTTGTTAAGAAAACTGTCTTTGCTCCATTGTATTGCCTTTGCTCCCTTGTCCTTATTTGCCTTTTAATAGATCACTCTGGCTGCATGAGTGATCTGTGAAATGTAAATGACAAGTTTTTGTTCTGTAGTAACAAGTAGATAGTATCTGTGGGAATTATTATGTGCCAGAACCGTTGTAGCAAACTTCCAGGTCTTACTTCACTTAATTCCTTAAAACAGTCCTATGAGGTTGCTTGAGTACTATCTATATTCTTTCAGACAAAAGAACTAAAGCACAGAAAGTGAACAACTTACTCAAGATCACACCATTGCCAGATGACGGAGCAGGCTGGGATTCAGATGCAGACAACTTGATGACGAAAACTACATCTACTGTTATGCCTGCTAGAAACCATAAAAGCTAACAGGTTTATCTGGGTGTTTGCTGGGTTCTGTTCTAGGGCGTTACAAGGCTGAATCCACTTCCCCTCACAGCAGTCTGACGAGGCGGCCGTGACGGTCCCTGTGTCAGAGAAGAACTCGCTGCTTCTGTCACCCATCGGTGGGAGGGATCAGAACTGGGACTGATCGCCGGCACTCAGCTCTGGAGCCTGTGCTCCCAGCTGTTACACAAAACCACCCCTGAGCTTCTAGCGTATTGTTCTCAGTATTTTGATACATGCTTGAAACATTTCATAATTTGAACATTTTGATGAAAATAAAACAGAATTCTGAATTGAAAACAGAAGATTTTCACAGTAGTCTTGAGGACTGTGGGGAGGATGAAGACTTGAACGCACTCCTGGTGTGAGCTGGAGGGAAAAAAGGTGGCCCCTTCCATTGGCCATCAGGGGTCAGCTGGCCCTTGTTGCTCCTCACCCCCATCATTCCTGGGCCTGTCTCTACCTCCTTGCCTCCACATTGCGTTGTAATCATCCGTTTCTGTCTGTCTGTATCTCCATAGACTATGAGATATTGGAAGGTGAGTCCCTTTTGAATTCAGCTTTGTGCCTTGAAGAACAGGGCCTATTCAAGAGCTCATGTAATAGGCCAAAGAACTAAACAGACATTTCTCCAAAGAAGACATACGGATGGCTAACAAACACATGAAAAGATGCTCAACATCACTCATTATCAGAGAAATGCAAATCAAAGCCACAATGAGGTACCATTTCACGCCAGTCAGAATGGCTGCAATCCAGAAGTCTACAAGCAATACATGCTGCAGAGGGTGTGGAGAGAAGGGAAACCTCCACTGTTGGTGGGAATGCAAACTAGTACAGTCACTATGGAGAACAGTGTGGAGATTCCTTAGAAAAACTGGAAATAGAACTGCCTTATGACCCAGCAATCCCACTGCTGGGCAAACACACCAAGGAAACCAGAATTGAGAGAGACACATGTACCCCAGTGTTCATCGTAGCACTGTTTATAATAGCCAGGACATGGAAGCAACCTAGATGTCCAGCAGCAGATGAATGGATAAGAAAGCTGCAGTACATATACACAATGGAGTATTACTCAGCCATGAAAAAGAATACATTTGAATCAGTTCTAATGAGGTAGATGAAACTGGAGCCCATTATACAGAGTGAAGTAAGCCAGAAAGAAAAACACCGATACAGTATACTAACGCATATATATGGAATTTAGAAAGATGGTAATGATAACCCTGTATGCGAGACAGCAAAAGAGACACAGATGTATAGAACAGTCTGTTGGACTCTGTGGGAGAGGGCGAGGGTGGGATGATTTGGGAGAATGGCATTGAAACATGTATAATATCATATATGACATGAATCACCAGTCCAGGTTCAATGCATGATAGTGGATGCTTGGAGCTGGTGCCCTGGGATGACCCAGAGGGATAGTGCGAGGAGGAAGGTAGGGAGGAGGGTGGTCAGGATGGGGAACACGTGTACACTTGTGGTGGACTCATGTTGATGTATGGCAAAACCAATACAATATTGTAAAGTAGCTAGCCTCCAATTAAAATAAATAAATTTAAATTTTAAAACATGTTGAAAAAAAGAAGAGCTGATGTAAAATAGCGGTTGTAGGGTGAATAATGAGGCCCAAGTAAAGAAACCAATTGCCCCTTTCGCAAGTGCCCACACTACCTCCTCCCCTCATAGAGGAGCTGCCATCTGGGAGTCCTCACTAAGCAAAGCTGAGGCCCCAGCTCCAGACTGACCACAGCTAAGATGCAGGAACTAAGGCCTAGGACAGTAGGGAAAGTGTGAGTGGACACAAACCAGAATAAGCTCCATAGAGGCAGGTACTGTGGCAAGTCAGGTGTCAACCTGAAAAATCGCAGCTTAGGAGGGTGAATGGTGAGGTGAAGAGATGGGAGGACCTCTGATTTGACTGACAGAGCTTGGTGACAAGACAAGTTGCCTTTGGAGGATGTTGCACTACCACTGAATGAGCTTCCTGACCTGAATAGGAACACTTGGACCCCAGAGAATCTGCTCAAGAACAAAAAGATGAAGTGTATGGGATTAGCTTATGGCAACTCTAAGAGAACATCCCCTACCCCACTGGAAACTGACATCTAGCTTCTTTTTCAGGGATGGATTATTTTAATGCATTTTTTATGATATATTGGAATATAGTTTATTTACAATGTTGTGTTAGTTTCTGGTGTACGGCAAAGGGATTCAGTAATACACATATACATATCTATTCTTTTTCAGATTCTTTTCCCATATAGATTATTACAGAATATTGAGTAGAGTTCCCTGTGCTATATAGTAGGTCCTCATTAATTATGTATTTTATAAATAGTTGTGTTGCTGCTGCTGTCTGGTTGCTAGGTCATGTTCAGCTCTTTGCGAACTCATGGATTGTGGCCCGCCAGGCTCCTCTGTTCACGGGATTTCCCAGGCAAGAATACTGGAGTGGGTTGCCATGTCCTTCTAGGGATCTTCCTGATGCAAGGATTGAACCCATGGCTCCTGCTTGGCAGGCAGATTCTTTAGCACTGAGCCACCTGGGAAGTCGTATAAATAGTAGTGTGTGTATGTTAATCCCTAACTCCTAATGCAGCCCTCTCGCCCACCTTTCCCTTTGGTAACCATAAATCTGTTTTCTGTGTCTGTAATTCTGTTTCTGTTTCATAAATAAGTTCATTTGTATCATTTTTAGAGTTAACATATAAGTGGTATTATATGATATTTGTCTTTCTCTGTCTGACTCGCTTCACTTAGAATCATAATCTCTAGGTCCAAGGGGTGGATTTAAAAAAACAAATACATAGATTCCAAATGTTTTCTTTCAGTTCTCAATTCAGTTTCTTAATGATAAATCAGCTCTCAAAAAGTAGACCCACTTGGTTTGTGGCAGCAAAATGCAGCATAAAAATATTCATCAGAATGGGAAACTATTTAGATTTCTCAGGAATGCAGAATATTTGACTTCTTTGAGCCTAAAACACTTCATACGTGAGTTTGTATTTGACCATGATAAGTTAAACACTTGCCTTTGACTCTGATTTTGATTTAGTCAGAGTTGAACACTTACATGTGTCCTGTGATACAAGATATGAGAGAGAAAGGCAAAGAAAGAGGAAGCCAGATTTAAGGAAAATATTAACATCTCAACCCATGCTGAGGAGCAAGAGGGCTGAGACAGTGTGTTTGAAGCTTGGGGTTGTCATGGATATACAGATAGTCCACTCACCAATAACTAAGATTCCTAAGATTCTTCAAGGTATTTTCAAACTTTAGAAAAAACTTACAGATTTAAAAGTTATCTGACGGTTAAAGAAAAAAAGTCAACCCCAGAGCTTCAGTAACACTGCTCATGATCATTTCAGCCATGACAGTTCCCAGGCAAAGCATGACATCTGGTCTTCAAAGTGTAGATTTGAAGGTCCACTAATCTCACGTCTCCCGCAGCACGCTCATCTTCAGAGAAACGTCATATGTTGTGACCATGCTTCTTTTGCTTATCTGATTGCAACATATTCCTCAGAAAAGGAAGGCCTTCTTAGTTCGCTGTAGAACTACTGTGAACTACTATGTCATTCACTGTGTTAACTTTTTAAAACTGGTCAGCATTTATCTTTAATTTGCTAAGTTTCTAGATAAAAACAGGCCTCCAGATTATCTTCGGTCTCTCTCTCTCCCTTACCTCCCACTCCCAGTCAGCTGCCAAACCCTGCAGCCCTGCCTGCACAACTCTATCTCTTATGTCCATCCCGACCCTTCTCTCCCAAGGCTGCTGTTTACCTCATTAGCCTCCTAGCCTGCCTCCCTGTCTTAGTTTCCTTTCTGCCCTCCTCCATGGCGTCTTCCACATTATAGATAGGTCTGTCTTCATCCATGCTTGGGACCAAGCAATGGCTTAGTCAATGTTCACTGACCCTGAATCTTTGATCTTTCCAGCATCTTATTCAGAACCCTAAAGGTGCTCTGGAACCCCCACACATGGCGTCTGAACTCTTTGGCCTGTCCCTGGATGCCCTCCCCAATCGGACCTGGCCCAGTGTCCCTGCTTCCGTCCTGGAGCCTCCATCTGGCCAAGGTGAGGGGCCGCCTCTGGTGCTTTCCTGCTCCTTATCCTTTGTTCACTCTGCTTTTTCTACTTGCAACACCCTTTCCCCCAAATACATACTACCTGCTCTGCAGGAAGCAACTCCAATGCCACCACCTCCTTGAGGTTGTTCCTGATCCCACCAGCCGGATCCCTCCTCTCTTGTGAGGAGAGAGCACTCTTTTGTTCTCTCTTTCCCCTTTTGGAAATTCTTGTCATTTAAGTACACACCATCCTAGGTTGTGCATATTTTGAGACCAACATCTGTGTCTTTACTGCAATACCATATGTGAAATGCACATCCATGTGACTGCCATGTAGCGAGCATTCAGTGAATGCTAGAGTCTCCCCTTTTCTGTCAAGCTTTTTGTAAGATCAGCGGCTTAAATCTCTGCAGTACAACTTTTCTTGAGGAGTCCAGGGATTTTATAGTTACGTCTCTCTGGTTATTTTGGAAACAAGAGTATGGGACAGCAGAACAAAATCAGACCTGAGTCTGAACCTGGGTTCTTTTTTTAAAAAAAATATTTATTTATTCTGCTGCCCTGGGTCTTAGTTGTGGCATGCAGGCTCTTGTTGGCAGCATATGGGGTCTAGTTCCCTGACCAGGGATCAAACCCAGACCCCCTGCATTGGGAGCATGAAGTCCTAGCCCCTGGACCAGCAGGGAATTCCCTGAACCTGAGTTCTGCCATATTACCTATCATCTTGGTGATTTTAGAAAATTTGCCTACATTCATTTTTCACCATTAGAATAGATTTCTTTTCCACTATATTAGAACTGACTCTTCAAATAGAAAAAGGCAAATAAGATAGAAGTTTATTGACCTTTCATGTAATGTCCATAGGTGGGCAGGTGGTTGAGGACAGATAGGACACTGGTTTCTGAGCCCAGCCAGGGACCTGGGTCCTTTTTGTTACATGGCTCCAGTGTTGCCCAGACGAGCTAAAGCTCACTCCCTAGCCCCACAACCACACCCATTTCCAGGGCCCAGGAAGGTGAGCAGAGAGGAAACAGCTCCCTTAATAATGACTTTACCCAAAGATGTACATATCAATTTTGTTCAAAACCTGCTGAATAGAATTTAATCACATCATCACACGTAACTGTAAGGGATGCTTGGAAATGTTTACCAGCCCTGAGTACCTGATTGTTGTCCCATTATCCAATTCCGGAATAGCTAGGAAGTCACATACACTGCTAAAATTCAAGATGGGGAAGATTATGTCACTAAAAGGAAGCAGCTAGGAATGGATAAGAAGAGCCAAGTACCAGTGTTTGCCACAACTACTTCACAGAGCTGTTGCAAACATTAAATGCAAAGATCAGGAAAGTCCCTAACATTATGTGCAACAAAATCAATATTCATTCCTTCCTAATTATCTCCCTATTCCCCACTTGCCTAACAGCCTTTCGCTTAGTAAGTTCTTGCTATATTTTTAATGGATGAAGAAGGCTCAAATGAATGAACTCATTTTGAAGGCCCACCCTTTTTAACTAGATAAAACCATTTGTAATGTGCTCATTAATTATTGTTGTATGGAAGCTTGCTGCTAAGTTTAGTATAAGTGGATAAAGGGCTCTCTTTCTACATCGCCAACGCCAAACTAATGGAATTATGCAGAATCTCCCTAAGCCTCAAAAATTCCCAGATGAGGAGGACTAACGTTATTAAAGACCTATGGCTTAGTGTGCAATTGCTGAACTGCATTTTACATGAATCTCTGCTATTTCTCCAGAGAGCATTTAGCACAGGAAGTGATCCACACCAGCTCCTCACATTCTTTAGCCTGAGCACTCATGTCTGGACTGTCTCCAGGGACACTTCGATGGAGAAGAGGATGGGCCTGAGAAGTTCCAGGAGAGGCTGAGCAGAACCATGGAGACCTCCAGCTGAGGTCACAGCAGCCTGGATCTCCCAGGAGAAGAACACGTGGAGAAAGGTCTATACCCAACCAGCCCCCTGGTCAGGAATAACTGGAATGCTCCACGACATGCTCAGCACTGTATGACCTCGAAATCAGCTGCTGTTAGAGAGCCTGCTGCTCTGGCTGTGGTGCTGGAGCCTGTTGCCTTAGTCAAGGGAGTCTCAGAATTCTTTGCAGGAAAAGTTCTTATGCAGTGACTCAGTGAAGGTCTTAAAATATCCAGAACTTGTCAGCTAATGGCATCCCCAGAGCTCTGGGAGGCTGAGCAAACTGACCTAAATAAAAAAGCAATTTTTGGATAGGAAGAGGGAGCCCTGGAAAGAGTACAATCCTGCCCTGCAGAAGCCCCATGGGATACCATGGCAGCCTCCCCTGGGGGTGGGAGTCAGGGGCAATGAGACCCACCCAGTCAATCGGCACTGGGATGGCCCAGATTCCCAGGCTCCTCTGTGACTTCCTCTAGCTCTCTTCTTCATCATCGCCTCATTTGGGACAACTTCCCACTCCTTCTTCTTGGATTCCTTCAGATTTCTATGTTAACCTCTTCTCTTGAAACCTCAGAATCTGTATACTAAAATATTTCCTGACGTTGGACTGTGCTCAACAAATCTCTCACAGTCTTCTGTTTGCCAGCTTACCATGTCCTCTGGGCAAGTATCAAGATTCCTGGAAAGAAAATATTTTATATTCCTAATTGCGGGTGTATATGTGTATGTGTGTGTATGTAATTGTTTATGTGTGTGTGGGGTAAATGTGTGTGTGTACATATGTATGTATATATTTACAGATTCTCTTATTTACTCACATAATATTTTGGGGTTGCCCAGGCATTGCTCCAGGTACAAAGAGCCAGAAGTGAATAAAATAGTCTAAGTACCTACTTTGGTGAAAATCGGGGTAGATTCACAATAAATAGGGCTTCCCTGGTGGCTTAGACAGTAAAGAATTTGCCTGCAATGCAGGAGACCTGGGTTCAATCCCTGGGTTGGGAAGATCCCCTGGAGAACAGAGTGGCAACCCACTCCAGTATTCTTTCCTGGAGAATCCCATGGACAGAGGAGCCTGGTGGAGTGACCAACATCTTCACTTTCACAACAAACAAGTAAGTATTACATGGTGCATGTGGATCTGTAGATACACTACATGCTCAGCTCAGTTGCCTAGTCATGTCCGACTCTTTGCAATCCCATGAACCGCAGCACACCAGGCCTCCCTGTCCATCACCAACTGCCAGGGTCTACCCAAACCCATGTCCACTGAGTCAGTGACGCCATCCAACCATCTCATCCTCTGTCATCCCCTTCTCCTCCTGCCCTCAATCTTTCCCAGCATCAGGGTCTTTTCAAATGAGTCAGCTCTTTGCATGAGGTGGTCAAAGTATTGGAGTTTCAGCTTCAAAATCAGTCCTGCCAATGAACACCCAGGACTGATCTCCTTTAGGATGGACTGGTTGAATCTCCTTGCAGTCCAAGGGACTCTCAAGAGCCTTCTCCAACACCACAGTTCAAAAGCATCAATTCTTCAGCACTCAGTCCAACTCTCACATCCATACACAACCACTGGAAAAACAATTGCCTTGACTAGATGGACCTTTGTTGGCAAAGTAATGTCTCTGCTTTTCAATATGCTTCCTAGGTTGGTCATAACTCTCCTTCCAAGGAGTAAGCGTCTTTTAATTTCATGGCTGCAATCACCATCTGCAGTGATTTTGGAGCCCCAAAAATAAAGTCAACCACTGTTTCCACTGTTTCCCCATCTATTTGCCATGAAGTGATGGGACTGGATGCCATGATCTTCGTTTTCTGAATGTTGAGCTTTAAGCCAACTTTTTCACTCTCCTCTTTCACTTTTATCAAGAGGCTCTTCATTCTTCTTCACTTTCTGCCATAAGGGTGGTGTCATCTGCATATCTGAGGTTATTGATATTTCTCCCAGCAATCTTGATTCCAGCTTGTACTTCCTCCAGCCCAGCGTTTCTCATGATGTACTCTGCATAGAAGTTAAATCAGCAGGGTGATAATATACAACCTTGATGTACTCCCTTTCCTATTTGGAACCAGTCTGTTCCATGTCCAGTTCTAACTGTTGCTTCCTGACCTCCACACAGGCTTCTCAAGAGGCAGGTTAGGTGGTCTGGTATTCCCATCTCTTGAAGAATTTTCCACAGTTTTTGTGATCCACACAGTCAAAGGCTTTGGCATAGTCAATAAAGTAGAAATCAATGTTTTTCTGAAACTCTCGCTTTTTTGATGATCCAGTGGATGTGGGCAATTTGATCTCTGGTTCCTCTGCCTTTTCTAAAACCAGCTTGAACATCTGGAAGTTCACGGTTCATGTATTGCTGAAGCCTGACTTGGAGAATTTTGAGCATTACTTTACTAGCGTGTGAGATGAGTGCAGTTGTGGGTAGTTTGAGCATTCTTTGGCAGTGCCTTTCTTTGGGATTGGAATGAAAACTGACCTTTTCCAGTCCTGTGGCCACTGCTGAGTTTTCCAAATTTGCTGGCATATTGAGTGCAGCACTTTCACAGCATCATCTTCCAGGATTTGAACTACATGTACACACACACACAAACGCGCACACAGTGGCTGCCACATAGTGAGTACCCAATACTTAGATGCCCAATAAAAGCAATGAGAGCCAGGATTTATTAAGTACTTACTATATACCAGGTGTTCTTTCAATTCTTAATAATCCCAGAGCCAGGAGCTATTATTATCTCCATACACAGACAGAAAACAGAGGCACACAAAGAGAACACAACCAGGGAGTATAATGTGCTGTTCAAATCCAGACACAGTTTCCGAGCTTGAGCTTCCTTATTCTCCATCTTGAACATGGACTACCTTCATAGAAAGGCAGGCTGTCAACCACTCTCATCTGCCCAAACTATTCTAAGAACAAATTTCAAAGAAAAAAAATCTAGAGAAAGAGAAACTCAGAGCTGTGTTAGCGACATGATTGAGACTATTCTCATGCTGTTTGCAGTGTGATTTTCCTCTGTTAAGTTTCGCTTTTATCTGACAGTAAAGCAAAAGTCACTCAGTTGTGTCCAACTCCTCAAGACTCTTAGAATTCTCCAGGCCAGAATACTGGAGTGGGTAGCCTTTCCCTTCTCCAGGGGATCTTCCCATCCCAGAGATTGAACCCAGGTCTCCTGCATTGCTGGCAGATTCTTTACCAGCTGAGCCAAAAGGGAAGCCCAAGAATACTGGAGTGGGTAGCCTATCCCTTCTCCAGGGGATCTTCCCGACCCAGGAACTGAACCAGGGTCTCCTGCATCTCAGGAGGATTCTTTACCAACTGAGCTATCAGGGGACATTAAGGAAGAGACAGAAAAAAAAAAAAAAGGAAAGCCTTTTCTCAGGTAAGGCATAAATATATACTTTTAAGTGTTTCTTGTTTGGAAAAAGACAGGGAGAAAAGACAATACTAATTATCTCAATACACTTTCCCACATGGAGAAAACAAATAATTCTTACTGATTCTCCAAGGAGTGAAGGGAAGAGGTGGGGAGAAGGGTCAGGAAATATATTTCCACAGGGGAATTCTGGTGACTAGATCCCCCTACTTCAACCCTTTAGACCCACTAGGAGGAATGTGTATTTCCTAAAATGGTTTTAAGATGGTTTCAAGAATCAAGATGACAAAAAACTACAAAGAGACTTACCTGGAACTTTTGGCCTGAAAATGATTCAGGGTGAGCTATTTTTATAACCACAATATTTTAGTTACTATTTATTGAGTGTCTACTATATGGAGGGCCTCCCTGGTAGCTCAGAGGGTAAAGCGTCTGCCTGCAAGGTGGGAGACCCAGGTTCAATCCCTGGGTCGGGAAGATCCCCTGGAGAAGGAAATGGCAACCCACTCTAGTATTCTTGCCTGGAGAATCTCATGGACGGAGGAGCCTGGTAGGCTACAGTCCATGGGGTCGCAAAGAGTCGGACAAGACAGAGTGACTTCACTTTCACTTACTATATGGAAAGCAGCTTGCTAGATTTTTTAGAGACACAGTCTCATTTAGAATTAGAAATATGCAATCTGCTTGAGCTTGAAAGAAAACCAGCAATTGATTAAGCATTGATGACAACTATGAATGGTAACTGAAAAAGGAACCAAACTCTGCTTATGGAATTATTTAGATCTTGTTCTGAAAAGAATATCGATTTTATATATGGTCATTGCTATGCTGCTAAGTTAATTTTTTAATCAAAAGATATAATTAAGAAGGACAACTTGCTAACTTCTTTCTCGCACTCATGCCTATGGTGAGCCTCTGTAGACAGCTTATCATAATTATCATCATTGAAAAAGAGTCACAACATAGTGTGTGAAGGAGCAACAGGCTTGATACCCGAGGTGCAAAAAAAAAAAAAAACGTAAGACATATATTATACCCTTGGGGATCTGGAGGTGGGGTTCAAGAGATGGAACTTACATGCAGAAATTTACAAAGAATGGCAGGTGACCATGCTCAAGGTCAGATGAGCAGTGCAGACAATAGGAGCTCAAACTGAGAAAAGAGAGGGTTCTCTGAGCGCTAAGGATGCCAGGAAAAGCCTTGGAGTCACACATGCATGTGCGCCAAGTTGCTTCAGTCGTGTCTGACTCTTTGTGACCTTATGCACCTTAGCCCGCCAGGCTCCTCTGCCCATGGGAGTCTCCAGGCAAGAATACTGCAGTGGTCTGCCATGCCCTCCTCCAGGGGCTCTTCCCCACCCAGGGACTGAATCCACTTCTCTTACATCTCCTGCACTGGCAGGAGGTTCTTTACCACTAGTGCCACCTGGGAAGCCCCTTGGAGTCACACAGATCAATGCTTTTCTTCTGAATTCTTCCTTCCTTTCTGGATCTCAGACTAGACTCCTTATTTCCTTCCCTTCTTTACCAGCTCACCATTATCTCCCTATCCAGTGGCCAGCTTGGTCTTGAACCTTCCCTGTAGTTTCTCATTTTTAGTTAATGTTATGTTTCCATCAATCAGCCAGCATGATTTAATTGGCCCTAGTATGTATAGACAGTGGTAACGTGGCAGGACAGGTAGTAATGCCAGAAGCACAGATACAACTTGCAGTGGTCATTTACTGGGGAGGCCACCATCTCACAAGAACTGCCCCTGATAAACAGCGGGTATCCCCCAGCCTCCACTCCTCAGTGGGCCCTGTCTATACTGCACAACCCAGCTCCTGGCCATAGTCAGACACCAGTTCTGAGCTAGACCAGGGTCAAATCCTCCCCTGAGAAATACTGGGCCTGCTTTTCTCTGAGGCTGATTCACGCTAATAATAAGATTCTAGAAGGCAGACCACAGTCTCCTAAAGCTGAGAGCTTTAGTGTGGCCTTATTTCCCCTCTTTTCACAGCTGAGTTATTTACTCAGCATTCACCCTTTACAGATGCCCTGGTATTCTTCCAATAAATGTCTTCCTCTATTTTTCGCTGAAATCAACCACAATTAGTGTCAGGTTTTCAAAAAAAATGATTAATTCATAAATTGGTTCTAGAGAGTATGTTGCAAATGCCAGACCTTCAAGGAAAATGTAATGGGTCATTGTATTGAAGTAGAAATGAAAGCAGTAAGACTCTACCCTGTATTCAGAGATAAGAAATTAACAACCTTGGTGAAACAGTAACAAACATCAATTAATATCTTTTCTTGTGGTCACTTGGGACCAATGGGTGGTAAGATTTGGAGAGACCCAATAGCTACCACCGTAAAGCAGTTTGAAAGAGATGAGAAAGGCTAGGAGCACAGGGTCAGATGGTTGCTTTTGAGTTGCTTTGGGGATAAAAGCTCAGTCCTAGAAGTCTTCTCTATAAGCTAAATTCAAAATCTAGGCCTTAAGAGGATCCCACTAGCTACTGGCCTGAGATCACTAACAACCAAATTCAGAAACTGATATTTCAAGCTATTGACTTATGTGTCCACTTGCATTTACAAACTCACTATGTTTCATATATGGATATAACATGATCAGGAAAGGCTGGAATTCTGGCAATAGAAATTGTGATGTATCGGAGGAAGTAGGGAACCAAGGCTTCAAGTCCCTCTGAAAATCCCTCATTGTACTCCTACCCTCATCCATCAGAGAAAACTAACCATCCACAATGCTGGATTCTATGGCTCAGTAATGCCCACTCTGTGGCCTGCATTTGAACTCATCAGTTCAGTTCAGTTCAATTGCTCAGTCGTGTCCGACTTTTTGCAACCCCATGAATCGCAGCAAGCCAGGCCTCTCTGTCCATCACCAACTCCCAAGGTTCACTCAAACTCACGTCCATTGAGTCAGTGATGCCATCCAGCCATCTCATCCTCTGTCGTCCCCTTCTCCTCCTGCCCCCAATCCCTCCCAGAATCAGAGTCTTTTCCAATGAGTCAACTCTTCTCATGAGGTGGCCAAAGTACTGGAGTTTCAGCTTTAGCATCATTCCTTCCAAAGAAATCCCAAGGCTGATCTCCTTTAGAATGGACTGGTTGGATCTCCTTGCAGTCCAAGGGACTCTCAAGAGTCTTCTCCAAAACCACAGTTCAAAAGCATCAATTCTTCGGCACTCAGCTTTCTTCACAGTCCAACTCTCACATCCATACATGACCACTGGAAAAACCATAACCTTGACTAGATGGACCTTTGTTGGCAAAGTAATGTCTCTGCTTTTCAATATGCTATCTAGGTTGGTCATAACTTTCCACCCAAGGAGTAAGTGTCTTTTAATTTCATGGCTCCAATCACCATCTGCAGTGATTTTGGAGCCCCAAAAATAAAGTCAACCACTGTTTCCACTGTTTCCCCATCTATTTGCCATGAAGTGATGGGACCAAATGCCATGATCTTCATTTTCTGAATGTTGAGCTTTAAGCCAAATTTTTCACTTTCCTCTTTCACTTTCAACAAGAGGCTCTTTAGTTCTTCTTTGCTTTCTGCCATAAGGGTGGTGTCATCTGCATATCTGAGGTTATTGATATTTCTCCCAGCAATCTTGATTCCAGCTTGTGCTTCTTCCAGCCCAGTGTTTCTCATGATGTACTCTGCCTAGAAGTTAAATATGCAGGGTGACAATATACAGCCTTGATGTACTCCTTTTCCTGTTTGGAACCAGTCTGTTGTTCCATGTCCAGTTCTAACTGTTGCTTCCTCACCTGCCTATAGGTCTCTCAAGAGGCAGGTCAGATGGTCTGGTATTCCCATCTCTTTCAGAATTTTCCACAGTTTTTGTGATCCACACAGTCAAAGGCTTTGGCATAGTCAATAAAGCAGAAATAGACGTGTTTCTGGAACTCTCTTGCTTTTTCCATGATCCAGCAGATGTTGGCAATTTGATCTCTGGTTCCTCTGCCTTTTCTAAAACCAGCTTGAACATCTGGAAGTTCACGGTTCACGTGCTGCTGAAGCCTGGCTTGGAGAGTTTTGAGCATTACTTTACTAGCGTGTGAGATGAGTGCAATTGTGCGGTAGTTTGAGCATTCTTTGGCATTGCCTTTCTTTAGGATTGGAATGAAAACTGACCTTTTCCAGTCGTGTGGCCACTGCTGAGTTTTCCAAATTTGCTGGCATATTGAGTGCAGCACTTTGACAGCATCATCTTTCAGGATTTGAAACAGCTCAACTGGAATCCCATCACCTCCACTAGCTTTGTTCTTAGTGATGCTTTCTAAGGCCCACTTGACTTCACCTTCCAGGATGTCTGGCTCTAGGTGAGTGATCACACCATCATGATTATCTTGGTCATGAAGATCTTTTTTGTACAGTTCTTCTGTGTATTCTTGCCACGTAATGTAGAGTCAATGTAGAGAAGAAAAAAGCTATATGCAGGGACTGGCCAAGGAAAACCATGAAGATGGGAGAAATTGTGTCGACACAGAGTTTGGAGATAAGCTGTGTAACCATCGGCTTCATTTGCTAATTAATCCACAGCCTGATGAATATCATATGGGCTACCAATATAACTGGAGAAGGAATGAAGATCACTCTGCTATCTAGACTCAGAGGACAATGATTCCATGGCATCACCTTGGATACGGTAGCTGATGTAAGTTTTAATTGTAACCCACTTGCATTTGTGGTTGTATATGGACATGTCAGATAGTGTGTGTGTGTGTGTGTGTGTGTGTGTGTGTGTGATGCTAAGCAACTAAGAAGGAGAATGCAGTAGACATCAAGTGGGGCAGCTGCCTGAGTCACAGCAGTGCCCCTTTCTCTGAAAGAAAAGAAAGTCAAGGTCGCTCAGTCATGTTCAACTCTTCGTGACCCTCTGGACTATACAGTTCATGGAATTCTCCAGGCCAGAATACCAGAGTGGGTAGCCTTTTCCTTTTTCAGGGGATCTTCCCAACCCAGGGATCAAACCCAGGTCTCCCGCATCACAGGCAGATTCTTTACCAGCGGAGCCAAAAAGGAAGGCCTTCTCTGAGGACAGCTCTAAAACAAAGAGTGGGCCCAGAAAGTCTTTGTCTGTATTACTCACCAACTGCCCCCCTCACCAGCACCAGCACAATAGTTGGATGCAGTGGTGTACTGAAGGCTGGGCAAGAGGGGAAATCTGCCCCGGGTGCAGGCAATAAGGGAGCCTGCAGGGAATTTAAAAACAATAATAAAAGCAACTAGAAGTCAATCTGCTTTTTATTATCACCATGTCTCAGTAATTCCAAAAAAATGTCAGTGATACAGTACTCCTTCCTGAAAAACTCTTCTGTTGATCTAAATTCTAAACAACTGCTGCATTACTGCTGAGTTTTCATTATGTGCGTATAAAGCTTCAGATTAGCACATTTTTATTACTTATCCTATATAACTCGCATTCTACATGGAAGTTAGTTCAGAGAACTGCCAGTTATACAGTCACGCCCCAATACACACAGACTCAACCACACAAGTTTATTTCAAGTAAATTCCTAACAGTTTGGAATCATTCAAGCTCACGTCATGTATCCAGCCTCTGTAGTTCAATGAACTCCTGCATCTAAACTGCAGATTCAAGATAGGGAATAACAGCACAGTGATTACAAAAATGAAGAAACAGAACTTACATTACATTAGTTCTGCCATTTGTGAATATGAGGGGAAATGATGGAAGAGGCTGGTTTTACACTGACCGTAGAGATCAAGAGGGGAGTAGTTGAATGCTCCAATTAGTATTGCCAGAAACTGGACATGGTACAAAGCAATGGGTCAAATAATGTTACTACTGTTTGCAATCATTCAGATATGAACTCTGATATTTGGAGAACAAAATCATCAGAAATTTGAACTAAAAAATAATTTAAATGTTAGATGAATTTTTTGTTTTGCTAGAAATTTTTCAGCTACATCAATATTTGAAAGCTACTAGAATCAATATCAGAGATCAAATTGCCAACATCTGTTGGATCATCAAAAAAGGAAGAGAGTTCCAGAAAAACATCTATTTCTGCTTTATTGACTATGCCAAAGCCTTTGACTGTGTGGATCACAAAAACTGTGGAAAATTCTGAAAGAGATGGGAATACCAGACCATCTGACCTGCCTCTTGAGAAACCTGTATATAGGTCAGCAAGCAACAGTTAAAACTGGACATGGAACAACAGACTGGTTCCAAATAGGAAAAGGAGTACGCCAAGGCTGTATATTGTCACCCTGCTTATTTAACTTCTATGGAGAGTACATCATGAGAAACACTGGGCTGGAAGAAGCACAAGCTGGAATCAAGATTGCCAGGAGAAATATCAATAACCTCAGATATGCAGATGACACCACCCTTATGGCAGAAAGTGAAGAAGAATAAAGAGCCTCTTGATGAAAGCGAAAGAGGAGAGTGAAAAATTTGGCTTAAAGCTCAACATTCAGAAAACGAAGATCATGGCATCTGGTCCCATCACTTCATGGCAAATAGATGGGGAAACAGTGGATGACTTTATTTTTGGGGGCTCCAAAATCACTGCAGATGGTGATTGGAGCCATGAAATTAAAAGACACTTACTCCTTGGGTGGAAAGTTATGACCAACCTAGATAGCATATTGAAAAGCAGAGACATTACTTTGCCAACAAAGGTCCATCTAGTCAAGGCTATTGTTTTTCCAGTGGTCATGTATGGATGTGAGAGTTGGACTGTGAAGAAAGCTGAGTGCCAAAGAATTGATGCTTTTGAACTGTGGTTTTGGAGAAGACTCTTGAGAGTCCCTTGGACTGCAAGGAGATCCAACTAGTCCATTCTAAAGGAGATCAGCCCTGGGTGTTCTTTGGAAGGAATGATGCTAAAGCTGAAACTCCAATACTTTGGCCACCTCATGCGAAGAGTTGACTCATTGGAAAAGACCCTGATGCTGGGAGGGATTGGGGGCAGGAGGAGAAGGGGACGACAGAGGATGAGATGGCTGGATGGCATCACTGACTCGATGGACATGAGTTTGAGTAAACTCCAGGAGTTGGTGATAGACAGGAAAGCCTGGCATGCTGCGATTCATGGGGTCGCAAAGAGTCAGACACGACTGAGCAATTGAGCTGAGCTGAACTGAGAATCAATACCTAAGACATAAAGACATGAACTGTGGAATAAATAAATAAATAAATATTTAAATATTATAAATTTATTTATAATAAATAAATTTGTGGAATTTATTGTAAAATGAGATTTTATGAATTTCTGCTAATTTTTATATTTAAAATGTTACCTATTTATTTATATGTTACTTCACATGAGAGAAACATTTTAAAATTAAAATGAATAAAAATTAGTGCTCAGTCAACCACAAGCAAAGAAATAGAAATATTTTATCATAACTGTTATTGGACATGAATAAGCAAAGATTTATTTTGACTAAATTATTTACAAGATTGCACAAAGTAGAACTTGAAAACAAAAACTGAAACATTATTATTCATTACTGTGATAGATGAATATGCAAATAAAAATATTTTTTCCTTTTTTCCAAAAAATATATAATGTGATAAAGCATATAATTACATTTTTACTTCATTGTTCTGCAATAATTATCTTGTATCTTGCTTATTCACTTTAAATTGGTATAACTATATATACAAACCTAATAAACTCTTTTTCACTGTGTTTCTTTTGTGGCATTATTATATTATTAGGTATCTTTCATTAGCTATATTTCAGGATTATTATTGAAAATAACTTTGTTGGAGGGGATGTCCCCTGCTCCTGGGACTTCTCTGGCTGTCCAGTGGTTAAGACTTCGCCTTCCAATGCAGGGGCTGCAGGTTCAATCCCTGGTTGGGGAGCTAAGCCTTGCAGCCAAAGCATAAGACTAAGCAATATTGTAACAAATTCAATAAAGACTTCAAAATGGTCCATATAAAAAAATCTTCTTTAAAAAATGATCTACTTGAGGTGGTTTTTTTTTTTAAAGAACATTTCCTTTATTTTTATTTATTAATTTTGGCTGTGCTGCATGGCATGTGGGATCTTAGTTCCTCAACCAAGGATTGAATCCACACCCCCTGCAGTGGAAGTGTGGAGCCTTAACCACTGGACCACCAGGGTGCTCCAGCTGTTTAATGTGCCTCGTACATCCCCATCTGGTTGATCAAGGTATGTAACTGACCCCAACTGGAGGCCAATCAGTCCTCCCGGGTCTGAGAACTGTGGGCCTGAGGGGCAGGGGCTTTAGAGACCACAGTTCTGGGTTGGGTTATGGATGGCGCCGTGGGAACTTCTGCTGTGGAACCTGAGAGCTGCCCCACTTCTGTCTTTCCCACAGCCTCCTTGAATCATGTGAGAGACCCCAGAATCATTCCAGTAACCTCCCCTGCACCCCTAGAGCCAGAATCAGTGTCTACTCCTACGAGAACTGCTTTTACACAGGGATGGCCCCAGGGTAGAGGGAAGGAGAGATAGGAGAGGCACTCTAAGCCAAAACCCACCCCTGCTCCCTCTGCAGGCAGAATCTGTGAGCCACACAGGCAGTGCATGCTGGGAAAGGGAGGAAGGACAGGGATGCAGACTGGCGCCTGAGGGGAAGGATGCCTGCATCCCGGACAGCCTCGCTCCCCTTCTCTCTGCAGCCCCCGGCCCAGGTCTATGTGCCAGCCTCTAAGGATGTGAATTGTACCCTACTAAAGAGGTGACAGTCGGCCATCTGTATGTCTTTACTGGAGAATTTCTATTGAGGTCTTCTGCCCACTTTTTTGACTAGGCTGTGTGGTGGTGTTTTTTTTTTCCTTAATATTGAGCTGCATGAGCTGTGTGTATATATGTTGGAGATTAATCCCTTGTCAGCAACTATAATCCACTTTAAAAAATACACAAAAAGACTTTAATTTTTAAAAAAGGTGAGAGTGATATCATTTCCTAGGGTGGCCACTGACAATTGGAAGTGTGTAACCCTGGACTTTAAGATTACACCTAAAGTCCAGGATTACACATTAGATATGAGTTGTGGACATCCACAGAGCTGTCTGCCCAGCATAATCTTTAGTAAGACAAGAATGTCCTGATGTTTGCTTTAGCCCATGCCTCTGGCCATAGCCAGCCTCTTCAGGGCTAGGCCCTGACTCCTGCTGAACCTAGGAATGTCTTCCCTGGAAATCTTTAACCAGGACTGAGAAAGTCAAGGTCAGACTCCCTTCTGCAGGCGAAGTTCTTGCTGATCTTGTTTCTGGAAAGCCAGACTGCAGCTGCAGTGAGAAAGGCAGAGATAAACAGGCAAAGGAATCATAGAGTCAGGTGGCATTTGAGTCTCTTATTCCAGCCATAGCTGCGCCCTCCTCATGGTTTGGTTGTTTTACACGTCTTAGGATTTGGGGAGTAATGAATTCCTCTTCTTGCTAACTGAGGCGAGGTTCTGATATTTGTCATCAAAATTTTACAGGATGGGTGAGCCTCGCATGTGCTGGTTTCTTTTTCAAACACAAAAGCAGCGTTGAGAAGGTAGAAAGCAAGAGCGGCCCTCACACTCATGCACCTACCAGCTGTGACTTGCGGTTTACATACCTGCAGCTCCATGCTTGACCTTTTGAGGCTGAGCTGTGTCTTGTTTCAAGATGCCACCCACACCTGGGGAAGGGGCGGCAGTAGGCAGGGAGCATCATCAGGATGGATGCGGATGGCTGCAGTCAGCTGCAGCTCCCAGCACTGGGGTTCTGCCGTGCCTGTCTGCTCTCTCTGCTGGGTTTCTGCTCTTTTACCTCCCTCAGAAAGAAGCCCCTCTTCTCTATCCTGATCTCATGGAGGGAGAAGATTAGTCTCCAGGGAGCTCTCTCCTCAGGTCAGGAGGAGAAGGAAGGAGGCTGACATTTAATACATAAGATGCTCAGGGTTTTGCAGGTGGCTCAGTGGTAAAGAATCTGCCTGTTATTGTGGGAGTCACGGGTTTGATCCCTGGGTCAGAAAAATCCCCTGAAGGAGGAAATGGCAACCCACTCCAGTATTCTCGCCTGGAAAAGTCCATGGACAGAGGTCCTTGGCAGGCTACAGTCCATGGTGTTACAAAGAGTAGAACATAACTAAGTGACTGAGCATCAGCACCACCACCTACGGTGTGCTTGTTTGTAGGACATCTCATAGAATCCTGACAGCACCATGTGAGGCAGGTACTGTTATCCTCATTTTACACGACAGCCGACCAGAGTTCCTCCTCCTTCTCCTTGTGTCTGCAAATAGCACACATCACTCTCTCCTCATCTCACTCCTCTTTTGTTGTTGTTGTTTTTTGGCCTAGTTTCCCACATAAGAGGCAGCATCAATTGAAAGCCAGCTACTGCTGGGTCCTGAAGACAAGACGCCAAGCAAAGACTATTTTCATACTAAACCTGGTTCCCTGGTGGGTACACAAATTGTGGCCTGCTAAAATAGAAACTCTGGCAAAAATGTCTCCGATCTGCTTAGATGTGCATCAGATTAGGAGCTAGCCTGGCAGATAAGCCAACTGACTGTTTCCAATGAGCTGGAAACAAAATTCCTTTTAAAGCTACCAGCCATTGGCCCAGAGTCATCAACACAACTAGAAACATGGGGCCCCCAAACAAAACTTCCTTCTGTCTTCAATTCATTTCAACCCTACCCTCTCTGCCATTTTCCCTTATTCTGTGCCAGCCCCTGCCACCTGGGGCCACTGCCTTTACCCATGCACATGTGCATTTATTAACAGTAATGGGAAGCAGTGATCAAACCTAGATCTGGGTCAATGGTCCCTGCCCTCAGAAACCTGCCCTCAGGAAGAAGAGATGGACATAATTCTTTTACTTTTCTTTGCATTGTGACATTCTCTCTCCAACCCATGTGCCTTTCCTCAATCAATCGAGGAGTCACTAGACCAATTTCTACAGCCTCCATCAACGAAAATTGATTGCTATTTGCAACCTCAAATGCCACAGAGGACCAGGCAGATAGTAACAAAGATAGCTGACATTTTATCAAACGTGATGGCTTGCCTCTGAGCCTCCGTGTATGCTGTTCCCTCTGCCTGCACACTCTTCCCCTCAGAACTCCACATGGCTCCCTCCTCACTTCCCTCCAGTCTTTCCTAGAGGGCTGTCTTCTCAGGGACGCTTCCCTGACTCTCCTTTCTGAGTTGCTCCTCCAGCATTCGCCACTGCCTTCTCTGCTTTCTCTTCCTCTGCACCGTTAGTCTCTATGTTTACTGTACAGTCTGCTCTTGGGTTTATTGTCTGCCCCCCATCCTCCCGCTTTAAGTGCCAAAGGGCAGAGATTAGTCTGCTTTGTCCCCTGCTGTGTACCCAGGCCCTAAAAACACCTGGCCCTTAGTAGGTGCCCAGGAAATATTCATTGTAATTCCAAGGCCAGGCACTATGCTTGGGTGTATCAACTCACTTAATCCTGAAAACAAACCTATGAGGGACTTCCCTGGTGGGCCAGTGGTTGAGAGTCTGCTTGCCAAGGCCAGGGAGGGGTACAGGTTCTACCCCTGGTCCAGGAGGATCCCACATATCACGGGGCAACTGAGCTTGTGCACCACCTAGAACCAGTGCTCGGCACCAAGAAAAGCCACCACATTAAGAAGCCCGTGCACCAAGACTAGAGAGTATCCCCTGCTTGCTGCAACTAGGGAAAGGCCACAGGCAGCAGACCAGACCCAGTGCAGCCAAAAAGAAATAAAGAAGTAAATAAATTTTTAAAAATAAAACAAACAAACAAAAAAACCCCTATGGGATAGGTGCCATTTGTTGCTGCTACTGTTATTGTTATTATTATTATGTTCATTTTATAGATGACAAGGCTAGAGTACAGAAAGGCAAAAGTACACAGCTAATTAGGGGTGGATCCAGTACTCAGACCCAGCAGTGAATTCATGCTCCCAACCACTTCACTGCCTCTGACACACTCTGTGTGACATGACAGGAGATGGTGGGAACTGTGACTACTAGAAAATGCTTACCATGCCCAAAAACGTTCCTTTTTTTTTTTTAATTCCTGTTCTGGAGCAAAAAAAGAATTGGTTGCCTTATTTAGCCTCTAGGCCACCAGTTGGATCAGGATCAACCTAAAGTAGAAATTGCAGGCAAAAATAGGCTTTTATTGGGTTAGGAGGAATAGAGATTTAAGAAAAGATTGTCCAGCCAGACCTTGGGTGTTGAGGAATCCATGGGTGTTGTTCTCTCTCTCTCATTTTTTTTTTTTTTTTTTTGGCAATTTGCCCTTTGACAAAAGGGTCTAAGCTAAGGAGGGTTTGGTATAGCTATTTGAGCAGTCTTTTTGTGACCCAGTGGGACCCTTCCTGAAGAGCTGATTTCAGGGGCCATTCAAATGACAGGCAGGCTGCTGACTGTCACAGGCTGGCCTCCCACAATGGCAGCAGCTTCACAGAAGAAGGACCCAGCCCCAGAGTCATGGACATGAGTGTTGTCTTGGCACTGCCAAGGCATTAATTAAGCCACTTTCCACTGTGTCCTCCTAGACAGCCCCAGAGTTTCTTTGATGGTTGGGCAATACAAGGATTAGAAACAGCTTGCTTCCCTGATGGCTCAAATGGTAAAGAACCCACCTGCAATGTAGGAGACCTGGGTTCGATCTCTGGGTTGGGAAGATTCCCTGGAGAAGGGAATGGCTACCCCCTCCAGTATTCTTGCCTGGAGAATTCCATGGACAGAGGAGCCTGGTGGACTATAGTCCATGGGGCCACAGAGTCAGACATGACCTAGCTACTAATACACACACACCAGCTTGCTTCAGGCCCCAGTCATCTCATACTAGAGGGTTCAGTTCAAGTGGCCCAGGAATTAGAATGCCACTCAAAGCCTTCAGAAATGCCTTCATACAATAATATTCAGAAGTCACAAATATTTGTTGAATAGTGTAGGCCACATGGATGTCATATTCTTTTCCCAAACTGTAGAAAAGATAAAAAGGAATTTTTCTCTTTCATGAGGCAGCTCGAATCAAATAATAACCTACTCAGTCTCTCCATGCAACTAAAATCGGCTATGTGCATAGTCATTTCAGCGGTGTGTGACTCTTTGCGACCCTATGGACTGTAACCACCAGGCTCCTCTGTCCATGGTATTCTCCAGGCAAGAATATTGGAGTATGTCGCCATGCCCTCCTCTAGATGTTCTCAATTCTTTTAATAATCACTAAGTGATTCCAGCAATGTGCTCTGGAGTGACCCTAATGGTTAGAAGACAGGTATACTCCCAAACAATGAGATAAGCGCAGCTGTGTGGGCTTAAAGGTAGAATAATACAGAAGAGGCGGGGTTTCCCTGGTGGTCTAGTTGTTACGCATCTGCATGCCAATGCAAGGGACAGGGGTTCAATTCCTGGTCCAAGAAGCCCACGTACCATAACTACTGAGCCTACGCACTTAAGCCAGTGGTCCACAACAAGAGAAGCCACCACAAGGAAGAGTAACCCGGCTCTCCGCAACTAGCGAAAGCCCATTCGCAGCAACAAAGAGCTCTAGAAGGATTAAGTGAGTGCAGGCAAGTTAGAACTATACCTATTGTGTCAGCAGAGTACTCGCTTGGATTTTATATAAAGAAAAGGTATACAAAAGTACTTTGCAAACTCTAAAGGCCAATGAGTTATTGCAGTTTTAGTTACATGTAAGCTCCATGATGAATTGTGTCTATTTCCTCCACGACTGCACCTCTGGAGCCCCATCCTGGACCATAGTAGGCATGCAGGCTATTTGTGGCAGAGATGGACAAATGCTTGCTCAGGAGGAGATACAAGCTGAGAACTCAGGGGATCAGGACTGGAAGCCACTGCCCTCGCCCTCCCCACGTCCCCCCTCCCAAGAAACCAGGTTGCGGGGGCAGGGATGTAACCCTGGCTATCTCTTCAGAGCTCACCTCAACTCCCAGACCTAACCCGCCCAGAGCCCTCTCTGGTCGGCTGTGGGCTGCGTGATGCATGAGTGTCCCGGATCCATCCAAGCCCATTCCAGTCACCACCTCCAGGCAGGGGCTATTTTGGATCTGAGGGTGTCAGCAGCATAAAAGGACCGTCATGGAAGTTGTGGCCGAGACACGGGCAGAGCATGCCCGGTTCTCTCCCCATGTCTAAACTGGAGCCTGAAATAGCTGTGGGGCTAAAGAGAATCTCAGAATAGCTTTTGGCTTCACCACAATTCCAGGCCGAGCACAACACTTACCCAACTGGGGCCAAATAGGCAGTTTGCACAAGCAGCGGGCAGCGTGGGAAAGTGCTTGGGGGAGAAAAATGAAAATCACAATGCAAAACCCAGGCTTGCCTTGTTTGGGGAAGAGTGACAGCATCTTCAGTGACTCCAACGGTACAGCCAATGGATGGTGACCATTGCACCAGGTCATGCAGCCACCAGTATGGTGCTTCGTGCTAGGGAGCCCCAGAGTGGGGGCTTCTAAACATCGTGGGCCTTCAAAGGGTCACCTCACTAGGCTGTGACCTGCCCTGGCTGTGATGTAGAGGGGACATAGGTCACCAAGTGCCACGGTGGCAGGTATGGGGCCATGACTCTAAAGACATCATCCAATTAAATTCTCACACAAGACTGTGAATGTGCTATCATTCCTATTTTACAGGCGAGAGCGCCGAGACTTACAGGCATTAGGACATTTTGCTCACTTGGTAAATGACAGAACTGGGATTTGAATGCTGCTCTATGATTGCTTCTTGGCAGGAAAGCTATGACAAACCTAAACAGTGTATTAAAAAGCAGAGACATCACTTTGCCAACAAAGGTCTGTATAGTCAAAGCTATGGTTTTTCCAGGAGTCATGTACGGATGTGAGAGCAGGACCACAGAGAAAGCAGAGAACCAAGGAACTGACACTTTCACGCTGTGGCATCGGAGAAAACTCTCGAGAGTCCCTTGGCCAGCAAGATCGAATCAGCTGATCTTAAAGGAAATCAACCCTGAATGCTCTTTGGAAGGACTGATGCTGAAGCTGAAGCTCCAATAATTTGACCACCTGATGTAAAGAGCCAATTCATTGGAAAAGACCCTGATGCTGGGAAAGATTGAAGGCAGAAGGAGAAGAGGGCGACAGAGGATGAGATGGTTAGATAGCATCACTGACTCAATGGACATGAATTTGAGCAAACTTCAAGAGATGGTGAGGGACAGGGAAGGCTGGTGTGCTCCAGTCCATGGGGTCAAAAACTTCAGGAGATGGTGAGGGACAGGGAAGGCTGGTGTGCTCCAGTCCATGGGGTCAAAAACTTCAGGAGATGGTGAGGGACAGGGAAGCCTGTTGTGTTCCAGTCCATGGGGTCGCAGAGTCAGACACGACTTGGCAACTGAACAACTGTGTGGTTTCAGTACATTTTAGCAGAGGCTGCACCAATGCGCAGGACTCTGACCTCTTGAAAGAGGACAGGGTGGTGGCGAGGACAGGATTCCAGCCCTCAGGTGTTGGAGAACTGTCTCCTGCAGCTCTGGGAATGCTGGTGGCAGCATGAAGGCCTGCACCAATGCTTGAACAAGACAGAGATGGGGCTCATGGGGCAGATGGCCCCTCTCCAGCATCCCTGAGAGGTAGGAAGTGCAGGCAGACGGGGTCAGAAGGAGATCAGAGGAAACCAGGAGGCCGCCCATCCCCTGCTGGGCTGGCACTGCTTGCTGCTTCTGCCTGTGGAGTCCTTTCAGTCTCATCACCACTCCAGGAGGTACCCCATCCCTGCCCAGGATCTGAGACCATTCCTCAAGAATAGACACTGTGCCAGTTTTCAACAGTAACCGTGCTACCCTCAACAATGACTGCGGGAAGCAAGGGAGCAGGGATTGGCAGAGAGAGAGCTCAAACTTAACCATGATCTAGGTTATCCCAGCCCCCAAGCCTGTGACACTCAGCGCAACCAATGCATCAACATCTGCTGTCGTTATCCTCTTTCCTCTCAGGCAGAGACTCACCTCTAGAAAGGTGCTGGAAAGGCTGGGACTCTAGGCAAGGTGTGGCTCAGAGGTTAAAGTGTCTGCCTGGAATGCAGGAGATCCAGGTTTGATCCCTGGGTTGGGAAGATCCCCTGGGGAAGGAAATGGCAACCCACTCTAGTACTCTTGCCTGGAGAATCCCAGGGAGGGAGGAGCCTGGTAGGCTACCATCCATGGGGTCACAAAGAGTTGGACGTGACTGAGTGACTTCACTTTTCTTTCTAGGCAAGGTGTGGAGAAGGAGCCCACCACCAGGGGGCTGTGTGGAGCATAGTCTCCATCTGCCATCCCACCAAGGCCTTTTCCCTTTCTCAAAACCTCACGACCGAACAGCCACCGTGGAGGTAGTCCAGGGGATCCACAAGCTTCGCATGGAGAACCTTAACACGTGTTTTTTCATATAAAGTGTAGCGTATTCTGAATCCTCCAATGACACTTAGCACTTAGGACCGCACTTAGAGGCTGTCCTTGACGTTTACCAATATGCAGCAGCACTTTACCTGGCATAAACAAACGGATAAAGAATGGAGGCAGAGGCAGCATGGAAATAGTGTGTTTGTTCTGGGTGAAGGCCCTGGGATACCGCTACACCGAGGTGAGGGGCTGGCATGCAGTTTAGGGCAAGCCAGGTGCCAAAGAACCTGAACCATGGCCATCAATCAATCGTCCCACCAGAGCAATGGAGTTCTGGCAAAACCTCATCCTCCATTCCATTGCATTCGACACTTTATTGGTTGTATTCTTTTGATGCTATTCAACCTGTACACTTACTTTAGTTTTAGGGTTGTATAATTTAGTAGTTAATATCTAGTTTTCATACATGTGCATATTTAAGTAACATGATGAAGATTAAGTGGGCACAGATAGACAGTGAACCTTTTTTCTTAGGATGAGATGGGAAGGCTGCAGTGTGAAGCTAGGATGCTTCTGGAGGAGATACAGGGCACTGATGCCAGGTGAGGATTTGGGGACTTGGGATGAGAAGGACTGGGTTCCAGTCTGCAGCTGCCACTTCTCAGGGCTGTGATTTCCTTGACATGTTGGCTTCTGCTTCTAAATTCAGGCTGCTCGGTGAGCTTCCCTGCTCCCCGCAGCTGGAAGGTCGGGCAGGAGAAGATGCTGCTGGGGGATGAGAGGGTGTCCCAGTGGGAAACAGCCTTGGACAGCACAGAACCTGCCTGACAGACAGACCTGACCTGTCTGGCTCTTGCCAGCTCCCAGCACCCTCCTCCAGTTAAGCCATCCGTCACTCTCCAGCGAGTCCATTAGTAGGGGTAAAGGGCAATTAAGCACCAGAGCATAGCAAGCCCTTCCTGGAAAGAAGCCAAATTGGCCCACACTCGCCTGGACTGTCCTTTCCCATCAGTATACCCAGAGTACACAAATCCCTCAGACCAGTGATTCTCAACGTGAGGCTAGAAATAGGAGACCCTCCTTCTCTTCAAGGGAGAGAATAGGGCCAGCACCACCTAAAGGAAATTTCTGAAGTCCCTGGGACCTCATCTTTCCAGGACAAGGTTCCTTCTGCCACTGGGAAGGTCAATAACAGTCAGCCTTTTAAGGGTTTCCCTGGTTGTCCAGTGGTTAAAAAACTTGCAGTGCAAGGGACACCTGTTCAATCCCTGGTCTGGGAAGATCCCACATGCCAAGAGGCAGCTAAGCCTATGTGCCTCAACTACTGAGCCCATGAGCAACAGCTTCTGAAGCCAATGCACTCTAGAACCCATGCTCTGCAGCAAGAGAAGCCACTTCACTGAGAGGCCCACACGCTGCAGCTAAAGAGTAGCCCCTACTCTCCCTCATGCAGCAATGAAGACTCAGCACAGCCCCTACTCTCCCTCATGCAGCAACAAAGACAGCACAGCCAAAGATAAAAAATAAATATTAAAAAATAATAGCATTTCAAAGTAAGCCTTTAGTTTATAAAAGATATTCACATGTTATTTTATAATCAGGATAAAGAACTTCCAATTTCCCCATCTCATTTAATTTTTTTAATGTTCTTTCTCAAGGCTTTATCAAGTATAGTAGAAAAGCTTTTGCATGTATATATATATATAAATAGTATATATAATATATATGTTTTAGAAAACTTATGAATTTTTGCCTAACCAAAAAGTTTATGACATTTTGATTCTAGTTGCTTGACTTAGTATGAATAGAATGCTAGATTTCTCATTTTTAAAATACAGATATACAACAAGCAGCAAAGGTTTACTGTGTAGTACAGGGAACTATAGTTGATGCCTTGTAATAACCTATAATGGAAAATAATCTGAAAGATAATATATATGTATATGTTGACTAAATTACCTTGCTGTGCACCTGAAACGTAAGTCAACTATACTTCAATAAAATACATATATTAAAAAAATTTTTTTAAAGAACTCTGAGAGAAAGAACCCAAGCCACAGAGGTTAATAATGTACCTGAAAACACAGTTATAAAGTGGACATACGTGAGTATGTGCTAAGCTGCTTCAGTCGTGTCTAACTCCTTGAGACCCCATGGACGATAGCCCGCCAGGCTCCTCTGTCCGTGGGATTCTCTGGGCAAGAATACTGGAGTGGTTTGTCATTTCCTACTCCAGGGGATCTTCCTGATCCAGGGATCAAACCAAGTCCACTTGCATCTCCTGCACTGGCAGGAAGGTTCTTTACAACTAGTACCACCTGGGAAGCCCAGAGCCCAACTTATTCTGCCACAATTCAGCAAGCAGAGCAAGCCCCTCTTCCTTCCTGAGGCAGGCTCAGGCGATGCAAGGGAAAGACCAGGGCTGCTGCGCTCATCTATCTCCCTCCTCAGGAAAAACACCAAGCAGCTGCTAACCTTCCTTGGATAACCTGTGCTGTCCTCAACTGCCACGCAGACTGCAGCGGAGGCCTGGCACCTGGCCCAGCAAGCTAGGTCCATCTGGAGCCTCAGAGTCTTTACCTGTGAGCTCCCTTTCACCTTCAGTGGCATCTGGCTTTGGAGGGCCGATGCAAGCTTCCTATCTCACATCCACGCATCTTAAGGGATCCACTGATGGGCTCAGAAGGGGGAGCCGTGTATGTAGACTAGCGTGTGCACTGTTTTCTAGGAGGATGGTCCAGTTTTCACGACATTCTGGAGCAGGGCCCAAAATTTCCAAATGATTAAGAGCCACTGTGTTCCCAAAGTCGAAGGAACTGGGATGTTTTGTCTGGAGATTTGTTCTCATAAATTTGAAAGGCAATCATGTGAAAGGAACTAAAGAGCCTCTTGATGAAGGTGAAAGAGGAGAGTTAAAAAGCTGGCTTAAAGCTCAACATTCAAAAAACTAAGATCACAGCATCCGGTCCCATCACTTCATGGCAAATAGATGGGGAAACAATGGAAACAGGGACAGACTTTATTTTCTTAGGCTCCAAAATCACTGCAGATGGTGACTGCAGCCATGAAATGAAAAGACACTTTTTCCTTGGAAGAAAAACTATGACAAACCTAGACAGCATGCTAAAATGCAGAGACATTTCTTTGCCAACAAAGGTCAGTCTAGTCAAAGCTATGTCATGTACGGATGTGAGAGGTGAACCATAAAGAAGACTAAATGCCAAAGAATTGATGCTTTTGAACTGTGGTGTTGGAGAAGACCCTTGAGAGTCCCTTGGACTGCAAGGAGATCAAGCCAGTCAATGCTAAAGGAGATCAACCCAGTCAATCCTAAAGCAAATCAATCCTGAATATTCACTGGAAGGACTGATGTTGATGCTCAAGTTCCAATAATTTGGCCACATGATGCAAAGAGCCAACTCACTGGTAAAGAGCCTGATGCTGGGAAAGATTGAAGGCAATAGGAGAAGGGGGCGACAGAGGATGAGATGGTTGGATGGCATCACTGACTCAATGAACATGAGTTTGAGCAAGCTCTGGGAGATGGTGAAGGACAGGGAAGCCTGGTGTGTTGCAGCCCATGGGGTCACAAAGAGTCAGACATGACTGAGCGACTGAACAGCAATGTGTGAAAGAAGGTGAGTATTGTGTGACTTACCAGGAAGGAACGGAAACCAATGGTACAATCTCTGGGAGGCCATTTCAGCTCACTATAAAGACCAATTAGCTGAGTGATGGAAAATAAAACAATTGCCCAAAACGGTGGGTTCCTTATCACTGAGGTGTTCAATCAGTGGTTGGCCATGGTATTGGGGTACGAGATAGACTGATGGCCTTGAGGGTCTGGTCCAGCTCTTGACTGGACTGAAGCAAGGTGTGGCTTCTGATGCTGCTCAGATGAAAAGGTGAGGAAAGAGAAAAAGTTGAGTTGCACCTCTGAATTGTAGAAAGAGACCCAAGGTATGGGAAGCTATTTGAATGTATTGCTTGTTGGCCTTTTTAATGCCCCTTAGTGGAAGAGGACATCCTCAACAGGATTGTAGAACCTCAGAGCTCAAGTCTGCTAGGGCTGGGCAGAGGCTGGACATTTCCGACTTTATCCTGCTGACATGCACTGGATTGGATCTATGCCCTGGTACCTGGGAACCACAGAATCTGTCTTTGTTTGTGCTCTCATTTATTTATTTTTAAATATTTATTTCCTTGGCTGTGCTGGGTTTAATTAAGGTCCCTGCCCCACGTGGGATCTTCCACCTTTCAGCATGCGGAATCTTTTTAGTTGTGGCATTTGAGCACTTAGTTGCAGCATGTAGGATCTAGTTCCCTGAGCAGGGATCGAACCCAGGCCCACTGCATTGGGAATGCAGAGTCTTAGCCAGTGGACCACCCAGGAATTCCCTGTTTGAACTCATTTAGGCAGCTTTTCTCAACTATATTCTCTGTGATATGTGAAATGCTTACAGATCTCCAAAAATTATTTTTGAAATACAGGCAAGAAAAACATTAATTATGTTCATGCAATTTTTATAGGTTAACTAATTTAAAATTTTTTTTCCTATGAAAGTTCATTTTTTTTCTTTTTTTTAAATTTAACTTTTTATGTTGTATTGGTCTTCCCTGGTGGCTCAGATGGTAAAGAGTCTGCCAGCAATGCAGGAGACCCAGGTTCAATCACTGGTATAGCCGATTAATAAACAATGTTGTGGTAATTTCAGGTGAACAGGGAAGGGCCTCAGCCATACATACACATGTATCCATTCTCCCCAGACACCCCTCCCATTCAGGCTATAGGTTAACTATTTTTAAGAAAAGCACACCATATGGAAAATGCCCTTCTCCTAGAAGACTTGATATTGGAGTTTCCAGAAACAGTACTGATCCAGCGTTTACCACCTTAGGTCATGTTAACAGGTGGCTTATAGTCGATAATTACTGACACAGCTTATGTATCTTGCCTTCTAATCTGAACACATATTTTCCATTTAGTCAATATTCAATGCATATATGCTTTTTGGTTCCATAGACCTTTGTTTCCTATGGAACTGTAGTTTAAAGGAAGAAGATTTTACATGAAATCTTTTACAGAGTTATATGGTTCTCAATCTGCCTGAATCAAATAAGCAAACAGACGTTAACACTTCAAAGCGAAGGCAAACAGTCACCTTCTTTGATTTCTAGAAAAAATGGAGGCGAGCTGCTGTGGATGAAACAATGGTTTGGGAGCAGCCTAATCAGGATTATCGCAGAACTATCACAAACTTGTTTCCCAGGGGCAAACACTGTACCTCTTATCCCGGTTTTCCTTATTTGTGGAGCGGCCACACCCTCGCTGGCCACCTGGAGATAGCCGGCTGATTTCCAACAGTCGAATGTGTCCTCGTGGGCTGAGGAGCCCTGCGGGCAAAACAGAGTTCGCCTCCAGCTGAGCACCTCAGCTCAAAGAGCAGCCTGGCCGGCCTTCCCCCAGGGGACCTCTGAGTGGGTCAGGAACCAGACTGTTTTCCTGGTTATTCCCGCTGGGCTGAGCCAGCTTGGTGGAGGGGACCCCAAACAGGAGAACCTGACCTGGTCGGAGGAGCTGTGTGATGTAAGAAAAGAGGGGCCCGGTGTGGGAGCCAATGCCAGCCAATAGCCCCTGCATTTCCTAAAGAAGGTGAAGCTGGAGGGCTGCCCCCCAGCCGCTACCACCCCAGACTAGACGGAGCAGTGGCTGTCAGTCCAGCAGGAAGGGCTCAGGCCCTTGTAAGAGGCATTTGAAAGCACAAGACACCTGGCCAGGGGACCAAAGTCTGTGAACAGAGCCCCGGAGGAGGCCAAGGCAGGGAAGGACTGCCAGCTTCCCTGCCTTTTCTGGGCAGGATCTTATGTCCTGAAGCTCACAAGGCCTCTGTCTTCTTGAAGAACTGCAGCTCTTGAAGGGGAAACCAGTTTTGCTTGTGCCACTGGCCAATATCCATCGGTCCCAGATGGCCTGGTTGGGCAATGCCTCAGCCTGTTTGCCTCTCCTAACAACCCTGCAGTGAAATGAGCTAACCTGGCTTTGCTATTGGAGAATGGCTCAAGGTCACTGAGCTCTGAAGAGGCCCCCTGAGGGTTTGCAACTGGATCTTCTAACTCCAAAGTCCAATCTCTTTCCAATATTCCCACCACCTTACCCACATACCCCAGAAAGGCCTGAATGCACCCTCCCTTCATAAAGGAGATCATGGTTTACAAACTACTTTGTAAATCCTGGCATCCTTTTGTGAGATGTACCATTGATTTATATGTAAGACAGACAAACTTGGGGTACTCAGAGAGGTTAAATGGCTGGGTCAGAGTCACACAGCAAAGCTAGGGTTCAGTTTGAGTGTGTTCACCTGCTCTCAAGAATTCTGAAGACGGTAAAGGGTCTAACCAGCCCCACTCCCTGCCTTGCTTTATGTGACCCAGCTTTCTGTTTTGAGGGGAAGCAGCTTATTTCCAAAAGGCAAAAAGGGAAGCAAAGTCAATATGACGTCTGGGAGCCTGAGGAAGGACCCATGCGGGTCAGGCTCATCCTGACAGCTCACAAACACTGGCAGACATCTATGGTCTAAATAAAGCCCATGGCTCTTTCCAAAGTCTAAAGTCCATGAAAATGATTGTCCCTCCCAATGCCGTACCAAGGGTGAAAATCTTCCAATATCTCATTTTCTTAAAGGATAATACAAGCCCATGAGACCACTTAGCTTTATACAGAAAGTAAGCAAGAAACTACTTTGATTATTATTAAGTGGAAACAAAAGATGCTTAGCAAAGCAAAAGTGATTCACTAAAGCAACCCTACAGGGAAGTGACTCATGACTTCATATCTACAATTGTAGGGTAACAGAGGCAGCCCTGGATTTGGGGTCAGAAGACATGGGTTGGGTGATCTCCCACGTGCTTCAAGGGGATGGCGACGAGCACAGGACCAGCATGTGTCCTAGAGGGACAGGGGAGGCATCTCATTGTTTGCACCAAACACTCTGTTCATGACATCACCATGCCCTTTTTACCTTGTGGTATGATTTTCCGCCTACTTCACCACATGTCTTCTCATCAGCTCCACCGCCTGCCGCACTGGGGTGTTTAATGAATTTTTTTTCAAATTTATTATTTATTAATTTTGGGCTGTGCTGGGTCTTCACTGCTGTGTGGGCTTTTCTCAGGTTGCAGACAGCAGGGGCTACTCTCCAGCTGCGTCGCCGCTCAGGCTTCTCATTGCAGAAGCTTCTCTGGCTGCGGAGCACAGGCGCTAGGGTGCACAAACTCAGCGGCTTGGCTCCCAGGCTCTAGGGCACAGGTTCAATAGTCGTGGTGCAAGAGTTTAGTTGCTTCGCAGCACGTGGAATCTTTCCAGACTAGGGGTCAAGCCTGGGTCTCCTGCTTTGGCAGGTGGGTTCTTCATCACTGAGCCAGCAGGGAAGCCCTAATGAATGGTTTTTGAATGAATTAACAAGTCTGAGAAGCACAGTGCAAACTCTGGCGTTTTAACACAGATAATACATGAATCGAAATGCAAAGAAACTCATTTTCTAAGCCTCCTGATGACCCCAAACCTATGGGATGCAGCAAAAGCAGTTCTAAGAGGAAAGCTTATAGCAACACAATCCTATCTCAAGAAACCAGACCTCCCAAGACCCACTCTTCCCCTTCCTGGCGTCCACCCTGTGGTCCCACCATCCTGTCTGCTCCATGGCAGCCGTGTCCAGTGGTTTTCCTCCCTCAGGGATGATGGAGGAGGACAATTATGAAGGGAAGGGTCATGACACTGTGACTCTGGGGACAGGGCCAGCCCCTGCACGTTCCTTCTAACTGGCAGCCACCCGGGACTTTCCCCTTCACACTGGTTGTCTTGTGGCCTCAGGAGACTGTGGCCTAGAGCTGAGAGACAGCCAGGCGCCCTGCGCATCACTGTGCTCCAGGCAAAGATGGTTTATCTGAGGAAACAGAGACAAACAAACCCTGTGTCGAGACAGAGAAGAAAACAGCAAATGCCAGGAGAGGAAGCAGAGGCAGGGGCAGGGTGGAGCGAGAGGAAGTGTCTGCAGAGCACTCTGCTCTGGATGGTTGTCCTGAGTCTCGATATGGCTCAAGGTTACAAGTCTGGCAGGGCTGGAAGAGGCGACCGTACAGTCCACACTCTTGCGCCACAGATGGGGAACCCAAGGCCCAGAGAGGGGAGGGAGCTGCCCAAAGCTGCACAGCTGCATAGAGACAGGGCACGGCTGGGCTCACTGAGTTCATGGTCTGGAGTGTGTCTGGGGGCCTCGTCTTCACCTCCCCATATTGCCCCACCCAACCCCACCCACTCTGTTCTTGGTCACCAATAGAAAGGCAGTTTTTCTGGTGGCATTCTAGAAGTTTAAACCCAGTTGGAGCTTCCCAGGCGGCACTTACAATAAAGAACCCGCCTGCCAACGTGAGAGACGTAAGAGACACAGGTTCAATCCCTAGGTCAGGAAGATGCCCTGGAAAAAAGGCTTGGCAACCCGCTCCAGTATTCTTGCCTGGAGAATCTCATGGACAGAGGAGCCTGGCAGGCTACAGCCCATGGGGTCGCAGAGTCGGACATGACTAAAGCCACTGAGCATGCATGCAAAGTTTATCCTAATACAAAAGATGTGTCCAAAAATGTGTGCACCAATATTAGGGGGTTGTGACATGCAACTCGCACCAGCTGAATCCTGACCATGTTTTGGGGAAGACACAGGGAGGTGTGACCAGCCTCTGACTGCCCCCAGAGCACCTGAGGTCTTCCAGGAAGAGGCTGACAGAGCAGGGCAGCTGCACCCTGCACTGACCCGGCTGTGGGAGACCACTCCTAGCAGCAGTTTCCCGAAGGAGGAATTTGCTCGGGACACTAATTTAAAGCCCCTCCCCCGGCCCATCCCTCCTGCTCCTGAGTTTGATGGGAAAGGAAAGGACAAACGGAGACAAAAATCCGTGGGTTTCATTCCAGCTGTGCTGTACAACAGCTGTGTGACCTTAGGCAGACCCCTTCACCTCTCTGGGCCTCCATCTACTCACTTGTGGTGTGAAAAGTTGGCCTGTCTGAGCCCTGAGATCCTTCCAGCCCCTAGACTCTCTGACTCACACCAACTCAAAGACTTATCCATGCCTGCCCACGAGGGACTCTCTCCTTAAGTGACTTCCTCTGTGGCTCTGACCTCGGAGTTTTGATCACGGGAATCCTCACCCCTGGAGTGTGGAGATGAAGAATGACACCATCATTCAGAGAGAAAAATCTTTCTGTAAGGAGAAGATCCTGCCTTTCGCTTTCTCCCCTGCGTTTACCTAAGGAACACACAGTTGTCGTGGCTCCCAGCTAACCATTAAACCAACTTCCTCTGTGGGTGAAATATCAGCTTGTTTGTTTGTTTCAAATTTATTGAAGGATTATTTATACACTATCATGTGTAACATGGATAGTTGGTGGGTGAGAAGTTGCTGTTTAACACAGGGAGACCAATCTGAAAAAATTCGCTTTTATTTCCTCCCAAGGGCCTCAGTAAAGAAATCACTTGGTGTTCTGATGCTGAGGACATTCTGTATCTAGCTGTGTGTGCTCTTTGCCCCCATCACTGAAACTTTTCTTGGTACCCAAGATCTAGCTGCACTTTAACCTTGCATATTTGTCCTTGGTTTTGAAAGAAGGGGTGGGGGGTCCCTCCTCTATTCATGTGCAGGCTTCATTGCTCTCATGCACGCCTTGCACTGGCACAGCCGGTCCCCATGCAGTGTACAGCCTGGGCAACTGTCCATGGCAACCCTGGTGTTCAGAGTGTCATTCCTCAAACAAAAGTCTAGCTTCTCTTTACTTGTGACTTCTCAACCCTGACAGCTGAAATGGGAACCTTTAAGAACTGGATTCCTGGGAATTCTCTGGTGGTCTAGTGACTAAGACTCCGGTGCTCCCAAAGCAGGGGGCCCGGGTTCCATCCCTCGTCAGGGAACTAGATCCCACATGCCACAACTAAAGATCCCATGTGCCACAACTAAGGCCTGGCGCAGCCAGATACATAAATTTTTAAAAAATGTTTTTAAAAAGACCTGAATTCCTTGTACAAAGCCAAGTGGTTCATTTGGGATGGGTCATCAGCCTCTGCTTACCCAGCACCTGGAGCAGAAGAGAAATGGGTTTTGCGTAGCGCAGTACCAAATCTGCACAGCTCTTTCTCGAATACCGGGACTCACCTGGACTTGAACCCTCTTTCCCTTCTTTCCTTCTACCTCTATCACAGACGCTGTCTATCAGGGAGCTCTTGTTACAAAACTGTGAAATACCAAACAACCAGAATGCCCCAACGACACGATCAAGGCTCCTGGGGGCTGGGCTCAGGGCTGGTGCTCTGTCGCAGCTGCCTCAGTCTACAGACTGAAGTTCTGCCACGTGGAGCAGGAAATTCTGTGCTTTAAGTGGAGGAACCTCAGAGTTGCATGGCAAATGGCCTGGACACAGGATGGGTAAAGAATTGGGGCCTTGATGAGATTAATCTACGATACACCCAACTCTGTGTGGTCATCAGACACTCCGCTCCTGTGTCTTCAGCTGCTCCCTCTCTACTCAATCAGACCCCAAGCCAAAATATATTTAAATAGTCCTTGTCGTAAGACTAGTGCTTGCCAGGTGGCTCAGTGGTAAAGAATCCACCTGCTAATGCAGGAGAAATGGATTTGATCCCTGAGCTGAGTAGATCACCTGAAGGAAAAGATGGCAAGTCACTCCAGTATTTTTACTTGGAAAATCCCATGGACAGAGGAGCCTGGTGGGCTGCAGTCCACGGGTCACAAAGAGTCAGACACAACTGGGCACTGAGCAGGGTCTTCAGACAAAAGTATTATGTAGCCCCCTAAGCATCTATCGATTCATGGGGTTGCAAAGAGTCAGACATGACTGAGCCACTGAACTGATCTGAAGCATTTATCCGGAGAAGGCAGTGGCAACCCACTCCAGTGTTCTTGCCTGGAGAATCCCAAGGACAGTGGAGCCTGGTGGGCTGCCATCTATGGGGTCACACAGAGTCGGACACAACTGAAGCGACTTAGCAGCACCAGCAGCAAGCATTTATCACCTTGTGTCTCCCTGCCTCCATTCTTTAGGAAATTCTTTCCAAGAAGGAAAGAAATAAGGACATATGTATATAGTATAAAAAGAATATAAAATATAGAACGGTGCTGGTCATAACAGTGAAACTGGAGGTAATGTAAACCTCAAAAGAGGAGGAAGAATTCGGCAAACTGTTACATGTGGTGGGTGGATGTTCATTTATACTGACATTATAAATGATGGTTATAAAGACAATGCAAAAATATATTTTTAAAAACCCTGTGAAATCAAGTAAATTGAAAAAATAAAATTTAGGCCACACATACAAACCTATGTTAACAAAATAACCATAACATGTGAAACTGATGAAATTTGAATAAAGTCTGTGGATTTTACCAAAGCTAATTTCCTGGGTTTGATATTGTATTTATGTAGGACATTATTATTTGGGGAAACTGGTTGAAGTGTATTTGCGACTTCTCTGTTCTATTTTTTCAACCTCCCATGAATTTATAATTATTTCAGAACAAGAAGTTTTTTTTAAAAAAGCCCCAACAGTTACACAGAAAAAAAAAATAAAAATCCTGAAAAAAAAAAAAGGTTATATGTATTGTGTGGGTGGTTTTCTTCCTTTTTTTCTGAATTTTTTCCATTTCCATGTCATAATGCAGGGGAAATACCCACTGTATTTTTAAGAAAGAAATCCTAGATTTTCTCAGCTGGGCCTGTGCCCCTCCTGCCCCAGGCACAGTGGCTGGTGGCTGTCACGGCCCCACTGTTGCTCTTGCTCTTATTTGTCTCTGCCATCTGCCTCTAGATAGCATAGTCCCTGAGGCGGGGGTTGGGTCTCATCACCTTTGTGCATCTCTCTCTCCATCTTGTGCCCACCAGGGCTTCTTACAAATATGCTCAGTGTTCACCAATACGTGCTGAACCAAAAAACTCCCCAGGATCCCGGGGACCCAGAACCAATGTCAAGGTGTGTGGAAGCACAATTACTTTCAAAGGGCTCACAGTCTCCAGACAGGTGTTTGTGCATAACCCAACCCAGCAAAGCTCTGTGCAGGGTGGAGAGAGGATGGCAGGCATAGAGAGGAAGAGCCCGCTGAAACTTGCTTGCAGGGAGGGCTTCACGGAGGTGGCCACACTTGGCTCTGCCAAAGGGTGAGGAGTCAGCTGGCTGCTCAGAAGGGCATTTTCCAGACAAAAAGACGCCTTGGACAAAAACTTGGGGAAGTAGAAGACCCTGGGAGGCAGTGCGCAGACATCTGAATCCATCATTTTCATCCTGGGATATTTTAATTGGAACTATTTCTAATCAGAATTACATAAACACTAATGACTTTTTTGTTAAGAAAGTATTTTCCAGCATAAACTCTATTGAGCCAAGTTATTTTGTCAGTTTTTCTATCATCACGCACACGTGTTCAGTCGTGTCTGACTCTGTGACCCCATGGACTGTAGACCATCGGGCTGCTCTATCCAGGGGATTATCCAGTCAAGAACACTGGAGTGGGTTGCCATTTCTTACTCCAGAAGTGCTTCCTGACCTCTGATCAAACCCGAGTCTCTTGCATCTCTTGCCTTGGCAGGCAGCTTCTTCACCACTAGCGCCACTTACTCTGCAGTTAAATAGTTTCTGATTTTTCCTTATTTTTATCTTACCAGAATTATTTTTGCCATCTCTTCTATTTTCCCCCTTCTGCATTTGAACAGAAAAGGTTTCATTTATTCATTAGTCTACTTTGTTCATATAAAGTTGTACAGATTACTGATTAAAGCTTTTGCCATTATGAAGATATATATGCCTCTATTTCTATAAGCTTTGACTTTGCCGGGTCAAAGTGTATATAAATAAATATGGCCTAGGATTGTTAAACTGTTATTAATTTTTTGACCAAAAAATAATTTTACCAAGTATTATACCATATTTGCCATGTTTGCTTTTATTTTGGTTAGGTTTTTTGCTACCAGAAATATTTACTATAAATTGAGTAAACTCATGAGCATTTTTGTGCCTTAGATTCTCCACAACAAAACTGAATGAATTTGTGAGACACGCGGAGAGACCGACGAAGAGAACAATCGCGGGGGTGAGTGAGACTGAGAGACGAGCAAGGCTATAGCGCTGCTGGTGGCCTGCCTGCCAAACGCCAGCGCAGGGAGTAGAGCTCACTGTCTCCTTTTGTTTAGAGAATGAACCTCAGTTCGCTTTCAAGGAGGACAAGGAAATCCAGACCCCCTGCAAACGATCATTCACAAAGTCGAGTGCACAACAGGATATCGCTAGACATGTGAAGAGACAGAAAAATACAACACTGTGAACAAAAGGAAAAGCGGTGAATGGTTCCCAGTGGACGTTTTAAATGGGGGAAAAGGCATCATTGTGTATTTCAGAAGGGACACTCAGGTAGCCACTGAGAAAGGACTGGCCCAGGACTGGCCCAGTGAGTCCTGTGAGCAGAACGTCCTAATGGCTCTGAAGGATGATGATGAAGACACAGACAAGGCCCTGCCTATCTGAGTTTTGTGTTTGCATTATAGTGACGAAATGTCAGAGCTGAAAACATCTTAGATGGCATTCTATCTACCCCTCACATTACATATAGGGGAAGCAGGACTCAGAGAGGATAAGTGATCTCCCTAAGATCCCACAGCCTTTTCAAAGATGAACCTGGATTAGAACCCACACCCCATAATTTTCCCGTATCACATGGCCTCCCTACAACTACCTTGTGCTAAAACAGGCCCTCCGAGATGACTCATGTCTGTTCTCACAGTGACAAGTGCCAGCCATAGACAGCACCAAAGTGTCATTTCTTCTTTCTTCTCCCACACAGAATAGGCAGGTTTCCCTTAAGCCATCACACAGGGACCTAAAGTCACCATACACCTAATATGGTGACACTAATGCCAATTACTACTTTGCATATGTAGTTGAGATCTGAGGCTTCTGATACTAGAACTTCTAGAAATGGATGTGCTCAAAGTTCACATTGGAGTCTGTTTAGTTGCTGAAGCAACATGAAGAGGCAGGGACTGTGGCTTTGATTCACGATGGTGCCCAGTTCACGGAATCCAGGGGAAAGGAGCATACATTCCATGACCTCAGTTTGCACTTGCAAATGACGTTGTTGGAAACACGCAGCAGCAAGTGAAGGATGGCAGTGGATGGATCATGGCCCCTTCCTGATCCTGAGCACAGACACAAGGCATCCACAGTGGCACCTCAGGTTTTTCCCTCCCAAGACAGCTGCCCCTCACCCAACTGCTCTAGTCCAATCTCTCAGGAAGTGCTTTCCAAGCGCTTAACAAGCCTGACAGTAAAATGGGCTCCCTCATGTAGAAGTAAGTGCCTTCCTTGTCCCTAGAGCTGGTCAAGCCTGGGCTACACAATCCAACTGGGTCTTACAATCCTTCCCTGAGGGTTTGGACTGGGAACTTGGTGCTGGGACTCGGTGCTGGTGTGCTAAGAGGACCAGAGCAGCTCTGTGGGGAGTTGGTCATGACCTCTAAGGCGCCTTCCTACTCTACAATGGACAGAATTCTCCTACTGGATACAGAAGGAAAGAGGCTATCCTTTATCAAGTACCCTCTGGGTCGTGTAGGTGGCATTGGTTTTATGCACATCTAATTTAGTCCTAACGGCTTCCCTGGTGGCTCAACTGTAAAGAATTCACCTACCAATGCAGGAGACATGGGTTCGATCCCTGGGTCAGGAAGATCCCGTGGAGGAGGGCATGGCAACCCACTCCAGCATTCTTGCCTGGAAAAAATCCCATGGAGAGAGGAACCTGACAGGCTACAGTCCACAGGGTTGCAAAAGAGTTAGACACCACTTAGTGACTAAACAGCAACAAATTTAATCCTAAACACAACGCTGCAAAGAAGACATCCTCATCGTCACTGTTTTCATTAATCAGGAAACCTAGGCTCCAGAGATCTAGTCTGCCCAAGCTCATGCAGTTCATCACCCACATCCTGAAGGTGGTGTCCTGTCTGCCACGTCACACTGCCTCCAAAACTACAACTCTGGATACCTGGGGAAGCTTTCGGGTTCCTGTGAGTTTGTAATTGAGTGTTCTCATGATATACACTCAATGTCTGGAAAAACAAAAATATGTTCATGAGATGTGCCGGCTAACACTTGGGTATTTCTGATCCACATGTTGTGGGATATTCAAATCTTTACAAACCAACCAGAAAAAAGTTGAGGGGGGTATGTGCGGTTGTGGTTGTGTGTGTGTCCATTCAAACATGGGCATCAGCATCAGCACGTGTGTGAACAGTTTGGGAAGCATATTTCCACAGGTGAACAGTTCATTTATTTCATTTCTCAAAGCACAGAAAATGAAACCAAACCAAAAAAGCACCTGCTTTTGTTTACAAGATGGTCTTCAAAGATCTATGTGACTTGCAATTTTAGCTTTTTTTCCCCTTGGGGTTTCGAACCATTTATTTAATCGTTCAAAGTTACATGAAGTGGCATATTCTCAGTTCTTAGAAACCAGTCTCAAGGAAACACACATCACGACTTACCCAAGGGAGTAGTAATTAAACTCTTGCTGGTCAGGTTCTCTGGAAATTCTTATCTAGGGTTTGCATGCATGTGCTGAGGCCAGGAAAACCAGACCGGCCCAGCAGGCTTAGTGAGGGCCTGGTAGAGGGGAGGGGAGGAGAGACAGGCTGGTAGATTTCAAGCCAGAAGACCTGCATTCTTTATCTGCTTTCTTCTGGAACTGCAAGAACCCAGCAGGACCTGGGGCAAGCAGCTTATTTTTAGAAAGTGCTTCAAGTCCTCCACCAGCATATGCAGGCATGAAGAGAAGAGCTTTCTGGCCCAGTCAAGAGGCTGCCAGCATCCCCAGAGGGAATAGAGAGTGGGAAGAAGGGGCCACCTGGTCAAGACTGGCAACCTGGGGCCTCTGGCTGAGGATGCTCTCCTGCTACTGCTCAGCCACTGGTAAGCAGGCTTCAGACCTGGAGCAGAATTCCAACTCCCTCAGCAGGGAGGCGTCCTGGTAGAGAGGGGGCCTTAGTTTTGACCCCCCCTCCCCCATTCCAGGGCACACAGAGCATCCTCAGCCTGCGGCATGCTGCTCAGCCATGGTGGACACCCAACAGGCAATTGTTCCTTTTGACGTGCAGAGCCATCAGAGGAAGCATGGATATCCTAGCCACTTAAGAGGAGAGAAGTTCTAAGTGGATTCCGTTTCATTCAACCTTCAATGAAGATGCACAGCACACATGGGTCCAGGGAGCAGAGAGGCAAAACCGAGCTGTGGAGGTGGTGAGGCGGTGGTCCACCCAGGACAGCCATCAGTAACTCAGCATAGCCTTTTTCCTGCGGAACGAGAAGCAGCCTACGGGCTCTCTCAGCAAAGCCACTACATGGGGTGAGGACTGGCCCTCAGGAGGGACTTCTCTGCCCTCCTGATAGTGGTGTGTGCTCTGGCCCAGCTTCTGTGCTAAGTTTGGAAAACAAGGCGGGAATGAAAGCTCCTGAACTCTAGAAACTCATAACTGGGGGGAAAACAAACACCTGGGGGGCCGAGGGGCCCCTCCCTGCCTGCCTCCCTGACTTGGGCCACCTGCTGCCTGGTGTTGAAAATGAGATGCTTTTCAGCTCAGGAAACCAGGCATGCCCACAGAACCCCAGGAGACACTGGGGGTCTACCACAGAGTCCCCCATGCCCCATGATGGGGTTCTGCTCTTTCGAGGCAAGCTCCCTTTCTCCTCATATCAGGACCCCAAGTCTCTCCTCTGGGGACCCTGTCACTCTGGGCTGCAGGCTATGCCCCTTCCCCACCCCAGGCGGGCCCCCCTTTGCCTCAGTGCCCACCTTCTCCCCCCCTCACACTAGAAGCAACCAGGTTGCAGTGGCCTTCCTGAAAGCCTCTGGATGCGAGAGTGCTTGGAAAACCCACACCGAGCTGCTCTAGGGACTGCCTTTGAGCCGTTCTTTGCGTTGGTAAAGCTCGGCTTCCCTGGAGGCTGTGGTATGCTGGAACAGTGTGCCCTCAGCAGTCTCTTTAGTTCCTCCAGTGTGCATTTCAGGGCCCAGGGGCCATGTGCACACAGCCAGCAGCCTGGGAGACACTTGCCCAGGGCATCCTTAACAGGGGATCCTACATGAGCAGCAGGGAACCTGGAGCATACGTACAAAGAGGAGGCAGTGTTGTAATATCTTCATTTATGCTGTGCTCAGCACAGCCCCAGGCACTTTTTATTACCTTTGTCGTCATCCTCAAACATGCAGGAAGCCCCTGCCTGGGGCACATGGCTTATGTTATGTGGCAGCTACAGTCCTGTGGGAAAGAGGCTGTTCACATAAAGTGACAAACGCCATCCAACAGCTTCTGTGCTCAGAGCTGGATCAATAGGACAGACACGCACAAGCCCACCCAAGTTCTGGGACGCATATTAACGAAAATAAAGTCAGAATCTGAATCAAATCCAGGAGGAGAAGGGAGTGACAGAGAATGTGATGGTTGGATGGCATCATCAACTCCATGGATCTGAGTTAGAGCAAACTCCAGGAGATACTGGAGGACAGGGAAGCCTGGCGTGCTGCAGTCTATGGGGTCACAAAGAGTCGGACAGGACTGAGAGCCTGAACAACTTGGTCAAGTATCAGTTTAAGTATCATGTATATCATATCATACTTAATCAAGTATCATATATCGATAGTGGGTATTTCTTTCAGATTCCTTAAAAAGCTAGGTTGAATCTTTTGGACCCTGGGAGCAAAGAATTACTAGGCAAAGTTTCTCAACTTCTTTTTTTGTAAAAAGGCAGCAAATCATTGTATATTTTAAATAAGGATTACCTTACAAATGTCAAGTTTTTAAGCATTTGCCTTAAAAAGAACATTCTATCTATCAGAGTCTGTGAGCTGGACTTTTTATTTTTTTAATGATGGGAGCGATTTAGCTCAGGGTAAACTGAAGAAACCAATGGAAATTTGGCATATGGTTGTGTCCACATCTTTGTCAACTCACCGACTCACAGAGAACATCAGCTGCACCCCCCTCTTTCTCCCAGTACAGAGACTGTGCCGTTTGGACCATGGAATGGGCTGAAAAACAGTCAGGTCCATCTGCCTGTGGGAAACTCAGATGTTCCTGCTGTCTGAAAGAATCATATCCCCCCAGAGGGTCAACTCAGCCGCACATTCTCTACAAAGGGCCTTAGAACCTTGTCCCTTGACATGTCTTTCCCTGTGTCGATTCCACCCTGAGTAACCCCTCCTCTCACTTGGGTCCCAGCCACGCTTCAGGTCTCAGCTTAAATGTCTCTTCTTCTGGGACGTCTTCCTTGGCTCTTGATTAAGTCGCGTCTCTGCTCTACACACCTGACCATCATTCCTCACATTGGGAGCCTCCAGTTCTATTAGCCATATGTCCTAGAAGGGCAGGGACTTATCCACCGGTCTCTCCAAGGTTCAGCTCCGCATGAATACCGCACGGCAGTTATGTTCAAAAAGTATTCCATGAAAAAAAAAAAAAAGTATTCCATGAGAGAGGGAGTGAATGAATGATTCAGTGAGCAACAGACCTTAAGGCCTAGGTACTGTCATCACTTTTCAGGCATGAGGCTCTCCATGACCAAATACTTGGGGGCTCTTTTCAGGCAAACATATTTTATCTCCATATTGAGCAGAAAGAAATGTGAATCTGCCACAACACCCAGCCCCAGCACTCTTGAGGGCAAACTCCAGCCCACAGAATAGACTTGTATGGATCTTCGCCCGTCCGTTCACATACTGTCTGTAGCTCCTTCCACCCCATGTTGGCAGAGTCAAGTTGCTGCAAGAGTGTAGGCAATGACCTGACTGTTCACTATCCAGGCCCCTGCAGAAAGTGTGCCAAGCCTTGCTCTACGACCACAGAGCAGATGAGGATCAGAAGAGGACACAGGGACAAGCAGAATTGGAGCAACGGGCAGCCCAGGGGTGAAAGAGGGTGCAGGGACATAGAGACCTCCTCCAGAGAGAGGGTGAAGGTGCAGTGGGGGCAGTGAGGGTGGGAGACTGTCAGGAGAGGCGGTCGGACCCCGGAGGAGCCTCTGAAACCCTGCATGTATTGAGAAGAGCATGAGCTTGGCTGTAAGACAGCTGGGCTGGATCCTGACGTCATCGTGGTTTACTACTGACTGATCTTAAGCAGGTCACCACCTGGACCTTTGATTTCACCTTTGAAAGAGAAACTGCTTACATCACAAGGTTTTGGTTAGAATTTGATGAAATAAGACTGATCAAGTGACTCTGAGGGCTAATACAGTGCTGGGTTTTCCCAGACCCAGGTTGGAATATGACCCTGCCTCTTTCTTTCTAACTGTGGGTCCCTAGGGAACACTCTGCCCCCGTGTGCCTGCTTCCGCATCCCTTAGAGGAGGAGGTCACAGGTCCCAGCAGGGCACTGCTGTCAGGACAGATCGCCAGCCCACACAGACGAGCGCCCAGCACAGAACCCGGCACCAGGGGCCGGCTTCACTCTTAGCACTGAATTGTCTGGTGCAGACCTCGATCCCTGGTGGGAACTCAGAACTGTGATCCCCTCCCAGCCTTCCTCCTGCCAGCTGGCAGGACCTGGTGCCAGGGATTCACAGCTCACCCTGCTCAAAACTTGCTGTGTGACTATGGGCAGCCATGGGGCCTCTCTGAATGGCTAGAACTTAGCTTATTCAATGAAGGGGTTGGGGTTGTTTCCAAAATCTCCTGGTGATTTAAAAAAAAAAAAAAAGATCTCTGCAAACCTTGGATAAAACATCCAGCTTTCCCAACTTCTCCCTCAGGGATTTTGACGCTGGTGGTCTGGCCTGGGATCCGAGTTGGAATCTGTCATTGAAACAAGTCCTTCAGGGGATCCTTGACACCAAGGTGGTTTGGGAAACACTGGGATCAATAAGGCTTCCCTGCACACTCCAGTCCCACAACCCACGCATGTGTGTGTAGGGTGGGGAGCAGGTGGCGAGGTGTGTCCTTGGTTAATGAAACTGTTAACTGGGCATTACATTTCAAAAAGACTTCAGATTTTACGTTGTCAGCTTTAGAGAATTAGTCACCACAGGATCACTCTGATGCCCGGGCAGCCAGTATTGCAGAAGGGACCTGTTTGTCTCTGTTCTCTGACGCGTTGCTGATTTCTTCCAGGGACCTCTGCCCTCTCCCAGGAGAGTGCTGAGCCGAGACCTGCAGCTGGAGTATCCTGTCAGCCATTGCAGGCTTCATTTCCTCGAGCTTCTAGAAAACTCACCATCTTCCCAACCCCTCTCAGCACAGGCCAGGGCTCCAGAAGGCCGCGTCTGAGGGAGGCAACCCACTCCAGTAGTCTTGCCTGAGAAATCCCAGGAACAGAGGAGCCTGGTGGGCTACAGTCGGACACGACTGAGGGGCTGAGCATGCAGGCACCCCATAGCCCGGAAGGGAAGCCCCCAGTGGCGAAAACCCAGTATCAAAGGCAGGAGGCAGGCTGGTGGGGGCGGCAGAGAGCAAGAGTTTGGAATCAGGGCCTGTGGGGGTGGGGTGGGGGGAGGCGATCGGAGCCCACACCTGCCCATCACAGCTGCAAGCCTTGGGGCAAGTCTCTTTGCATGTCTACAGCTTCGTCATCTATAAACACTCCTGCACCAAGCTGCCACGGGGTTAAAGGGAGCCTGCTTAGAGCTCCTGCGTGAGCCCGTTGAGGTGTCGTGTGCCTGTACCATCTACACACGTCACCACTCTCTGGTTCTCTCGAAAGCTGCACCTGCACGCCACCAAGTTTCTAGTGGCTAGACCTAGTTTTTCTTAGCCCCTTAGACGGTGCAGATGCAAATAGCTGTGCACCTGGAGAGTCATTTAGGTTATGTGCCCCTCCTAGCCCTGTTTCTAACCTCAGAGCGAAGTCATCGAATGCACAACCCTGTCTTCTGAGGCAGGACAGCCCCAGAGGGTGAGAGTAGATAAGTCATCACTTACCTGAAGAGTGGATGGGGAGGAGACAGCTGGGTGATGGGTGGGTGGGAAGAGAGTTCCAAGCAGGGAAGACTCCTCACAGACAGGCCCTGAGGTTTGAAGGAACTTTGCATGTTCAAGGGTGTGAGAAGTACTCATTGGGGATGGGGGGATAAAAAGAAGCCACCCACACGGGTGCTCTCCAGAGAGAGCATTGGAGCTAGGGAACAAGATATTTTTACTTTATTTGTTTTTATTTAAGAAATATTTATTTATTTCACTGTACTGAGTCTCAGTAGTGACACTTGAGATCGTTGGTTACAGCATGTGAACTCTTAGCTGTGACATGTGGGATCTAGTTCCCTGACCAGGGATCAAACCTGGGTCCCCACACTTCCCTGGTGATTCAGTAGGAATCTGCCTGCCAATGCAGTAGACCTGGGTTCGATCCACTGGTGTGGGAAGATCCCACATGCCAGCTAAGCCCATGTGCCACAACTACTGAGCCCACACTCTAGAGTTCAGGCTTTGCAACAAGAGAAGCCGTCACAATGAGACGCTCAAGCGCTGCAATGAAGACCCAGCACAGCCAACACAGCACCTGCCCCCAATGGAAGTGCACAGTGTTAGCCACAGGACCACCAGGGAAATCCCACAAGATAAAGATGACTTGGGGGGAAACAGACTGACAGGAGCAGGGAGCAGAAACAGAGTTAGGTTCTGAGCCCCTTCTCAACGTGCTGTTACTTGCAACAGTTCATTTAAGTCTCACGACATCCTTATGAGGTGGCTGCTATTACCCCTGTTACTCTGGGCCTGGGCAGCCGTGAAGGAATGGGGCTCAGAGAGGCTGTGGCTTGCCTAGACGCCACCCAGCTGGTGAGCTGTGGAGTCAGCACCCCAAGCCCAGGCTCTTGCCTCCTCAAGCCTTACTGCCTTTTCTGTAAATAAAACATCTGCACTTAGTGGTCCTCACCTCCCATTTACTCTTTCAGTTCAGTTCAGTTCAGTTGCTCAGTCGTGTCCGACTCTTTGTGACCCCGTGCATCGCAGCACGCCAGGCCTCCCTGTCCGTCACCAACTCCCGGAGTTCACTCAGATTCATGTCCATCGAGTCAGTGATGCCATCCAGCCATCTCATCCTCTGTCGTCCCCTTCTCCTCCTGCCCCCAATCCCTCCCAGCATCAGAGTCTTTTCCAGTGAGTCAACTCTTCTCATGAGGTGGCCAAAATACTGGAGTTTCAGCTTTAGCATCATTCCTTCCAAAGAAATCCCAGGGCCAATCTCCTTCAGAATGGACTGGTTGGATCTCCTTGCAGTCCAAAGGACTCTTCTAGAGTCTTCTCCAAAACCACAGTTCAAAAGCATCAATTCTTCGGTGCTCAGCCTTCTTCACAGTCCAACTCTCACATCCATACATGACCACAGGAAAAACCATAGCCTTGACTAGACGGACCTTAGTCAGCAATGTCTCTGCTTTAGCCCCTACAATAGCGCTTTGTCCCCCTTTGGTCTCTGCATCTGCCTCTGCAGTCACAGGGATATGCCATGTCTATTCTCTAATCCATGCCAACCTCGGATGCTGCCAACCACCACCCCCTGCTCTCCTTGGCTCCTGGGACATCACACTCTCCTGGTTCTCCACCTGCCCCCTCAACAGCCCTAAGTCCAGCTCCTTGCAGGGAACTGAATTCTTCCAACAAGGTGAGCTTGGAGGTGGATTCTTCCCCAGTCAAGCCCCAGATGAGACCCCAGCCCTGGCCACCTTGACTGGACTGTAACCTTGTCAGACACCCTGAAGCAGAGGACTCAGCTAAACTGTGCTCAGATTACTGACCCTCAGAAACTGTGAGATAATAATGTATATTGTCTTAAGGTGCTAAATTTGTACTAATTTATCCAATGGCAATAAGAAATGAAGACATTTAGACTCTTCAACTGTTTAAACAAATGGAGGTGAGCTCTTTCTGCTCTAAGCAGGATGTACCCCCAACAGAAGTGCCCCAACCCCATGGGACCAGCCCATCTCACTGGCTTCTCCCACACATCTTCCCCTATACCTACTTTTCCATCATTCCTTGAGCCTATGCTTTCCCTGCCTAGAATATCTGTCCTTTTTCTTGACCTGTGGCCTCACATTTATACCTGGACTATCTGAAATGTCACTTCTTCCATGAAACCCTCTGAGACTGACTCCTGCTGGGGGATTTCACATCTGTTCCCTCCCCCATGTCCTGTGACTGTCTGAGCTGAAATCTCACCCACCACTCAGTGTCCTCTGTCTCATCTTATCATTGTATACCCAGGGCCTATGACGTCATAGGGATGCAATAAATATGTGTTGAAAAGTATGCAGAATCCAGCCTGGTATACCTCCTCCACCACGAATACCACTGCCAGCAGGGGAGTCTGTAACCACCTTGAGGAGAAGACAAGTCCTGGCTTTCACCATAGCAGCCCACTCAAGTGTTATCATATGATTTTTATGTAAGTGGGGAGAACTACCTTCACAGGAGAGCAGATCTGGGCGAATGAAGGGCCCTTTCATTGTGCTTGGAGCCAGGACGGTTTAGGATGTGTAAGCTGACTCCCAGTAGAGCAGAAGGTAGGGGCGGGGAAAGGTGGCAAGCACAGGAGCCCACGGGGACCACAGAGGGGACGCAGACCACAGGAAACTCCGACTGGGGAAAGGCCAAGGACAAAATATCTGATGCTCATTTGTAGTTGTCAGCATTGCTGTTAGGGTAGCAAGATTTAGAAAAAAATATCTGGGGCATGTTTATCTGAAATAAAGTTTTAACTGGATGTTTTGGATATTGTTTGGATATATACTTGCTGTGATATAAATACCCGTTCCTATAAATTTTCTGTCAAGTCTACAATAAATACTGTGCCTTGTATGATTACATGCTATTTGTGCATATAATTTAAGTAAAAATCTTTCCCTGAAACTTTTGTTATGAATGTATCTCACAGACATACTAGGTTGCAAGGTAAAATGTATTTCTGAGTTGTGATCCAATTAGTTTGAAGGTTACCAATTTATCAAATGAACACCACAGACCATAACATGGAACATGGAAACTGGGACAGTATTCTTTTTCTTATCATCACCCAGAATGTCAGCCCACAGACACTCAGTATGATATTTTGTCCTTGGCCTTTCCCCAGTCGGAGTTTCCTGTGGTCTGCGTCCCCTCTGTGGTCCCTGTGGGCTCCTGTGCTTGCCACCGTTCCCCGCCCCTACCTTCTGCTCTACTGGGAGTCAGCTTACACATCCTAAACCGTCCTGGCTCCAAGCACAACGAAAGGGCCCTTCAGTCGCCCAGATCTGCTCTCCTGTGAAGGTAGTTCTCCCCACTTGAAGGAATGAAGCTAGGGGGTAAGAGAGAGGAGGAAAATAACACGTGTCAGAGCACTGATTTGGCAATACTGAGCATGTACGGCCTTATCTCTGCGATTTCTGGGCACTGGGGAAGCAGAAGTCAGGCTGCAGAAGTAAATGGAGATGAGACAACGCCGGCGGAGACTGAGAGGCACTTGTCTTGCTTTGCATTGAAAACATGAACATTCAATACGTGCCCAGAAGTGATGATACACGAGCCGCTGCTGCTGCTGCTAAGTCGCTTTAGTCGTGTCCGACTCTGTGCGACCCCATAGATGGGGGCCCACCAGCCTCCCCTGTCCCTGGGATTCTCCAGGCAAGAACGCTGGAGTGGGGTGCCATTTCCTTCTCCAATGCATGAAAGTGAAAAGTGAAAGTGAAGTCACTCAGTCGTGTCCGACTCTTAGCGACCCCATGGACTGCAGTCCACCAGGCTCCTGCGTCCATGGGATTTTCCAGGCAAGAGTACTGGAGTGGGGTGCCACTGCCTTCTCCTGATACAAGAGAGGCACACTCTATTACTGTGCTGTCCAATAGCAGAACCACTAGTCACATGTGGCTATTTAAATGAAAATTAATTTTAAAATGCAGCTCCTTAATCACAGCCGCTGGGCTTCCCAGGTAGCACCAGTGGTAAATAATCTGCCTGCCAATGCAGGAGATGCAGGTTTGATCCCTGAGTTGGAAGATCTCGTGGAGTAGGAAATGGCAACCCACTCCAGTATCCTTGCCTGGAAAACTCCACAGACAGAGGAGCCTGGTGGGCTACAGTCCATGGAGTCCCAAGGAGACACGACTAAGCGACTGTGCACACACGTGCATGTGCACACACACGCACACAATCACAGCCGCTAGGCGGCTACTGCACTGTGTCTAATGAAGTGTTGAATGGCTACCATATTGCACAGAGCAGGTAGAGAACATATCCCTCACTGCATAAAGGTCTATTGGACAGTGCTGCTTTAGAAAAACATTTGAATTCCTCGTGCCCATGCTGGTTTCAATAACATAAGCCTAAGTTAAACCAGTGCACACTCCCAAAAAAACTCCTCCTACCTGAGACATTCTCCAGAACCAGCAGGAAAACTTTTGGGATTCCATTACAATTTATACACAGTGAAATCACATCAGGTCCCAGTGAGTGAGAGTTAATTCTGGGAGAGTTCACTGGGGACCTCACAGATGCTGCTGGGCCTCAGATGTGGTCTGGGGGCAGTCTGGGCATTCGATGTCTTTGTGAAGTTTTCTTACCAAATCCAGAAAGGATCCGTGATGACTAGAAGCAGCTCACAATCTTCTGGACTAAATGAGCAGGGAAAAGGAAGGCTGGGTGGACTGATGGAAGGCATGAGGGTCGTGCTCAACAGAACAAGTTGGAGCATTCAGGCTAGGGTAGACAGAAAACGATGAGTAAAAGGCAGTCATCACAGCCGAAGTCTAGTTCTACAAAATTCAAGTGACAGAGAACCAACAAATTCTGTCTGTGATTTCCATGTGTAACTTTCATGAATTTCATATGGCATGTTAATAACAAAAAGAAATGTGATAGAAGACAAGATGTTATTACCCATCAGAGCTGTCCACTGAGGCTCTGTCATTAGGGATCCTCCTGACTTGCTGAAGTGAGAAAGTCGCTTCTGAAATCTTCAAAATAAAATTTCCAGTGATATGCGAAAATCTCTCTCTGTTTTTGAAATCACCTTGTTCCAAAAGATATTTTCCCTCTGCTCAATGTAAAGGTGGCTTTTCATCTTAAAAAAAATTGTTTACTTTTGTGATTTATGACACCCTGCATTATATTCATCTTATCTCTTCTGCAATAAGATAAGAATTTGGAGGAGGCTCTAAAACCATCTCTGAACCATAGTCTGTGATGAGGCTGATAAAAGGTAAGTAACTTGTCCAAAAACATGAAAATGACATGTTCAAAATCCCCTGAATAGAATAGAAAAACATTTTATTCAATAATATAGTGGGATTGTACAAATATTCTATTGAATGAGAGAGCATGTTCTAAAAGAATGAAATTTTAAATTCATTTCTATCAAGTTCAAAAGCAGGGAAGACTAAACAATGGCACCTAAAGGTACATAAAGAGGTGATAAAACTATAAGGAAAAGGGGGAAAAAAACTGTTACAAAGGTCAGGAGAGCAGCGCCCATGGGGAGGAATAAGGATATAATTCCAGGTTCTTGTGGGACTTCTGAGGGACCAGCAAGGTTTTATTGGCTAAACTGGGTGGTAGTTATAACAAATAAGAAAAAGTGAAGTATACATCTTCTCATCTCATTGATTTTAAAAATTACTTTTTAATAGTAAGATGAATCTATTTGCAATGCAGAAATAGAGACACAGACATAGAGAACAAATGTATGGACACCAAGGGGGAAAAGGGAGATGGATAAACTGGGAGATTGGGACTGAAATATACACACTACTGTGCATACAGCATAACTAGTGAGAACCTGTGGTACAGCACCAGCGGAAAAAAAAAGAAGATGCAGTCTGTCTGTAGGACATGTATTAAGTTAAGCTTAAAAATGCATTCCAGCATATAGTAGATGCAGACAAATACTGTTGGATTTCACTTATTCGAGATCCTAGAACAGTCAAACTCGTAGAGTCAGAAAGTACACTGGTAGATGCCAGGGCCCAGGGGGGTGGCAGGGTGGGGAGGGGAACGAGAAGCGAGAGTTTGATGGGGACACAGTTTCAGCTGAGGCAGATGGGAAAATCTGGGAGATGGATGATGGCGACAGTTTACAACAAGGTGAACGTACTTAGTGCCACTGAGCTGTACCTTTAAATATGGTTAAGATAGGATGCTTTATGTGACTTCTACCGCAATTAAAAGAAAAAAAAACGCTAAAAAATTACTTTTTAAAAAGCTCATTCATTTGGATACACCGGTCCAGAATCAGTGGGAATTCCTAGGTGGAACAGGTCATTTTTCTGAGAACTGAACCTTTCAAACACGGGGTGGGTGGCACATGGGCTTTCGCGGGGCTCTGCTTCCTCCGCCAGTGCCTCAGTTCCTCTTCCTCTTATTCTACAGGGGTTTCAGAGTGCAGTCCTTGGTGGCTCTGCAGGGGTGAGCCAGAGCTCCTGAAGGAGTCATCAGCACCCAAGTAAGGCTCCAAGGCCCAGACCAGCTGCAGCCCCGCTGCCCGCCTGCCAACTGCTTTACATATACTGGGAACCCACAAGGGACTTCAGTTTTAATATGACTTTTGATGCTAAAAGAAAAATGTAGGAGACCCCTGGGGTATCAGTTCTCCCTTCAGTAATAGACATACTATTAAGAAATACTAAAATTACTTTTTTAAAAAAATTTCTCTTTTCCAGATTATTCACAAAGAAAACTTCCTTCAGGCTTCCCTCTGGACCCTGGACCCTGAAGTTCCAGGTCCTGCTCCCTGACTCCCCACCTCCTCCACTTCCAACTGCACGCTCTCCGACTTCTGGGCTGAGGAAAAGGCTGCTTCCTTGGGGTTGTTGTTCTTGTTCAGCTGTGAAGTTGTGTCTGACTCTGAGATCCCATGGACTGTAGCACGCCAGACTCTTCTGTCCTTCAGTTATCTCCTGGAGCTTGCTCAGATTCATGTCCATTGAGCCTGTGATGCCATCCAACCATCTCATCCTCTGTTGCCCGCTTCCCCTCCTGCCTTCAGTCTTTCCCAGCATCAGGGTCTTCTGCAGTGAGTCAGCTTCCTTGGGGACTGTGGGCCAATTTCAGCAATGCTGGCTCATCCAGTGGTCTTCTTTAGGAAAGGTGGGGTTCCTCGGAGGTGGAACTCCAGTCCACCCCAGTCCACACGAGGCAGGGTGCATAACTAGGCCACAGGAGAAAGGAACTGGGGACCAGTCACAGCCACTACACTTTAGATTTTGCAGGGCTAAGCCATGTGCTGCTAGGCCTGAGGTCGCTGCCTAGACTTGTCTTGTCTCTGGGCCTCTGGGACTTTCCAGGTGGTGCAAGTGGTAAAGAATCCACCTGCCAATGCAGGAGGGCCCTCTAGGAACCTCTGGCATAAGACCTCTGGCCTCCTCTCTGACCTGCTGGCTTCTAGAGCTGCTGATATAGGAGCCCTTCACCATGCAAGCTGCCCAATCCCAGCCAGAGTGAGCTGAGCACAGTGAGAACCAGTCATGCGACTGCCTGGGAAGCCAGAATGCAAGGGGCTGTGCTCAGAAAGGCTGCCCAGTGGGGTGGCAACTAGGGCTGGAAGCTTGCTGGGCAGCTGCACCAACCCAGCCACTTGCCATTCAGAGAACAAGCTCCCTCCAGAGCAACTCGCCCATTGTGGCTCCGAGACTACATTCAAAGTCATGAACGGGATGTGTTATGTAACCAAAGGCAACAGTTCATCTCGGCCTCACTCCAGAACTTCGTTATTAAAAAGAGCTAAGACCACTTACTGAGTTACTACTATATTTCAGTCATTCTATTAAGGGTTGTATGTACATATCTGGGTCAATCCAAGTCAGTCCTCTCTAAATGTTAAATATTTTTCTCCATTTTAATGATATGGAAACTAGTCCATGGAGAAGCTTGTTAACTGTCAAGATTACCCAGGCAACACAGGTGAAGCCATGTCTGTATGGCCCCATTCAACCCACCCAAGTGTCAACAGCCATCACCCTGCTGCACACAAAAGGCAAGCCTGCAGTTGCCGCCATCCATGGGTTTCAATACCCCCCTGCCACCACGTCACTATGGTGACATGCTTCCCCCAACATGTTGCTTCCAGTTCCTCTCTCCTCCCAGTGCCCATTATAGCCCCCTGACCTTCACTTTCTGGGGACATTCCCATATCTTGTTTCTCTACAGGGCCCCATGCAGAGCAAATGTGGCCAATGCAGGGTCCTCACGGAGCCCCCAAGGAGCCTAATTTGGGGGACCCCAGGTCAATTCTCAAGCTTCTAGACCTGCCGTGTGTGTCTCCATGCATGGCTACAGTCCAGTATTGTATTTTGGACTCCAAAGAAAGCTGAGCATGGGAGGATTGATCCTTTTGAACTGTGGTGTTGGAGAAGACTCTTGAGAGTCCCTCGGAGTGCAGAGAGATCAAACCTGTCAATTCTAAAGGAGATCAGTCCTGAATATTCATTGGAAGGACTGATGCTGAAGCTGAATCTCCAGCACTTTGGCCACCTCATGCAAAGAACTGACTCATTGGAAAAGACCCTGATGCTGCAAAAGATTGAGGGCAGGAGGAGAAGGGAATGACAGAGGATGAGATGGTTGGATGGCATCACTGACTCGATAGACATGAGTTTGAGCAAGCTCCGAGAGTTGGTGATGGACAGGGAAGCCTGGTGTGCTACAGTTTCCATGGAGTCACAAAGAGTCAGACATGACTGAGCGACTGAACTGAACTGACAATCCAATATTAGATGACCTGGTGGTATTGTTGAGTTACCAAGAAAGATAAAATTGCCCTCGGTGATTTGTAAGCCGACAAATACTGGATCTCCTGTGTCTGTTTCCTTAAATGGTGACAACACTTGTACAGACCTCACAGGGTTGTTGTGAGAATTATGTTAATTAATACAAGCTAAGTGCATAAAAATGTGCCCAACTCATCATGTTAGGATTATTACTATCATTGGTATTGTCAACTTACTTCTCTCATTAAGGCAGAAAATTACCTACTGAATTTTAGAAATAATTCTATCAGGAAGGTAAAATTTTTGAAGGGCTGATACTCAGTGGCTAATCTCTGGGTATGTGAGAACCCAGCTGGTCTGGCACTCCTATCGCCTAGAGGCAGGATAACTCAGAGGCGTGGCCCCATAAGGCCACTGGAGGTGAGAGATAAAGGACCAGGGAGTCCTGGGGTTAGTTTGATCTTTCTCAAATTGCCAAAGTAAGATTCCCTAAACAGCAATGCCCCTCCATCCAGTGTCTTAGAGAGATTGAATAGCAACCACTTAGAGGAAACTTTCTATTTATTTATTTTTAAAATTTTATTTATTTGTGTATTTATTTTAAAATTTTGGTTGTGCTGGGTCTTCACTGCAGTGCAAAGGCTCAGTAGTTACAGTTCAAGTGTTTCTTTCTAGTTGCAGCGCACAGGCTTAGGTGCTCCATGGCACATGGGATCTCAGTTCCTGGACTGGGGATTGAACCCATGTCCCCTGCACCAGAAGGTGAATTCCTAAGCACTAGACCACCAGGGACGTCCCTAGAGTAAGCTCTTCAATCAGAAAAGCAGTATTGCTGTAATGACCTTGCTCTCTGATGGTTTCACTGCTTCCCACCCCCATCCTTTTGCTACAGTTTCAAAGACAGATACCAGCCTTCTGGCCTTTGGGTGAAATCAAGCACAGCCTCAACTGCTGATTCTCCGGCTCCCACCATGGCAGGTCCCATTGGAAGAAGTGGGTGGATGACATGGGTCTCCTGGCTGGCTCCATCAAAACTGCATCCAACCTCAAGCTCAAGAGTTGTCCTCAGTGGACATTATTTCTATCCTGACCGCACGGTTATGGATTCTGCCTATGCTGAACATGGCAGGAATAAAGATTTGTTTTTTACTAATAATTGGTCCAATTCAAAATGAATCTTCAGACTTCCACTTTCAGCTATTCTTACCCTCTTGCCTGAAACCAGACAAAATATGTGAAAGACACTGGTTGTCAGGCAGTGAAAGGCAGTGATTCCTAAGAGATGAGAAACCAAGGAACTGAGCCTGAGAGGGTGTCATGGGCTTTTGGGGGGTATGTTGGGTGAGGGAGAGAAGACAGCTGATTTGGGGAGAACAGAGATAAATGAGAACATTCCAGGGGATAAAATACAATGACTGATGAACATAAACAAGTATGCCACATGCCCATGGGTTTATAGAACAAATTCTGTAAAGCTATTTTTGGTGATGCTCACATTTGTAAAGGGCTCTGTGATTGTTCTGGGCCCAAGTTCACATCGACACCCACACCCACACTACCACTACAGAGCCTCGCTGGGGCTCTCCCCACCTCCGGTCTCACCTTTGCCCCTCCCTCCACTGCAGTGACCACAGTGATCTTTGGCAAATCTGATGCTGTCCCTCACTGGCTCAAACACTTTCAATGGTCTCCTGCAGCTTCCTTGGTCCCTAGAGCACACATAAACTCACTCTGTAAGACCTAGCTCCGAGGCTGAGTTATTCCCAGTCATTCCTTCCAATGAACCCTAACACTGTACCCCTCCATTTCAGTATGATTCACAGTGAGACTCTTGTGTGCCTTTTTTAAAAATTATTTAAAAAAGTGGTTTTTTTTGACATGGACCATTTTAAAAATCTTTATAATGTGTTACAATATTGCTTCTGTGTTATATTTTGGTTTTTTGCCTGTGGGATCTTAGCTCCTCAACCAGGGATCAAACCCATACCATCTGGATTGAAAGGTAGAGTCTTAACCACTAGACAAGCAGGGAAGTCCCTCTTGTATGTTTTATCCAGTATTTCTCAGGAGCCCACCAGCTCCTCCCAGGCTGCTTCTCTTCTGCCCTTGGATCTCCAGGGCCCAGCACAGAGCCTGGCATGGAGTAAGCACTCCTAGAGCACCTACTGAAGGGAGTTGACCCTCATGAGAAGGCTGAGCTCAGAGAAAGGCCCCGGGGCACTCCCGTGTGCGACATGGCCCAGGGCCCTACAGTAGGTCAGGCCTCCTCTGAGCACCTAAGTCCTTCATAGCTGTTCTGAGTCACAAAGGTCACCATGACATCAGGCTCAGCTTAGACCTGTGGGCTAAGGCCTCTACAGATGGGCTGATCCAACAACTGCATTTTGCAGATGAAGAAACTGTGGCCTAGCAAGGGCCAGGGCCTGGCCTGAAGCCACATGGCCCACATGCCAGACCAGGATGCGGTCTCCTGGGCTCCAGGCCAGTGTCCTGCCAATTTTTGCACCAGGTTTGATGGGATCAGTGGGAAACTGGTGAGTATTTTCCACATAAAGAAAGAGCTTCACCTCCCCCATCTTCCCTTATCTCCAGCAGTGGAAGGCTAAGGACGGGAAAAATGGGAGGAGACTTGGAAGGTGATTCAAGGCCAATGGTGGAGAATCTAGAGCTTTCTAGAGGTACCAAGGCATTAGTGTAGGCTCTTCAAACAGGCTGACTTAATTGGAACAGGGCTTCCCACTGAAGCAGTGCTCAGCCGTGTCTGACTCTTTGCGACCCCATGAACTGTAGCCCACCAGGCTCCTCTGTCCACGGTGAGAATACTAGAGCAGGTTGCCACTTCCTGCTCCAGGGGATCTTCCCGACTTGGGGATCAAACATGTGTCTTTTGCATCTCCTTCATTGGCAGGGGCATTCCTTACCACTAGTGCCACCTGGGAAATGCAGGCCACCAGGGACTGTGAGGGTGCTGTAAGCGATGGATCCTGATTTATGGATGCTCCAACTAGTAGTACATAGAAAGAGGCAGAGTATGTATGTCTCACCTGCACATCAAGGTCTTTGCTGGAAACTCTCAGCTCAGTGGATGTGGAAATCAAAAGAGAAGATCCTGGGTAGAGAGCAGCAGGAAATCTGTCCCTGGATTCTATGGTCTGGACTTAGGAAGGGTCAAGAGGTCAGGAGGTGACCTTCGAGTAGTGGCGACAGTAACTGTGAGTCCCACCAGTGAAGGCTAAGACCAGGAGCCAGGCCCTAGTTGCTGGAGCACAGGACTGGCCAGCCAGGGATGGTGTGGGCTGGAGCCCCAAGGACCAGTTGATCTTGGGGAGCACCAGGAGCCAATGCTTGTCCTATAGTTATAATCCTTGCTCTTTCTATATTTATTTTCCTTCTGTTCTCCTTTAAAATGTAGTAAAGTGTTGTTTTAAAACATCCAGATTATCTCAGCTGGCTCTGGGAAACCAAGGGTGTTGGTGGTGCCTATGCAGGGATGGGGGTGGGGTGTAGCTCCAGAGAGAAGGCTCTAGAGCAGCAGGAAGAGCTGCTGGTCACTTTCCAGGCCCACTGGAACATTCTCCTCACAGAGTCAGGCCCTCAAGGCTGCGGATTTGACCGTGGGAAGTGAAAACCTTTTACCACCACCCTCTGAGTGGACTTCCAATTCTTAGACTCAGGTTTATTCTACAAATCACAAATCCTCTTGATTCGATTACCATTCAGTACACAGTTCCTCCCCAGGAACAATTTCTTTTAAAAAAAAAATCTGAAGTTAAATGCAATGTATTAACAATAGTCAACTAAAACCACAAAGACAAAACCACGTTTCTGCATCTGATCTGGAAGTCTAAGAAAATGACAGGCAGGTTGGTCTCTCTTATTGAATATGGGTGGGCAACTGTTTAAAATTCAAACTAATTCTGAGTGTGTATATGGATGTCTAGCTTATTGGTTTGATGCTTCTGGTTACCCTGTTTCTTGTTGAGAATTGTGACAAGTGATCCCATTAACGAGTGTTTTCTGTGCTCTGGAAGGTCAGCGTAGGAGACTGGGACCCCATTTCCAGCTCTTGAGGACCCCTGGCCATCCCTGTTCTTGTGGTCCATCTCCTCCTCAATCCTTAGGGCGTGTGTGCATGTTAAGTCACTTCAGTCATGTCCGACTCTCTGCGACGCTATGGACTGTAGCCTGCCAGACTCCTTTGTCCATGGGATTCTCCAGGTAAGAGAAATAGGTTGTCATGCCCTCCTCCAGGGGATCTTCCCGACCCAGGGACTGAACCCACATTTCCTATGTCTCTTGCATTGGCAGGTGGGTTCTTTACCACTAGTGCCACCTGGGAAGCCCAATCAGTAGGGCTGTGGTGTCCAAATGCCAAGTGATGAGAATTATCTGAGATTGATTCTGTGGTGTGACCCCAGACCCACTGAATCCCTGGGGTGGGATCTGGGGAGCTAAATTTTTAACTAGCACTCCAGGTGATTTTATCACGCAATCTGAGGACCAAAATGAAGGCTGAAGAATTGCCTTCATTACTGAATTACTGAAGAATCACCCTGTTTAAACACACAGTAGATGTACCCACATACACAAGCTGTCACTTATTAACTATCTATTTACTGCTAGGGTCTTTACTAACTTTAGCTCCTTTACACGAACCATAGCAGATAAGCACCCCCCTTTCTACAGTCAAGGAAACCAAAAGGTTAAATAACTGACCAAAGGACACAAAATTGGGAAACAGTGCAAAGTCCATCCAGCTCTTCGGCCCCTACCCACCTCTCCTTCTCACTGCCTGTTCCCTCCTGAATGGGAAAGACAGGCACCCAGGAGGAACTGAGCGTGCGGGCTGCTGCACGTCATCATCTGCTCCACTTTCTCCTTCCCCAGGTGGTGGGGCTTTGCCCATCACGTTCCACCTAGCGAAGCCCAGCGTCTTTCAGATACTCTCTTCATGTCTTTGAGCCCTCCTGGCTTATTCTTAACAGGGCTGAGCCCGTCTCCCATCATGGCCCCTCCATCACTCTGTCCCTTGAACACCTGAATGGCTGCAGTCACACTGATGTCATTAGTGCCCTCCCATGCCCTTTTGGACTCATCAGTTCTCCCGTTTGAAACCTCCATCCTTCTTGAGGGTTTGCTAGGTCAGGCCATCACTTCTCTGAACTTCTGACAATCCATGTGCCTGCTGCATAAGTGTGGGCTGAGCTTCTGGGGCAGGGCGGCCTGAGCCAGATGGGACAGACCCTGCTGGACACCCAGTTGAGGTCACAGTTAGCTGCATTTTCAAATCCCAGAGAGAAGTGGTCTCTGGAGTCTGAGAGTCAGCCCCCAGGATGCCAGGGCTTGTTTTAGCCTCAAGAGAGCATTTTGGGATTCTGGGGGGTTATGGGCAGGAAAGGGTACATTTGACTCAACACTGAGGGGTACAACTTGAAAGTCTCAAGCAAAGTGTCTCAAGTCCTCTGAGAGAAATTATAAGGAGTGGAACCAGCCTATCTAATAGGAGTTTCAATATTTGAGGGCTCTATGAAGAACCCGGGCTTCCTTGGTGGATTAGTGGTAAAGAATCTGTTGGCAGATGCAGGGGATGCAGGTTTGATCCCTGGGTCAGGAAGATCCCCTGGAGAAGGAAATGGCAACCCACTCCAGTATTCATGCCTGGGAAATCCCATGGACAGAGGAGCCTGGCAGGTGACAGTCCATGGAGTCCCAAAAGAGTCGGATACAACTTAGCAACTAAACAACAACAAAAGAACCACCAAGGGAGAGAGAGTCCAGCCTCTCTGGGAACACAGAAGAAATCGTGATCCTCATGGGGAGTAGAAGGTATGGTGGAAGCTGGGCCAAGAGGACCACCTGGGGTCAGAGGGCAGTGATGTCTGTGTGGCTAGACGCCACCCCTCATTCAAGTTCAGAGTCACGGTGACAGCAACTCACACTGGCAGGTGCAATGGGTCATCACAATGAGACCCTGAGCAGGCTGCTCACAAGGAGGCTGTGACGTATGGGTGACAGGACTGGTGGTCTGCATTTCCATCTGGTTGAGGGACATGGTTGGAAGGAGGGCAAGAAAGAAGAGTTTTTCTCCTGTGCAGCAACCTGTCGTCTAGAATAAGAGCTGCCAAACTATAGCTAGGGGCCACATCTGTCTTGCTGTCTGTTTGCTTATAATAACTGGCAAATAAGAATGGATTTTTGCATTTTAAATGGTTGGGATAAAAAAAAATGGTATTTCACGACACATGAAAATTATACAAAGTTCAAATTTCAGTGTTTAGAAGTAAAGTTTTACGGGAACACCATCATGCCTGTTTATCTACAGATTATCTCCAGCTGCTTTTGTGATTTAAAAAAAATATCAGAGAGGAATAATTGTGACAGAGACTGAGTGGCCCACATAAACCTAAATGACTGCTAACTGGTGCTTTACAGAAAATGATTGCTGACCCTTATGCTAGAAAAATCCTTGTAACATCCCCAAAAAGTTATTTACCCAATTGGTTTCCACGATGGTGGGATCAAAAACTCCCCCAAGCCAATCCCACATGGCTGGGCAGAGTGCCCCCTCCACCTGCCCTTCCCCACAAGCCCTGGCTGCTGATGCTGCTAGAAGCCACTGAATGCTCTCTGGGTCGAAGAGGCCCTTGTCTGGCAGAGAAAACATAATAGTGTGTGGCGGGGAGGAAGCACGCGTGTGAAATCTCCAGCCGGGAAAGCCCTGGGTCCCTCCAGCCCCATTTTTGCCACTTCCCTGGGCCGCTAGGTCCCTGTGGGGGAGCAGCCGTGGTGGGGAATGAGGGGGCTGGCTCTGGGGCTCGGGCAGGAGGAACATCTGAAACAGCAGCTTTGGAGAGAGGAAACGCCCCTGCCATGCAAAGTCCTCTTTGTTCATCATCACCATTATTAGAAATGTGCACATCCCAGCAAAACCAGTGGGTCACACAGTTACAAAAGAGCCTGCCACACTGGAGCAGGAGGGTTCTGGGCTCTTTCAGCATGTAGGTTCTAATTCCTGGTACAGGGAAGTTGTTCAGTGAAAGAACAGAATGACTTCATTGTACAGTGAGTTCACCGTGGTCGTCCAGAACAGTATCTTTCATTCTCTGCCGACCCTCTGCCCAAGGGCGGGGGAAAGAGGTCTGAAGTTCCAGGGAACTGTGCGAGTTGGCAACCCCTCGGAAATGAGGCTCATTGGTTGTATAGCAGGAATTATGATGATATTGCAACCCATGGGCCAATGGGCAATAACAGGGCAGTCTGCCAGGACACAGCACTGGCTGGCACCCCAGCTTCAGCCTAGCAGCTGGGCATGGTCCACATCATCTTGGCTCCAGGTGTGAAACTGTTCAGCCCAGGTTGATCAACCCCTCAGCAGTGGTGTGGGCTGTGACATGTCACTTAACATCTCTGAGCCTTGGTTCCTCATCAGCTAAGTGGGAGGTGGGATGAAGAGGGAGAGACTACCCTCACCTGGCAGAGCTATCATAGCATCATGGATAGTACAGGTGACACCCTTAACCGACCTTGTAGATTTCGATAAATTGTAGCTAGTGTTACCATTAACTTCTTGATGTCCAACAGAACCAGGGAATCTGCGGCACACGTTAATGCTTTCACACACAGTCTCTCTTAGTGCCCCAAGCAGACTGTAAGCTCCTGGAAGGCAGAGGATATCAAGGAATAGATATCATCTAGGAACATCTGGTATTGGGCTTGGAATTTTAAATCTAATGCTTGTTTTTCTAATTCTCAGCAACCCCAAGGTGTGTACCATCATCATCGACATCACCCTGAGGAAAGCTGGGCTGGGAGTCGTGTGTGAGAGCATGCAAGGAGTTGGGGAGGCATATTGGGTTTGGAGCTCTCGCCTTTCTCCTCACCTGGGGTCCCTTGCACCCTGCTAGGTATGGGCCTAGCACTCCAGCAAGAGGCTGGTAGCATAAAGCATACAGCCTCTGATTTGACATTTCCTGAAATAGAGGCTGTGGCCAAGCAGGAGCCAAACTTCTAAAGTCAAAGGCAAGGGAAGAATCCCTTTACTTTGAGTAGTACCCGCAGTGGGATGGAAGATGAGCCCACTGGAGAGCTGCCTGTAGGACTGAGCTGTAGCGACGGGGGCTTCTCTCCCGCCCCACGCTGATCATGTGAAGGCCAAGGAAACCGATCCCTCACCTCAGGGGAGGGACAAAAGGCACAGGGACAATCAGGTACATGGAGCCAACCTAACTGAAGCGAAGAAGCACGGAGGAAACCTGAAATAGCAGGGGTGGCAGAGGAGTAATCGGCTGCCAGGAGGCTGCTTCTCCCAGGCTCCAGCTGACCCAAGCCAATGTCAAGATTCTTTCCGAAAAAATCTTTGCCTAGCTGGTGTTTATTCAAGGATAAGATGACCCAGCTACCACTATATTTAGTGCATGAAAATCTACAGGTGTGTGACTCCAGGAACTGCTTCAGTTCAGTTTGCTTTTAGTTTTGAGTCCCCTCCCCTGTGGGTTTCTTGTGCCGTAGCTGTGGGTGAGCTGATTTCCTGACTCCTATACAGTCTGCTTGCACTCCCTCACCCCTTCTTTGGCTTGCAGGTAGTTTAAATACTCCTATATCGCGTAACTTCTTCTTTAAGGGAAAAAGGATGCTGTTTCCATTTTAATTGTGATATTACACTGTATGCCAGCCCCAGTCCAATAGACGCACCTTATTTCAGCTTAGTGAGTAGGCTTTATTTTTGCTTTGAACTGGTCAGTTTAGTCGGTCTCTTCGGCCTCCATTTAATAACATTTACTAACCACAGACTCAGGAGGTGTGCTCTTTGCTTTCCAAATGCTCCTGTTGGAAGGTGATATTTGTTTTCCTCGCCTCCTCCACATGCCACCCTGTGAAATACAGGTTGAAGGCCAAACAGCATATTGCAGAAGGGCTGAAAGCTTGAGTCCCCAAGTTAGACACCCTACAGCCCTGTCCTGGCTCTTTCAGCTGTATGATGGTCTGGTTTCCTCTGTAAACAGAATCGTCCCCCGAGCTGTCGTGAGAGTCAGTGCACTCAGCACAGGACACGGCGCTCAGTGACATTCCTGGAACATGGTAGCAAGCCTGCAGTAGGTCCCCCCACCTCCGTCACCTGATTCACAAAGGGATGGTTGTCTGAGAAAAGCTGCTGGCCTGTCCAAGGAATGCCTTTCCTGCACAAGTGGAAGCGGATCTATTACCAGGCAACTCAACACCCCCTCGGCCCTGAAGAGGGGCTGGCATAACAACTAATATTGCCAGGTGATCTGTGGTTTACAGAGTGCCTTTGGGGGCTTAAGAGGGAGAACAGGGCCTTGGAGACAGGCTATTGTGCACAGGCTCTGCCTTGGGCGTGCTGGGACCTTCCGGTCCTTGTCTAATGTGGGAATACTGCTCCCTGCCACCAGGTCGCTGAGGCCCACAAGCTGACATGCATGTAACGTCGATATGGTAAACATTAAAGCCTTGGCCAAATGTGAGCAACTGTCATTCCATTTTTTCATGGCTTTAGCTTCCAACAGACCCCTTGAGCAAAAACTCGAGACACTACGCATATCAAATATGCAAACTGTTTAGGAGAGTCACTGTTCTGTTGCCTGTCTCCATCTCTGTCTGTCTGTCTCTTTCTCACACACACAGAGTACAGCTTCAGAGCCCTCCTTCCCAGGTAAGGCATCTAAAAGAAGGCAGGTGACACTTGCTTTTCATGCTTCCCCCTGGGACCACTTGGAAGACACTTCCTACAGGAAAAGGCAGCCTGAGTGGTGACTCTGATGAAACAGACCTGTGACGCAGCCGTGGCCAGAAGAGGCGAGCCGGCTTGCTCCTAGCCAGGTGTGGAATCACCTTCCCAGGCATGAAACCTAGCCTCCCACCATGGCTCAGCTTCTGTGGCTTTCTGGTGGTGCTCACAGCCATCTGCTCAAGAGAGGGATGCCGATCAAGCAGCTGAAAGACATGTGGTTCATCTGCCCGGCCAGCACATTCTTCCAGACAGCATTCACCCTCAGGAGGGGGACACAGCCCTGTGTACAGGGGAGAGCACAGGGCTGGGCGGCAGGAAGCCAGCACTGTGGGCCCAGCCCTGGTGCTGTCACTTGGGGCAGGAAGTCACTGGACCAATTCCCCCTTAGCTTTTGGGAGGTGGGGGACCAGACATTCACCTTGGTGCTTTCCACCTTACTATGTCCCCCCTTGACTCGCTTCTTTACTCTACCTGCCATTCTGTGCACAAGGAGGGGCAGGCCTTTTGAGCAGATGAAGGTTTAATAGAGGGTGTGTCACAGTTGCCCGTGCTTCTCCCTGAGGCACAGGATAAACCCTCTCAGGTGTTGTTAATGTTCTTAGCATCTTCCAGCAAATGCTAATCCTCAATTACAAGTATGTGACTCTTCCAGCCAAGTCACTCCTTGGAAGGAGTGAAGGAGGAAAACTGCCCACTCACTGCAAGTATGCTCCTGGAGATCCTGGGTGGTCATGGGGGCAGTCCTCCAACGCTGAGGAACTGCCTTCAGAGGTGATCAGGAGTCCTACTAAAACACCACAGGGGAAAAAGTCTGTGGGGTATTAGGTGGGTGGGGAGTTAAGAAGAAAATAGCTGAGTGTGTAGTTTGCAGCCAGTAAGTATTGACCTTGTTTAGGAGGTCAAGAGCTTGTGGTCAACAGTGTTACAGCACTCAGGAGATAACTACTCATTCCAGAGAACTGACCACCACCACTGTCCACATCAGTTGCTGTGTGTGTAAATATTGGTCTGGGCGATGGCTGGACTCAAATGTCTCCTGGCATGAGAATGAGGCATGATAACACATCCATGTTAGTATCCAGGATTGAGCCTCCTGGTTGCTAGTGGCCCGAGTTCAACTCCTCTAGCGGCAAAAAAAAAAAAAAAGCCAAGTTCAACATTTGCACAAGTTCAATCTCTGCCAGTTGTGTGGGAGGCAGGCAGGGGGAAACGAAACAAACAGGTGTTCACAATTCAGGTGAAGAACTAATGTAACCAGTAAGTAAGCAAGAAGAAACAGAAGCGGGGGAAGGTGGCCTGGCAAGCCGGGAAGGCGCGACAGCTCAGCTGACTTCAGGGGCTCTGGGACCAGAGGAAGGCCTGCTCAGCGGAGAAGGTACTGATACAAGGCTGAAGCTGGCTTGTATACAAGGTGAGGGACTCGCCCACCCTGGCACAGCAGAACCTTAAGCAGGTTTTAATGTCTGGGAGGAGCAAAGGCAAGTCTGTTTTAGAAACAGCCCTCGGATGAGTCAAGAAAAATGGAGGGCAGACCAATGACCTGACTCATGAAATAAACTGGGCGAGAGGCGGAGGCAGCACCAAACATTTCAGAAGGACACTCAGTGCAAACGAGGAGGAAAAGGATCCTGGTGCTGGCTGGTAAGCAAACAGAAGAGCGTAAAATTGCTCTTTGACGGATCCTGACGCCTGTAGCCATGGAGGGAGCAGAGAGAAAGTCACTCTAAGTTCACGAGCAGTTCAAGGCCCAGACTAAGTCCAGCCAGGGTGCGCTGGTAGCGAGAATGGAGGTAGTCTACCTGAGGCTAAAGATGCCACTGATCTGGTGCTGACAGCGCCGGGATGAAGCGCAGGGTGAGGAGGCAACAGAGACGGTGCAGCTGGGAGTCAGGGCTTCTGAGAAAGGCTCATTAGATAAACACGCCAAAGCAGTGATCTGGAAGGACCCCACATAATGGACTCCAGAGAATTCTCACCCTCAGACTGGAAGGTTTAAGAAGGAGCAGCAAGAGGCAGGTTGAAGAGAAGGGGATGAAGGATTTTACACAAAGACAAGACAACCACTCATGCTATCACCTCATCACTTCCGCACTTCTTTTCGAATGTGAAGAGACCATGAGAGCACTGGTAGCTGGTCCAGTTGAGGCTGATTTGGTTCTTACTGCATGAAACAGGTCTGGGGCCAAAGTCAAACTCCAGAGAACCGAGCCTTTAGCACTGAATCAAACAAATGCCACTGAAGGTGGATTTCACCATCTAATGTAGCCGTTAACAGAGATGCTGTGATCGATAACAAAGCTTAGTTGAAGTCCAAATATTGAAGAAGCTACAGCCCCCAAACATAACCACACATCCCTTCCCCTAGAGAAAGCATCATCTTTCAGACAAGTATACAAGGCTGATCACGTTGATAAACACTCACCACCATGCTATATACTTCCTGAAACCTAAAATAAGTTCACCATCCAGGAGACACAAAGAAATGAGCAGAGCCGACATGGTCTTTTTAAATAAATCTTTATTTCTCAAACTCAAAGCTTTATTTCACCAAGCTCTAACACATTTTGCGTTGACAAGTGATTTCACCTGCATCCCATAAGAAGGTCAGCGGCCATTACACCAAAGAGGAAACCTCACACAGCCTAGGAAATTAATATTGGAAAGGCTATGCAAGTATAGAATAACAAAAAAACCCAATTTAGTCTAATTTGTATCTTTTCATCCATAGTAATTTGGAAATTAATGGATAAAGACTTAATTTTCCTAAAGCAGCATTTTTTTAAATTCACTAAAAAAAAAAAAAATCCCAGATGGCTTGAGTTTTGAAACACCCAGAAATCCATGTTATTTAACGACTTCCTCTTTAGTGGATGGTTTTCTCACCTTCGTATGCAAACACACTTGACGGTTTGCACCAACTCCCACTAGCCCAGGCAAAACTCTAAGCATTTTCTTTTGCTTCCACTTAAAACTATTTTTTAAGTGATAGTAAACAAGATTTAGAACTTGACCTCACACAAAAAGCATTTTCTTTCCTGATCCTCACCTTGGAAGCCTCCACAAATAATCCTGAAAGGTTGCCTGATATTTTAAAATATATCCCCTGCTATACACCCCTCCCTCGGTGCTCTGAATGGAACTGGCCGAATCAGAGTATGTTCCAAAGTCAGCTGTGACGTTCTGGTCTCTGCCAGATGAAAAATTCAAATCCAACCTTGGCAACTGGAAGCTCTTTCACCTCACAGAGTCCACCCCAAGGGTTCTTCCCCAGTGTGGACCCCCAGTCAGATACCCAGGAAGCAACTTCCCTGGGGAGCATCATGGTCTCTGCTCACAACTACATAACTCTTTGTTCTCTGCAAGGGGAAGTTCGAGCTTAGAATCCAGATGCATCCTAAAACAAGGCACCGGGACCAGAAAGTTAACTAAAAAGGAGGTGTTCCTAAAGTTAGGAAGTCGCTTTTGAGTGGCACTATTTCCCAAAGTTCACAAAGCAGTACTAGTTGTAACCTACTGTGAAGGTAATGGGCTAGTGCTGGCAGAGAGGGTGAAGGACAAGAAGGTCTGGGGTTCTAGCAACTTGATTACTAACGCATCACCACAAAACACAGGCTCACACACAGCTCTCCTGTGACTCTAATCCCCAGGGGGTAAAAAAAGTCAAACTAGGGGAAAAAAAACAAAAACAAACCTTGAATGCCAAACCACATCTGTTACCACATATTAGGAACCTAGCATCTTTCCTACCCACCTCTCCATCCACCAGGTGCCCCCAGCTGTGAACCATGTCACCTCCCACATGCAGTCAGCAGGAACCCTGATCTGAAGGTGTCAGTGATGTAGTTTGGTTTCAGAGCTGAAATTATGGAGTGAGGAATAGCGTCTCACTGCCAAGGGAAGATTTAAAGGTGAGATGAAGCTCAAGGCCAGGAATCTGATGTGTCCTCTTCTGCCAACACAAGGGGGGAAAAGTACTGCTTTAATCCTGCGGCTGCTCAATCTAACTCCAAGAAGCAGGCTGGGCTAACAAGCCGCATGCCTGCAGAAAGCATCAGAAAACTGCTTGGAGCCCTGAAGCAAAAGTGAGGCTGCCTGCATTTATATTAGAACTTGCACTTGAACTGTGGTGCCCTTGGCCTCTGCCAAGTTTCATATTACTCAATACACAAAGAAGAGGAACCACTGGACTCAGTACAGGTTCTGAGTACCTGGCGCTTGTATGAGCAGCATGAAAGGCAGGTTCCAGCTAGAATTTCCAGACACCTGAAATTCAAGGTTACCTGGTTTATTCTGAGGCAGGCCAGAGGCTCCTAGAGCAGGTAGACGCCGCTAGCCCAGGAGATGTTTAAAAGTGCAGCTTCAGTGAGTGCACTTTTTGCCCTGGTGGTTCTAGAACACAGATCTACCCTCCAACTTCTAAACGGCTGGGCTGACTAAGAACTTCAGGTGAAGGGCCGTCGTGCAGTGGTGGTAAAGAACTCAGGGGCTTGAGATTTCTAGCAACTTCTGTGCCTTCCTTCATCCTTAAAGGACTAGTACCAGACAGAAAAAAAAAAAAAAGGAAGTAGAAAGAACTCCAAGGACAAACTGGAAATTTAATTACTTGATGCAGTTCTGACCCCATCTTCATCTGGACCCTGGTTACCCTGATCCATGAGCCTTCCAGGAGAAGCAATACTGACTTCTGTGAGCAAGTGGTTATGTTGGCGGCTCCATCATATTGCAAAGCTTTGGTTAAACAGATCTGTTATCTTTGTGTAAACATGTTGCCATCTGACCACAATGGCAGCCTTTTAAGGTTGTGGATGATCACATAGTTTTTAAAGCTGGGGTTCACTCTTCATTGCCCTTTTTAACACTGAAGCACCCCAGGGCCCCCTGCATGCAGAACCAGTCTTGACTCAAAGCCAGCAGATTCAACTGTTATCAGCTCACAGGTTACAGGAGCTAGTTACACTAAGAAGTGGCTTCTATTTGCCTTGTCCACAACAGGGATACCAACTAAGCCCTGGGTTTCAGTCACACTTGATCTGCTTTCCAGAGGACCAAGACATTACATTCCAGAACAACAACAAGAACAACAACAAAAAAAACCCTGAAAATATAATCTTTAGAAAAAGGTAAACCACTCCTTTTCTACTAAACATTATGGTAACTTCACTGCTTCAAGAAAGGAGAAAACAATCACTCAGGGCTTGGGATTTTTATGGCCACAGGAAAACATCAAAATCAGGAGTATGGATTTGATTAAATCACTTAAGAAACCAAGCTGGCTGGCAATATGGCGTTTCTCTGCCCTTGATACCCTAAAGTGATGCTTTCTAAGAGATCCCACAAAATGTTTCAAAACACAAAGTCCCTTATCTAAACCTACTGGGAAAGCAACAGTAGCCTAGAACTCTCCCATTTACTAAGCTTGCTTCAGACTAGAGAATAACACTGTTTTCCTTCTAAAGTGCGAGTATAAACAAGTACAGTCAATCTACCAGCATAAGGAGGATTCTTTTTCATTCTCTCAATTCTTCCCAAATACACAAGAAATAATCCTCTTGAGGTGCCTTGGGGGCTCGCATGCACACGAGGCCCCACCAATGGAAGGAGTGTCCACCTCCCATGCAGCACAGGGACAGCAGGTGCGAATCTAAAGCAATTCTAAACCAAGTTCTGAGCACCTGGTGCTTGTGTGAGCAGCACAGTCCACATGTGCGCGGACCATTCCACAGGTCACTCGGATCTACTGACATGCCTGCAATTCACCTGCTGTCCCAAAAAGCCTGGAGAAGGAAACCACTATTTTTTGAAAAGAAAACAAAAACAAAAATCAGCCAAAGTACTCCAGAAAAAAACAGCCAGTCGTACTTGGAATGTGACCAGAATGGGTTTCCAATTAAAACATGGGAAGCCCCTCGTGTCAGTTACTGCAGTGACTCTAGGCACCGTCCTTCGTCTTGGGAAGAGCAAAACAAAAGCGAAGAGCTGATAAGCGGGGGGAAGTGTCACTCAACAAGAATTCCTTACTTAAGAAAAGAAAGATTGAACATTCACGTTTCCTATTTACAATCATCCCCCCACCACCACAATTCCACTTAACATTAGGTTGCACATTTTATTTTGTTTTTCAAGTTACATTTCAAGAAAAGGTCTTTTTTTTTTCTCTCTCTCAGCAATACCTCACAATTCCTTGAGATAGCACAGCATCTAAACCATAAACCATATCCAACCAGATCATAAATTCTCTAGCTATCGGCTTTGGTTTATTGAGGAGACAAATCCTCAGCTCCGCTGACAGAGAATAAACAATTCAGCCCCTTGAACAAAACATTAAGCCACAAGAGCACCCTCGTGTTTATCATTTTTTCTGCCTAACTAAAACAGATACAAGAAAATAAGACCATCCCCACGACTTTCACGTTAAGTGCTGAGAATTCCAAGTGAGGGCTGACATCGCCTCCCCGAGGCTCTTCCCGCACTGCCCACGTGCTTCCCAATCTCAACAACTGCCCGGAGCTCAGACGTTCAGGACGTGGCGTGTTAGTGTCTGTTTGGGAGAGATGTGGAGAGGTCATACTTCCTATAGCATTTTCCAAAGTGGCACTGGAATAGCAGGTCTCTTGGCTCATGATACACTGGAGACCCATTCCAATGGGCACACAAAGAAAAAAAAAAAAAAAAGCCGAATCAGAGCTGAGTTCTGCTTTAAAAGCCAAACACCTACATCTAGAAGGAGGCTCCCCTACCTGAGAGCCTTGCCCTACCCGGGGTGGGGGTGGGGGGTTCCCCCTGTGGAAACCCTCAGGTCTCAAGGTTAGTTACAGGGCAGCCAGGTGGGGTAGGGCTGGCTGTAGGTGAGCGGGGGGTGGGCCGCATAGTAGTTGCTGAAGTTGCCGTCGCTGACGTAGGGAGCAGGCTGGTAGTAGCACGTGACGGTGCTGGCGTTGGGGATGATGTTCTGCTCAGCCAGCACGCGCAGGGCCAGCAGGGAGATGAGGTTCAAGGTCTGCCTGCGCTCATGGCCCATGAGGCACACGGTGCTCTCGTTGACCACCCTGCGCAGGGTCATGAGGTAGTCGTACTTGCTCCTCTCCTCCTCGGCGAAGTGGTTCTGCAGGTAGGTCTCCAGCTTCCTCTGCTGCTCGAGGATGTCCGGGAAGTCGATGAAGAACCGGGAGCACATGTAGCGCTCCAGGGTCTTGATCTCATCCTGGTCGGTGGGCCGGAAGTCCCGCACCAGGAGGTTGCTGTACTTGAGCAGCCCCCCGCCCCGGATCTCCTCAGGGTTCTTGGTGGCGATGAGTCTGTTCTGCAGGTGGTCCAGGGCTTCCTCGAAGTCCCCATACACGCTCTCCCCGATGACCGTGGGGTGCAGGTGCTCGGACAAGGGATGGCCGGAGCAGTCGTAGAAGAAAAGCAGGGAGTCCAGAATGATCTGGAACGAGTCCACGCTGAACTCGAACTGGCGCCGGATGGAGTCAACGAACTTGAGCTCCACGTTGCGCCCGTTCTTGTTGGAGAGGGAGATGAGGCTCCAGCGGTCAGCATCTGTGCACACCTTCACCAGCTTCTGGACGTAGGCCTCCTTCAGGGTCGTGGGGCTGATCTTGAGCTTGTTCACACCCTCAGGCAGGAAGTTCAGGAGAGAGCACAGCACCACATCCCTGACCAGCTGAAACTCGGCCTCTGTGGGAAGAGCCACGTGAAAGATGAGGTCCAGGTCTTTGCAACCCAACCCATTGTCTTTGACCAGGACATGGCCAGCCGCAGAGCCATTCAGCCGGACATCCTGCACTTTGATGCCTGCCTCCTCCAGCTGGCCACGGACAGTCTGCACGATGTCCTTGAGTGTGATCTCCAAGGTGGGGAAGTTGCCTCGGCCATGGATGGGCACCACCTCAGTCAGGACCTCGTGCAGACGGCTCACCTGGTCCCAGGTGAGCACGCTGAAGGACACGCAGTCCCTGGTACTGCTGCTCTCCTCTGCCATCTTGGGGGATGTTGTTGCCAGGGAAACTGAAAGGGAGGGGGAGAAACAAAGAGTTAGGGTTCACTTCTCTGTGGCAAAGCAGCTCCGTGGACTCAGAAATTAGGCTGGTTTCTCTCTGAACATCTTCCTTACTGCCAAGTGGTAAAGTGTACCTACTGCCGGGTGCTGGGGTGAGGATTAAATGAGTTAAAACATGCCTAGAACGGTGCCCTCATGGAGTGAGGTCAAAATACACATCAGCTTACCCTGTACCAATCCGACAACTTGAGCATTTTGTTTTCCACGCGGTGTGTTTGTTTTGCCCGTTCTGTCTTCACGAAGGTAGGGTGGGGGTAGAATTTGTGTGTGAGGGCAAGCAGACAAACTTACTAAACCAAGTAACCAAAACACAGCATTATTCAACAGAGGGTCTATAGGTTTTGCTAATTTCGCCTCTCCTGTTTTTGGCTCCCTATCTACATCCTGAGCTGGCTGACACCCAGGCCACAATGCCAACACAGAACCCAAGACCCACAAAAGAAGATTTCTTCCTTCCACGAATAGATGGACTCTCAACTTCAGGCTTAGTCCTGCTAGAACCAAGTATGCTGGTACCCTCTTCACTTTCAGGACCCATCAGCCCTGTAACAAACACTCCTGTCATCCAGGGTTGGGTCAAGGAATTTATGAATGACAAAATTCCTGAGTAACAAAGGGTTAGGTCAGCTAAGTATTGGAACTGCTGACCCAGCAAGGAGGCCCCACCCGGGATGTGGAAAACCTCCTCAGGGAAGTGTGATTTTTCAACTCTATTTTGAAAAAGAATCCCTTCAACCTACCCAAGGAAAACAAAGTTAGCACTCAATATTAGGAGAAAAAGTTTTCCCAGGTGCCTCAGTGGTAAAGAATCCATCCACCTGCCAATGCAGGAGCCACAGGAGACGCAGGTTCAATCCCTGGGTGGGGAAGATCCCCTGGAGAAAGAAATGGCAACACACTCCAGGATTCTTGCCTAGGCAATCGCATGGACAGAAGAGCCTGGCAGGCTTCAGTCCACGGGGCTGCAGAGTTGGACACGACGGAGCACGTATGGACTAGGAGAAAAGCATGCTTCTCCAACATCGCCTGCTAGCCACACAGTTACCCTGGCAACGTTCAACTAAGTTATACTGTTCAGAAAACAGAACAACAGATCCCTGGAAATTCTGATGTGGAAGGACAAAACCAGATACATTAGAAAGTCCAGGTACCGTGGCTCCACATGGGTCACGCATTAGCTAGATGGATGGAAGAGACTGAGGTGCTGTCCTCAGACTTCGCAGCAAACAGAGAGGTTTGCCACCTGCTTCACTCTTCTGACTTGCTAGACACACAAAAGCCATCCAAGGACCTGCAGCTTCACTGACGAAGCTGCTGCCTTTGCAAGCACACCCAGCATGCGTAGTCCTGGGCTTCCAACTAGGGTTTTTGGTCCTGTGCTGGTGGTGGCTTGGGCCCTTGCCTTATCTACAGAGCTCAGATTGATGGGATGGCTGTCGGTCTGTGTTGGGGGCACTAATGTACACACCAAGACAAACAGCTTTCCAGGAGCTGGCCAGCAAGGAGAATGAGAACGCGACATCTCAGTATGAGAAAGAAAATGCAATATGAAGGCAGAATAAAGAAGTGTCAGTTGACTGGGGCAAACAGGAAGGTCACAGAAAAGCTCCTTTATGGGGCAGGGATACAAGCCAGCAGAAAGGCCACAAGAGCGCTCCGCTGCGGTAGAAGGCAGCAAGCAGCTGAGAACCTGGTGAGTTGTCCAATCTGGCCATCATGCGCCTCTCTCCTCAAGTCAGATCACAGGCTCCCTTTAGCAGGGAGGTCAGGGAACTGAATTTGCTGGCTGGCAATGGGAAGGTGGATGATCATGTGATCAAAGCAGACTCCGGGAAGACGGGTGGGGGATGGGTGCCCTGCTGCTTGTTGCTGACGCATACTTGCCAAGGGGAAGACGAAACTTTCCCTGCAAACCTGTTTGGACAGTGTTAGAAAGCCCTAGGCTATCTAGATTATCCTCTCAATACCAACCGAAATTTGTGACGAAATACTTGACGTTTGCTGTGGCTGGCCTTTGGCGTCAAGTCAAATTCGGGACAGTAGAGATCTCTCTGCAATGTGCTTATATACACTTGGCTCTTTGTGGCCCCTTTAATGATGACGGGCAGAGCATGAAGTACACTTGTGCCAACTGTGCAGGACACCGCACAATTAAGTCCGAATGATTACAGAAAAGCAGGGCTCCAACTCTGCTTTGACACCCTGCTAAATTATGATTTGATAACATAGATTTCTGCCAGGTATGCTGACATACCTATAAAAATACAACTTGCTTTACACTGTGTATTAGATCTTAGTGTGTTTCCAAGGTTGGTGTTTAAGAAGACACAGCAACACAGGAGCTGCGATTCAATCAGTACTTGGAAAAGGAGGAACAATTAATTTTAAGAAAATCTCCAGGAAGAAACTCAAAAATGCTGTAAGGAATCACTTTTGTCCTCACTTTTAAGGACTTGTTTAAAAAAAAAAAAAAGTCATCTAGAGTTAAAGTCAGGACTGTTCCCACCTCTAGAACAGTGACTCTTAACATTAGAAATAGGACATCTTAGACCTGGGAGAATATGAGGAAAGCTATCACTTGTTCTTGGTGGGGGGGAGGGGCGGTGGTAAGGTGGGTGATACATATGCATGAAAATTTTCATATGTTTTTAAATCTCTGAACTTGCCATAGATTCAAAGTTAGAATCTATTTTAGACTGAAAATTTGTAAGGTTCTAATGGGAGGAGGGGCAGGAACAGTTTAAAAAGTTATGAAAAAATGGAAAGAGGTCTACTAGCCTGGTAGGAGATATTATGAAGCCACAAAAATTGAAACAGCATAGTACTGACACAAAAAGATGGACAAATTTAAAAGTCAGAAGGGAAATCTAGTACATAGGGGATTTACCGTAAAATAAAGAAGGCATTCAAAATAGAAAAGGGAAAATTGAGACATCTGGATAGTTATTTAGATTTTAAAAATAAGATGGCTCTTAGCTTGAGTCAATCTAAGATCCAGAAGATGAATCAAAGATTTCATCTTCTAGTGTAAAAAGATGAAGCTCCAAGAGTACTAGAAAAAACATGAAATTTTTGTTAATTTACACAGAATAGGTATTCCTTTCTAAATCACACAGCAGTCACAAAAATTGATGCATTTGCCTATATAAAAATTAAAATATCTATATGGTAAAAACACTATAAAGAAGTGAGAAGACAAAAGTAGGAAAATACTCATAATATTAAACAAAGTACTCACTTCCTTAACGAATAAGGAGCTCTCATGCATCAGAAATACTAGAACCCCAAGATAAAAGAAAGGGCAGAGGATATAACAGTGGCTCAGACATCTGTAACATATTCAACCTTACCTTAAGGGATGGGCAAATTTAGACTTCATGTATCAGTTTTATCTATCAGACTAGCAAAGACCAATAAGCAGACACATTTGGTACACTGCCCATGGGTTCCTTCTGAGGAACAATGTGGGACTCTCAGTTTTAAGTGGACCTATTCTTCGGCATAGCAGTTCTACTTCTGGGAAGTCTACCCTGGATTTTATTCTATGAGCATACTTGCAAGTATGCACAAGGATATTCATTGAAGTATTATTTATAAAGCTACAAATGCTCATCAGTAAAGAAGGTTAAATGACTTGATGCATCTATACAACAGGATACAATGCATGCAGTTGTCCCTAAGAATGGTGGCAGCTCTATCTGTATGAATATGAAATGCTTATCAAGATTTAAAAAAAAAAAAGGCAAGTCTGAAACTGTGTGTAAAGGCACAAGTCTATGCTTATACAATCAAAAATCCCTGAAAGGATACATAAGCTCAGCTTACATCAAATACCACTTCCAGGCTAGGGTACAAAGAAAACTTGTTTTATTTCTTTTGAATTTGGAACTTACAAATATATTAATTGAAAAAAGTTAAAATCTTATCAGCCATGTTCCAAAATCTCTCCCCTATGAAACTTCTAATCTGCTACCTTATTTGCTCTCTTTAATTCCTTTCTTTGAAGCCCATCCCACCACCCCCATGCCCATTTATCAACATCAAATGCACTTAGAAGATTCCCCCACTTTCAGCCTAAAAACTGATCTCTAGAGGGGCAGGATGAGGAGGGACAGTTCTGATCTGGAAGGGCTTTTATGCACTTTTCTACTTACGCGTTGTCTAAAAGAAGACATCCATTGCGGGTCTTTTACAAAAAAAAAAAAAAAACTTTCAATGGGTAAGCCATCTCATTTAGTGTCATTCTATTTAGCATACAAAAATGTTTTCTGTAGTTTCAGAAGAATTACTGTTTCCCATTTCAGGTGTACTATAGCTATGTCTATATACATAGCTGTATGTCTATAGCTATATGTGAGAGTTGGACCGTAAAGAAGGCTGAATGCTAAAGAATTGATGCTTTCAAACTGTGGTGCTGGAGAAGACTCGAGAATCTTTTGGACTGCAAGGAGATCAAGCCAGTCAATTTCTTAAAGAAAATCAACCTTAAATGCTGAAGCTTAAGCTCCAACACTTTGGCCACCTGGTGCAAAGAGCCGACTCACTGGAAAAGACCCTGACACTGGCAAAGATTGAGAGCAAGAGAAGAAGAGGGCGACAGAGGATGAGATCATTAGATAGCATCACCGACTCGGTGGACATGAATTTGAGCAAACTCCAGGAGAGAGTGAAGGACAGGGAAGCCTGGCATGCTGCAGTCTACAGGGTCGCAAAGAGCTGGACACAACTGACCGAGTGAACACGACCAACAGCTGTCCTCATGGTGCCGCTGATTATTGGCTGCAGTTGCAAGAACCTTAATAAATGCAATAAACACTTTTTCAGGAACCCAAGATGCCTATGGTTGGCATCTTCCATGTCAACAACTTCTGACACATATAGGAATAATGGAGTCAATTCTCAGAAAAAAAAAAACAGTCTATATAAAAGCACAGTGTGGGACATATGCTAAATCCATGGTACAGTTTCATTGTTTTTTTGCTAACCTTGGTCTATACACATTTGTCCATTTAGTTACTCTTTAGATTCAGTCGTGAAGCCTGAGGTTTCTCTGTTTGTTGAAGATAGACACACCATTTTTAAAAGAGCTTTAATTTATTTAATTATTTGGCCACGCTACCTGTTATGCAGGATCTTAGTTCCCCCACCAGGGATTGAATCCATGCCCCTTGCAGTGAAGCAGAGTCTTCACTGCTGAAACGGTAGGAAAGTCCCCATGGTACAGTTTTTAATTCTTTCGATTTACCATGACTTAGATCTGGAGGAGCTCTTGAAGCTATTGAAAGTTTAAATTTAGGTTGTGTTTGTATTTGTGGTTTAGCTTATGAGAAGTGTCCCAAATAAGTTAACAATGCCTATTAGAAATAAACCCTTTGTTTTCCCTCATCCAGCCAAACAATTTCAAATACCAAAGTAAATTTACAAGTTAGACAAATATGGGATTATTAGAATAAATCTAAGTCATAGGCCCCAGTGCTTAGATTACACACCAGAACTTGAGATTAACACTGATATAATCCCCATATAAGAGAATTACTTGAAACAGTCTCAACTCATGAAAGGCCCTGGTTAAAGGCAAATTCTAATTAGCAGAATTAACAAAATAGTAAACAGAACACAAAATAATTTGAAGCCCGGTAAATTCAAACTAAAGTACTTCTTACTGTTTTTTTTTACCGTCTTTACTGTCTTTTTACTGCCCGAGGAGCAGGTTCATTGAATTTGCTCAATAGAAACTGGGAAAGGTGGGAACCATGATTTCTCATTGATTTGAAATTTTAGGCACCTTTTCAGGCACAAATGAGGATGAACAGTTGCCAGCTCAGTTTAAGCTACTTAATCTTCTAAAGTTTGGCTCATGATGAACAACCATTTTAGGTACCCTTAAGTTCCCTTTTCTTTTAGCATCTGGCTGCAGCAGCAGGATAAAATACACACATGAATGGAAAACAGCTTTGCAGAGATAGCAGCACAAGGTAAGAGGAAAAGATGAACTAAAGCCCAAAGATGAGACCAAGCTCCCTGAGGACAAGAGGATGTCTACCTTATCTTTGTTTCCCACTGTCTGGCACACTCAAGGCAGTTGGATCTGAAAACCAGTCTGAGCCTTCATTGGAAAGAAGATTAAAAAAGCTATTTCCAGTCCTGGTGGTTCAGAGGGTAAAGCGTTTGCCTGCAATGCGGGAAACCCGGACTCGATCCCTGGGTTGGGAAGATCCCCTGGAGAAGGAAATGGCAACCCACTCAGGTATTCTTGCCTGGAGAATCCCATGGACGGAGGAGCCTGGTGGGCTGCAGTCCACGGGGTCACCAAGAGTCGGACACGACTGAGCGACTTCACTTTCACTTTCAGTCCTGCTCCCTAGTTTATCTAGACCCCAGAAACAGGAGTGACAGAGACTATGAAAGCATGAAGGGACTTCAGGCGAGCAAAAGGACAGGCAGGTGGACAGGTCGGAGACAAATGCTAAGAGCACTCATAATACTTTCAAGCCTTAGGGTCAAGGGCTAGTGTCAAATCAGCATTGATTCCTCTGTGTAGAAGTACCCAGAGTCCTGGCACGTGTGGAGAGGCACATCCGTGAAGTTAAAGAATGGTGTATATTTAAATCTAGGTCCCGACATTTGTCATGAAGTCCCAGAAGGTTCTGTGGAAAAACTGCAGTGTGAAACAGGGTGCTCTTGGCTGTGGCAGCCTCTCCATCCAGCCCACAAGGCAACTAAGCGGAGCCTCTGCCCCAGACCCTGCTGTGGGCTCAGGACACACAGAAACTCGAACACAGGTCAGCATTCCTTTGATGACAACATGCCCTCGTACTGTTCCCTGGGTGTTACCTCAACGGTCTGGATCTTCCTAGTGACCCTTTCCAGCTCAGGGTCAGAGACCCGGCTGTGGACACTGGACTAAGCCTGGTGTCAGGGTCCAAGGGAGGTGTGTGCAGATGGAACAAAGACCCTCACCACCCCTGATTCCCAGCCCTGGGGGGACCCATGTGCCCATGGCTGCCACGTTCCACATCAACTCTTCTCCTCCGTGGACAACCGAGGGCACTTTAAGCAAAAAGGAACTCAGTCAGTCAGTCAGTTCAGTCGCTCAGTCGTGTCCAACTCTTTGCCACCCCATGAACTGCAGCACACCAGGCCTCCCTGTCCATCACCAAATCCCGGAGTTCACTCAGACTCACGTCCATCGAGTCAGTGATGCCATCCAGCCATCTCATCCTCTGCCGTCCCCTTCTCCTCCTGCCCCCAATCCCTCCCAGCATCAGAGTCTTTTCCAATGAGTCAACTCTTCACATGAGGTGGCCAAAGTATTGGAGTTTTAGCGTTAGCATCATTCCTTCCAAGGAAATCCCAGGGCTGATCTCCTCTAGAATGGACTGGTTGGATCTCCTTGCAGTCGAAGGGACTCTCAAGAATCTTCTCCAACACCACAGTTCAAAAGCATCAATTCTTCAGCACTCAGCTTTCTTCACAGTCCAACTCTCACATCCATACATGACCACAGGAAAAACCATAGCCTTGACTAGACAGACCTTTGTTGGCAAAGTAATGTCTCTGCTTTTGAGTATGGTATCTAGGTTGGTCATAACTTTCCTTCCAAGGAGTAAGCGTGTTTTAATTTCATGGCTGCAGTCACCATCTGCAGTGATTTTGGAGCCCCCAAAAATAAAGTCTGACACTGTTTCCCCATCTATTTGCCATGAAGTAATGGGACCAGATGCCATGATCTTCGTTTTTTTGAATGTTGAGCTTTAAGCCAACTTTTTCACTCTCCTCTTTCACTTTCATCAAGAGGCTTTTTAGTTCCTCTTCACTTTCTGCCAAAGGGTGGTGTCATCTGCATATCTGAGGTTATTGATATTTCTCTCGGCAATCTTGATTCCAGCTTGTGCTTCTTCCAGCCCAGCGTTTCTCATGATGTCAAAAGGAACTACCTCCTTGCTTATAAAATCCTAGTGAATTTAAACAGAAGTCAAAGTAGATCCCACCTCTTCCCTCATCTAGCTGAGTGAATGGAAACCATAGCTCTGGGCCTATTTCTTTTTTCCTATAAAATGAAGGTGTAGAGATGTGCAGACAAGCAGACAGAAGAGCACTTAGTACAAGCCACTCCACGTCCAAACCCATTAATCCTTACAAGCACTCTACCTAACAGTGAAAGTCGTTCAGTCGTGTCTGACTCTTTGCATGGACCCCATGGACTGTAGCCCACCAGGCTCCTCTGTCCATGGAATTCTCCAGACAAAAATACAGGAGTGGGCTGTCATTTCCTCTTCCAGGGGATCTTCCTGACACAGGGATCCAACCCCAGTCTCCTGCGTTGCAGGCAGTCAGATTCTTTACCATCTGAGCCACCAGGGAAGCCCACACAAAGAATAAGGATCAGGAACGATTAAGTGAACTGACCCCAGGTCCTCAACTCTGGAGCTAATGTTCTGACTCTCAGAACTGGTGGCAAATTCCACCCAGGTCTAGTTCTGCCAGTAGTGAGTGGCAGGTGAGGAGAGGGCAGTAAGCTCAGACCAGTTCTTGCTGCTACCAAAGTGATCTTTTCTGAAACAGAAATTTTATTGGTCTTATCCAAGTAAGCAAGAAAGCTGCCTTCTGCTAACTATGTAACCATGACACTTTGTCTTCCCATCACCACCATATACACTAAAGACAGCAAAGCTTCAGTCAACCAGCCTTCACTGCCAGGTTGAGTGCAGACTCCAGCTGAGCAAAAGATGTGAGTCAGGATTCGGTGGCTTAGAGGTTGCCCCTCAGAGAGGCACCAGTGAACCGAAGCCCTTGCCAGGGTGCAGGAACCCAGCTCTCGGGGGGGGTGCCTGTACATCAGCTGTTTCAAAACAGAAACATTTAAGTAATTCTCAACCACATCCTTTCCTCACTGGGTTAATTTTACCATGTGCTCAGATGCTCTGGCCAGTACTAAGAGGTGTAGAGCCTTCCAGGGGCTCTTCCTATAGAGACGGCCACAGGTAGGTGCCCTGCTGCTGCTGCTGCTGCTGCTAAGTCGCTTCAGTCGTGTCCGACTCTGTGCAACCCCATAGAAGGCAGCCCACCGGGCTCCCCCATCCCTGGGATTCTCTAGGCAAGAATACTGGCCTATGAGCCACTAGACCAAATATCTGACAATGTCCCAAACAGATGGCATCGTCTACTCAACAGACATGAGTTCAAACAAACTCTGGGAGACAGTGAAGGATAGGGAAGCCTGGCAAGCTGCAGCCCACAGGGTCACAAACAGTCAGACACAACTGAGCGACTGAACAACAACAAACAGGCAGCGAAATAGTACTGGAAGTTCATCTGGATCAACCTGTTTGATTCCTCAAACAATCCTGCAAGGGAGATACTATTTCCTTACTTTTAAAGGTGCGGAAGCTAGGGAACAGAGAGACTACAGTGTTAACTGTCCAAGGACACACCACTCAAAAGAGACAGAAATGGGACTTAGGAGGCTTCCTGGGAGGCAGGTAGCTTTGGTGTACATCCTGGGGTCGGAGCACGGCTTTGAAGGTAAGCTGGTTGCTCAGGAAGTTGTAGGAAGAAGATGGCAATAAGAAGAAAAGAGAGAAGAAAGGTATAAAGCTTTGTTATAAGATGGTGGGAAAGAAGTTGGCCAGAAGTGCTAAGGCCCCCTAGGTGGAGTAACACCAGACAGCAACTGGCAAAGCAAGGCCTTTAGAACCAAAGTATCTAACAGTTGTCAGCACAGAACTCTCGCCCTCAAAAGCATCACGGATGTGAGGGTGTATCCAGCCTGGTGGGAGCCACAAGAATTGAACGTAACTAAGTACAGACATGCTAAATAGTCATGAGAATGCGTGTTGTAAAGGAACAAAGGCTGACAGGTGAAGGCCTGGGATCCTCCCTTCTGAGGAAGCTCCAGGATGCTGGCCAGGTCAGGAGTGGTGGTGATTTCAGAGAAAGCAAGTCAGGAAGGGAGAAGGAAGCCAAGAATGGAAGGAGCTGGGGCAGTCAGCTTGCTGAGCATTAAGAAAAAACAGTGTAATAGCGCAGGAGGGAGCTTTTAGGAATGAGCTGATCCAGGTCTGGATCTGCAGCTAAGGTGCATGCCCCGCGCACAGAATAAAGGAACAGCCTTTGGGAGTCACTCTGGTGGCTGGAAGATCAGGACCGTGAATCTGCTGACGAAGCAACAGAACAGGATACTCCCTGCAGACAAGAGGGCGATTTGATGGGATCCGAGAACAGATAACCCCACTGGAGCTTCAGAGAGGAAGTAGACAAATTGGCAAGAAGTGACCAGGACCCCAAGGGCTGATGCAGGGAGGAGAGCTGGAACACACCTGAAAACAGAAACAGCCTGGAATAGACTGACAAACGCCTGCACGGTGAACCTAGGGCTGCACACCTGCCTCTTTTCCCACCAGCATGTGGTCTGACCCCTGACAACCTTTTATCCTCGAAAGAGAGTCAGGCGCTTGGAATGACCATGGACTTGATATATGCTGCAGCAGATAAGTGGGCAGAAGGCAGAAAAACCAGGGTCAACAGGGATTCAGTCTTCTGCAGTGAAATCCTCCTTCACTCCTTGAATTCCTAGGGTGGTGAAGGCCGAAGTTATCTAGGACCGGGGGCAGACTGAGGAAGCCTTCTGTCTGCCAGCTCCTTGGCAGGGGTCCGGGTGAGCCCAGCACCTGCAAGGCAGCCACATTCTGGAAGCTCTCCCACCACCCCAAAACACACTACAAAGTCACAGATAACCAAGACGCACACCTGTGGTTTATGTACGTGGAATACAAGTTTACATTAGTTGACAGCCCAGAGCAACAGAACCAGATACAATAATGCCCTGTTTATTGAAAGAATAAGAAAATACATTCTTTGTTGATTTTTTCCAAGAAATTATGTTTACAGCTGAAGTTATGATGTTGAAGCTGAAGCTCCAATACTTTGGCCACCTGATGTGAAGAGCCGACTCACTGGAAAAGACCCTGATGCTGGGAAAGAATGAGGGCAGGAGGAAAAGGGGAAAACAGAGGATGAGATGGCTGGACGGCATCACTGACTCGATGGACATGAGTTTGAGCAAACTGCGGAAGATGGTAAAGGACAGGGAAGCCTGGCATGCTGCAGTCCACGGGGTCGCAAAGAGTTGGACACAACTGAACAACAACAATAATGTTTACAGTTGCTTACTCAACCACCCGCAGACACACTCCCCCTCAGTCAGAAGAAAAAATCGCCCCTTGCCTCAAAGCCATGCCCAATTCTCAGGGCAGTGAGACAACAACTCAGCGGGTGGTCTTTTCTCATTCAACTCCGGCACACTCAGCCAGAAGCCTTAATCTCTTTTCTCAGAGTTATCAGCCTCCTCCTGGCCATTTAGCTCTGATGTCTACTAGAGTCAAAAAATTTGGTTCAGTTCCCACAGTGACTGCAATGCTGCCTGAGCCAAAGGCAAAGAGTGTCCCAGGTGGAAGCGGAAGCAGGCACAGAAGCAAGTGTCCCCTCGCTCTGCCCAGGTTTTTCCAGAGAGAGGCACCTACAAGCCGCCCCTCCCCACTGATGCCAACATATTCTCCCAGCTATCAGTGCCTGGGCCCCACCCACAGACACCCACCCTAAGATGACTCCAAACAGAAAGCTCGCTCCTGTCTTTCAAAATAGGACGCTTAAGCAAGTGTGGCTGGAGAGATAACGCTGGAAGAAGTCATGCTGTGGCAGCAAAACAGCATGAGACAGAATCAAAACACTGGCCCAGATGTTATAACAGGAACACCACAGAAGTTCAAGTGCTTAAAGGAATACCCTGAATCGTGGCAGATGCAAATATTAACAAGATCAGAACAAAGATATCTTTGGAAGGGAGAGAGGCATAGAAGCCTCGATGTTTCCAAGGTGTCACCATGATTGAGAGCTACATACACAACTGGAACTGGAAATAATCCTTGCTGCTACTGGGTACCTCCCTCCCTCCTACCAAATGCCTCTTTCTAAAGCAGAGATGTTGCTGGTCTGAACTCATTTAAAGAGATCCCCAGAGCTGGTCCCACAGTTTCAGACATTGACTAGGATGAGAAAATAGGACGATTCCCAGGAGACCTTACAGTAAAGATGAACAAGTTTACACACAATCCATAGGGTTTAAGGGCTGAGAGCTTCTAGGTTTTATCAAGGGTTATGTCCACAAGCTACTTTACCATCTAACTTTCTGGTTCAGAGCTTTGAACAGTTGTCAGTTGTCTAAAAGGACAACTCAATCAGCTAAAAGCCCCATCTCATCACAAGCAGCGTACTTGGGCCTTATCAGCAAAGGGACAATCAACTCTCAGTTGTTCAAATGCACCACAGCATTTTTCCGACTCTGAACATATACAACCCCCTTCACTGATACCTAGCAGGAGCTGCCTTCATTTCCATGAGGATGCTCATTACATATACAGTTCCATGCCAGATTTAGTTTTGCACAGATCCTTCCCTGCAGAGTTAACTCGCATAGCAGGGATCTGACCTCCAGGTACTGAGCATGGCGGCAGCCAGAGTGAGGATCACCAGGCTCAGTGGTCCCTCTGATGTCCCTCTGATACTGCTAAGAACAGAAATCTACTAGGTAGGAGGATGGCGAGGCGGGGAGGGAGTGAAGGTATAGGATTAAAGTGAAGGAATGAGACCACAGAGTGATGTCTGTTTCTTGTCTTTGGTGTCCCCCATTGTGTGAGCCCGAGCATGCATATGGCTCACTGGGATGCTTGTCATCAAATCAGCATTTACCAAGTAGCATCAAACAGCATCATGTGTTGCTGTTATCAGGCATCCTGTAGACACCTTTTATATAACAGCTATTTCTTCTCCCATTTTCAAGTTTTAATTGTTGACTAATTAAATTTTGGATTCCTGCCCCCCAGCCCACTCCAGTGTTCTTGCCTGGAGAATCCCAGGGACGGGGGAGCCTGGTGGGCTGCCGTCTATGGGGCTGCACAGAGTCGGACACGATTGAAGCAACTTAGCAGCAGCAGCAGCTCCCCAGCCAGTCTCAGAAGATTTTACCTGCAGTTCTTTGAAATTCTATGTTATGATTATTCTCTAGGAAACTATAGAAAAACAAGAGAATGAGCACAGGACTAGGATTCAAACATCCTGTATTTCAGTGTCAGGTCTGACACACACAGTGAATGATCACCAGTAAACAGGCCACAATGACTGAGCTTCCCTTCGTTCTTTCGGATAGCAGAGTGCCTGCAGCATTCCAAGCACTGCTCTAGGAGCTTACAATCCATGAGGAAGCAAGAGACCAAGATATCTGCCTTCACAGAGCTTAGATTCTAGCTCATACTCCTTCTCTACAACCTCCTGTTATTAACTCCTGACTCCTACACACAGAGAATCAGGATTTGAGAATGAAACAGTTTTTGCAGATGGCCTGGATATGTGCCACCCGATAATGCACCACAAGCTGTCGGGCACCTGAGATGGGGCAAGTCCAAACTGAGATGTGCTGTCTACATAAAATATACACTGGATTTCAAGCACTGCGTACAAGGGGGAAAAGTAAAGTAACCCATTCATATTTTTATATTGATTACACAATGAAAAGATAATATTTGACATGATGGGTTAAATACGCTTTTTTTTCACCTGTTTACTGTGACCACTAGGAATGTAATCGTGATTCATCTCTCTATTGTCCTTCTTACAATGAAGAAACTAAAGAGGTCAAATCTAAAGAGATACTGGTGCTTCCAGGGCCAGAACCCAGGTGTCCTCACAACTAAGGCCGCTTCAGAGGTGGGAGAGGGGGTGGGGGGAGTGGAGGAGGATGAAGGTAACAAAGAGGCTGGGCAAGGGAGACAGCAGAAGTGCCCACGCCTCATCCAACACCCACAGGCTAGCACCTGGTCACACAGCAGGTGCCCAGTCAGCACCCATTTCATCTCTGTGTCTGGATCAGCACCCTTCCCAGGGCTGGCCAAGCCCACGCAGAGTCAGTTGGCTGCAGTGGTCCTGACACCCTTAACCATCACGAGCATGGGTCAGGGACAAACAGGGTATGTCCAGGGGAATGGGGTAGCATTCCAGGCAAGGATCACCCCTGCTCCCATTCTAGTAAGGACTACGCAGGGTGAGAAACACTTACAATGCCAATATGAGATGGTGGGAGCAGTTAGTTCAAGGTTCATGGATAATTTTCTTCTCAAAATGCATTTACAGGGAGTGAATATAGAGACAGATGTGGAATTTTCTGTGCTCATCCAATGTTAAGATCAGGTTTGAAAAAAAAAAAAAACAGAAAATAAGGCACAAGGTAGAACTGTAAAGAAGTACTGATGAGGAGGGGATGGGATATGGGCATCCCCAGGTGGGGTAAGAACATACGTTTCTGAGAAGGGTCCAGAACTAGGTCAAAACAGAATATGGGGAAGGAGGAGGAGCATTAGCTTGTTCAAATATTTGTGTGTTCCATGAGGTAAGGGAGGGCAGTTAGGAAGGGGGGTCAGGAACGAATGGAAGGTGGGAAAGGTCCAGGTTCCAGAAGGAGCCAGTCTTCTAGAGGGAGGGGTGGTTCATATGAGCTTGTGAAGGTATTGGAGGTGCTGGGTGGAGAGCTGGCCGGAGGCAGGGAGAGGCTCTGGGCTGCCGCTCTCATGAAGCAGCTGTCTGCAGACCGAAACCAGGTCAGCAATGGCAGCGGGAAACAAAAAGTTCAAAAAGAGAAAGACTCAGCAGATCAAGCAGCTGAGTGAACATGGAGAGAGAAAGGCTGAGTGAGCATTGTGAGGCTGTGCTGGGTGGATGGGCAGAGGGGAAGAGCTTGAAGGGAGTGGGTTCTGGAGCTCGGCCTGAGGACTTCCAGCTGTCGGCCAATTAGTCGTCACTGCCCATGGGCTCCAAACCTACACCCTGGAGGCCTCTGTTTTTAAAGAGGCCCCGAAGCCACCCAGTTTTGGGCCTGCAGCTTTCGATCCAAAAATGTGTTCCAGCACCGTGGCCCACCAGGACACCATCCCCTGAAAGGTGCCTCCCTCTCTGGGAGGAATAGCAGTGGATCTAGTTAACAGGAGCACAGGCCCGGCATCCGGCATTCAGCAATGAGCACAGACTCCTGCCTTCCTGGGGCTCACAGGCGAGTGGCTGCAGCAAATCAGCAAAATCCGAGTGCCCCGAGGACATTCTGAGGCTGACCCAGCTCCATTTGCATCCAGAGCATTTCCAAGGGCCTTTTCACATACCATTCCCTTGGCCTCCTTGGCACCTGGCACAAACGCCTGCCTCGGAAGCACTTAACCACTTACAAACTCGGTCACTGTTATCCAAGAATTAAACACTTTATACAGTTGGGTGACCAAGACTCCCAAAGGCTCCGAGACTAAAAAACATCCTACAGGGAGAGTTGCTTGACGTCAGCAATTATTTCTTCACATTTGTTTTCCCCTATTGTTCCAAGAGGTTCTGCAAACAGTTCTAGAACAGGCTACAGGGCCCAGCTGCACAAAACCTATGAATTCTAAACAGTTCATAAGGCTTCCTTACAATTGGGCTATACAAAGATGCCACCCTCATTTAGAATTCCTCTAAACAATTTAAACTCCAAAACTGACTTCCTCATTAATCATGTAGTGAAAGGATAAAAAAGTTGGAGACCAGAAGCTCTGGAAGCATCACAGATCAGCACTACTGCTGTACCCAAATGGCTTTAAACACAGAAACGTTTCTTGAAACACAGAGGTGTTGGCTTCATTACAATACTGCTTATGCCAATTTATTTTAACATGTTACAGTCAAAACACCAAGATGGCAGAAAGCATTTTTCTGTTTCCTTGTTTACCTCAGTGACAACACACAAAAGCAATGGACCTTATCTAACCGGAGTAATGTTTTATCCCAAGAAGCACCTCAGATTCTGCGTTGCTTCCCTTTAAGCCCCGCCCCCATCCCATAACAACAAGATGCAGCCCAGAGTCTGCGAAACCCAAACACAACATCACAGGTTTCACTTAACTCATGAAACTAGTCCTGGGGATCTACAAGATGTTTTCTTGGTAACACTGAAAGGGTTTACCACATCCGTTCACTGTTCTTGGCTTGTCATTCTTTAGGGACTGACACCATACGCATAACATATCAAAGAGGAAATGCAGACAAGGGTGCTACATAATTGAGCAGCTGAAAAAATCATGTCATTTTCTAATTTTGTATCGAATGTGCCAAGTTTCTGGCACTGGGAGAACAAGGACAGTACAGTCCACAGGAAGTTATCTTTACTGCCGGGCAGTTCCTCAGACTCTCCTAAGTGTGAGGACTTCTCTGTTCTGATGGGCAGTGCTTAATGTGTACAAGCTGGCCTGGCCTTGAACAAGGCGACACAGGTTCAGTGGGGCACTGCTGGGGGTGGGGGTGGGGGTGGGGCACTGCCGGGGGTGAGGGTGGGGCCGGCGAGCCGCTGCAACTCAAGATGTGATTCGGGTGGCTACTTGCACTCTCAGGAGAGCTGAGGATGCTAAGTAGGCAGAGCTGGGTGCTCGACTAAATCATCGTCATTCTGACAAACAGGCCAAGTGCCAGCTAATCCTTTCCTTCAATTGCCCCAGCTTAATCTCTGGATACAAGGTAGGTATGGTGGAAGAAACTCAAAGAGTGCTGCTGCTTATTCCCTGCACATACAGTAACTTAGGAAATTTGGGACTGTTGTTTGGGTAACAATTTAGAGGCAGAAAAAAAAGTTGTTGTTGTTGTTGCTTGCTTTGATGTTAAAGTTATCCACAGCTACCTGAACAATTATATATAATATACCCAAATCTGCTTTTCAAAAACTTCTTGAGAATAAGTGGACTCTAAAGGTGTGGGTATACCTTAAGACACAAGCTTTAAGTTATCTCAAGTAAAAGCTTGACTTCAGAGATACTAAATTTTCTATCTTCACAAACAAGAATGTCAAAGGGCAGAACTCCTGCTGGCTCACCTCCAAGCTTCCCTGAAAGGGAGAGAGTCAGCGTTTTCCAGTGCCCACCCCACCCCCTTGGATAGCAGGGTCTCAGGGTCTCCAGTTCGGGACTCAGTCCCTCCATAACACCACTACGGATTTAAGAAGGCGCAATTCCTGGTAAGCACTCCTACCACCCTGACGGCTCTGGCTCACTTGCCAGCTGGCTTCCCTGCCAAGTTACTCACGTTGAAAGGTTAGTGTAGCCAACAATGGCCACTCACGTCCCACCCCCACCATCACCACCCGCTGCAGGCAGCTGGGCCAGGCCAGCAGGCTACTTCAGGAGGATTTAATAATCTTCACTTTACTTCCTGGGGAGCTTCAGGTTCCCAACCCACCTACCAAACCTCCTGAATCCCAACTGTCACAATACAAATGATTACACAGGCTTTATAAAGGCTTCCTATAATAAGTGCCCTGCAACACTCCACGGTGTGTATAACTCCATTACAAACAAATGGACATTTAAATGACAGCAGGTCCCTACTTAAGGCAAAGATTTAGTCAACCCTTCAGAAGCCACCCTTCGGACCAAAAAGAAAAAAAAAAAGAAGGGGTAGGCGGGCAAGGCAACTGAGTGGATCCTCCGCGCGGGGTCCAGCCCTAACAGTCGGTTCCAGTGAGCCCGGGTCATCTCGCATTCTCCAGAGAAACTCGCCAGGCATTCCCCGGAAATCCTCCCTTTCCTTCAAGGTAGCTCCGTTCTGTTTTCTCCGGCAAGCGTTCTGCCTCTAGGTGTGCAGGTTACCAACCTGTACCTCTTCAGGTTCGTCCCCCTCGTCCGACTCCCTCCCACCGCCTCGATCTGGACTGCGACACCTCCCGGGCACCGTGCCTCTAAGCCGCCCGCGGCTCCGCTAGCCGAGTCCACTCACGGCAGTGGCTTTCAGTAGACAGGCTAAGCAAGTTTCACTCCTACAAGGGGAGGAACCAGATCACCGACGCAGTATTCCCGAGGAGTTTCCGAGAGAGGAGCAGCGCACCAGTCACTCGCTTGGATCGCTTTGCGGCTCTCGGTGTCCCCAGTCTAGTGAAAACCCAGGAAAAGTTAGGGATCTCCGCCCTCTCCTTCAAAACCTGGCTCGGGCTCCCAGGCCAGATACAGTCACCGACCGCTGCGTCCCTAACTGAGCCTTCCGAAACCGCCGCATTTGAATTCGCTCTTGGCCGGCTGGCCGAGGTATGCATGCCCGCCGGAGCGCCAGGGAGAGCCCGAATGACCGCAAGGGAGGCAGGGGTGGCGCGGGCGCCGTCGGACCCGGGGAAGGAGCCGAAGGCCCCCACTACACACTCTTCGGCCGTCAGGCCCGCGCCCGGCCACTGCGCAGTCAGCGGGACGCGCGCAGCAGGAACTCACTGAAGTTTGCCAGCCCCAGCCGAAGTCTCTGGAAAGTTGTAGCTCCCTCTCGGAGCGTCTCGCCTGGCCCACGGGGTTGGTCCGTCTAGGGGGCGGGGGTGACGTCGCGGGAGCGGGAGGGAAAGGGAGCGTAGGGGCCCGGCACCTGTCCGCATCTCCCCCTTCGGCCCCCGCGCCCCCACCAGGCTCGGCGAAGACTAGGGCTCTGCTGGGCCGGGGTAGACCCCCGCGAAGGCAGAGCGCGCGGCTCTCCGGGACTGCGCATCCTCGCACCTTTAGAGGAGGGGGCCGTGGACTCACCTGGGCGGCGGCGGAGACCACAGAGGCAGGTCCTTGGCGTGGGCAGCCCCCCAGCCGGAGCGGCGCGGTCACTACAGCCCCCGGGCAGCGGCACTGAGTGAGCCGTCTTGCCGCCGCCCCCTCCGTTCTTATACGGCCTAACCACGCCCCCGCCCTCCGCCACCGCCCCCACCCCCGCCCCTTAGCCTGCCCTCCCGGGGGAGCAAGGGGCGGGGCGGGGCGGAGCAGGCGCCCACAGGATCCTTCCGCCTGGGCGCTGACGGCGAGGGCAGGGCAAAAGGTGCCCTCTGATTGGCTCCTCGAGTGAATGGTTGCTGAGAGACGAGTAAATCTTCGGCGGCGGGAAGGGGCCGGGGTGCCCAAGGAGGTAGCAGTGCGCAGGCGCAATAGACAGGGGCTGCGTCGACAACCCCATAACTTTGGTGTTAATGGGACTCTTTTCTTTCTACTTTTCGCTACCGTCTTTTCCTCCATTCCTATCATAACTTCTCACCCGTTTTTTCCATCTATATTCCGCTCCCTCGCAGGCCTGTTTTCCTTTTGCTTCTCTGTGGATTTTCGCTTTAGGTCTCTCTCCAGGAATGGGGAGTGAAACCCCTAAACCTACCTCCGACGTGTGTTTTGAAGTCGGAAAAAACTTCTGATTGCTGAGCAGGGCGAGCCTTCCTGATTCCCCACGCAAATTGCCTGGAGGTCGTTGGGGAAAGGACCGGCCCAGTTGGTTCTCTGGCGCAGTTATCACCTGTGTGCAGTTAGAGGGACTCAGGCCCTGGAGGAATCCATCGCCAAGGCTGGCAACTGGCGACAGCGTCAGTCCAACTCGGAATGTCACAGGGCTCAACCGTGTATGTTATACAACATGCAGGCGGGGCTTGGACGCCATCCAGGCGCTCCATAGCAAGTGGTTTCGAGTCCAGATTCTAAATTCAGATTAACTGACTCTCCATTCACCACCTAACTATCTGTAAGGCCCTGGGCAAGTAACTTAACCAACCCTCCATAAATCTCCGTTTCTTCACCTGTACGGTGGAACTAAAAATGAAACAGCTTTGTAGGGTTATATAAGTATTAAATAAGAAAATGGAAAGCTAGCAGTGCAGTGCCTGATATAAAGTGTTTGGTAAATGTTATTTATATCAAGTAGTAGCTGTTGTTATTTATCAATAAACATTTTTGGAGCTTGTACTAATCTGCTAGGTTGTGGGGAAAAGATTACTTCTACACGCAGTATTTCTCTACCTTGCCCCTTCCGTCCCTGCCTGATACAAGTGTGGTTCTCACTGTCTACCAGGATAGAGCTCTCAAATATATGCCTTCCCTGGGGAGCGGAAGGTCCCCTGGAACACTAAGGAAATAGGATATCAGTATGAATGCTTGTAGGGGAAGCCACAGTGACTATTATTGTACATGAAATCAGGATGGATGATCTAATTCTTTTTTCTTTTACTTTTTGTTTTTGAGGGTATAAATTTGGTTAAGTGCTTATGTGTACTGACAATGAATTTCTACGTATGTGTACCTCCTAATAACTGCCACCTAGATCAAGATATAGAACATCTCCAGCTTCCTCGTGCCCCTTCCCATTCAGTGGCGCACAAAGGTAACCACTCTCTGATCTCTGTCACCAATATTTGAACTTGATTTGGGTGAATTACATAATATGTGCACTTTTGTGTCTAGCTTCTTTCACTCAACAGTGTCTGTGAAACTCATCTATGTTGTTGCATGTAACAATGGTTCATTCTTTCCCATTCCTGTGTATTATTTTATTATGTAAATATTCAATAGTTTATGTACATATTCCACTGGTGGATGTTTGAGTTCCATCAAAGTTTTTAACCTATCATGAATGAAGCTGCTGCAAACCTTTTTTTTCCCCAGCTTTAATGATGTATACAAAAATTGTATATATTTAAAGTATACTACACGTTATTTTGGACTTCCCTGGTGGCTCAGACAGTAAAGCGTCTGCCTACAATGCAGGAGACCCAGGTTCGATCCCTGGGCTGGGAAGATCCCCTGGAGAAGGAAATGGCAATCCACTCCAGTATTGCCTGGAAAATCCCACGGACAAAAGAGCCTGGTAGGCTACAGTCCGTGGGGTCGCAAAGAGTCGGACACGACTGAGCGACTTCACTTCGCTTCACATGTTATTTTGGTATACACGTACATTGTGAAGCTAGTTAACAGCCAAAGTAATTAACTTATCCATCATTTCACATAGTTTGTGTGTGTGTGTGTGTGTGTGTGTGTGTGTGTGTGTGTTTAAACATAGGAAGAGGTGAGAATGATTAAGATCAAATTTCAAGTATATAGTACAGGATTATTAACTATAGTCGCCGTGGTGTTCATTAGCTCCCCAAAACTTGTTTTGAACCTCTTTACCCTCTCACCTACAAACATTCTTACATATGTCTTTTAGTGGACATAACATCCATTTATGCCGGGTTTACACTCAGTGATTAGAACTGCAGGATCATATGAGGCTTTAAGTATATTGCCAAACATTTTTCCAAAATGACTTAACAATTTATATATTCACATTTAGACCTATGATTCATCTTGAATAAATGTTTTATGTAGTCTGGAATCAAGATTTATTTTTCCCATATGGATATCCAATTAGTCCAACACTGCTGTCCAGTAGTTGTGTTGAATGGTTGAATGAGTGGATAGTTATTGAATGAAAAATTCAATTAAAAAAACAAAGTGACCAGTTACTTAAAGTTTAGAATGCCCAGAAAAATCCAGGATACATGATCACAATAAGGTGAATGCCAATTGTTATATTACATTGGCCCTAGAACGATTTCTACTTTTTTGATATGTCATGAATACCATTAGCACAAGTAACCTCAGAAATTGTAACCTAGAATTTGATCTAGCCTGATTTGGTTATACCTTTGCTTAGATCAAATTTTGTTCAACTCCCGGACCTTTAGTCAATTTTGTGGTAGGAAGGAGGGAAGAGCCAGAAGGGAAATTCCTTATTTGTATGTGTGCATGTATTTTTCTTTGAGCCCCCTTTTTTTCCTGGGGCATTTCTTGACTTTTATAGAATTTTATTTCCTTTTTAAAATTTGTTTGTTTTGTTTTTGAAAATATATACTATTCTTTCTACCCCATGCGGCATCCTGGAGCTGAAGGAGTCTTAAGAAGTCACCAGGTACCACCCGTTGGACACAGAACCAGGTATTGAAACTGTCGTTCCAAGACTCCTTCTTGCCAAATCAGAATGGTTTAAACATCTTTGCTTTCTGAGCAGCTCACTGATCTGTACCTAGAAAAGTGGAGAAGAGGAAAGAAAAAGGAGGAAATAGATTTTAAAATGCAGGCGTGACTCAGCGGTGGCCATGACTTTGGAAAAGCTGCATGTCCCAATAGGATTTAATTTAAATACTTAAGGAAACAAAGAGATTCTTTCATTAATCCTCTTTTTTAAGGCAAGAAGAACCTTTTGTATAGTGCCCAGTTATTCTCACCTAGCAGTTTTCTGAATTCTTGTGTATTTGTATTACTTTATCCCAAGATGGATTACCTCAATAAGCATTTATTAAAATGCTCTGTCTAAATAGCTTATCTTAAAAGGATTCTTAAGTAAAGTTTTTGTTGATGTAAAGGGAAGCGCATAGAGAAGCACACAGATCGTAAGAGCACAGCTCAATTAGTTTTCACAAGCTGAACAAGCCTGTCACTAGCACACAGATCAAGAAACTCAGGAGCACTACAGCACTAACAGACCTGTTTTAAAACCACTAGAGGGAGAGGGAGAGGGTGGGAGGGAGAGGGAGAGGGTGGGATGATTTGGGAGAATGGCATTCTAACATGTATACTATCATGTAAGAATCGAATCGCCAGTCTATGTCTGACGCAGGATACAGCATGCTTGGGGCTGGTGCATAGTGATGACCCAGAGGGATGTTATGGGGAAGGAGGTGGGAGGGGGGTTCATGTTTGGGAACGCATGTAAGAATTAAAGATTTTAAAATTAAAAAAAAATTAAAAAATAAAAAATAAAAAAATAATAAAAATAAAACCACTAGAATGGCACTGTCTACATCCTTGCAAGTCTCTGGCGGAGCCAAGGCATTACTTAACTTTCCGCTTCCCACCTGGAACTCTCACCAGTAAACCCCTGTTTCTTCTCAGGTTTCTTTAGGCCAATATTTTTCTTGGGTACTGCAGAATGAGTGCTAGGTTAGATTAGAAGGTGTGAGTTTTATTGGGAGCAAAGCGCAGGAGGAAAGGACCTAGAATGTCAGATCTCATGGGGCAGGGAGGAGAGGAGGGCTGCGTCTTTGGGCATGGCTATGACAGAAGCCTAAAGTACGCATGGCAGGGGAAAGGCCGAGGCACGGAGGCAGCACGAAGCAAGAGAGGGGACCAGGAAGGGGAATGGAGTGATGGTGGCACTGCCAGAGAAATGAGCGTGCCCAGTATGAGCAGAGCTGACCTCATCTCTCTGAGCTAGTGTCTCTAGACACCCTTCCTGCTCAACACCCGAAAGGGATCACTGGGGAAAGGATGTAAGATGTATCCAGAGGGCTAGTATCTCTTTCAAATGGCTTAACCCCTCTGAGTCTCAGCTCCCTAATCCAAAAATGGGAAAGGTAACAAACTTCCCAGCTTCATGGAGATCTCTGTGTGTGCTGATCAAGTGAGGTAGTGAATGCATGTGGCAGCGGTTGTCGTGTTCACAAAATCGATCTCTTTGCCAGCCTTGGACTCTTTTCTCCCTTTATTTAGAAGAGCTTGGCAAGCAAGTTGGATGAGAGCAGAGGAGGGTAAATTCTCAGTGCCTTCCTGTGACTGCCTTTACTTCTAGGGCTCCAGATCTCTTATCTAAGGATTAATGTTTTCAAATCTCCCTTCAAGGAAAAGGGATTCCATCAAAGTGTAAATTGTTAACTGACCATTTCATATCTGTTCTGAACCTGCCTTACATTTAGGCCCCAGATATCTGTCTCGCCAGCTGCCATAATGCCTGAGCCTCCCAGGGCAGGAGTCTGTGTCTCCTGAGGAAGAGGCTCTTGCCATTCTGGTGCAGCTTGCCAGAGGAAGATGATGCCCACCTGCTAGTAATGTCTACCTCACCTTCCAGGGGATCGCAAACATTGTCCTCCAGCCTACATATTAGTCTAGATTTTTAGTTGCAAGCAATCACAAGTGACTCTGAATGATTTAAGAAAAATCAAATTTATTTTTAAGATTTGGGGGAGCCCACAGAATTAACAGGATGGCTAGAGAACTTGGTTGATTGGCTGTGCTACCAGGAACAAGGCTTAAAAATCATGCTGCAGGGAAGTAAAAATCATATTGTAGGTCCAGGGAAGATGCCATGATGCCACCATAGACGTATTCAATGCATGTTGCTGCTGGTGCCTCTGGAGATGATGTAACTGTCACTCTGAACATTGCTGCCACCCGCTGATGGATGGAATCTTTGTGTCCCATAGCTAGGTTCTGATGCCAAATCTGGGTGAGGGCAGCTGATCAGCAAAGCCAAGATCATGTGCCCAAGGCCTAGTCACAAAGAAGGCTCAAAACCTTCTGATTACTTGATATTTTCAGCTTTAGCTCTGAGAAGTGGGCTCTCCCTCTTCAGGCAGGGAATTCTCCAGACAGAGGAAGGAGGTCCAGATGCTGGATGGCCAGAACATGCGCCTCTTCCTCCCAGCCCTTACATCCATCTCTTGTGAGCATGTCTTGAATGACTAAGCATCCTCTGGTCCATCTAGCTCTGGGACACAGATCCAGACAAATTCGTGAAGTTCACAAGTTGGAGGACCAGGAAATGGATTATTGCGAAGTTTTTGGGATGGAGGTCATCCAGCTGGCCCCACCTTGCTGATACTCTCTGCTCTTGGTCCAGTGCTACTTTTCCTCTTCAAACTCCTTAAAATAGATCCTGAGTGGATGATGTTCATTAAAAGAAAGACAGAAGGAGGGAAGGGAGGAAAGAGAAAGAAGGAAAGAAAGAAAATAGGGAGGGAGGAAAGGAAGGAAGGAAGGAGCCTTGAACATATCACCCACCCTTCCCCAAGTCTCAGATTTCTTCCCTAGCTCTGCATTGCTTTAACCACTGCTCTGGGCCTCAGTTTCCCCATATGTTAACAACAACAACAAAAAAAAGGAACCCAGTTTGGCTCACGCCCAGCACCTCCAGCTCCAGCCTAATCATGAAGGAAGTGAAGAGTGTGTGGTGTGGCTGCCCAGCACACCATGGGGTTGGCTGTGTATAATGACAGTGTCCCAGAGTTGGTGCTTGTGTAACAGGCGGATTTACCGAGAGGGTACGACTGTTTGCTCAGCAGCTGAGAAGTCTATAATTAGACTGTCACAACATCAGCAAAAGTACAGGATCAATGTAATCAGAGAAGAAATGGAAAAGAACACGGCATCAGTCAAAGTCTCCAGTGGGTCCCCGTGGTTTCCAGAGCACTAATCGCCCGGGCGGTTCAATGTCCCACTTGTGGGTTTCCTTCTGGTGATGACCAGGTTGGTTTGGGCATGACTGCCTCTCACCACCACAAAGCTCTCCTCCTCTTCTTCCCCTTCTCCCTTCCTCTGCTCACTGAGTCTTAGGGATGAGAGTTCGAAGGAGGCAGAAACTGTGCCCCAAACTCAGTGGCTGGGGCACCTTTATTCCTTGTGATGTGTATGTGTGTGGGAGTGCAGGACAGCCAACTGTAGGATGCAGATGCCTCAGCCCCATCTTGGCTCTACTGGGTAAGTGCCTTAGAATCTGCATTTAGCACATCCTCAGATGGTTCTATGGGCTTCCCCGGTGGCTCAGATGGTAACAAATCTGCCTGCAATGCAGGAGACCCCAGTTCAATCCCTGGATCAGGAAGATTCCCTGGAGAAGGGAATGGCTACCCACTCTAGTGTACTTGCCTGGAGAATTCCATGTACAGAGGAGCCTGAAGAGCTACAGTCCATGAGGTCGCAAAGAGACGTGACTGAGCGTGCGTGTGCACGCGCGCACACGCACACACACACACACACACACACACACATACACACAGTTCTCTGTGTGCTGAATCTTGTAGGCTACCAGGCTGAGCCATCCCCCCTGCCCCATGACAGGTCTGCCCTCTTGCTTCTACTCTGCACCTGGCTTGGTTATAACACCATCAGGATGGCAGCAAGATTCAGGGCAGCCAAGATTAAAGGGCCCTTCCAAAGCCAAAGAATGATAATGGGACTCTTATTTTCTTTTTAATCACATTAAGAATTCCAAGCTGCAGACATGTTTATCTCATTAATCCTCACGACATCTGATCTACGGGGCAATGGCCAGTGTCTTTAGTTTCTTTCCATCAGAGTGGATCAGGGCTCAGCTCTGTCCCCGAAGGATCTGGACCTGATGGCTTCTAGTCTCCCCTGACTGAGCCCAGTCCTCCTAGATAGAAACCACTGGATCTCATAAATCTGTGAATCTTCATTTTTCATGCAAATTTTTAAAATATAAATAATGCACGTTGCCTTGTATAAAAATCGGCAAGTGCAGAGAAGCAAAAGAAAGAAAGAAATCATGGCTAGTCCCACAGAAACAATTCTGTGAATACTCTTGTGTTTATCTTTTCACACTAGTGTGTGTATGTACACACTCTCACACACGTATGCTGTCTCTGCTTTAGTCAGGTTCCCAGAGAAAAGAGATGGCACACTCGATCATGGTTCTTGAGGAGAGCTTGATGAAGGGACCATTTACCTGGTCTTGGTCGAGGTCCAGGGAAATCTTAACAAGGGGTGGGGGGCCCTGAAGGACTAGCAATGAGCCATTTCCACACTACGCCTGAAGGGATGAGTAGAGGGAGGTGACCAGAACCTGGGACAGCGAGTAGAGAGACACCTAACAGGAGCTGTACCCACTGGGTGAACAGCAGTCTGTTCCCAGGAGAGAGGGAGCCAGAGGAAAACCGCCTGACTGCTCTTTCCTCATGCCCTCCACCCTCCTGCCTGAGCCTCCCTGTGTCCCAGCTCAACCAGAAGGCAGCACCCCCTCTACCCCGTGATGCAGAGTGGAGAGTTATTGATAGAAGAGTGGCCAGAGGGTCTGGATGGGCAAAAGGAGACTGTCCAACACACTCGTAAGTGCACTTATGAGTGTGACGATTGGTCTTGAATTTCTACAATTCCAGATCTAGGAAATGCAGTTTTCTGAGTTAATTCTCTCTTTGACCACAGCCGAAGAGTGAACTGTTGGGCCTTTCCTGATGGTCCAGGGGTTAGGACCCCACGCTTTCACTGCAGTGGGCACAGGTTTGATCCCTGGTCAGGGAACTAAGATCCCACATGCCATACAGCCAAAAAAGAAAAAAAAAGAAAATGTCTTAAACAGAATAAAAATACAATATATCAACTTAAAATTATATGGGAAAAGTGACAAATTAAAAAAAAAAAAGTGAACTGTTGCTTTGTGGTATCTCTCTTAATACAGTGAGTTAGGAGCCTGGCAGCTGGCTCTGACTCCTCTATTTCTCATTTGAAGCAGAGTCAGTTACTGGCTTCTGCAGCCAGTGCGGCCTCCTCCATGATGTAAGACCCAGTACTGGAGACTAAGGTGGACTTTGAGCAGACAGGCCCCCACGAACCCACATGCTCACAGGGAGCTTAGGGTCCCAACAGCAGTATCATAAGCGAGGCGGAGGGACAAGTCCCGTGGGGACAGCACAACCGTCTACACTAACAATAGCGAGATGGTGATAAAAGCTAATGTTTTCAACCAATAGCAACTAATATTTATTAATAATAGATAATGTTTACTATATACTAGTCTGTTCTAAAGTGCTTTATAGGTATTTGTATTATTTCATTTTCCAAGCAGCCCCAAAAGGCAGGTCATATTATTAGCCCAATTATTGAGCTGAAGAAACAAGTATGGAAAGGTTAATGAACTTACAGAGAAATTGAGGCATGCACAGCTTAAAGGGTGAAGCCAGAGGGTGAACGGATGTAGTCTGATTCAAAAAACCCGCCCTCTCAAAATTGATATTCTATGTCAGTGAGTCTGGCACCAAAATGATGTTGACGATGATACTAAGTCATCATTTGCCTTTTGAACTCCCATCCTCTCATGAATGCCTAAGGGAAGCTTCCAGAAGCTGCATGATGTGATGACATTGGGATCATTGGGATGCTATTGGGATGTTCTTTGTTTTAAAACTTTCTCCATTTGAATTTCTGACACAGTCGATACCCATAGACAGAACTCACATAACCAAGCTCCTCCATGTCTTCAGATGGGTCCTGCAGGGTCTTTCAAGGAGTCTTGAGACCAAAAAGCTTGAGAACTACTGCAGTACTATTTACCTGTGGGGTTCAGAGGAGGGCATCCCGTTGCATTATGAGATCAAATTTATTATCACTAGTTTCCTTGCCTAGCTCACAGGACAGTATAAGATAGATTCTACGCTAGAAAATGATAGAACCTGAAAGGTCCCAGAGAGGTCAACAGTCCATTTTCTTGGTTTGGGAAGATGGCTCCAGTTGGGCTATGAGTTTCTCTGCCCCTGGTTGCCTTGGGGGCTTGCTGATAACAGAGAGTGCCTTGCTGGTATTAACCAGGAGCACTGGGCCAAGTCCAGATCATGTCAGGGTTTGAAATTCTCCAGGAGAATTGAGAGCATCTGGTTTTAAGACCACACAAGTAGTATTTGTCATCTCATTTGTGAACAAAAGTGGAAGCTTAAGGCTTTGTGATTTTTCAGTTCAGTTCAGTTCAGTTGCTCAGTCATGTCCAACCCTTTGTAACCCCATGGACTGCAGCACACCAGGCTTCCCTGTCCATCACCCACTCCCAGAGCTTGCTCAAACTCATGTCCTTCAAGTCAGTGATGCCATCCAACCATCTAATTCTCAGTCATCCCCTACTTCTCCTGCCTTCAATCTTTCCCAGCATCAGGGCCTTTTCCGATGAGTCTTCAGTAGAAGAGTATAATTCTAATTATCTGTCAAAATGTATAAAACATGACTGCAAGCTACCCTATTTTTTTTTCAGTCTATGAAATGGGGAGTACATAATAATAATAATTGCTTTTTAATTCGTTGTGTTTTTTGTTTAGTCACGAAGTTGTGTCCGACTCTTCTGTAACCCCACCAGGTTCCTCTGTCAGTGGGATTTCCCAGGCAAGAACACTGGAGAGGGTTGTCACTTCCCTCTTCAGTGGATCTTCCCCACCCAGGGATTGAACCTGCGTTTCCTGCATTTGCAGGTGGGTTCTTTACCAATGAGCCACCAAGGAAGCCCTTTTAATTAGTAGATATAAAATTATAGCAAATGAAGTTTAACCAATCATGGGGAAAGACTAGAATCTAACACTCGGGATGGCATAAAGTAATTGATGTTCCTTACTTAAAAGTGAAGAGATAATACAAAAATGTGTATAGTAGGAATTCTATACTGGTGCCAAGCATCCATTTCTCCTTTCTCAGCTGGGAAGCTACTATGTTGTTTGGGTTGAATTGATGTGGACATCCCAATGTCCTAATGATGGACCTATGGCCATCAGCATAATCCTACCCCTTGCCCTTGATGAGTCAGGGATGAGAAGTTATCTCAAGCTCATGTTCACCAAGCCACAAATTCTCATCTCTTTTTGGACAGGATGATGTGCAGATGAGTCCTAGAATTTTTTGCCATTTAGTTGCCATGAGAGAAGCCAATGTGTGAGGAAGTTTATATGCCAGAAAGAGCAGAGCCAAAGACAGACTCAAGGACTAGCAGCCAGAAGACCGCACTGCCACTGAGCTCTTCTCTTCCAGAAGCCCGTGATTCCCTGTTTTACCCAATTTAATTATTTTCTGATAGCAAACAAAGCATCTGATATAATTAAATACCTTTTTTTCCAACTTCAATACTGTCAGAGAGAAAAAGTAGGACTATCATGTTGACCAGTGTCAGATCTGACAATTTAAGGACAATCAATCCTGATTTTTCTATCACCTTCACTCAAGACCACCTTCTGAACCTTCCACTGTCCCAAAGTGGCCTGGCCCCATCTTCCACATAAGCATTTCCTATTTCAGTCTTTCTTTCCAAATAAAACACTCCTCCCCTCTTTTACTGTGTAGTGACCAAGTATCAGATACTTAAGTCTCAACATTCAAAGCTTATCAAGTGCAATGGAACACGGGGGCCTAGAAGGACGGCACCACATGTGTCATGAGCATCGTTTGAGCTGAATTCTCTGCAACAGGATGAATGTGGCAGGGCAAGGGGCAGACTCATCGGACAGTTGAAAGGCAGGGGGCATGTGGTGGGGAGGTGGTTCCTGGATCAGACTTGCTGGCTTCAAGCTCTGCCTTCTGTCCTTCTGGGAGAATATTTGACCTTCAGACAGTAAAGCGTCTGCCTGCAATGCGGGAGACTTAGGTTCAATCCCTGGGTCAGGAAGATCCCCTGGAGAAGGAAATGGCAACCCACTCCAGTACTCTTGCCTGGAAAATTCCATGGATGGAGGAGCCTGGTAGGCCGCAGTCCATGGGGTCGCAAAGGGTCGGACACAACTGAGCGACTTCACTCACTTAAGTAGTCTCAGCTTCCTTATCTCAAGATAACAAAGTTGGTAATAATAAGAGGACCTCTCACCTCTAGATGTATCATGGATTAAATGAGATAATGGATGTACTGTGCCTTTGTGTGGCAACCAGGAATTTTTCCCAAAATGTCAGACACAATCCAAGAGACTTCCCCTCCCTGGGACTCAGGCTTGTCTCCTAGTGAAGGAGGAGGGATGTCCAGGGTCCCCTCCAGCTCAACGTGCTGCTTGGTAGAGGCAAGAGCCAAGGGTTTTCTGGTTGGGCAGCAAGGGGCCTGAAGCAGATGGCTCTCCTGCAGGGAAGTATCACTTTTGCCCTCAGAAATGACGCATGGGCCATCCGTCAGGTGACCTCCTGGGCCTCTGGAAAGACACTGATGTTTGTTTGGCTTTGGTTTTAAGTGTAGAGGCTGCAGCAGAAAAAACAGGGTCATCCATGCTGATCCTCATGTCCATAGCACATCAACAGCAGGAGCAAGCATGCAGACAGCATGGGTTCAAAGGTCTAAAATACCGTGTTGTTCGTTCTAAAATACTCTCACGTCGTTCACCCATGTCTAAGGACACCCTTTCCGTCGCTCAGAGGCACTGTGTGCATTACAGAAGATAAGCCACGCGATATGGGAAAAAGCCTGTCGCACTTTGGTGCTTTGGTGTCAACGCTCTCCCTCCCTCTCTCTGGAGCCCAAGGCCACCAGCTGCCACTTCAGAGGGGAAGAGAGCTGGAAAGTGCTCCCACTGGGGGTTCTGCTGAATAAGCCCTCTAAGCTTCAGGTGGAGAGTTGCTGGGATCCTGTGGAGGCAGGCATCTCACTGAGACCCCCACCAGGGAAGAGCTGAGTCTGAGTCCTCACGGCACCCAGGATCCAGTGTGGAGTCACACATGAAGGGGACATCTGGGACTCACATTCCTCATCACCCTCTCAGCAGTAGATTAATGATTCTGCTAGCTCGTGAGACTGGCGACCTTCTTTTGGCTAAGCTGGTAAAGAATCCGCCTGCAACACAGGAGACCTGAGTTCAATCCCTGCATTTGGACGATCCCCTGGAGAAGGGAAAGGCTACCCACTCCAGTCTTCTGGCCTAGAGAATTCCATGGACTGTATATGGTCCATAGGGTCGCAAAGAGTTGGACACAACTGAGCGACTTTCACTCTCCCTCCATAAATCCCCAACTCCTATGCTATTTAAAATTCAAACTACCATAGACGGACATGTACACACTGCTATATCTAAAACAGATAACCAACAAGGACCTGCTCTATAGCACAGGGAACTCTGCTCAATGTTATGTGGCAGCCTAGATGGGAGGGGAGTTTGGGGGAGAATTAGGTACATGTAAATGTATGACTGCAGATGGTGATTGCAGCCATGAAATTAAAAGACGCCTACTCCTTGGAAGGAAAGTTATGACCAACCTAGATAGCATATTCAAAAGCAGAGATATTACTTTGCCAACAAAGGTCCATCTAGTTAAGGCTATGGTTTTTCCAGTGGTCATGTATGGGATGTGAGATTTGGACTGTGAAGAAAGCTGAGAGCTGAAGAATTGATGCTTTTGAACTGTGGTGTTGGAGAAAACTCTTGAGAGTCCCTTGGACTGCAAGGAGGTCCAACCAGTCCATTCTGAGGGAGATCAGTCCTGGGTGTTCATTGGAAGGACTGATGTTGAAGCTGAAACTCCAATACTTTGGCCACGTCATGTGAAGAGTTGACTCATTGGAAAAGACTTTGATGCTGGGAGGGATTGAGGGCAGGAGGAGAAGGGGACGACAGAGGATGAGACGGCTGGATGGCATCACCAACTTGATGCACATGAGTTTGGGTGAACTCCGGGAGTTGGTGATGGACAGGGAGGCCTGGCGTGCTGCGATTCATGGGGTCGCAAAGTCGGACACGACTGAGCGACTGAACTGAACTGAGCTGATGTGCATGACTGAGTCCCTTTGCTGTTCACCTGAAACTCTCACAACATTGTTGATCAGCTATACCTCAATACAAGATAAAAAGTTTAAAAAATAAATAAAATTAAAACTCCCAGAGGGAGAACCTGAGGGGGAGGTTGGCATCAGCCATCACCACGTGAGCGCCTTCCCTCTGGGGGCCTTCCTGGACCAGGCGCTCTCAGTCGAGGTCACAGGGATGGGATCACAGGCATAGGTGATCAAGGGACAGCAGAGGAGGGCCAAGAGCCTGAGGCTACACAGCTGAATGGGGCTGCAGGGATGGCAGAGTGATACAGCTGTCACCAGCGTGGGTGCCTTCCCAGGGCTGCTTCCTCCCTCCTTCCTCCTTGTCTCGTTTTGGGACAACTTCACTCCCGACCAAAGAGCCTATCCTGTCAAGGTGGTGCCATCCCCAGAGCTAAAGGGATCATGCTGCGAGAGCCTGGAAGCCATCATAGCCTGTCTCCCAAAGGGCTTGTTTCTGTTTGAGTAATCACAGCCCTGGTGCTTGCAGACTATGATGGTGATGATTTAGTCGCTAAGTTATGTCCGACTCTTTGCAACCCTTTGGGCTGTAGCCCACCAGGCTCCTCTGTCCATGGAACTCTCCAGGCAAGAATACTGGAGTGGGTTGCCATTCCCTTCTCCAGGGGGTCTTGCCAACTCAGGGAGCGAACCTGGGTCTCCTGCATTGCAGGCAGATTCTTTATCGACTGAGTCACCAGGGAAATCCGTTTGCAAACTATACCAATCTGTTGGCCCTGATCTGCACACAGTGGTAAACCGGAAGATGAGATGCTGCTGTGGCCTGGCCTGTGGGGTGCAGGCTCCCTGCCCCAGTGTTTAGGAGTCTGTTTCTGAGCTGTTCACAATCATGCGCACAGGGTAAGGTGACCCCTCTCCCTTGTTCTTACAGGTGGGGCTGGGGCAGCCTAGATAACTGAGCAGCATAGCACTGAGGGATGACCCCCCCGTAACCATGTGGTAGAAAATGCTGTGGTCATTCTACTGAGCCAGCATGCAGAACCTACGACTGGGGACAAGCCTGCGCCCAGGAGGAGGGGGTGGCCACATAGCAGGGTGGGATAAGAAGAGCTGTGTCTCTCAGGCTGGAAACAGCTGAGCTTCAGGGAGATAGCTCATCCCTGGCATCCAGACCTCAGTGCCTAGAGAGGGCATCCCATCTGTGGGCATCAACTTTGCTCCTTCAATTAGGAAACTGTTCATTAAACTTCGAGAACTACTGTTAGGACCCCTCAGGGTATCGTTAAAAAGGCACATTCTCGTGTTCCAATCCCGAGGCTCCTATACTATATAGCTCTGAGATGGGACCCAGAGGTCTTCAGTCTTGACAAACACCCCAGGAGGTCTGATCCAGATGACCATGGACCACAACTAAAGAAACCTGGTCTAGGCACTTTCCTGGTGATCCAGTGGTTAAAAGCAACCTGCCTTCCAATGCAGGGGACATGTGTTCAACCCCTGGTCAGGGAACTAAGGTCCCACATGCTGCAGGGCAGCTAAGTCTCCACACCACAACTATTGAGCCCACTCGCTTCGTGAGCTGCAATGAAGAGCCCATGCCCAGTCAAAAATAAATATTTAAAACGAAAGAAAGAAAGCTGGTCTAAGAGAAAGGTTTGGGTGTCAGGTGGGCTTGGATTCATAGTTTGGCTCTGCCGCTTGCTTACTGTGTGGCCTTTGGTGAGCTCTTTAATCTCTGTGCCTCACTTTCCTCTTCTGAGAAATGGGAACAATCATGTCAACCTCACTGAGGCAGTAGGGAGAATAAATAAAGTGAGGTGCTGCTCTCAGATTCTGGGGAAGGTGGGCAAGGATGATAGAGCCTGACTGCAAGCTCAGTTGCAGAGCGGTACTTGTCAAGGGACACGGTGCAGGAATGAATGGTAATTCTAATGTCCTGAAGAAATGCCAGCCCGGAAATGCCAGTCTTCATTGATAAACAGGCAATCCTAACACACTCTCACCCCAGGCACAGTCACAGCCTCCTCTTTTCTCTCTCAGTTGGCCAAGCCCTCTCTCTAGAAGGCCAGTGCTCCACCGCCTAGTCCATGGTCTACTCCGTGACCCCCAAACAGACCACCTCTCAGCAGGGAGCCTGTCCTCTGTGCTGACCTCCCAACTGTACAGCCACCTTGAGCGCTCAAGTCTTGGACTTCTGGTTTTTTAGATAATATTCCAAGAATGGGTATCCAGCTTTTGGATAAACAGGATATTCTGTGTGGTCAAATACGTGGGCACCTTGAAAGATGGTACAAGTCAGTTTTGGGGGCTGATTTTATATACACTAATATGTGAGAATAGACACTTCATACACACTTTGCTGACAAAGGTCCATATGGTCAAAGCTATAGTGCTTCCAGTGGTCATGTACAGATGTGACAGCTGGACCATAAAGAAGGCTGAGCATGGAAGAACCGATGCTTTCAAACTGTGGTGCTGGAGAAGGCTCTTGAGAGTCCCTTGGACTGCAAGGAGATTAAACCAGTTAAACTTAAAGGAAATCAACCTTGAATATTCACTGGAAGGATAGTTGCTGAAGCTGAAGCTCCAGTACTTTGGCCACTTGATGCAAAGAGCCGACTCATTGGAAAAGACCCTGATGCTGGGAAAGATTGAAGGCAGGAGGAGCAAGGGGTGACAGAGGGTGAGACGTTTAGATAGCATCACCAACTCAATGGACATGAGTTTGAGCAAACTCTGGGAGACAGTGGAGGACAGAGAAGCCTGGTGTGCTGCAGTCCATGGGGTCACAAAGAATCAGACATGACTTAGCGACTCAACAACAACAAAAACAACTATATATAGAGTATCTGGCAACTCCCAAACTCCTCTAAACAAATTCAATGTTCAAGGTAGAAAGTTAGATTAGAAAGTTACATTAAAATCTTCCAAAGTTCTGTTGTTCTTATTAGGAATAATGATTATCATTGTATCTGAGAATCCTGAAATGGCATTTCTAATCATTAGAATTCAGGGAAAGCCAGCTTCTACCTCATTAGGCCTAAAGCCCTGGCAGACATCCAAGGATTATATCAACCCCAGACAAACCAGCTAAGGACCTGGGTGGGGAAGTTTCAGAGACCTGGGTCCCCATTCTTGGCTCTCACCTTGCTGTGTGACCTTGGGCAAGTGTTTCTGAGCTTTGGGGGCTCCCATCCACACACTGAGGGGGTATCCCTCAGTCTCATGCCTTCTAACCTAGAGTCTGTGTGTCTGAGTGAGCTGACCTTTGTGTTACTGTAGAATGACGCTTGGTCTTGGTTCTAGTTTAACAGGCCAGAGGGCAGTTAGACTCCATCCTTGCTGCCAATGATCCAATACAAAATGCATTTCTATTTGTTTTGCACTGAACCAATTCCCCAGGGCAGCCATCCAGGCGGAGCGGAGTTGGTGGTAATGGAGAAGGCCCAAGATGAGGACGTAGTTTCCAGCACTAAGGCCATTAGCCAAGTCTTCCTGACGCCAGGATGGTGAGAGGAAGGGTGGACCACTCCTCCAGGCACCCACTCTTTCAGCCTGACCTGTGCCTTTGGCCCCTGTGCCGACAGTCCTGTGTCTCTGGCATTGTGCAGAGGGGATGCAGCTCTGAGGGGGTGGCTGAGCACCCACCACGCTCCTGTCCTGCGGTGCATGTCCAGGAGAGCAAGGCCAGCTTCTTAATGACCATCATTTCCAAGATGGCACTTGGCAATGTCAGTCAGCGGGTGAGGGCTCAGTGTGGCTTGTCCCTTCATCTGGCCAGCGTTCCATGGGCCCTTGGTCACATGGATGACAGGGGAGGCTCTGTAGACTGCAGGGAGGACGCAAGGCAGATTACAGAGCGTTGGAGCAAAGCTGGCCCACCCCTTCTGCTGAATTTGCCTCTTCTCCACACTCATCCTTGCACCGGTTTATTCCTGGCTGGGCCTGGCCATGAGCTGTAAAGCGGTTGCAGCTGAGCAGGAGGAGAGGCTGCTGGGGTCGGTGGTAGCGATATTCTGAACAGTAGCTCACAGTTATTTAGCGCACCGGGAGCCGTACCAAGGGCTGTTTCCTAGAGGTAGGATCTTTTGTTTCACATGGAAAAACTGATGTGGGAGATTAAATGACATGTCAAACCCACAGGGCTAGTCAGCCGGGAAAAAAAGATTTGAATTCAGGCATCCAGCTCCAGCTCTGGCCTCTACTGAAGAGCAGCACCTTTCTCGAATTTTCGAGGGCGGGACAGCCTCCAGACACCTCCTGGGCAGCTCTGGGCACACTCCTTCAGTCCCTTTTCTTGGAGCTTGATGCCATAGACAAGGGGAAAGCACACCTCTCCTTGGGAAGTTCTCACCATTTACTCCTTCGTTCCCCTGTCAGAAGCTGCCAGCAGGGGGCACAACCTCCGCCGTCCTAGTCCCAGCTCTATAAATGCTCCCCAGGCCACCATCTGGGGGAACTCTTAGAAAGATTAACACCTCACAGCCACCTCACAGCTCTGAACCTTAAGCAGGCAGAGCGCCTCACTGGGGAGCAGCGCACCAGCTTCAAGGTGGAAAGACCTGGGCTTATGCGCTATCCAGCCAGCTCTAAAACCCTCTGAACCTTTGTTGCCTCTGAAAATGTGGATAGTGATGACTGCAGCATGCCTACTGCAGCTTTATTTTAAGGGTGAAATGGGATGTGACAGCTTCTTCGTGAACTTTGATAACCAGCTCACCTTGACTGAACTTTCAAACTAAGGACTCGACCATGAGTGCTGTGCTCATTTCGTTTAGACGCACAGAAGGAAACACAGAGACCTTCAGGGATGGCCGGGAACCTGATGCTTAGAAGCCATAGGCCCAGGCTTGCTCTTGGCTCTGAGTCAGAGCTGTCGCCTCCCTCCCCAAGCTCCAGTGTCCCGCAGATGCAACCTAATGGTGATTTGGGACCGACTGGGAAGTGAGCCTGGTGTTCCAGAAAACAGTGTGGAGTGGAGACGCTGCGTAGAAGTGTGAGAGCCATTCCAATCAAAAGCAAGCCTGAGAAACGTCTCCTGCCGATAGAATCTGCCACTTCAGTCACTGGGTGTGGCTGCGTCACTGCTCTGCCTGCAGACAGAGACAGCTGGCGACCAGCGCCTTCGGCCAACCCCAAGTCTACACTCTGGGCAGGGCTTCACCCACTGCCTCCATCACCCCTTTTGTCGGAAGCACTGCCAAAGAGCAGGGGGACACTGAGTCAGAAGGGCATCCCCTCTGTCACCTCTGCCACCCAGCTCCTCATTGCTGAGTCCAGTTCACCCCCAGCAGGCTTCTGCACCCCAATCTTCCAGCCTCACTGGCCTGAGCAGCAGCCTTCATTGCCTCCGCCCCCACTGAGGAGCTTAGCAACCTTCCCAAGAATCCAGACACAGGTGTCTGTACTCTCTTGGGAAGCCCGGTCTGTAGCTGAGCTCTTGTGCCTGAATCTGCAAGCACCAGTCCTTCTAGGTACCAGTGTGTGCAACGAACATGTTATTATTTTATAATAATGTTGGTTACAAAGAAATTGTTGCTGTTTTCCAGAGGACTAAGTCCACGTGGGCACTGTGCTGTGCCCTTCGCTTGCATTTTCTTAGGGAATCGTGCCAACTAGGACACTCTTATTCCCATGGGATGGATCGGGAAACTGAGGTGCAGAGGTCAGAAGTGATTAGTCAAGTTCAGCAAACTAGTAAGTGATGGAGACAGGGAGCAAGCCAGGCTGATGGGCACCCGGGCCACACTGGCAGGGCCACCGTCCTTGCTCCTGGTCTGATCATCTGCCCGTATCCAGCCTCTGTCGCTCCTCTGCCCTCCTAGAGATTGGAGTATGGGACCCATGCAGAGACCCCAGGGCTCGCAGGTCCCATCTTCTCGGACTTGGCTCCTTCTCCAGTCTCCCAGGCCTCCACACCATCCATTTGCCCAGGCTCTAGCTCTTAGCCAACCTAGCATCTTTCCAGAGCCTCCCATCCTGTCTTCAGGCTTCCAGGATTCTTATGCTTCAATCCATTCTCCAGTGGCTGCCAAAGGCCTCCTCCTGAATTACACATACCCCTTCCTCTGTGTGATGAACCTAGATGGCATATTAAAAAGCAGAAACATTACTTTGCAGACAAAGGTCCATATAGTCAAAGCTATGGCTTTGCCAGTAGTCATGTGTAGATGTGAGAGTTGGACCATAAAGAAGGCTGAGCACAGAAGAATTGATACTTTTGAATTGTGGTGTTGGAAAAGACTCTTGAGAGTCCCTTGGACAGCAAAGAGATCAAACCAGCCAATCCTAAAGAAAATCAGTCCTGAATATTCATTGGAATGACTGATGCTGAAGCTGAAAATTGAATGCTTTGGCCACCTAATGTGAACAGCCGAGTCATTAGAAAAGACCCTGATGCTAGGAAAGACTGAAGGCAGGAGGAGAAGGGGACGACAGAGGACGAGATGGTTGGATGGCATCACCGACTCAATGGACAACATGAGTCTGAGCAAGCTGAGGGAGGCGGTGAAAGACAGGGAAGCGTGGTGTGCTGCAGTCCCTGGGGTTGCAAAGAGTTGGACACGGCTGTGCGAACAACAACAACAACTTCCTCAGTGTGATGCTTCAGCCTCAGGCACAGGTGACAGAGTCAGGCCCAGACTTTGGGCCCGGCATCTGAGGCCTCACGGTTTGACCTGAACTCCCTTCAGCCTGTCTCCCCGCCCCTGCTGCCTTCAGTCCGACCATGCCTGCCTTCCCCTGCTCCTCACTGGGTACCTACGATTTCTCCCTCCAGTCACATCAAGGCACAAGATCACTCACTTAGCCACTCAGGAATACTCATTGAGCATCTACACATGCTAGCATCATTCGGGCACTGTGGGGACCAGAATCCCAGCTCCTGTTGCCTGGAGCTAATAGATTTGCCAAGGAGACAGAGTTTGGTGTCTTTGAGGAGATGAGAAGCCAGGGTTGTGGTGCAAGGTGGGCTGGGGGGCCTCTTGGCAAGCTTGATGGCAGCCACACTGAGGTGGCTCCAGTCAGTAGAGTGCAGCAGAGCTGAGAGACGCCACAAGGGATGGCAGTGAGTGGAAGCCACAAAGCACTAGACAGCATGAGTGATCAGAAGCACAGGAGACAGAGAGGAGAGAAAGCTGGAGGGCAGGAGCCGTGGAAGAAGCAGCAGCTGAGAAAGGCCACGTTGCAAGGATGCTGAAGACACAGGAGCAGGGAAGAGATGCTGCAGCGTCTGAGGGACCAGAAGCCGTGGGGCTGAGTGGGGAGGAGCCCAGAGGCAGTACTCCACAAGCCCTGCCGAGCCAGCCAGAGCTTCATTCCTGCTCACAGACTCTGCCAGCGATGCAGGAGGTTGCCCAAGCATGCGTCTGGTCCTTGCTCCCCAAGAGCACCAAACACAGGCCAGAGCTGCCAGGGGCTGGCTACGGAGGCGGTTTCTTCAAGGCCTTCTGTGACAATTACCCGGACTGACCACAGTAGACCAAGATTCTGCCCGGAAAGTCTTCAGTGCAAGGAGCATTGGGTGGTAAATTGCAGGATTGGAGAGCACAGAAAGCCACAGGAAAATTCCCGTCAGGGCCAGGAGCAGACGCAAGGGGAGAGAGGCCATGAATGGCTCCCTGGCTGGGAGGGGATAGCAGCAGCCGGAGCGCAGCTAAATGGTATGGAGGAAAATAAGGAACTGATGGAACAAATGCCTGGAATCCCCGAGTGGAAAGGCTGGCAGGGAGGAAGGGAACTATGTGACCAGATGTTTGCTTTGCCTCCCGGATGGCAAGCACTCGAGATGGAAAGTTTTCCCGGACCAGTGAGGTCAGAATCTCTGAGCAGTCCCTCTTCCAAAAAGCAAGATGGCAGTGTGGGCCAGACCCTTGGGGCCCCTCAGGAAGGACGCAGGGGCCGGAGGGCAGGCAGCTCGGTTGAGACGTCAGCCCTCCCTGTCTTTGGTCCCCTCTGAGAAAAACCGCTTCTGGACCGGAGGGAATGTGGCAACACACCATTTGCTCCCCAAGTTTACAGACCTGGCTCTGGAAGGAAGACCCACGGGAAGGGAATGGCATCCAACCGGAGGCCGGGAAATGTTTCCGTTGGTCTGCGGCGGGGGCTGGAGTTGGCGTGCCGCCTGCTCGTCCACAGCAGGATGGCATAAGTGAGGGCAAACAAAACGGGAGCCAGTGCAGACAGCTTCTTGGGCTTTCTAATGAGAATGACCCAGAAACCAAGGCCAGGAGCAAGGGAGGAGCCCCCAGGGCGGGGTGGGCGCGAGGCGACCCTGTGGGAAAGCTGGCCAACTCCAGGGACTTGCTGAGCAGTGCTGAGGGTTTCCTTGTGTTTCGCGCGCGCGTGTGTGTGTGTGTGTGTGTGTACATGCATGCATGGGCACACACCTGCATGTGTGTGTGTTTTGTCTACTTCAATCCCCTCCTTGACTTCAGCCTCCAAGAGCTGGCACCTCTCTTCTCAGTAGGCGGTGGGACATCTCCTTAGAGACCCTTCCCTCCTTCCCCTCCTCCACTTCCTCCTCCTTGTTCTTCTCCGCCTTCTTTCTTTTCCCCCAGCTTTAGTGAGATATAATTGACATCCAGCACTGTATAGGCTTCCCTGAAGTCTCAAACAGTAAAGAATCTGCCTGCAATGTGGGAGACCTGGGTTCGATCCCTGGGTCGGGAAGATCCCTTGGAGAAGGAAATGGCAACCCACTTCAATATTCTTGCCTTGGAGAATCCCATGGACAGAGGAGATTGTGGTCTACAGTCCATGGGGTCTCAGAGTCAGACACGACTGAGCAACTAACACAGCACTGTATAAGTTTAAGGGGTGTAACAATGATTCGACTTACCAGGATCATGAGACCATTACTACAATAGGTATAGTAAACATCCATCATCTCATACAAGACAGCACTTGAAGAAATAGAAAAAAAAAATGTAGTTGTTCCTTGTGATAACTCTTCGAATGTATTCTCTAACAACTTTCATTTAAAACATACAGCAGTGTTAATTATCCTTACTGTGTTATGCTTCACATCCCTAGTATTTATTTACCTTATAACTGGAAGTTTGCACCTTTGACCACCTTCATTTTATTCCCCTCCCCCTGTCCCTCCTACCTCTGCCTTTGGTAGCCACAAATCTCATCTTTTTTTCTGTGAGTTTGTTTCAGGAGTATATTGACCTACAACACTATGTTAATTCCAGGTGTACAACATAATGATTTGATATTGCTATACATTTCAAAATGATCACCACCATAAGTCTAGTTACAATACATCACCATACAAAGACATTACAGAATATTTGAGTAGATTCCCCACGCAGTGCGTTTCATCCCTGCGACTCACTTATTTTGTAACTGAAAGTCTTTACCTCTTAATCTCCTTACCTTTCTCTCCTTTTCCCACACCTCTCTCCCCTCTCACAACCACCTGTGTTTCTCGGTATCTATGAGTCTGTTTCTGTTTGGTTATGTTTATTTAAGAAAGCTGAGAGCTGAAGAATTGATGCTTTTGAACTGTGGTGTTGGAGAAGACTCTTGAGAGTCCCTTGGACTGCAGGGAGATCCAACCAGTCCATCCTAAAGGAAATCAGTCCTGGGTGTTCATTGGAAGGACTGATGTTGAAGCTGAAACTCCAATACTTTGGCCACCTGATGTGAAGAGCTGACTCATTAGAAAAGACCCTGATGCTGGGAAAGATTGAGGGCAGGAGGAGAAGGGGACGACAGAAGATGAGATGGTTGGATGGCCTCACCGACTCAATGGACATGGGTTTGGATGGACTCCAGGAGTTGGCGATGGACAGGGAGGCCTGGCATGCTGCGGATCATGGGGTCACAGAGTCGGACACGACTGAGCGACTGAACTGAACTGATTTGTTCATTTTGTTTAGATTTCACATACAAGTGAAATCATAACAATATTTGTCTTTCTCTGTTTGACTTATTTCACTTGGCATAATACCCTCTAGGTCCATCCATGTTGTCGCAAATGGCAAGACTTCACTCCTTTTAAAGGCTGAGTAATATTCCAACCCTTCTTCTCCCTAACAACTGTGTCAGCTTGGCTGCAGTGATAAGCACCCACAGCATCTCGGGGCCTCACGATCATACACGTTTCTTTTTCCCGCACATCACCTGCAGCAGCCTGTTGGCTCCTGTGGCTTGGCCCCAGGCCTCCTCACCCTGGGGCCCTGGCTATAGGAGCTGCCCCAGGGTAGCTCACTTTTCTGACATACTTCTGAAGCAAGTGCAATGATGAAACTCTCTTTAAACTTCTGCTGAGATGTGGAACACCTCATCACATGTATTCACAATCCATGGGTCGAATAGTGTTACATAGTCAAGCCCAAAGTCAGTGGGGTAAGAATGTACATTTCTCTCACAAGGAAGGAGGGTGTTAATAAGTGCAAACTACTATGTTATGACAAGCTGAATGTTAATACAGTCTCCCTCGCTTCCAGCAGATCTTTCCACAACTCAGCAGTCTCCTTTGAGCAAGCCTGTTCTGCTCCCCTAAGAAGCTTACAAAATAATAGCAGTGGCAAAAGCACACTCTCTTTGTGTCATTCTAAGAGCTTTATAGCATTCTTCGAGTTAAAACTCACCAGTCCCATGAGGTCAAGACCAGTGTTATCCCCGTTTCACATGGAAGAAAACTGAGGCTGAGAAGTTAAGTGACTGACCCAAAGTCACACAGCTGCTGAGGATCAGGTCTGGGATTCACTCTGAGGGCACCAAAGACTGGACTTTCAACCCCAATATATGGCTTCTTCCTATGAGGCTGTGCTGGGGTAGCAGCCCCATATGACAGATGTGAAAACTGAGGCTCAGAAAGGTGACTTGACCTGATCAAAGATACACACTGTAAACAGAACTAAAATAGAAATGACCTGGTGTCTTCTCTTCCTCAGCAACCCCTCCCCTATACCAGGATGGGGGCATTGTTGTCCAGCAATCTGGGGAGGCCAACTCCCTTCCTGACCTAGAGCCCTGCAGAGGGAGGGCCTGGTGATGGTGCCTGCCCAGTCGGTTGGCTTTTTTGCACCAGTCAACCCAGAGGCCATGTCCTGATTTGACTGCTGAGGGCCTTGGCAGGTTCCTCAACCTCTTTGAGCTTCACCATCCTTGTCTACAATATGAGAGACACAGAGATCAGAGTGTGATGCCCACCTCTAGCGACTGGCCTCACTTTCACTTGTCAGCTCCTCCACACTATGGTGGTGGTGGTTTAGTCGCTAAGTCTTATCCAACTCTTGCAACCCCATGGACTGTAGCCCACCAGGCTCCTCTGTCTATGGAATTCTTCAGGCAAGAATACTGGAGTGGGTTGCCATTTCCTTCTCCAGGGGATCTTCCTGACCCAAGGATTGAACCTGGGTTTCTTACACTGAAAGCAGATTTTTACCAACTGAGCCCCCAGGGAAGCCCCCTTCAGTCTAAATCCTGCTGAACTTCTTTGGTTTAAACACTCTTGGCCCCTGCCTTCAGTTTCTAGCCCACACTCAATCCCTTCTCTTTAGGTTCATGTCACCTCCACTGTCTGCTCAGATGGTTTTGAGAGGAGGTGTGTGACGAGGTTGGGACCACAATTCCACCTGGGCTTCAATGAAGGACATAATGGGCTAGCTCTCTGCACTCTCCACCCGGATACACATATAGACGTCTGCACACACATGCACACATCACATGCACAGGTATAAAATACACAGAATACATATATACCTGTACACAGACTGGCACGCACACATGTCTCTATATGCACACGTGTCCACACATACTCATACATACGCGCACACACAAAACCCATGTATACATATACATAGACACAGGTACACGTATATGGAGACACACATAGGCACATGCACACAGATATCCACACACACACCACATACATGTACACATCGACACAAGACACTGGTGTATTTGTGTGCACACGTATCCACAAACACACACGTGCACATGTCCATTAATAGACGCATGTACACACAAATATCACAGATATACCTACTCCACGCATGCACAGCCACTGGTGGGGTGTGCCTTGGGGAGTATATAATGCTGTCTGCCAGCTACTCCTCCCTTGGAGGGCAAGTGCTCTTCTGGGGGTGGGCCCCTTTCATAGCCAGAGAACTGGACAGGACAGGAGGGCTTCTGGTGGTCAAGACCCTCCCACAGCTGCATCTTGCAGGTGAGGAAACTGAGACGCAGAGAATAATTACAGCTAGGACACAGTGCTTCAATATGCCAGGCTTGGAAATGTCCCCGCTCTTCATAACTATTAAACCACTGAACACTCACAGTCCCCCATTATCTTGCTTTTCCAAACTGGGACACTCAGACCTAGAGAATTACAAGTTAGTGGCCTCCCAGTGCGCAGTGGAGTTGGGCTCAGGCCCTAGCCTCAGCGGCCCTGCTCAGCTGAGCTGCCTCTCTGCCACCAGCTACCAGTGAGTGAGCCCGCACAGAAGAACTGTGACGCCGAGTCAGGAGTCAGGGTAGACCCTGCTTCTGACCCCTGCTGCCTCAGCCAGCCTTCCCGAGAGGCACCGTTTACCACGAGGTCGTTTACCGGGACACAAGGACGCACGCCAGACAGGCGGGGCTGAGGAGGGAGGTGCGGGCTGCGGGGCGGTGTGTGCGCTATGTCTCTGCCCCTCCTGCTCTCGGGGCCTGGACGCCCCACCTCCCTGCCCTGAGAAGGAAGCCCAGTGTCCGAGCAGGCCACGTCTGGTTTCTTTGGCGACTCAGCTCACATTCTCCTGGCTGTGCTTCCTGGGGCTTGATTTAAATTTAATTCCAGCCGGAATGACTGGAAATACCAAGTATTTCACCAGGATTAGTGCTTGGCTGGAAGAGCGAACTGCCTCCACTGCAACCAGGTACCACGGACCTCAGAGGAGCGTTAATCCCGGGGAAATCTCTGTGACTCAGCCCCGGGGGCTTCTCAGTCCCAGGAGGGCCGACCCAATTTACAGACGCCCAGACCGGGGCTCCGCTGAGCCCGGGAAGGGCAGAGGCCGACAGGATCGCTTGCTGAGTTCAGAGCAGCCCGGCTCTCCCCCGCTCCCACCACAGGGACCCACCCTGGCCAGCCTCCACAGCACAGGCTGCGGGGAGAGCGGGGAGCAGAGGGCACGGGTCAGGCACACAGGGTGGGCACTGGGGTTTCCAGTGCCCTGTTCCCTGGGGACGAGAAGGCACCGTGCAGAGGTCTGGGGCACAGCGCGCAGTCTCACCAGCACTTACAGCTTCTCGACCTTGGCCACCGCATCTAACTGCCCTGAGCTGTGGTTTCTCATCTCTATGAGAGATGATAACAGCTCCTCCCACACAGAGCACAGCGGATGAAGATTAAGTGAGGCAATGTTTTCAAAATGCATAGCACAGTGCCTGGCACACGGAAAGCCCCAGATAAATACTAGGCATCGGCGTGAAACCTTTAGCTGTCACATCTGCCAAGCCTTCAGCATTCTGTAAAGGTAACAGTCCAAAATGCGAAACACACCCCTTCTCAAAGGAATGGAGCTAGTTTTCCTTCCTACTTATCAGCTCCAGCCTGACGAAGTTCTCTACATCAGAGGAAGGTCTTCTAGCTGTGGACTCAGCCCCACCTGGCAGCTCCTGGCTCCCATGTACCACTTGGAGCCTCCCTGTCACTGCCCAGGGCAAGGCATCCTTAACTGATTCCTCTGCCCCACCCCATGGACTTGGCTCCATCTTCTCTGCCCTGGTTCCCATGCCTGGCTCTGAGCAGACCCCTGCTGGTACCCCAGATGCCCTCCGAGGTGGAGCCCTGCTCTGAGCCCCATTTGGTGATCAGTGATCAGCTGGGAGGATTGACCTTCCTTCCATATGCTTAGCTTCACAGCTGGGGTCCTGGCACCCACAGATAGATCTCCACTAGTTCACTGGGCATTAGCTGCCCCCTGGAATCCTTGCTCTGCACCTGTTCTCTCCACAAGATGCTGGAGCACTTCCAGACCCTGCCGTGTGGCTGGGGGAGTCCTGCAGTACCTTGCACCCAGGCCCAGACTATCATAGAAGGGGCAAACCCAGAAAGAGGCAGGCGCATTAGAGGGAGGAGAAGAGAAGGCCTTGGTGAAAGGATGGCAGATGCAGAATGCCAAGGAATGCTAATTAGAAATTTGAGGCTGAAAGCAGCCAGTGAATGATTGGCCACACTGCTCTCCAAGATGAATGTCTCCTTTCTCAGAATTTTCTGCTCACCCCAGTAACCCAGCAAGGACTTGATTAAAGATCATAGCTTTGTACCCATCATGGACCTTCAGTACTCCAGGCCCTCCAAAACCTATTTTTTCTGCTGGCACCGTGTGCAAACTCCTGTTTATCCTTCAAAATCCAGCTCAAATGTCACCTCCTCCAGGAGGCTTTCCCTGAATACTCCCTCCCGTGTTCAATCACACCCTCTTGAGGTGTCCCACAGTATGCTCTTTATCTACGTATCTCTGTGTTGTGGTTTATTAGTTCATATGTCATCTTCTCTGTTTTTCTCAGGACAATGAGTGTGTCTTATCCATCTCCACGCCCTCAGCTCCTGTCACAAAGCTTAGCACTGACTGAAGGCTCAGCTAAAATTTGCTGACAAGGAGGGCAACAAGAACATCCTTCACACACACACACACACACACACACACACACACACACACACCCATCCCAGCAAAGCAAATCTACAGATCCAGCTGAAGGCCTCTGAGGGGCTGGATGAACAAGACAAGTTCCAAACATCACACAGCCTCGCAGAAGTATCAGGATGTGCCTGCCATCTGGAAGGGTGAGTCAGAAGGAAGCTTCCAGAATGGCTCAGAAGTCACCCACGGGTGTCCAGCAGTGAGAAAGCCATCCTGGCAGGCGGAGATCTGAAGCACCGGAAGAATGAAGAATAAAAAGGCGGGAGTTCCCTGGTGGTCCAGTGGATAAGACTCCACCTGCCAGTGCAGAGGACGTGGGTTTGATCCCTGGTCTGGGAAGATTCCGCGTGCTGCGGGGCGACTCAGCTCGTGCACCACAACTCGAGTCTACGCTCTAGAGCCTGTGCTCTGCAGCAAGAGATGCCAGCGCGATGGGAAACCTGCGCACTGCAGCGAGAGAGTACCCTGCTCGGCGGAACTAGAGGGCCTGCACACAGCAACAGAGGCGAATTAGTTAATTAAAAGTAAAACAGTGAATTTGCTGTGTGACTCAGGGAACTCAGACTGGGGCTCCGCATCAACCTTTCTAGGTGCGATGGGGAGGGAGATGGGAGGGAGGTTGGGGAGGGAGATGGGAGGGAGGTTCAAGAGGGAGGGGACATATGTATACCCATGGCATGTTGAGGGTTGACAGAAAACAACAAAATTCTGTAAAGCAATTATCCTTCAATTAAAAAATTAATTAATCAATACAGAAATAAATAAAAGAATGAAAAGGCAGAGTGTGGCCAGAGCTGAGAGGCTGTACTTGCAGGTAAGAGCAGAGGAGGAACCCTGCAGGAAAAACTGAGCAAGGCGTGACCTCTAGCCCAGGGGGCTCCAGGCAGAAGGATAGCCTGGTAATGTCAGTCAAGCCAGGCACCTTGTGGGGACTGAAACTGTCTCCTGAGAGCACTTTGCGATGCCAGCTCCAGGCCTGACTCCATCAAGACTGTCCTGCTGAGGCCACCACCGGTAGGGGTTGGCAGCTCCAAGTCTGCCTCTTGGCCCCTAGCACATGCTGCTGCCATCTTATAGGGTCCTTTCCTCTCCCACCCACTGCCCAAATCCAATCTCAGTCACCATCGCCTCCCAGCTCCTAGCAGCCAGCCTCTGGGTCTGTCTCTCTTCCAGGCTTGCCCCCACGATGCAGCCAGAGAGCCCCTGTTAACATGTGGATCAGAGCCTATTTAAAATTCTCCCATGTGGCCCCTCCTCTGGAGGAGGCTGCTTTGGGGAAAAAGGCAGGGGGTCTGATGCATGAGAAACTCCCTGCCCAGCAGACCTGATGCCCTCTGCTCACCTGTCCAACCACTTCTCATCAGCCCCCCCAAATGACCTCTGAGGCTCAGATGACAAAGCTCCTTCCTCCTTTTTCTACCTGCTGCCCTCCAGGTCTATCCCCCCAACTAAAGAGACCCCCCAGTATTCCCCAACCCTCCACCCCTTGTCTGTTATCTGTCTCTCTGGACTGGGAATTCTAAGCTCCAATTCCTGAGCACCACCAGGAATACGACAGTAAACCAAACAGAAAAGTCACGTACTGGATGGAGCCTACTTAAGATGCATATGTGAGTGTATATATGTACACAAGATATTTGGTGCTGGGGAGAAAACATAAGCAGGACAAAAGGGAGTAAATGCTGGTGGTGATTTAAACAGGATCTGAGGAGGGGAGGCACCAGTTGTTGGGAAACTCAGGGAACTTCGTGCTGCGGGGAAATGTTCTGTATCTTGACTGTAGCAGTGATTACATAGTTACATACATTTGTCCAAGTTCATCGAACTCTACACTTTAAAGCAATGAATCCTGCCTATGTAAGTTATATTCCTCAATGAGCCTGACATGGTAAAAGAGTGCCCCAGATAACAGAAACCCAGAGGCAGGAGTGTGCCCAGCAGATTGGCACAGGATTGGAGGAGCCACAAGCCAGGCTCTGTGTCCAGTGCATGTATGTATGTGGTGTGTATGTGTGTGTTTGGTGCTCTGGGAGGACCCGGGCATCAGTCTCCTTCCAGCTGTCTGCCCGGGGAGCACCACCCGTGTAGGTGGTGCTTGTCAGCATCTATGCTGGCAGCCCCTGGAGGGCAGGGATTGTGCTCCATTCATCTCTGCACCTCTAGGAGGAACCGAGGAGGTGCTCGGTATATGGTGGGTAGAGATTAAACGGTGCTGATTCCCACCAAACCACGCTGCAGGAATCCGAGGCTATCTGTGGCAGTGGACGCCACCTGCCCCCCATCCCATCCCCTGCCTCCAAGCTGGAGGGGCAGGGCCCAGCAAAGTTCATTGTGGATTTGGCCTGGGACAACCCTGTCTCTGAGGCTCACCTGTCTCAAGAAGATGTGTAAGGAGGGGCCGGTCAAGTCGTGCTGTTTGTCAAGTGGATGCCAAGCTTGCTCCCCCTCTACCGGAGCCCGAGGGCTCCAGGTGGGGTGTGGGCTGGCAGCCCTAAACCTGGACTCTCTCATCCTCCTCTGTCTTCAGCGGAAAGAAGTAAAAGTGTTAATCTCTTAGTCGTGTCCTACTCTTTGCAACCCCTTGGACTGTAGACTGCCAGGCTCCTCTGTCCATGGGATTTCCCAGGCAAGAATACTGGAGTAGGTTGCCATGCCCTCTTCCAGGGAATCTTCTCGACCCAGGTATGAAACCTGGGTCTCTTGCATTGCAGGCGGATTCTTTACCATCTGAGCCATCAGGGAAGCCTAGAGGGTAGAAAAAGGCTGACAAGCAATTCAGACACCTCTCCTCCTCAACTAGTCTCACATGACTGAGGTTGATGGCAGTGGCTTGTCTGTGTGCACACTTGAGGGGTAGGGGACTTCGCTTTGAAGACTGAGAGCTTACACTGGGAGAGGAGAGGAAACCCCACGTTTCTTGAGCAAATGCCATGTTTCAGGTACTGAGCCAGCACATCACACATGTCATTGCTTTCTCTACACTGCAACCTGCAGGGCGCTGGGGTCCTCACTTACAGACACAGGAAATGGGTCAGAGTGGTTGAGTCATTGTCCACAGAGAGCATGAAAGATGGAGGTCATTCTTTTCCTAAGGTATGAGCCCCCTCTGAGGAGAAGGGAGGAAGGGGCTGCTGGGAGGAAGGCCACTTGCCAGGAGGAGCTGGGAGGGGTTGGGGTAGGGGGTCGGGGGCGGCAGTGGCAGAACATAGGCTGCTTTGGCCAGAAACCAAGGGATGTTCCTGGGTTCTGAACAGAGAGGCTCTGTTTTCCCCAGACTAATCGTGGTAAGTCTGGTAGTAGCCCGGGGTGGGAGTAGGGTCAGCTCGAGGCAAGGACAGTGGCCACAGCAGGGGTCTGAGGCAAGGGTGACTGGAGTACAAAATGGAGAGGAGTCCGGGAGACCTCACGTCCAGCCTGAGGACCACGAACCCTGATTCACTGGCTACACAACCGGAGTCACGGTTCCTGAGGTCTGCAAGGCATGTGGCAATTTCCACGAACCTTCCAAGTGTCCACATGTGACCACGTTCCATCTTGCTAGCAGCCTCCCAAGGGTGTCAGGGAGGTGAAGCAACAAGGGATGCAGGGGTTAAGTGGCTGCCAAGATCACACAGCAGTAAGTGGCAAATCAGGGCTAGAGCAGCCCCCTCAAAGGGCAGCATCCATCTCCCATCCATCCATCTGTATAATCATCTGTGTGCTTCTGGAAGGCCTGGATAACCAGACTGGATTGCCCTGGATGGAACTGGAAGAGTGCTATCCCCGAGTGTGCGTCCCCCTACCCACCCAGATTCATATGTTAAAGCCTAACCCCCATTGTGGGTTTCCCTGGTGCCTCAGACAGTAAAGAATCTGCCTGCAATGCAGGAGACCCAAGTTCAATCCCTGCGTTGGGAAAATCCCCTGGAGAAGGGAATGGCTACCCACTCCAGCATTCTTGCCAGGAGAATCCCATGTACAAAACATCCTAGCAGGCTACAGTCCATGGAATCTCAAAGAGTCAGACATAGCTGAGTGACTAACACACACACACAGCCCCCAACGTGATGGCATTTGGAGCTGGGGCCTTGGGGAGGAGACTGGTTCCTGAGGGAAGAGCCCTCAGCAGCAAGATTAGCGCTCTTGCAAAAGAAACCCCGGAGAGCTCCTTGCCCCTTGCACCACGTGAAGCCATGGCGAGAAGACAGCTGACTGTGAACAAGGAAGTGGGCCCCATTAGGCGGAGTCGGCCAGCACTTTGCTGTTGAACTTCCCCGCCTCCAGAACCATGAGAAGTGAAAGTTTGTTGTTTAAGCCACCCAGTCTATGATGTTTTTGTTACAGCGGCCTGAACAGAGTTCAGTCAGGCCAAGGGTACCAGGACCTCAGAGTTTGGAGGAATAATGTCAGTCTCCCTGTCTGTGCTCCCTGGGACTCAGAGCCGAGCTGGCCAAAGCAAGTTGAGTCAGTGGTCACTTGGTTTGGGAGCTGCCAAGGAAACATCTATTTCTGCACTGGGGCTGGCAGACACACTGAGACTGAAAACCATCCATCCTTGCCTCTAGCCAGCCAACAGCCAACAACCAGAACTCCGGTGTTTGCACGTGTATATGCTCCTGCTGCTGCTGCTAAGTCGCTTTAGTCGTGTCCGACCCTGTGCGACCCCATAGACGGCAGCCCACCAGGCTCCTCTGTCCCCGGGACTCTCCAAGCAAGAACACTGGAGTGGGTTGCCATTTTCTTCTCCAATGCGTCAAAGTGAAAAGTGAAAGTGAAGTTGCTCAGTCGTGTCCGACTCTTCGTGACCTCGTGGACTGTGGCCTACCGGGCTCCTCCCTCCCTGGGAGTTTCCAGCCAAGAGTACTGGAGTGGGGTGCCATTGCATATGTATATGAGGAGACCTCTAACCCTGGGTCATCAGTTATTCATGACTTCTCATCAGTTACCCCTTTGGGAGTGAGGGGTGAGAGCCTGGAAGGAAAGGAAAGCCTGTCCTTCCCTGAACACAAATGCTAATGCCTCTGGAGCTCTGCTAGGAAATAAAAACTGCCTTCCACCCTCTCCCACCCCTCTAGGTGGTTACAGAGCCCCAGTTTGAGTTCCCTGAGTCATACAGCAAATTGCCATTGGCTGTCTTTTTTACATGCGGTAGTGTGTATGTTTCCATGCTACTCTCTCCTGGGAGGTAAGAGGAAGGTTCGAGAGGGAGGGGACACATGTACACCTCTGGTTAATTCATGTCGACATATGGCAGAAATCAAACCAATATTGTAAAGCAATTATCCTTCAGTTAAGAATAAATTAAAAAAACAAAAACTGCTTTCTGTCTGGTCCCCACATTTACCTTCTCCCAGGTTCCCAGACAGGTATCCAGCAGATGAACCTTGGGGCCAATAAGCTCAGGGTATGGTCGTCTAGGCCTGAGTGAGCTGCTCCCTGATCTGGGCTCAGAGACGTATCCTTTGTACAGGGACCAGCTGACACTTGGTCACTCTTGTGCTTCCCAAGCCTGTCATTTCCAGGTCACTGTTTTGGGTGTGCAGTACTTTTTAGCCTGGGACACCAGCTGCCACAGAACTCCCTGTATATCACCATGCCAGAAAAATTTCCTGCCTAAGGGCTTCCATTCCCCATTTTGGGTCAGCACTCGAGGGCTTTGCATGCACACCTGCAGGGCTCCCAGAATCAAAGTGCTTTTTTCATAAGAGGCGTTTTTGAGTGTGCATCACGGAGAGTAGCTTTTGTGTTCCCCTTTTCAACAAATATTTATTGAGCTCCTTTATTGCTTTTCCCTTTGTTAAACAATTGCTTCATATGTACTCTGCAGCTGGATCCACAGGAAGCAAGCATTTCTCACCAGGACTAACACATTCCTGAGCCCTAGGCCCTTCCCTTGCTGCTCTGTTCATGGGCTAGAGGAAAGCTCCAGATCAGGGGTCCTGGCCAAACACAGAACCAAGCCAGATCAAGCCTTCTGCCAGTGAGGTGTGTGGGAGAAGAGGGGAGGGCTGGGGTTTCAGAGATGCCAGAGAGCGGCCTTGCGGGGTGGGAGGTGATCATGGGGTGATCATGGAGACAGGCCCAGGGAGAAGCCAGAAAGCCTGACAGAGCTGTGGCCTAACCAAAAGGCGAAGAAAGGGAGACTTCTTAGGCAGTCCAGTGGTTAAGGCTACACCTTCCAATGCGGGGGCTGCAGGTTCGACCCCTGGTCAGGGAGCTAAGATCCCATAGGCCTCGTGGTCAAAAAAATAAAACATGAAAGAGAAGCAATATCATAATAAATTCAATAAAGACTTTAAAAATAGTTCACATCAAAAACAGACCGAAAAAGGCAGAAAGAAAAGAATGCTTTCTCTCCAAGGGGCAAAGAGCCCCAGAACTCAGTCCAGATTTGGGGTCCCTTCCAGAGCTAAGGACTAAGGAAGTAGAAGTGGTCTGGGGGAGGATGCAAAGGGCGGGGGTCCATGGGCCAGACCAGGACAGAAAACAGCAATGCCGTGACAGCGGGGGCTAGGGGCCGGCACACTGAGCACATAGCACTCACCAGCCAACACAGACTCTCGGAGCCTTTTACTGGTGACACCCAGGCTGAACCGTGCCAGATCTCAGCACTGTCTTAGGTGGAACTAGGAGAAGGCCTGGGCTTCAAATGGCAACATGCTCTTGTATTCTTGCCTGGAAAATTCCATGGACAGAATTGCCTGGAGGGCTATAGTCCATGGGGTCGCAAAGAGTCAGATATGACTGATTGCACACACCCAGGAGAAGGCCTGGCAGAGATGAGCCTAACACAGGGGTTCTCAAAGTGTGAATCACCCCAGAAATGGTTAGAAATGTAGACTCTCAGGCCCCACCCTAGACCCACTGAATCAAAACCTCTGGGAGTGGGGCCTGTAGTCTGTTAACAACCCCTCCCCCACTGCCAGGTGGGTGCTTTTAAGTTTGAGAACCTCTGGTCTGAAGGAATCCCTGATTCTCTTTCCCTCCAGCATCCCAAGGCGAGGCTGCATCAGGGCAGACGGGGCCTGTAGACTTGAGTTCTTAAGAAACCCACACAAGAGCACAGGAAGCCTGTGGTTGGAGCGTGGTCGGAGTTCATGAGCCATGACCTCCCCTGGAGGGAAACCTGCCAGATCAAAGGCAGCATCTATCGTCCTGCTGCTCCACTGCTGGGTTTGCAGTCAGGCTCCCTGGGACTTGGGTCCATCTACCAACCTGCCACCCAGGAAGAGGCCTGGGCCAGATACCACATCCCATGCTGGGACTTCCCAGGCCCTGAACAAGACCCGTCAGGGCACCAAGAGTGCTCCACCTCCATTTCATCCCCTTTTCCCCTAACACCAACCCTATTGAATTGAATACTCTCAGTGTCCTGGTTTTACAGGTGCAGTTTCACAGTTTCAGAGAGTTCAGTACCACCTTAGTTGACACCGCTCACTCCTAAGCTGCAGGGGTGGGTCTTGAACCCCTTCTAGCTGCACACTGCTTCTCCTGATCTCAGCCCCCACTCTATAAGTCTTCACTCCAACGTTGCTTGCTGCACATCCCCACAGCTTGGGGGTGCAGACCAGCATCTCAGTGACCCTCAGGTTCCCTCTTAGGGTGATCATTTGACTTGGTTTTCTCATCCCAGAGCTTGTGAAAGTGTATTCTTTGTCCAGCATCTCTCAGGAGTTTGCTTATGGAAGGAGTCTCTATTTCCGAAGCTTCCTTTCCTGGCCCTTCTCCACTCAGCCCCCCGCTGGCATCTGCAGCCATCTGCAGGCAGCATGGAGACCAGCAGAGGAAGCCCACCTTGTTTCTGGTGAGTCAGCCTGGTGGGGCCCCACTTTGACAGGACCCTGCTTTGTGGGGCTCTTGACATCTCGTTTCCACTGTGTGCTCACACAAGGACCCCACTTGTGGAGGAAAACAGAGGTGACTGGTGGTACGTGGGCAGGACACCACAGGCCAGCCTCCCACCTCATCTGTCCCCATCACTGGAGGCAGCCCCTGTGCTACAGAGGGAAGCTCCCCGGTTTTGATGCTCCTGAGCTCCAGGCTCAGCCTGGGGGGCACGGTCAGGGTGTCCCATGGCAATGGGAAGGTGGATCTCAAAGCTGTGCAGCTGTCAGTCAGAATGGCTAGAAAGGCAGACTGTTGGCCCAAACGCAGACCTACTGAAGCAGAGACTCCTTGTGTGCAGCCGGGCAGCCTGTGATGAACCCTCCCGGCAACTGCAATGAATGCTGCAATGGGGGATTCTCAGACGGCCCCATCCGTGTTGCAATCTCTTCTCTCTCCACAGGCCCTCACCCTCACGCTGCCCTATGGCTGTGCTCACGCTCCTCCTTCCACCAGCGGGTCCTCTTGGCTCTTCTCAGCAGGCCCGCTCTAGGTTACCGTTTGTCATCCCTGACCCCCACAGGCAGCATCTCACGTCACTTCCTTTCACAGCTGTTTCCTTCCACATCTGATGTTCCCTTCCTACGCTTTATGTCTATTTTTCTAACACCAAAAAAATCAAAGCGTTTGTTCGTAGCGCACCTGCCTCGCCTAATGTTTGTCAACTATTTACCACTGTGGATGTAGCAGCAGGCAAGCCGTGGGACCCCAGCTCTCACAGAGCTGGCAGCGCAGTGGGGACACCTGGAAGAGGTGGGCAAAGACCTTTGCTGAGCTGTCTGTTTACTCAAGAAGCAACAGTTAGAACCAGACATGGAACAACAGACTGGTTCAAAACTGGGAAAGGAGTATGACAATGCTGTGTTTTTCACCCTGTTTTTCTAACTCATATTCAGAGTACATTGTGGCAAAATGCTGAGCTGGATGAAGCACAAGCTGGAATCAAGATTGCCAGGAGAAATGTCAACAACCTCAGATATGAGGATGATACCACTCTAGAGACAGAAAGTGAAGAGGAACTAAAGAGCCTCTTGATGGAAGTAAAAAGGAGAGTGAAAAAGCTGGCTTAAAACAACATTCAAAAAACTAAGATCATGACATCTGGTCCCATCACTTTATGGCAAATAGAAGGGAAAAAGTGGAAGCAGTGACAGATTTTATTTTCTTGGACTCCAAAATCAGCCAAAATCATGGTGACTGCAGCCATGAAATTAGAAGATGCTTGCTCTTTGGAAGAAAAGCTATGACAAACCTAGACAGTGTATTAAAAAGCAGAGACATCACTTTGCCAACAAAGGTCAATAGAGTCAAAGCTATGGTTTTCCAGTAGTCATGTACAGATGTGAGAGTTGGGCTATAAGGAAGGCTGAGCACTGAAGAAGTGATGCTTTCAAATTGTGGTGCTGGAGAAGACTCTTGAGAGTCCCTTGGACAGCAAGAAGATTAAACCGGGTCAGTCCTAAAGGAAATCAACACTAGATATTCATTGGAAGGACTGATTCCGAAGTTGAAGCTCCAATATTTTGGCCACTTGATGAAAGGAGCTGACTCATTGGAAAGACCCTGATATTAGGAAAGACTGAAGGCCAAAGGAGAAGAGGGTGACAGAGGATGATATGGTTGGCATCACTGACTCAATGGACATGAATTTGAACAAACTCCACGAGATAGTGAAGAACAGGGGAGTCTGGCATGCTGTAGTCCATGGTTTCCCAAAGAGTCAGACACAACTTAGTGACTGAAGAAGAACAACTGTCCACTCTCAAGGCACCCATCAGGCCCTTTCTGGATATATCACCTCTGTGAGCACATGCTATGCCCAACGTCACTCCAGGCCAACACAGTGCTTCCTCCCTAGGCCAGGCCCAGGACTCAGTGCCACATCAGCAAACCACACACACCAACACAAGTGTGCCCACACACTCCTCACAGCCCTGCTGAGGAGGGGGCAGAATGCAGTGGGCATGGCTGGGCAGCAGCCCGGATACTCTTGGTGTCCACGTTCACCCTTAGTACTGATCACTGTTGGTACCGCAGGGAAGAGGTACAAGGAAACATCCCCCTTCACTGAACATAAAGGAAAATGGATAAAAGCCATTTTCCATCTATTAAAAAAATTTTTTTTGTTTTCTAAAATGCTTTTATTGTTTTTTAATAAATTAATTAATGTTTAATTTTGGCTGCTCTGGGTCTTCGCTGCTGTGAGCAGGCTTTCTCTAGTTGCCGCGAGTAGGGGCTGCTCTTCGTTGCAGTGCGTGGGTTTCTCCTTGCTGTGGCTTCTCTTGATGGGATGCACTGGCTCTGGAGCTTCGGTTGTTGCAGCACGTGGGCAGCACACAGGCTTATTCGCTCTACAGCAAGTGGAATCTTCCCAGAGCAGGGACTGAACCCATGTTCCCTGCATTGGCAGGTGAATTCCTATCCACTGGACCACCAAAGAAGAATTCCATCTGTTTTTTACACCTTGCCTCCTCTGATGGAGGCCACTCCTCATTAGGTTGTCGCAAGTGTTGCTGAATCTCCCTGTGCATGGTATTTTCAAAGAGGCTGACCAGAGCTGGCCCCAGCCATGGGGTCTCAGACTTTGCACCCCCCTGCCAATTCCAGATTGACTGACCAAGAGCACCTATTTCTCATTGCCAGACAGCGCAGCAGCTGTAAAGTGTGGTAGGTGAGGGTGTGGCCCATAGAGTCAGATTATCTGGAATCAAATCCCTAATTCACCACCAACTTACTCACTGTGTGACCTTAGACGCAATTACTCAGCCTTCCTGTGCCTTCATTTCCTCATCATACTGTTAAGATGGGCATAATAACAAAGTCAATGTCATGGGATTTTTACCAGGATTAGATTGATTCATGCACATATTGAGTAAACATTCAATACATGTTAGGAATTGTGATGAATGGCTGGTTGGATGACTCAAAGTCTTGTATTTCTGAGGACTGGCATTTTCAAGCAGTGGATGTCACCTGAAATCTCAGCACAAATCTTCTGATAGGAGACTGTCCGCAGGATGGGTAACTCCCTCGTGATTGATTCTCTACCTTACCAATTAGGCTTCCACTGGAAGGTGCCCTGGGGGTTTTCACAAACCCATAGAAAAGATTCATGGAATTGAATATGTCCAGTTACTAGTTAAGATGAGCATTAACAAGTGGGAGGTAAGGTCAGTTTTCAGGGCATCATCCAAATCGACGAGCCAGACGGACGCCCAAGCTGGTTACTAATCTACCTCCACTGGTATTGCCAGTACTGCTCACAGATGGGTTGATGTCTCAGCCTTTCTTTTCTGGAAGGGCGCTTGGCAACACACAAACAGTAAATGAGTTTCTACCTTTTCACCTAGTAATTCCTCTTCCAGGAATCCACCTCAGGGAAACAAGCAGAGAGGTACACAAAAATTTATGTGTAAGTTTTTCCATCATGGCATCATTTGCATTTTAAAAGAAAATAGGAACAAATGTCAAGTACTAGAGAAGTTCACTCCATTGCCTGGTGCTCTAGTGGCCAGGATTCGGCACTTTCACCGCTGCGGCCCAGGCTTGAATCCCAGTCAGGGAAGGTGTGTTCAGGCTTCCCTGTTGGCTCAGAGGGTAAAGAGTCTCCCTGCAATGTGGGAGACTGGAGTTCAATCCCTGGATCGGGAAGATCCCCTGGAGAAGGAAATGGCAACCCACTCCAGTATTCTTGGCTGGGGAATCCCCATGAGCAGAGGAGCCTGGTGGGCAACAGTTCATAGGGTTGCGAAGAGTTGGACACGAAGGGAAATTAAAGGAGGTGCCTAGCCTTTAATAATCTCTTCACCCTGGAATAGGAAATGACAACCCACTTCAGTATCCTTGCCTGGAAAATTCCATGGACAAAGGAGCCTGGAGGGCTACAGTTCACGGGGTCGCAAAGAGTCGGACCTGACTGAGTGCGCACACTGAGTCTCTTGAAGGATGTTTAACAATGGCACACAGGCTGGTGGGTCTTCATTTGCTCTTCTGTGAAGGAGGGTGACCACACTCAATTCAAGGTCTCCCCCGAGCCTTCACCCAGCGAGGCCCTGAGCCCCATAGAGCACAGGCCACCTGTTAAGTGCTCAGTAGAGGGGCTGCCATGACTAGGAGATCTCAGCAGCTCCTGGGAGGTAAGGGCCAGCCTTCCATTTCAAAAAGAAGGTGCACGAGAGGCTGCAGGCTGGAAAAGTGCCAATCCAGGCTCAGAGGGAGTGGGTGCTGGTGTGACTCTCCCCAACATGCCTTTCCCATCCTCTCTGGCCGGCGCCCCCGTCTGTGGAGCCCCTGTCGGCTCTCACAGCACACTCTATGCCTTATTGCCTCAGATTAGTCTGCAACCCATGAGCCTGGCTGGAGCAACGTCACTCCAAACGCCCAGCCTGAGAAAACAGATTCAGATCCTGACACCAGGACTCAGTGGCTGTGTGAGCCTCGCAAGCCAGCCTCGTGGGGTCTCAGATTCTGTTTCTGCGGCTTCAGCCTGTTCTGTCACGGGCAGTAGACGGGAAGCATCTTTTCCTCTGGGAAGCACAGTGCCTTGCTCTGTGCCATGCTTTTCAAAGGAGGAAACTGAGGCTAGAAAAGGTTAAAAAAAAATCTTGCTGGGGTTAGGTGGGGTTAGGTGGGGTTAGGTGGCTTGGGATTAGGTGGCCACACATTCGGGAAGCACCAGCTCTTCCACAGTCTTAACCTTTCTTTTCTTATTTTTTAAAGAGTTTTTTTTAATGTGGACTATTTTTAAAGTCTTCAGTTAATTTCTCACAACATCGCTTCTGTGTTGTGTTTTGTTTTTTTTGGCCACAAGGCATGTGGGGCTTAGCTCCCTGACCAGGGGTTAAACCAGCACCCTCTGCACTGGAAGGTGAAGTCTTAGCCACTGGACCATCAAGGAAATCCTTTATTAAAAAAAAAAATTCTTTTACAGTTTTATGGAACATATACCTATGCCATAAAACTTACTCCTCTAACCTGTACAGTGGTTTTTAGTGTATTCATAGTTGTATCCTCATCAATACACTCTAACTTCAGAACATTCTTATCACTCCCCTCCAAACAAACTGTCCCCACCAGCAGTCATTACCCATTTCCCTCCAAGTCCCCCTGCGCAGGGCAACCAGTGATCTACTTTCTGTCTCTAGAGATTATCCTAACCTGGATATTTTGTTTAACTGGAATTATGCTACATGGTCTTTCTGACTGGCTTCTTTCATTTGGCATAATGTTTTCAGGGTTTGTTTATGTTGAGCATGAATCAGCCCTTCATTCTTTTTTATGACTGAATAATATTCCATTGTGTGGATATGTTGGTTATTCATTCATCAGTTCCTGGACATAGGGTTGTATTCACTGCTTAATAATTATGAACAATCCCACGACGAACATTTGTGTACAAGTCCTGTGTGGACATGTTTTCAATTTTCCTGGGCATACACCCAGGAGAGTAACTGCTGGGTCACCCTCCTTTACTGTGCTGTTTCTCAGAACTTTTTGACATAATGGGCATTTTCCAAACTTACTTGTCCAGGAAATTTTTTTTTCCCAAAAAGCATCTCAGATGACTTTGGGAAAGTCTTATTTAGCTCAACCCCCTCATTTTGGGGAAACAGAAGCCCAGAAGGGTTCAGCACCCTATGAAGATCACACAGGAAGTGAGAGGTGCAGCCACTGCAGAAACAGTAAGGACGCGTGACTATCTGAATAGGAAAGGCAAACCAGGAGGAACAAGAGTTACCCTTAAACGTGAAAGATACTGAAGAAATCAAAAAGGAAAAGAAAGATGAACGTGGTTCATACATTTAAGCTTCTGAACCTCAAGCTGTGCTGTGTGCTTAGTCATGAGCAACTCTTTGTGACCCCATAGACTGTAGCCCACCAGACTCCTCTGTCCATGGGATTTTCCAGACAAGAATACTGGAGTGGGTTGCCATTTCCTTCTCCAGGGGGACCTTCCTGACCCAGGGATCGAACCTGCATTCTCTGCATCTCCTGCATTGGCAAGTGGATTCTTTACCACTGAGCCACTTGGGAATTGACTGAATCTCAACCTGCATGTAAACAAAATTAGCAAGCAGATGATGACATAAAAATAGACTACCAGTGCGGAGAAAAGGGAACCCTCTTACACTGTTGGTGGGACTGCAAACTAGTACAGCTACTATGGAGAACAGTGTGGAGATTCCTTAAAAAACTGGAAATAGAACTGCCTTATGACCCAGCAATCCCACTGCTGGGCATACACACCAAGGAAACCAGAATTGAAAGAGACACATGTACCCCAGTGTTCATCGTAGCACTGTTTATAATAGCCAGGACATGGAAGCAACCTAGATGTCCATCAGCAGATGAATGGATAAGAAAGCTGTGGTACATATACACAATGGAGTATTACTCAGCCATGAAAAAGAATACATTTGAATCAGTTCTAATGAGGTGGATGAAACTGGAGCCGATTATACAGAGTGAAGTAAGCCAGAAAGGAAAACACCAATACAGTATACTAATGCATATATATGGAATTTAGAAAGATGGTAACGATAACCCTGTATGCGAGACAGCAAAAGAGACACAGATGTATAGCACAGTCTTTTGGATTCTGTGGGAGAGGAAGAGGGTGGGATGATTTGGGAGAATGGCATTGAAACATGTATAATATCATATATGAAATGAATCGCCAGCCCAGGTTCAATGCATGATACAGGATACTTGGGGCTGGTGCACTGGGATGACCCAGAGTGATGGTATGGGGAGGGAGGTGGGAGGAGAGTTCAGAATGGGGAACACATGTACACCCATGGTGGATTCATGTTGATGTATGGCAAAACCAATACAATATTGTAAAGTAATTAGCCTCCAATTAAAATAAATAAATTTAAATTAAAAAAAAAATAGACTACCATAACCCAATCCTGGTTATATAGGAGAACAGCCTCAGGAAAGTGAACAATTCACAGGCCCAGAACCCACCCACAGAGAGGGATTTAAGTTTTAAAAGGTCATAGGTTATGGGCATCTAGAATTAAATGTTAGAGGACCTAGTGTTCATGTAATTACAAGATCAGTAAGAAAAAGTCCTGTACTGCAGCAGAAATGTGGACTAATAGCAAACACATTATCTTCTCTTATCAGAGAAGAAAGATAAGAAATATGAAAATTCAACTCTACCTCTAGCCAAAGAAGTGGAGACAATATATTTATTCAGCATCTCCCATGTTCCATATAGCTTACATTAAGGTGTGTGTGAGTGTGTATTAGTTTCTCAGTCATGTCTGACTTTGAAATCCCCTAGACCGTAGCCTGCCAGGCTTCTCTCTCCATGGGCTTTTCCAAGCAAGAATACTGGAGTGGGTTGCCGTTTCCTACTCCAGGGGGTCTTCCTGATCCAGGGATTGAACCCAGGTCTCCTGCACTGCAGGCAGTTTCTTTACCATCTGAGCCACCATGGAAGCCTCTCAGCAATTCCATGGTGTCGTCCCATCCTACAGATAAGGAAACCGAGAGCAGGGAGTGTGGCCTGGCGGCAGCAGGCTTGTGCAGCACTGGAGGCAAAGCTGTGGCCGTGCCCACCAGTCTGCTCCTGGAACCTGAACTTAAACCAGCACAGCCTGGGGGATCGTGAGGCGCGGGGATGGCTTTACCCGTCGCATTGAAAACATGTGGGAAAAGTCAACTTTCCTCGCTGAAGAGCACCCGGGCAAAGAAATGCTTTCATCCACTGCTGGTGGAATTTTCAACTCTGGATAATCTCTTTGGGTAACCATTTGGCAATACGTGGTGCCTGCCTTAACATGCAGATACTCTTTGATCCAGGACATCCACTGTTCTGAGGAATAAGTGCAGGTGAGGACATAGGACATTCAAAACAAAGCGGAATCCTGACCGCATTTCACAAAATGAGGAAACAAGGACTCAGGAAGATGAGGAATATGCCAAAGTGTCTTGGGTCATAGAAGACTAGGGGTTGCCATGTGGAGCCAGAAGCCCTGAGCCAAGTCTAGGGGTGTGGCTGGCACCTCTCGGAGTCCAGGACTGTGTAGCCATCCAGGGGCCATGTACGGTTCTTGCTTTAACAATCCAACCCTCCCAGAAGCAATGGACAGCCCTGGCTGAGCCAGGAGAGGGCTGGAGGCAGACATGACGGGGAGTAGGGTAGAGAGGGAGGGCCCACAAATGGAGTTTAACAAGTGTCTCCCTGTAAAACAGAGTGGAAACACTGTCAAGAGGAGAAGAGGGTGACAGAGGATGAGATGGTTGGATGGCATCACTGACTCAAGAGACATGAGTTTGAGCAAATTGCAGGAGATAGTGAAGGACAGAGAAGCCTGGCATGCTGCAGTCCACGGGGTCTGAGTCACACACAACTGATCAGCTGAACAAAAACTCCTTGCATAATAGGGATAGGTATGCTTGATTATTCTTACTACCCAAGGCTTCCAGTGGAGCAATCCTGAGTCCATCTCTCTCCAAAGTCCTGGAGGTCAGGGTCTGGGGCTTGCTTCTATCTTAATCCCAGTGCCTGGCCTGGTGCTAGCTGGATCACCAGAGGTCAGGGACAGAAAATGTTAAATATTTAATAATTGTTAGTTATCCTTCAGTGACCCTTGCCTGTCAGATCTGTTCTGCTGCAGGACAATGGCACCAAGGGCTGTTTGAAGCAGAAGTCCTCACTACAGAGGTTGGCTGGAAGGAGAGCTCAGCCCTGTGCCTGGAGGTACCTGACCTGGATTCCAAACCATATGACCTTTGGAAGTCACTTAGCTTTACTTCTCAGGTTCCTTATCTATCAAATGGCTGCAATGGTAGACTGGGTAGCCCGGAGGTATTAGGACGATGACCAGCGTCATTTTGATTCTGGCATTTCAGGCCCTGTCTCAGGCCGGAGGTTAGATGTATGGTTTTCCCAGGGCTTCCCAGTCCCCTAAGATCACACACTGCTTCCCCATGGACCCATGTTCTAAACTCAGATGGGGCTGCGTGTCTCTGAGCCAGGACTGGGAACTCGTCCTGAGCTGCCATGCCTCTGCCCCGTCTATGCGCTCTCCACGCAGCTTGACAGGGTCTCCTGAGGACAGCTGTGGTTGCTGTCCCACTCTGGCCACCTGAAACCCACAGTCAGCACCTCTCGGGCTCCCCAGGCAGATGGCAGCTCTCCCTGACCCTTCCTTCCCCACACCTCCCCCGCCCATTCTCCATTCTATCACCAAGGTGATGCTTAGCGTGGTCTGTGAGAGCAGAAAGCAGGTGTCTTAGTTCTCCCAGATCCATTAATCACTAAGCTGGAAGTGCCCTGGAGCCTGGAGCCTGAGGTATAGGCAGACACTGTGCACCCCAGGGGCGGGGAGTAGGGCAGGTCTTGGAGGCCTGCATGTTTGCTGACCTCGTTCTAGCCCCACGTGCACTGGCTGCATCAGTTTGCTCAGAAGCGTCCAGTCAGCCCTGCAGGGGAGATCTGGCTGGGGAGACCCACCCTCAGCCCTGCAGGAGCTTCCAGAGGCAGGGAACATGGCCGTTGGTAAGGCAGTCCCATAGCCACTGCCTTTCCCCAAACTTCTCCCCCGCTGTCGAGCCACAGGATCTAGAATTCATTCCTTTTCTTTTTTTAGTTTTCTTCCTTTTTATTTAAAAAACAAATATTTTGTATTGGAGTAAAGCTAATTTACAATGTTGTGATCGTTTCAAGTGGACAGTGAAGGGGCTCAGCAATACATATATGTGTATCCATTCTCCCCCATGGGCTTGCCTTGGGGCTCAGTGGTAAAGAATCTGCCTGGCAATGCAGGAAACCTGGGTTTGATCCCTGTGTGGGGAAGATCCCCTGGAGGAGGAAATGGCAACCCATTCCAGTATTCTTGCTGGGAAAATCTCATGGACAGAGGAGCCTGGTGGGCTATAGTCCGTGGGGTCACAAAGAGTCAGATACAACAGAAGTGATTGAGCGTGAATGCATGCATTCTTCCCCCAAACTTCCCTCCCATCCAGGCTGCCACATAGCACCGAGCAAGTTCCCTGTACTATACAGTAGGCCCTTGTTGGTTTTCCATTTTATGTATAGCATTGTGTACATGTCCAGCCCAAACTCCCTAACTATCCCTTCCCTTCATCCTTCTCCCTTAACCCTAAGTTAGTTCTCTTTCTGTTTTGTAAGTAATTTCATTTGCATCAGTTCTTTTTAGATTCCACATATAAGGGACGTCATGCAATATTTCTCCTTGTCTGTCTGATTTACTTCACTCAGTATGACAGTCTCTAGGACCATCCGTGTCGCTTGCTGTGCTGTGACACATGTCTGACCCTTTGCAACCCCACGGACTGTAGCCCGCCAGGGATTCACCGGGCAAGAACACTAGAGTGGGTTGCCATGCCCTCTTCCAGGGGCTTTTCCCCACCCAGGGATTGAACCTGTTTCTTTCCCATCTCCTGCATTACCAGGCAGATTCTTTAACACTAGCGCCACCTAGGAGGTCCATCCATGTTACTTAGAATTCATTTTTTAACAAATACAATGTTGCAGGTACTAGGCTAGATGTTTGAGAGACCAATTTCAGCCCCTGCCTCATAGAACTCAAGTTTAATCCAGGCACCAACAGACAAAAAGAAAAATCACAACACAGTATAAGGAAAGCCTGCTTTGGGATTTTGGGGTGTGGGGTTGAAGCAGGAAGGCTTCCCTGAGGAGGGGACAGTATGCTGGATTGAATGGGGGCTGTGGAAGAGCTGCTTTGTGGAGCATGAGGCTGCATCCTGGCTTACGTAGGGAGCTTCTTGTTTCGTAGGTGATGTCTGTTATGAAGAGAAGATAATGTCTTCTGCCAAATACTCACTGACTCTGTATTGGGCCTTAGCATGAACAAGGTCATCAGATTCGTTCTAAGGAGCTGACAAGTGGAACTCAGATTGTTTTGACTATAGCAAACATTTATTGTTTCTTATATGTCAGGCATAACCCCAGATGATTTCGCAACAACCGTCTGAGGTAAGAACTATTTTTATTTCTATTTTCTAGATGAGGAAATTGAAACCTGGAGAGGTTAAATAACTTGCCCCAAACCACAGTCATCAAATGTCAGTATTTAACCTCAGTGATCACTGGTTGAAACCCCTTCTTTTACAGACGAGAAAAAGGAAGGTTGGAAGAGATGTGTTTTGCACCAGGTCATTCAGAACCAGATACGCAGACGACATCACTCTAATGGTGTCAAATCCATCCTGAATATTCATTGGAAGGGCTGATGTTTATGCTGAAGTTCCAATACTTCGGCCACCTGATTCAAAGGGCTGACTCACTGGAAACGACCCTGATGTTGGGAAAGATTGAGGGCAGGAGAAGCGGGTGACAGAGGATGAGATGGTTGGTTGTATCATCGACTCAATGGACATGAATCTGAGCAAACTCCAGGAGATAGTGAAGGACGAGGAAGCCTGGCCTGCTGCAGTCCATGGGGTCGCAAAGCGTCCAAAGAGACTAGGCGACAGTGACAGATTCAGAGCCGGGAGGATGAGGAATGGGACAGACCCAGCCAGCTCAGGGCTGGGCTGTGGGCCGCCAGGGCCTGTCCGGGCGTTGTTTAGAGCAGAACCCTGAGTGGATCACTAACTACCCCAAACATCCATGTAACCGTGTAACCTCTTGTTATTCTTTTCTTGATGTGGACCATGTTAAAAGCTTTTTATTGTTTGTTACAATGTTGCTTCTGTTTTATGTTTTGGTTTTTTGGCCTCAAGTCACCTGGGATCTTGGGCTTCTCTTGTAGCTCAGCTGGTAAAGAATCTGCCCGCAATGCTGGAGACCTGGGTTTGATCCCTGGGTTGGGAAGATCCCTTGGAGAAGGGAAAGGCTACCCACTCCAGTATTCTGGCCTGGAGAATTCCATGGACTGTATAGTCCATGGGGTCTCAAAGAGTCGGACCTGACTGAGTGACTTTCACTTCACTTCACCTGGGATCTTAGCTCCCTGATGAGGCATCAAACCCACACCCCCGGCATTGGAAGGCGAAGTCTTAACCACTCAACCATCAGAGAGGTCCTGTGTCCCCTGCAGTCCACCCTGCTCCCACTGCCTCGTGCATTTTCCATTTGAATAATAAACCTTGCTTAGTTTTGGCTGGGGACAGGACTGCTGCAGTAGAAACAACTACATTTCCCAGGCACCTTTGTGGAATGCGTGGCCATGTGACAGTTTAGGCTGAGAGATGTCAACAAAAACAACTCAAGGTCACTTCCCTAAAGACCAGCTTCACACCCTTCTTGTCCCCTTCCGGCTGTCTAAAAAACATGAGGGGCACACCGGATGTGGAGGGTGGCAGGCTGCCCCAGCACTGCTCCCTGAATGGCCTCTGGGTCTCCTCAGGAGAAAACAGAGTCCTTGACGGTCTTGTACAGGTGATGTAATATGCATCCCAGCAGGAGTCAGTGCCACTTCAGCCCTAAACTAGCTCCACGCGCTCACCCAACCATAAGGCGCCTGGAAATCAAATCCTACCACGTGCCTGGAAGGTGGTGCGCCTGTGGTGAACAACAGCAGTGCGGACCACAGCTTACTGTACAGTTCTGCCTGGGCTGGCTCAGAGAAAGGCTGCCCTCAACTCCATGAAGTCTAAACGCCACAGCCTCTAGAACCACGGCTCACAGACGGACTCCTAGATCAGTGTGGGAAAGTAAAGGCCTCCTGGGTTCCCTGGGCCACATACCCCGGAATGCCCAGAAGCGCCAGGTGAGGGCAGAGCTGGGTACCAGCCTCTCCACCCCCAGGATCCCCTTCCCCCAGCCCTCGCTCACTTTTGCCTTCTCAATACCCAATCAGGACCTGACAGAACAGATACTCAGCCCCAGGTGATGGGTGGGTGGATGAAGGGAAGGCTGAGTGGCATGGTGGCAAGTAAAGCTTAGGCCTCCCTCTTGCAGGGGCGCCCGCCCAGGGCTTGTCTGCTTCCTTCTAGAGTCCAGACAGAGCTGCATTTGCTCCTCAGGTTTCTGAGTTGCATCTGAATCTTGGATTGATCTGATTCGATTCCACAGGCATGGATGGAGCCTCTGCCAGACGCCAGGCCCTTTCTGGGCCCTTTGGGGCCACAGGAATGGATCCTACACAACTCCTGCTCTGGCTGGGGCTCTTGGCCTGGAAGGGCTGAGAGACAGTGCCAAGGAAGGAGTCACCCAGGGTAAAACCATCTGAGCAAGCAAGCGAGAGAGGACAGGAAGCAAGCAAGGATCCGGGAGCACGGGGAAGAAGCAAACACATCTGCAGCTTGGAGGTGGGGGAGGGGGAGAGAGCTGGGAAGATATCCTGAAGAGGTGACAGGTGAGCAAAGCCCTGCATGATGAGTGGTCCACATGGGAAGGGAGGGGTGCAGGTAGAGGGAACTGCCTGAGTGAAGCGGGAGGGCAGGCTCCAGGTCACGCAGGCAGAGCCAGGAGGACAGAAGATGGCCTCTCCCTTCTAGCCTGGTGAAAGCTGACCCTCCTCACTGCTGTGAAGCGGAAGGCCTGGACAACCCTCACTGTTCTCTGGCTGTTTACCTTGGAGACCCATCTATTCCTCTGGGCCTCAGCTTCCTCCTGCTAAATGAGGGCCTTGAGCTGCATTAAGCCGCCACAGGAGGAAGCTCTATGTTGGGAGGCATGTCCATTGTCCCTAGGGGCTCTGGTGCCAGGCTCTGCTCTGCCCCTGGGGACTCTGACACCTGTTGGGCTGGGCTGGTCGGCTGGTTCCCCAGGGTCCCGCCCTTGAGGCCTGGGACCTGGCGTTCTCTCTAAAGGTGAAGTGATGACGTCAGCCAGGGCCCCACGCTCCTTTCCCATTGGCTCTTCTTCCTCTTCGCAGGTGCTGATGACAGAAATGGATCCTGGCAGCAGCGGGGAGAAAGGGCCTTTGACGAAGCGGGGCTGGGAGGGGCTCGGCTTTATTTGTTGACTATAAAAATGTCAGCTCCTTTGGGCAGCTTCTTGAATCAATATTTGCTGTTCTGAGGCTGAATTCAAATGCTCAGTAATCCATCAGCCTGGCTTCTTCCTCCCTCACCTGGATGAGGACTCACCCACAAATATTTGGTAGGGCTCTTCACTGCCTGGAATGGGGAGCCTTCCCACCCCATCCCTCAGAGGGGGCTACCTTGAGAGCCCTGTGGGCCAAAGGTAGCTCCCAGAAAGGGTTCCAGGGAAAGGATTCCTGGGTGTCATTGGTTCATCTGAAAAATGGGTACAATAGTAACTTCTCCTGCCCATGGTATTATAGGCTAAAAATCCAAGAAGGGCTATGTGAGCCTTTCAGCAGCATAACAAGCATAATGCCGATGCTGGTGATGCTGGTGATGGTGAAAGCCATCTGCCGAAGCTTTCCACATGTCGCTGTGGGGCCACGTTATCGTCTAATCCAGTCTCGTGGCAGTGATCTGAGAGCAGATTCTGGGACACTTTTCCTGGCGAACCTCCACACTAACTGGTAGTTCTCAGCCTCCAGAAGCTGCCCACCTCAGGCCTCTTTCTGATAAGGGGCCAGTGGAATGTTCGTGGTGAAACATGGGACTCTGAAGGTACATGGATCTTGATTCTCCACCGAATGCTGTGTGCTTTTTGGCCGATTACTTAACCTCTCTGAACCTCAGATCCTCTCCTCCAAGATGGAACAGCAAGGCTAACCCTGAAGAGTTAAGGGGGCTTGGAGACAGTGCACATCCAACACCCAGCAGAGCACTGGGCATATAGTAGGTGCATCACAAGTATTCATGCTCCTGTTCCACCGTTGCTGGCTTGCAATCTAACATGACTCTCCCCCTCACACACTGTCCTGGGCATCAGCCTGGACAACAGCCTCCTCAGAAACCATGAGGCTTCTTAGCTGCCACATGAGAGGCTATTACTGTAGAGACTGCTCCCAAGTTACTGTCCCCTGCCTTTGTTTAGCTTCTGAATTGGCTTGGCTGCCAGAGTTGGCAAGCAGTTTGCTATCTGCAAGGCACAGACATCCACCTGGGACAGGTCGAAGCCTGGAGTCTGATGCTAAGAGTAGCCTTGGAGGGAGGGGCATAGATTAGGTCTGACTTACATGGCACCAGCCTGCGGCTCATAGCATCGTTGCAGATGGACGCAGGGCCCCACAGACTTTCCCAACCCACTGCCATTTGCCACGAGGTTTCAATAAGAGGGTCGTGCCTTTGTGGAGACAAGGGGAAGAATCTCATGAGCTAGAGGGAATTAAAAAATGATACAATTACTTCAACAAACAGGAAGCTTCTTTGAAAGCTAAACATACAGTTACTCTATTTTATGAAGAACAATAACAAAACTATACCCTTGCCTTTGGAATGTATTTTAAAATGTATCTTTTAAAATTGAAATTATAAAGGTAAATGGTTGAAGAGTCAAGTAACTCAGTAAGATAAAAACCTGAATCTATAGGGAGGAGGAAGGGGACACGTATGCCTATGGCTGATTCATGTTGGTGTATGGCAAAATCCATCACCGTATTGTAATTATGCTCCAATTAAAATAAATAAATAAATAAAATATTTTTAAAAGAATTGTCAGTTCCCCATTTCCTTTTCCCAAGAGGATTATCATTTTCTCAATTCTATTTGTTGCTTCCTTTAGCTTTTTCTTTTCTTTTCATTTTTTCGTATTTTTCATTCTAACTGACTTATCATGTTGGAAGATGAGAATTTAGGTCTCTCTAACCATCACTGCCACACATGGAGAAGGCAATGGCAACTCACTCCAGTATTCTTGCCTGGACAATCCCATGGACAGGGGAGCCTGGTGGGCTACTATCCACAGGGTCGCAAGAGTTGGACATGACTTAGCGACTAAACTACTACTACTACTACCACACACACCAATATCTCTTCCCCTACCATCCTTCTGGGGCGGCTACATCTCGGTTTTTGTTGGATATTTAGTACTCATAATGCTATGAATAAATACTATTAATGGCTGAGCCGTGTACTGTGCACTAGTATTATTTTTCCTGTCTTGCACTGCTTTTAGTTTTTGTTGAAGCTTCTCATTTAATCATTTGTTCAGTTTTAATCTCAGCCTAGGATCTTCCAAAAAGTAGAGTTGGAAGTAGGGATTTAAGTGCACAGACCTCCTTTGGGAGATGCAAATCCAGGTGTGTGAGGATGAGGAAGAAGGAAGGGAGACAAGGAAAGTGGGGGGGGGGGGCAATACAAAGTGGTGTGTTATCAGGCTTGGCAACACGAGAGCCACTAAGGGACAGAGTAGGTTGCTCAGCAGATATGTTCATCTGCACTTGCCATTTCTCTAGCTGAGCCACGCCCCGTGTCCTCTATTTAAAATAAGGGAGAATTTATCTGCCTGTCTCCTCCTCCTCTCTGGTTTCCCATTTGGGTAAAATTCACGCCATGTTAATTTACTCCCTCATACTTCCAAATTCCTTAGTGGGCTGCCCACCTGGGGATACTAGATCCCACACCCTGTGGCGTGGTGTTTCAACCAACACTGGAACTGATGGGAGGAGACAGACTCTGGGGAGTGTCTAGTTGGCCCAGCTACAGGAATAGCCAGAAAAGGCTCACAGAGTTTGAGTCTGATACAGTTTTCCATATACTTATTACTAATGCAACCCAGCTCTTATCTGTCCACTTAGAACTCCCTTGATCATTCAAACCATCAGGTTTTCTGTAAGTTTCGACTTCCTGGACCTCTGTCTCTGGATGCTTTTGACCTGCTCTATTTGGGACTGCTGCTGCTGCTGCTGCTGCTGCTAAGTCATTTCAGTCGTGTCCGACTCTGTGCGACCCCATAGACGGCAGCCCACCAGGCTCCCCCATCCCTGGGATTCTCCAGGCAAGGACACTGGAGTGGGTTGCCATTTCCTTCTCCATTGCATGAAGGTGAGAAGTGAAAGTGAAGTCGCTCAGTCATGTCCAACTCCCAGCAACCCCATGGACTGCAGCCCACCAGGCTCCTCCATCCATGGGATTTTCCAGGCAAGAGTACTGGAGTGGGGTGCCATCGCCTTCTCCCTATTTGGGACTGATTGCTAGCTATACCTGTTGCACAATTACTGTCCTAAAATCTTTCACCATCATTTGGTGAATCTCTTACTTCCTCTCTTAAGTTGGAACTCCTGTTTACTGAATTTCATTTTTCCTTCTTTCTTGGTTTACACCTTTGTTGTAGACAATCTCCTAAGAAATGGGGTATAGTATGCATAAGGTGCATACTAGTTCAACTTTGGCCTTGCTAAGAAGACTCAGCCTTAAAAAGACCAAAGAGCCAAATGCACACTTCAGCATAATTTCTTGCATTCATGAGTTTGTGATATCAATAATCATGTGACTTTGAGAGTAACTATGATATATAATTAGTGCAAAAATGTCAGTGATATGTCATGGCATCCAAATTACTGGGGTTTTTTTCTTGAGTCATAAGGCATATGGGATCTTATTAACAGTTCCCCAACCAGAGAGTGAACCCAGGCCCCTTGAGTGGAAGCACGGAGTCCTCACCACTGGACTGCCAGGGAAGTCCCCAAGTCACTGCTAAAATTAAATTATTAATCTTCAGTTCAGTTCAGTTCAGTTGCTCAGTAGTGTCCGACTCTTTGCTATCCCATGAACCACAGCACACCAGGCCTCCCTGTCCATCACCAGCTCCCGGAGTTCACCCAAACCCATGTCCATCGAGTCATTGATGCCATCCAACCATCTCATCCTCTGTCGTCCCCTTCTCCTCCTGCCCTCAATCTTTCCCAACATCAGGATCTTTTTCCAGTGAGTCAGCTCTTTGCATCAAGTGGCCAAAGTATTGGAGTTTCAGCTTCAACATCAGTCCTTCCAATGAACATCCAGGACTGATCTCCTTTAGGATGGACTGGTTGGATCTCCTTGTAGTCCAAGGGACTCTCAAGAGTCTTCTCCAACACCACAGTTCAAAAGCATCAATTCTTTGGCGCTCAGCTTTCTTTATAGTCCAACTCTCACATCCATACATGACCACTGGAAAAACCATAGCCTTGACTAGACAGACCTTTGTTGACAAAGTAATGTCTCTGCTTTTTAATATGCTGTCTATGTTGGTCATAACTTTCCTTCCAAGGAGTAAGCGTCTTTTAATTTCACGGCTACAATCACCATCAGCAGTGATTTTGGAGCCCAGAAAAATAAAGTCAGCTACTGTTTCCACAGTTTCCCCATCTATTTGCCATGAAGTGATGGGACCAGATGTCATGATCTTAGTTTTCTGAATGTTGAGCTTTAATCCAACTTTTTCACTGTCCTCTTTTACTTTCATCAAGAGGCTCTTTAGTTTTTCTTTGCTTTCTGCCATAAAGGTGGTGTCATCTGCATATCTGAAGTTATTGATATTTCTCCTGGCAGTTTTGATTCCAGCTTGTGCTTCATCCACCCCAGCATTTCTCATGATATACTCTGCATATAAGTTAAATAAGCAGGGTGACAATATACAGCCTTGACGTACTCCTTTTCCTATTTGGAACCAGTCTGTTGTTCCATGTCCAGTTCTAGCTGTCGCTTCCTGACCTGCATACAGGTTTCTCAAGAGGCAGGTCAGGTGGTCTGGTATTCCCATCTTTTTCAGGATTTTCCACAGTTTATTGTGATCCACACAGTCAAAGGCTTTGGCATAGTCAATAAAGCAGAAACATTAATCTTCAGATATAAGCAATCCCTTGAGATGTATTTTGGAAAGAGAACCTCTTTCTGTTTTAATTCTAAAAATTATTTGAATATAAATATTATTCCAAAACTGAAATGCCACCTTAATTAAAGAGTAATTTTATGTATAGTAACAACTAGAGAAGCCCCTGCAGTGAGAAGCCCAGGTACTGCAACTAGAGAAAGCCCACATGCAGCAAAGAAGACCCAGCATAGCCAAAAATAAATAAGTAAATAAGAACTGAGTAAGCTGCCATTAATTTTCAGTAATTAGAGATGATGCATTTTTGAGACTTGGTCAAGCTATGAATTCCAGGTCAAAAAAAAAAAAGCATATTATGATACTAGATCCTAATATCTGCTATTTAAAAAAGGACACTATTAGTAATGCTTCTGATATTATGTAATAACACAAACTTTCTTTTCATTACTGTTTTCACGGTATACCTTTATCTATTTTATTGTTTATAACATTTATCGTTGTATTTCAACTGAATTCCTTGACAGCATCATATTACTTAGCTTTTTTTTTTTTTTTGGTTTTTGTTCCATTTTTTAATCCTGCTGCTGATAGCTGCTTTTAACTGCAGTATTTAGTTTGTTTATATTTAATGTTGAGGCATTTGGATTTAAATGTCACCTCACCGTTTGTGCTTTATTTGTCTTGCCTTCTCTATGTAGCTTTTTCTCTCATAAATTTTTAGTAATTATTTCTTCCTTCCATTCCATTAGCTTTTATTTTTCTTTTAATGATTACCCTTTGAATTTACAACCAGTGTCTTTGACTTATGAAAGTCTACCTATATTAATATTTTTACTACTTCCCAGATATGGTATAATATTGTGATATAATGAGAGATATAGTTTGATCTTCATCCTCAGTTCCTGGTTAGTGCTCCTAAAACTCTTTGTAATTTCCTAAGTAATAAAGGTGCTAGGTACATCTTTGTCCCACCTATTACTTGGTCTTTGATTCTGGTTCCTGAAAGAGAGTTCCTAAACCTCTTGGAATTTCCTGCAATAGGAGCATCTTTTGTTCCAATGAGATGATTCTTGGTGGGTTACTGGATAGCTTCAGGATAGGGGCTGGTCATCAGAAAGACCAACCAATGATTAGAAGGTTGGAACTTTCAGCCCCCAACTCCATCTGCTAGGGAGGAAAGAGGGACTGGAGACTGATTTTATAATCAATTATAGGAGAAGGCAATGGCACCCCACTCCAGTACTCTTGCCTGGAAAATCCCATGGACGGAGGAGCCTGGTAGGCTGCAGTCCATGGGGTCGCTACAAGTTGGACACGATTGAGCGACTTCACTTTCACTTTTCACTTTCATGCATTGGAGAAGGAAATGGCAACCCACTCCAGTGTTCTTGCCTGGAGAATCCCAGGGACGGGGGAGCCTGGTGGGCTGCCGTCTCTGGGGTTGCACAGAGTCAGACACGACTGAAGCGACTTAGCAGCAGCAGCAGCAGCATGCTATATAGTCCATAGGGTCACAAAGAGTCAGACACGACTAAGCGACTTTCACTTTCACATGCCTACATGAAGTATCTTTAGAAATCTCTGAACAATGTGGTTCAGAGGGCTTCCAGGTTGATGAAGACTTATTATGTGCTGGGATGGTGACACACCCCAACTCCACAGACAGAAGGTTCTGCTCTCAGGATCCTTCTGGATTTCTTCATGTATTTCTTCATCAGGCTGTTCATATGCTTCCTTTATTACATCCTTTATTATGTAATAAACTGAGAATACACAAGTGTTCTCCTGAGTGCTATGAGCTCCTATAGCAAATTACTGAACCTGAGAAGGGGGTCATGGGAACTCCCCATTTGTGGCCAAGACAGAAATGTGGGTAACCGGGGGGATCCACAGTTGTGATTGGCATATGCAATGGGGACAGTCTTGTGGGGCTGAGGCCTTAACCTGTGGGGTATGATGCTAATTCATTGTAGATAGATTCAGAACAGAAACACATTGTAGGATGCCCAGCTGACACTGGAGAATTGGTTGGTGTCAAAGAAAATCCACACATTTGGTGATCAAGTATGTTGCGGGTTGTAGTGTTTTTCCTTTTCATCAGATAACATTTTAATTCCTTTTACCACCTCTTGCTTTCTGTGCCTTTAATTATGTATGTTAAACACATATACATATATCTTTGACCCAGCCATAAATTATTACTATTATTGTGTAATACAGTCAATATTCATTTAGATTTAGCTTCATTGATATAGACTGATCATTACTCTCCATTCCTCTTGCATTCCCAGGTTTCCATATGAGATTTTTTTTTCTTTTTCCTAAGGAAGTATTTGTTTTAGTGTAGCATCAAATTCTCCCAAGCTTTGTCCCCCATAAAATGTCTTTATTTCATCTTCATTTTTGAAGGATATTTTAAGTTTCCAGTTGTTTTCTCTTCAGCACTTTGCAAATATCATGCCAGTATCTCCTATCCTCCATGGTCTCTGTTGAAAAGACAAGTCAGCTATGAGTATCTTTGTTGCTCCTTTGAAGATGTCTTTTTTTTTTTTCCTTCTCTGACTGCTTTTGTCAGTGATTTTGGTCATTTTCATTCTGATGTGCCAAGATGTGACTTTCTTTCTATCTCTGATATTTTGATTTCATAGAACTTTTAAATCTATTATCTGAATTTTAGAAAAATCTGACCAGTAACTCTTAAAATATTGCTTCTGTTCCATTCTCTTTTTTCTCCTCTTCTGTGACTCTAGTTGCATTTATATTAGACCTTCCAGTGTTTCACATATGTCTCATGTTCGTCTCTTGGTTTTCCTACTCTCTGTATTTCAGTATATATATTTTCTATTAGCCTGTCTTCCTAGTCATGGATTCTCTCATCTTCTATCTTAAGCTGCACTTAATCTATGTAATGCTTGGTTTCAATTACTTTCTTTTTTCCATTTTGTAATTTCCATTTGACTCTTTCCATGGGTTCCAATTCACTGGTGAAATTCTCCATCTTGTCACTTTTTCTTAAAAACGTTAATCAATTATTTTAAAAATCATGTCTGATAAACTCCAATACCTGGATCATCTGTGAGACTGTTTTCAAGGTTTTTTTTTTCCTCTTGGATTTTAGTTATGTAGTTCTGTATCCTACCTAGCCTGGTATTGAATGGTAATTGGTAAGCATAAAAGATTGTAGAGAGAATTTGAGGCTCTGGATGATGTTATATTTCTCTGGAGGGGAGTTGTTAATACTTTTGCTTTCTGATAGAATTAGAGGGTGGACAGATTATATTAATCCAGTGGGAGAGGGTTATACTTGGGTTTCAGTCATTTGTGAGCACCATCTATTTCTGGTTTACTCTTGTCCCAGAGTCAGGCTCTTGGGGAGTCCTAACGGAAACCTAGGGTGTTTACTAGGGCCTATTCTTGTGATCCCAGGACTTACTTTTTTCCCTTAGACTTTTTGACTACAGAAAACTGTTTATCTCCCTAGCTTCCCAGCTCTGTGTTGCTCCTAACTGGCAAATGGGCAAATGTTTCAAAGAAAAAGCATCTCATCTCTCTGATGAACCTAGTCTTTGCATCTTTTTTCTCTCAGGGATCTGGCAACTCAAGTCCCAGTTACCTTCAGTCTAACTCTGTGATGCTGTCAAAAGGATGCATATTTGCATTTTGTCTTGCTCTTGTTTATTGATACTTTTTCTTGGTGGAAGAGTTGATATGCAATACAACAGCCCACCACTACTAGTTAATAATGTAATTCAGTGTGCTCCTTCTGCAGCCTGCTCTTCAGTCATTTAGACAAGCAGAACCAAGAAGAAGATTATTTTTTCAATAATAGTCACCACAGTGGATTAATGATGAATGTTTGCCAAGGAGTGGGGGTAGGAAAAGGAAGACTCACCAAGAGAATGGTGAAACTGATAGAAGAGAGTCACTGAATAGAAGATCCATCTTTAGAATGACACTGGGGAAACCATACAGAAGAAATTACAAGCAAAGAATTTTGTTCACATCCTTAAGTTGTGGATTTAGGGGTGTTAACAGTATGTCTTAACAGAATTCCAAGCTGAGGCTAAAAGATAGTGGCCATTTTCACCATTTTCCTTTGTAAAGGAGAAACTATCTGACTTTGAAATTGATCTGTCATTTACGGATATGAGATGGTCAACCAAGATGGAATTGCAGCTATTACATATTAAAAATGATTAGACTTTTTAAAATGACTTAATATTATATGCCAAGTAATAATAATACTAAGTTAGTGGGATTTGTTAACAACCCAAAAGTGAAAGTGTTAGTCGTTCAGTCATGTCCTACTCTTTGCGACCCCGTGGACCATAGCCTATCACGCTCCTCTGTCCGTGGAATTTTCCAGGCAAGAATACTGGGGTGGATTGCCATTTCCTTTTACAGGGGATTTTCCCAACCCAAGGACTGAATACAGGTCTACCTGCATTGTGGGCAGATTCTTTACTGTCTGAGCCACCAGGGAACCCATTAACACTCAAAGGTTAGATGCAAAGAAATAATTCATTTGTTGGAATCTGCTGGAAAAAATAACCAAAATAATGAACCTCGACAGGGCAACCTTTTCTTAAATTGTACCTGTTGAAATTCCTTCATCTTTTTCTAGAGAAGATGCCAAAATTTGTAGGCATGCAATAAAATCTTAGACCCAGATGAAAAACAATTTTTTTTAACAACTTCAAAGCGTCATGTTTATTTTTATTTCATTATTTTAAAATTTTTTGGCTGCATTGTGGGACCTTAGTTCTGTGACCATGGATTGAACCCAGGCCTCTGGCAATGAGAGTGTCAAGCTCTAACCACTGTACTACCAGGGAATTTCCCAGATGAAAATTTATAGAACATTTTATTTATGAAAATTTATAGAAGAAACCCAGTTATGTTACTTCATTTCCACACTTGTTTATCCTCAGTTTAAAGAGATACAAATCTAAGTGAGAACAAAAATCTGAAGTTTTCTAATGAAAAAGTAGCTACAATACAAAACTTCACGTTTCTTCAATCAGATGGCATCTTCATCAGCAACTTAAATAGGTCTTAAAATAAGCATTATCTTAGTTGCAACAGAGACAAGGAAAGATTACTATGTTGGGAGCATCATTACCATCAGAGGTACCTTGATGCTGGCAAGGAGACACTAAAAATAGCTGTTGTCCCACCCAACCTTAGTTGAAACTGAGCATCTGTTCACATGACATATATAATGATGATGGGAGTAATCGAGCATCTTGATGAGCTGACAAATTTCATTTCTGCATTATAATGTCAAACTTTAAAAATTGACTTTTAATAATAAAATTATATTACTGGGACTTCCCTGGCAGTCCAGTGGTTAAGACTCCACATTTCCAATGCAGGGAGCATGGGTTTGATATCTGGTCAGGGAACTAAGATCCCACATGCTGCATGACGTGGCTAAAAAAAAAAAAAATTATTCAGTTCAGTTCAGTCACTCAGTCTTGTCCAACTCTTTGTGACCCCATGAATCGCAGCACGCCAGGCCTCCCTGTCCATCACCATCTCCCGGAGTTCACTCAAACTCACGTCCATCGAGTCGGTGATGCCATCCAGCCATCTCATCCTCTGCCGTCCCCTTCTCCTCCTGCCCCCAATCCCTCCCAGCATCAGAGTCTTTTCCAATGAGTCAACTCTGCATGAGGTGGCCAAAGTACTGGAGTTTCAGCTTTAACATCAGTCCTTCCAAAGAACATCCAGGGTCTAAAAATAAAACTGCTGGTTTAGTCATGTGTCTCAGAAGTTCATTCAACAAATGGTGACTTATGGCTTCAGCCAATGGCCAATTTAGCTTGGCCATTCTTCAGCATCTCTTCTTAGGTGGTAAAATTTTAAGAGCTGGCTTGCCTGAAAAATGTCTTTATTTTAGCCTCTTCCTTGATAGTTTGAGCAAATATAAAATTCTGGGTTGGAAATAATTTTCCCACCAGATACTTAAAGTAACGCTCTAGATGTTCTTGTTTCTGGGGTTACTGTTGGGAAATCAAATCTATTCTGTTCCTGAACTTTTTATCTGACTTTTATACACTTGACCCTCTTCAGAAGCCCTTCAGATTTTCTTCTTTGTTCACACTGTTCAGAAATGTCAGTTTCACATTTGTGGTCTATTTTCATCTCTTGTGATGGGCACTCAGAGTCCTCCCAATGTATTGATGCATGCTTTTTAGTTTGAGGCCTTTGTCTTTATCTCTTTGATGGCTTCCTCCTCTATTTTCTTTCATAGGAACCGCTATTATTTGGATGTTGTCCTTCCCACGCCTCAGGAGCTGCCTTCCGCCTCTTAAACTGAGAAATCCGTTAAAGCCCAAATGAAAGGTTTTATATTTATCTAAAATTTTTCCTTATTTTGTTGGAAAAAAGCAAACCAAAGAAGAAAGACCAGTGGGTGGATGTGGATGGAAATGTAGCTGAAGTTGGCCGGTTTCTCTTTCGCGGCTCCCTCCTGTCACCAAAACAAGCTCACATCTGACAACAGAAAGAGAAGCTGGCCCCCACACCAGACAACCTGGTTTCCATTCTCAGATTTACCACTTACTGGTGAGGCCAGCCACATCAATTTCTAGACTGGTGTCTCCTCATCAGTAAAAAGAAATGTGCAAAATAGTAACCCATCCAGCCTAGCAAAATAATATTGCCTCCCACGGTGAAGGGTGAAGGTCTTGTCACAGCTTAGTTTTGAAATCATCCAAGCTTTGTTCATGCGGGAGAAAACTTTATTGCAGTAGCATTAGAGTTGGTAGTTTCAGGATACTGTGTGTGTGTGTGTGTGTGTTTCTCTCTCTCTGTTTTTCTAGTTACTGAGAGAGCAGAGCCACAAATGACAATCCCAGAGACAGGGTTTCAACCTGACAATTTGACAACCACCTCCCTTGACAGCAGGCTTAGAAGGCCTGGACCGCTTAGAGTACTAATGATGTCAATTGTAAGGGAAAAAAGGTCAGCTTCTCGCAGTTCCAGAGGCCTTCACATGGAGCTCAGAATTCATGCCTGGTTTTGGTACAATGGCTCACATGTCCCTGCTTGAGATCACAGGCTTGAGGCTGTCATTTTGACTTTATCTTAGGATAACCACTGGTGGCTCAGAAGGTAAAGAATCTGCCTGCAGCGCAGGAGACCTGGCTTGGATTCCTGAGCCAGGAAGAAGGAAATGGCAACCCACTCCAGTATTCTTGTCTGGGAAACCCTATGGACAGAGGAGCCTGGGGGGCTACAGCCCATGGGGTCGCACTGAGCAACCACCACTAGGATAACTGACGGTGTCTTTTACATCTCCACCCCGCCTGTCCCTGCTGTCACTGCCACAGCCTCAGCTCAGACCTTCCTAGCCTAAAAGATGGGGAAGCCTCCTAACAGTTATTCCTGCCTCCCACCTCATCCCTTAGTCCACACTCCATGGTACAGGCCCCTTCATCTTCCTAAAGCACAAGTCAGATGAGCCACACTCTCTTTATGTCAAACCCCTTCATCGGGGCACTTAACTTTTCCCTGTTCTTAACCACTCACTCTTGCTTGTCATTAACAGCATATCACTGTTTGTTTGTTTTTTTTTTTTAAGTGCAACAATTTCTGTCTTTCTCCATTTATCCTTTTTTAAAACAATTTGTCAAGTTACTTTTTATATTTCTTTTTTTTCCCTTTCTTTACACATTTGAAATGTTCACATGCTGTCTTTGTTCTTTCAGTGATTACCTTCAAAGTTTATCACACATCTTAATGACCCAAAGAACCACAATAGTGTGATCACTTACCTAGAGCTGGACAGCCTGGAGTGTAAGGTCAAGTGGGCCTTAGGAAGCATCACTACGAACAAAGCTAGTGGAGGTGATGGAATTCCAGTGGAGCTATTTCAAATCCTAAAAGATGATGCTGTTAAAATGCTGCAGTCAATATGCCAGCAAATTTGGAAAATTCAGCAGTGGCCACAAGACTGGAAAATGTCAGTTTTCATTCCAGTCCCAGAGAAAGGCAATGCCAAAGAATGTTCAAACTACTGCACAGTGCACCTCTGTCCATAGTGTCCATCTCACACGCTAGAAAAATGCTCAAAATTCTCCAAGAGAGGCTTCAACAGTATGTGAACCATGAACTTCCAGATGTTCAAGCTGGATTTAGAAAAAGCAGAGGAATAAGAAGTCAAATTGCCAACATCTGCTGGACCATAGACAAAGCAAGAGAATTACAGAAAAACATCTACTTCTGCCTCATTGACTATGCCAAAGCCTTTGACTGTGTGGATGACAACAAACTGTGGAAAATTCTGAAAGAGATGGGAATACCAGACCACCTGACCTGCCTCCTGAGCAACCTGTATGCAGGTCAGGAAGCAACAGTTAGAACTGGCCATGGAACAACAATTGGTTCCAAACTGGGAAAGGAGCACATCAAGGCTGTATACTGTCACTCTGCATATTTAATTTATATGCAAAGTACATCATGCAAAATGCCAAGATGGATGAAGCACAAGCTGGAATTAAGATTGCCGAGAGAAATATCAATAATCTCAGATATGCAGATGACACCACCCTTACAGCAGAAAGAGAAGAGAAACTAAAGAGCCTCTTGATGAAAGTGAAAGAGGAAAGTGAAAAAGCTGGCTTAAAACTCAGCATTCAAGAAACTAAGATCATGGTATCTGGTCCCATCACTTCATGGCAAATAGATGGGGAAACAATGGAAACATTGACAGACTTTATTTCCTTGGGTTCCAGAATCACTGTAGATGGTGACTGCAGCCATGAAATGAAAAAACACTTTTTCCTTGGAAGAAAAGCTATGACAAACCTAGAAAACATACTAAAAAGCAGAGACATTACTTTGCCAATAAAGGTCCATCTAGTCAAAGCTATGTGTAGTCATAGTCATGTGTGGCTGTGAGAGTTGGACTATAAAGAAAGCTGAGTGCTGATGCTTTTGAACTGTGGTGTTGGAGAAAACTCTTGAGAGTCCCTTGGACTGCAAGGAAGTCAAACCAGTCAATCCTAAAGGAAATCAGTCCTGAATATTTATTGGAAGGACAGATGCTGAAGCTGAAGCTCCAATACTTTGGCCACCTCATGCAAAGTACTGACTCATTCGAAAAGACCCTGATGCTGGGCAAGATTGAAGGCAGGAGGAGAAGGGGGCGACAGAGGATGAGATGCTTGGATGGCATTACCAACTTAATGAACATGAGTTTGAGCAAACTCTGGGAGACAGTGGAGGACAGGGAAGCCTGGCATGCTGCAGTTCATGGGGTCACAGAGAGTCAGACATGACTGAGTGACTGAACTGAACTGAACTGATATCTTCCTTCTTCTCCTAGAATTCAGGTCCCTTCCTTCTTCTCTGAACTCACATAGCGCTGTTTGAATATTTTTTAACTCAGCAAAGCCATTTTTTAGTTTATTGACATTATTATCATTTATTTGCTTCCCATTTTCTTCCTTACAGTTTGTTTAATGTCTGATTATCTTTACTCTTAGCTGCTCTCTAGATGCGGTGAGCGGGGCTACTCTAGTTGTGGCGCATGAGTTTCTCATTGCCGTGGCTTCCCCTGTTGCAAAGCACAGGTTCTTGGGTGCATGGGCTCAGTATTTGTGGTGCACAGGCTTAGCTGCTCTGCGGCATTTGGGATCTTCCCAGATCAGGGATCAAACCTGTGCCTCCTGCGTTGGCAGGTGGAGTCTTCACCACTGAGCCACCAGAGAGGCCCCTGAAATTTTTCTTTTTCCAATAGTTCTCTTGGTGGTTAAATGGTCTCAATTTTGTTTGTTTCCTATAAATACTTTACCCTATTCTTGAGCAATACTTTTGCAAAGTGTACAAGTCTAAGTTGACAGCTATTTTCACTCGGTCCTTCATGGTGCATCTTCTGGCTTCTATGGTTCTGTTGAGAAGTCTGATGAATCACTCTCACGTTAAATCCTTCCATGCTAGCATTATTCTGATTGTGCTTTTAAAGAGATCTGTCATCTCTTTCTGGCTGCTTTCAAGGTCTTCTCTCCATCTTTGATGTTTTCTCCTTTCTCTACAATGTGTCCAGACACAGATCTCTTTTTTATTTATCTTGTTCCCTGAAGTTCAGATGCAAGCATCCCAACTGCCTGCTCAGTATCTCCACTCGGCAATCTAACAGCATTTTACACATGCCACATTCAGACATGAGCCCCTAAAGTCCCCCGCCCCCAGCCTTGCTCCTGTTGCTATTTTCCTGTATCAGAAAGGTCAACTTATTTTTGTTTCTCAAATTGAAAATATTTCACAAGTCCTCCTTGCTTCACTTCTTGACCTTTTAAAGTTTATTCCAATCCACAGCCATAATCATCTCTTAAAAACACAAACTGGATCATCAGAGTCCCCGTCCAAATCCACCAGCGGCTTTCCATTCTCCTTAGGACACGACCCAAATTCCGAAGTCAGCTTTTCTAATCAGGCCTCTGCTTGCTTCCCAATTCCTTGTCCCCTCACCGCTCTTCTCCTCATTCATGACGCTCCTGCCACCTGGCCATCGAACATGTTTCCATCTCTGCCATTCTCTCTGCCTGGGGTACTCTTCCCCCAGAGCTCGCAAGTTCATCTGCCACTTCATTCAGGTCCTTGCTCAAAAGTCCTCACCTTAGAAAACCTCCTCTAACACTGTGTCTGATATGGAGTACACACGCCGTCCCCACTGTGTCTGATAAGGGGTACACATGCCGTCCCCGTCTGTACTATTGGTCCCCTCCACTTCTTCTAACTGACAGCACTCCTCGCCACTGACATGGTGATATGTTTACGCACTCATTTGTTGGCAGCTGCCACCCATCTCTTCCCTACTGGAATGTATGCAGACAGTTAGGCCTTTATCTGTGTTACTGCTGCATTCCCGGTCTAGAACAGTGCCTGGGACATAAATATTTGGTGAACGTCTGGAGAGTGATTCAGGGAATGAATAGACTTGGCTGGGAAAAGACAGAGAGGAGAGGAAAACAGCAGAAGGTACAATATCGAGGAAGGCTGTTCTAACCCTCTAAGGCTACCTTCTTCAGAATGTCCAGTCATGTCGTTCTTATTCTCTGCCACCGCATGCCATGCCTTTTCATGGCATATAATCCACCTTGAGGTTTGGATATGTTTAGACGGTGATCTCCTTTACAGCAAGGACTACATCTTATTCATTTCCACACCCCTGGTGCCTAGCCCAGTACCTGCCATATAACAGATGCTCACTCAATGCTGTTAAGTTGAATTAAAACCATATTGGCTAAACTTTAATTTAAAATGTCTTTATCCTAATTGTTAGTTGAGTCACTTTTGCCCCCAAAAAAACCCAGACTTAAATTTTACTAACAAAAAGACTAGATGGAATGAAGCCCTTTCCAGGGCAATTTTCCCGATTCAAAGCATCCCGAGAACGAAGTTGAAATGACAATAGAGTCCTTGAGGCTAGACGCTAAATATAACTAATCTCTAGCAGCTTGGTACTGATGATCACTGAATGTGCTTTGTAAATAAACAAAAGTTGCATGAATGAATTTTTAGAAGAGTCTCCTCTTTCTCCCACTTATTTTTTTGTTGTTGTTGTTTCCTAATTTGCAAATTATCTCCAAGGGGAGTATCTAGGATCCCTTCAAGCTAGATTTTTAAAAAATTCTGACTTCTCTTTGACATGTATACACTATCATGTGTAAAACGCCAAATAAATAAAAATAAACATAAAAGAAATTCTAGATGGCACCCCACTCCAGTACTCTAGCCTGGAAAATCCCATGGACGGAGGAGCCTGGTAGGCTGCAGTCCATGGGGTCACAGAGAGTCGGACACAACTGAGTGACTTCACTTTCACGTTTCACTTTCATGCATTGGAGAAGGAAATGGCAACCCGCTCCAGTGTTCTTGCCTGGAGAGTCCCAGGGATGACGGAGCCTGGTGGGCTGCCGTCTATGGGGTCGCACAGAGTCGGACACGACTGAAGCGACTCAGCAGCAGCAGCAGCTCCTTTTAGGAGGAGGTTGATGGCTCTTAAGAAGGAGAAAGCTAAGGGAAGTTCAATGTGCGGGGAAGTGCACTGGATTTGACCTTTGAACACTCTTCTCTGCTAATGCTGCTGGGAAATCAGGAAACTTGTTGACTGAGGTCCCTTCTGGCATCTCCTGGCTCCTGGAGAAGACAAGGAGGACTCTGCCTCCTTGCTCTTACTTTTTAAGAAACTTTGCTGGCCTAGGAGCTTATGATGCAAGCTCTGGGTGAATGTGGGGATTCTCCTCTCTGGTGGTCTTCCATGGTTTCCCCTTGCACCAAGGGGGCAAGGCCTTGTGAGCCAAGTGTGAACAGCCAATCTAAGTCCTCATCCTGAACTGGGCTGACAGAGAGTGTGGGTGGAGGAAGAAGGAAAAGACTAGAGTGAGCGAGGTGTCACAGGGGCCTATAAATCACAGATGTTTGCCAAGTGGAAAAATACCCAACTCTCAGAATGTCTCATTTTGCATTTCTTAGAAACATTTCATGAAAGAGGTCAAATGAAATGCACCAACTCTGCTGGAGCCAGGTGTGAACTGCTTCCCTCTGTCCTCCACAAACAGGGCCCATTTCCCAGTATTTGGTCTGAAGCGTGCTGGGGCTGGAATGCCCAGAGGCAATGGCATGCACAGTGTCACTGCTCTTTTCAATAGAGTGTCTTCTCCATGCCCGGGAAGCTTCCTGCTGTCTCTAGTCCTCTCTTCATTCCGGAGCTCTTCAGGGACTGCACCCTGGACAGCACAGCTCCCGTCAGCCACAGTCCAAGCAACGAGGAACCTCAGGGCTGCTTGGGCCACCCCTCAGAGCCCCTGAGGCTGGAGGCTGGCCAGGCTTCTGAGATCTCTTAGGTGCAGATCCTGGTGGGAAGCCCAGCACTCCAGCTAGACTCATCCAGGCCAAGCAACACACCAGGACCATGATGTGGAAGAAGCGGCCACCTGGCTCTGACGGAGACTGCAGGATCCCCGTACCTTTTCCAGGGGGCCCTCAGGGAAGACTGGCTTCATGCTGTAAGCTAAGGTGGCCAGCACTGGGCCCGCAGGCGGACTCCATCTGTCCTCATCAGAGGCACTGCGGCTAGTGGTTAGGAGCGTACTCGCTCGTTTCAAATGACCGTGGGGAGGCTACTTAGTCTGTCTGAGGCTCCATTTCCTAATCTGTAAGTGGGAGTGATCATAGTCCCTACACTCCATGTTGCTAGGAAGATTATATGAGATAATATCTGGAGAAGGAAAGGGCAACTCACTCCAATATTCTTGTCTGGAAAATCCCATGGACAGAGGAGGCTGGGGGGCTACAGTCCATGGGATCGCAAGAGTTGGTTTAGAGAGACTAAACCATCACCACCATGAGAGGATATCTACAGTGTCCTAGCAAGTTACCTGGCATTTTAGAAGGACTTGGAATACAAGGGCATTATTGCTAAGCTGAAGGACGAGAGCCTGAATTATAGAGGGATTTACAGTCATTACAGGATGTACAGCAACCACCCTCTGCCCATAAAAGCCGTGTTAGTCTGAGTTGTTGAGCAAGGCTGAAGCCAAGCGGTGGGTCTGTGAGTGAAGCCCTGGCTCCTTGATCTGGGCTCCCGTCCAGAGCAGCTGTTCAGGAAGCAAGGCTGGTCTGAGCCTCAGCTGGTCTAGCCTGGTGGTGCCACATGGGACAAGCTATTTAATCCTCCCAACCACCTTAGAGAGGTATATAATATCCCATTTTTCAGATGAGAAGATTGAGACCTAGAGATGTTGGATTTGTGGCTGGTGGTCACCAAGTGAATATGCCCCAGACCTGGGATTTGAACCTGTGATGTTTGACTTTATAGAATATCTGTCTTTTCTGTTGTTATTTCTTGCCAGCCCTAAGAACTTGAAAGTTTTGGGGAATCCCTTACTATGTGAGTTCAGTGGGAGGAAAGCTCCTTGCCCTTGTCAGTGAGAGTGAGCAACTGGATCCATCTCCACTGTTCATCAGGCTTTCCTGGCGGCAATAGTGGTAAAGAACCTGCCTGCCAATGCAGGTAGATGTAAGAGACGCGGGTTCGATCCCTGGGTTGGGAAGATTCCCTGGAGGAGGGCATGGCAACCCACTCCAGTATTCTTGCCTGGAGAATACCATGGACAGCAGAGCCTGGTGGGCTACAGTCCATAGGGTTACACAGAGTCAGACACAACTGAAGCGACTTAGCACAGATGCACCACTGTTCACCAAACACAAACTTCAAACCTTGCCCAAGGCTGCAAAGCAAGTGGCTACTAAGAATAGGTCTGTGATGGTTCCATGATGGAGGCTGTGTCTGACAGTGGCCTCCTGCCCGGGACTCTCTGTGTCCTGGCTTCCTGAGTCCCTGCCTCGCACCCTTCTCTAAACCCATGCCTCAAGCTTTCTGCAGCTCTGCTTTCATAGGAATTGCAAAATTAGTGTGTTCAAGAACAAATTTCGAATTCAGCCCTCCTAACTGTTTAATCATTTCCATGCAGTAAATGGTAACTCTATTCTGCTGGTTGTTTAGGTCAAGAACTCTGGAGTCAAACTTGCCTTCTCTCTCTCTCTCAGAGTCATATCTAACCCAGGGACAAATCATGTGAGGTTTAATCTTCAAATCATAGACCCAATCACTGTCATTGCCACTGATGTGAGTCACCACCTTTCCTCACCTGGATTATTTCAGCAGCCTCTAACTGGCCCTGAACAATCTGCTTTCCACACAGAAGCCAGAGCGACCCTTTACAAGCACAGAGCAAACCACAGCCTCCCTTAGGCTTTCAGGGGCTTCTGTCTCAGTTATCATAAACGCCAGTGACTCCTCTTGGGTCCCCTCCCCTTCTGTGCAAACATGTCATGCAGCCCTGCTTGGAAGGACTGGTTGCTCTAAAGTATAATGTTCAACTTGCCCCCGCATCTTAAATATAATCATATTAAAGATCATATTTCTTTTCCTAGAATGACTAAGATTATCACTCATTGGTGGCATGTGTTCCCGGCTTCTTACTGCTGAATTGCTTCAAAATACTGTGCCCATGCTAATTCCTTTTGGAGTCATCCGAAGGTTGAATGAGTATTTTTAAAAGGTATTTTCAGGAGACTTCTTTAAACCTTTTCCTAAATAACATTCATTTTGTGTATCTCATGGGCTCTTTGGTATTAATAGATGACTAAACCCAGAATTTCAGAAGGGATAGCCACTCCTGGGATCTTGGTGAGTGCCCCTGCTTGCCTAGCCCAGACCATGGACAATGTGGTCTCAGGGCCTAAAAAGGTCTGCATGAGAGGATTGTTTTATGGGGCTCAGTGAAATGGGTGTCCTTTCTCAAGTTCAAGGCTAGTCTTCCTATTTGCGCTTTGGATCTCATATCCCCTCCTTTCTCAGGTACCCCTGCCTTATCAAATAGGCTCCTTTCCTCCTTACCTTCAAATTCTACTTCCTTGAAAAATTCAAATGTCAGGTTTTTAAAGAATCTTTCTTGATTATTTTCTCCCCTCCTAAACCTGTCCTAAGCTTGACTGAGACGCTCCTCCTACTCTCCCCTATAATATGAATGCATTCCCTCTATTAGAGCTTTGGTCATAATATGAAGTGGGCCAATCCCTGTTTGGGAATAGAGATTTTATTTTGATTTCTATATACTTAAAGCTTATTAGAGCTTCTGGAAACAGAAGGTGAAAGTGCAGTAATGTCTGTGCAATATTATAACCATATTAATTATGTTATGAATCACATGCAAATTTTCTAGTCCAGGTTCCTCATTTTATAGAAAATACATGGAGAGCCAGAAAAGTTGAATAACTTGCATAAGATTTTACAATCATTCAGAGGAAGATAACAGACAACAATCTTGGACCCTTGACTAATCAGAGGTCTCTGCTTATCCCATTAGGCCTTCTGACATTCTCTGCACAAACTGCACAGTGTCTTTCCCATCTTTGCATAAAAAGGACACAACATATGACAAATCCCTTTTCTAATACCTAGACTTTTCTCAGTGTATACGGTTTTGACAATGTTTTTATTGCTAGAAAAACTCCAAATCAAGATAAATTGACCCTAAACTGGGGCAGCCTGGCTTGATGGAGGGCAGTGAGGTCTGAGAGTTCAGTTCAGTCGCTCAGTCGTGTCTGACTCTTTGTGACCCCATGAATCGCAGCACACCAGGCCTCCCTGTCCATCACCAACTCCCAGAGTTCACTCAGACTCATGTTCATCGAGTCAGTGATGCCATCCAGCCATCTCATCCTCTGTCGTCCCCTTCTCCTCCTGCCCCCTATCCCTCCCAGCATCAGAGTCTTTTCCAATGAGTCAACTCTTAGCATGAGGTGGCCAAATTACTGGAGTTTCAGCTTTAGCATCATTCCTTCCAAAGAAATCCCAGGGCTGATCTCCTTCAGAATGGACTGGTTGGATGTCCTTGCAGTCCAAGGGACTCTCAAGAGTCTTCTCCAACACCACAGTTCAAACGCATCAATTCTTCAGCGCTCAGCCTTCTTCACAGTCCAACTCTCACATCCATACAACTGGGTATTTATTTGACAGATAAAGAAGTTGTTAAGTAGATTAAAAGATGATTACTATACTCTATCCTTAAGTCTCTGTCAAGCTAGTTGGGGATTTAAAGGCATATCCACAAATAAACATTAAGACAGAATATAATAAATCAAAAGAGAGTTAAGAATAAGAACAATGGATGTACAGTGTGGAAGAAATTACTCAGGAATGTCAGGGAAGCTCCTGTAAAAGCTTCAGTGAGAACACAAAATGAGTAGAATTTTGATAGATGCGGATAAAGGCCTTTCAGCTGGGAAGAGTAAACTTTAAGGCTAAAATTTCTAGAGGAAGTTATAAAGAATATCAATAAAAACATCCATCCATCCTTTATTTATGTATTTCTGGAATAGCAGATGGCAGAGTGAGGGGCAACTCTTTTCTCACAAAAGGAATAAAATAGACAAACTTTCTAGAAATTGAGCAAGGGCATACAACAAATCAAGAAGCATTTATTCAAGAAAATATCACTGATCATCAGGTAAGAACAGTGTGTCTGTAGTATTTCAGCCTAGGGCTTCGCCCATCTCCTTAAAGCTCCATCAGCATGGTAGGTCTCCCAGGCGGGACAAGCTGGGGTGGAGGGAGTGCATTAAAGCTCCATTCTTCTGGGCATTGTTAGAAATAGCAATCTTAGTGGCAAAAGAACAGGAAAGATCAATGCAGCTAGCCTGAGATTTTGGTTCTGGTTGGGACAAGCAACAGATTGGGAGACTAGCCAGAAATTTAACAGGATGATAGATCCATGGAATGACACAACAATAGTGTACCTAGACATATCCCTGGTGGTTGGGAAGGCTGCAAGCAAGAGCAAGGCAGAATATATTCAGGGGAGACTAGAAAGAGCCTTGATGTTGTTCAGTTGCTAAGTTGTGTCTGACTCTTTGCGCCCCCATGGACTGCGGCACACCAGGCTTCCCTGTCCTTCACAGTCTCCTGGAGTTTGCTCAAACTCATGTCATCAAGTCAGTGATCCCATCCAAACATCTCATCCTCTGTGATCCCCTTCTCCTTCTGCCCTCAATCTTCCCCAGCATCAGGGTCTTTTCTGTTGAGTTGGCTCTTCATATCAGGTGGCCAAAGTATTGGAGCTTCAACTTCAGCATCAGTCCTTCCAGTGTTGACTTCCTTTAGGATTGACTGGTTTGATCTTCTTGCTATCCAAGGGGCTCTCAAGAATCTTCTCCAGAACCACAGTTCAAAAGAAAGAACCCTATCTATCTTACCTGGCATACATTCCTGGCTGAATGTGAGGCCTTGGACACAGGCAGCCCTCACCAATGAAGGCCCAAGGTAAAGTGAAAGCAGCATGAGCTTATAAGCTGCATGCAGCTTGAATTGCTCCACAGCCTACACACTGAGCCACTGGCAAAAGGTGGCAGACCTTACTGGCTAAAGATATATTGGAGTAAAACTTCTGACAGATCACTGGCTGACCACTAAGCCCTGCTGATGCAGGGGTGACCCACAGGAAGTCCAGATTTAAAAATGCAAGTAAGTTCCAAAACATACAACACTGAGCAGAGACATCAGTGACCATGAAGCCCAGGAAAGATGGTCTCTGTAGAATTAGCCCAGAAAAGACAAACGAAAGTTGCTCAGTCAGGTCTGGCTCTTTGCAACCCCATAGGCTATAGTCCATGGAATTCTCCAGGCCAGAATACTGGAGTGGGTAGCCTTTCCCTTCCCCAGGGGATCTTCCCAACCCAGGGATCAAACCCAGGTCTCCTGCATTGCAGGCAGATTCTTTACAAGCTGAGCCACAAAGGAAGCCCAAGAATACTGGAGTGGGTAGCCTATCCCTTCCCCAGTGGATCTTCCCAACCCAGAAATCGAACAGGGGTCTCCTGCATTGCTGGCAGATTCTTTACCAACTGAGCTATAAGAGAATTAGTCCACGGAAATCACTAAACAAACAGAAAAATGGCAGTAGCAGCAATCACCACCTTCCTGGTTGGAGGAGATCAGATCAGAATCCAGAGTTGCTATGATATTATCTAAAATGTCCAGTTTTCAAGTAAAAAAATATATATATAAGATATGCAAAGAAACAGGACAATGACTTAATTTCAGGAAAAAAAAAAAAGCAAATAAACATCCCTGGCTTCCACTCACTAGCTGTGGGTAGCACCGGCCCTCAATTTCCAGGTCATGACAATCAAAAATGTCTTCAGACATTGTCAAATGTGTCCTGGAGGCAGGGAAAAAATTACCCCTTTATTCAGAACCACTACTCTAAAACTATAAGTAATCAACATAATGTGATATCGACATCAGTCTAGTCGCTCAGTCATGTCCAACTCTTTGGGACCCAATGGACGGCAGGATGCCAGGCCTCCCTGTCCATCACCAACTCCCAGAGTTTATTCAAACTCATGTCCATTGAGTGGTGACACCATCCAACCATCTCATCCTCTGTCGTCCCCTTCTCCTCCTGCCTTCAATCTTTCCCAGCATCAGGGACTTTTCAAATGTGTCAGTTCTTCGCATCAGGTGCCCAAAGTACTGGAGTTTCAGCTTCAGCATCAGTCCTTCCAATGAATATTCAGGGCTGATTTCCATTGGGATGGACTGGTTGGATTTCCCTGCAGTCCAAGGGACTCTCAAGAGTCTTCTCCAACACCACAACAGTTCAAAAGCATCAATTCTTTGGCACTCAGCTTTCTTTATAGTCCAACTCTCACATCCATACGTGACCACTGGAAAAACCATAGCTTTGACTAGATGGACTTTTGTTGCCAAAGTAATGTCTCTGCTTTTAGAAATGCTGTCTAGGTTGGTCATAACTTTCTTCCAGGGAGCAATTGTCTTTTAATTCCATGGCTGCAGTCAACATCTGCAGTGATTTGGGAGCCCACCATAATAAAGTCTATCGCTGTTTCCACTGTTTCCCCATCTATTTGCCATAAAGTGATGGGACCAGATGCCATGATCCTCGTTTTCTGAATGTTGGGTTTTAAGCCAACTTTTTCACTCTCCTCTTTGACTTTCATCAAGAGGCTTTTAAATTCTTCTTTACTTTCTGCCATAAGGTTGGTGTCATCTGCATATTTGAGATTGATATTTCTCCCAGCAATCTTGATTCCAGCTTGTGCTTCATCCACCCCAGCATTTCTCATGATGTACTCTGCATGTAAGTTAAATAAGCAGGGTGACAGTATACAGCCTTGACATACTCCTTTTCCTATTTGGAACCAGTCTGTTGTTCCATGTCCAGTTCTAACTGTTGCTTCCTGACCAGCATACAGATTTCTCAAGAGGCAGGTTAGGTGGTCAGGTATTCCTATTCCTACCAGGTTTTGGCATGGTCAATAAAGCAGAAGTAGATGTTTTTCTGGAACTGTCTTGCTTTTTTGATGATCCAACGGATGTTGATCCAACGGATGTTAGCAATTTGATCTCTGGTTTCTCTGCCTTTTCTAAATCCAGTATTGGCATAAGGAAAGACAGAGATCAAGGGACAAACTTGAGAATCCAGAAATAAAACTTTACATTTATGATCAGTTAATATATTGCAAAGGAGCCAAAGCAATTTAATAGGGAAAGGATAGTATTTTCAATAAATACTACTGGGATAATTAGACACCAGCATGCACAAATGAGACCTTTATCATATATAAGGAATTAATTTGAAATAAATCATACACCTAAATTTAAGAGGTAAAACTATAAAACTTTTAGAAGAAAACACAGGTCTAAAGTCTTTGTGACCTTGGATTAGGCAAAAAAGGAAAATCCAGGAAAGAAAATATTGCTATATTATACTTTATCCAAATTAAAGTAGGTTGCATTCAAAATAGAGCATTAAAAAATAAGGACAAACCACAACCTTAGAGAAAATAGATACAGTATAAAGAACTCATGCAACTCAATAAGAGAGTCCAGTTTTCAAAATGGGAAAAATATTTGAATAGACATTTTTACCAAAGATATCTGCACAGCTAATAGCACAGACTCAACATTATTAGTCATTAGGAAAATGCCAATGAATGCTGTAATCAGATACAACTTCACACCCACTAGAACTGCTGTAACAGACAATAACAAATGTTGGTGGGGATGTGGAGAAACTGGTACTCTTACCCTTATACATTGCTGGTGGGGTATGTAAAAACAGTCACTTTGAAAGACTCTATGGTAATTTCTCTAAAAGCTATAGATAAATTTGCCATGTTATCTAGCATTTCCAACCCCTAAGTACATACAGAAAAGAAACAAATACAAATGTCCACACAAAACCTTGTCTGCAAGGTTCATAACAGCACTGTTTATAGTAGCCGAAAAGTGGAAACCAAAATGTCCATTAATCGATGAATGGATTAACAAAATATGGGATATCCATATAAATAAAATGTTTTCAGCTATAAAAAGGAACAAACTCTTGATACTTTGCTACAGCATAACTATAGCTTGAAAACCCTATGTTAGGTTAAAGAAGCCAACTGCAAAAGACAACGCGAAATGCCCAGGAAAGGCAAATCTATAAAGACCAGGGCTTCCCTGGTGGCTCAGATGGTACAGAATCAGCCTGCGATGCAGGAGGACCCAGGTTCAATCCCCAGTTTGGGAAGATCCCCTGGAGAAGGAAATGGCAACCCATTCCAGTATTCTTGCTTGGAGAATTCCATGGACAGAGGAGCCTGGAAGGCTCGCAAAGAGTCTGACACAACTTAGAGACTTAGCAAGCAAACATAAAGACAAAAGGGAGATTAATGGTTCTCCAGGGCTGAGGTAGGAACAGAAACTGGCTGCAAATGGGCATGGAGTATCTTTGCGGCTTGTGGGAGGGTTGTACAATTCTGTAAGCTTACTAAATATCACCAAACTTCCCATTTAAAATGGGAAAGCTTTATTTTGTGTAAATCATACCTCAATAAAGCTGTTAATATTAAAAAGTTAAGAGGGTGGTCCTCAGATGGCAGAGGAATAGGACAGGGAGACCACTTTCTCCCCCACAAATTCAGTGAAAGAACATTTGAACGCTGAGTAAATTCCACAAAACAACTTCTGAATGCTGGCAGAAGACATCAGGCACACAGAAAGGCAGCCCATTGTCTTCAAAAGGAGGTAGGAAAAAATATAAAAGATAAAAAGAGAGACAAAAGAGGTAGGGATGGAGATCCGTCCCGGGAAGGGAGTCTTAAAAAAGAAGTTTCCAAACACCAGGAAACACTCTCACTGGCAAGTCTGTTGTGAGCCTTGAAACCTCAGACAGCAACATAATTGGGAGGAAAAATAAATAAATAATTAAAACCCACAAATCGTGGGCCTAATGGCAACACCCAGCAGAAAAGCAGCAGATCTGCTTATCCGTCACTAGCAAGCAGGGGCCGGACAGGGAGGCGCGGGCTGCATTGCTTAGAGTAAGGACTGGGCCTGAATGCCCCGAGGGCAATCCGAGGGAAATAACTTGAGATAGCAAACCAGACTATGGGATAGCAATCCCACGAAGAGCCCTAACCTAAGACACTGCCACGCCCACTCACAGAACAAAGGACTGAGCAGAGCTAGCTGGCTGTGGACTGGCCCATCCCCTGCCAGAGACAGGCAGGCAGGGGCAGCCAGAGCCAGAAGGGGTCAATTGCAGCCCTAGAGAGGCATCATCTACCAAACTGCAAGCAGGCTTCATTGCTAACCAAGACTTCTTGGGATTCTGGATGGTTGACATATGCCGGGAGGGTCGCAGCCAGAGATAGCTCCCCAGAAGAGACACATGGCATGCCTGAGAAGGGATGGAGATCTGTCCCCACCCCAATTAGACACCTTCCACCCTGAGAAGGCGTGCCAGTTGTACACCCAGAAAACTGAGTGGCAGGGACGGGGAACGCGATAAGTCACAGTGACCGCACTCGCCAAGCACTTGGTCACCTGAGCTGCTCAGATCTGAGAAGGGCACAAAACACAGACCCAACCAAGTCTATGCCTCTGTAGAGGACCCAAGAACTTGAACCTGAGCAGCTTAGACCTGGGAGGTGCATACAACTCAGGGCCTGCCTCAGACAATTCCCAGCAGAGCAACCTAGAGCCTAAGCAATGTAGACTGGGAAAGCACACACGCCATGAGCGGGGGCAGACCCAGTGTGGCCGAGACACTGCAAGCACACGCCAGTGATATTTGTTTGCAGTGTTCCTCCCTCCCCATAGCACGTCTGAACAAGTGAGCTTAAAAAAGTGACCACCACCGCCCCCTTGTGTCAGGGCAGAAATTAGACACTGAAGAGACCAGCAAACAGAAGAAGCTAAAACAAAACAGAGGGAACGGCCTTGGAAGTGACGAGTGCAATAGATTAAAACCCTGTAGTTAGCACCAACTACATAGGAAGGGGCCTACAGATCCTGAGAAGTATAAGCCAGATCAAGGAACTATCTGAAAATGAACTAACCCCACACTGTCCACAACAACACCAGAGAAAGTCCTAGATATATTTTTACTATTATCATTTTTTTAATTAAAAAAAATTATTTTGTTTAAAAATTTTAAGTCCTCTATTACTCCTTTAATTTTCACTTTTATAACCTATTACTTTGCAAAAAAAGAGCCTATTTTTTAAAGCAAACTTCATATATATATTTTTATAATTTTTGTGACTTTGTTTTTTTCTTTAATATTGTATTTTTGAGAATCCAACCTCTACCCTAGATTTTTAATCTTTGCTTTTTGGTATTTGTTATCAATTTTGTACCTTTAAGAACCCAATCTTCAGTACCCATTTTTACTTGGGAGGGAGATTACTGGCTTGACTACACTCTCCCTCTTTGGACTCTCCTTTTTCTCCACCAGGTCGCCTCTATCTCCTCCCTCCCCCTTCTCTTCTCTACCCAACTTTGTGAATTTGTGTGTTCCACGCTGTGGAGAACACTTAGGGAACTGATTACTGGCTGGATTTGTCTCTCTCCTTTTGATACCCTCCATTATCCTCCTGGTCACCTCTGTCTCCTTCATCCCTCTTCTCTTCTCTATGTAACTTCATGAACATCTCTGAGGGGTCCAGACTGTGGAGAGCACATAGGGAAGTGATTACTGGCTAGCTTGCTCTCTCCCCTTTTGATTCCCCCTCTTCTCCTCCTGGTCACCTCTATCTCCCTCCTCCCTCTTCTCTTCTCCATGTAACTCTGTGAACCTCTCTGGGTATCCCTCACTTTGGAGAAACTTTTCATCTTTAACCTAGATGTTTTATCAACGGTGCTGTATAGATGGAGAAGTCTTGAGGCTACTGTAAGAATAAGACTGAAAACCAGAGGCAGGAGGCTTAAGTCCAAATCCTGAGAACACCAGAGAACTCCTAATCCAGGGAACATTAATAGACAGGAGCTCATCAAATGCCTCCATACCTACACTGAAACCAAGCACCACCCAAGGGCCAACAAGTTCCAGAGCAAGACATACCACACAAATTCTCCAGCAACACAGGAACATAGCCCTGAGCTTCAATTTACAGGCTGCCCAAAGTCACACCAAATCCACTGACATCTCAAAACTCATTACTGGACACTTCATTGCACTCGAGAGAGAACTCCAGCTCCACCCACCAGAACACCGAGACAAGCGTCCCTAACCAAGAAACCTTGACAAGCCACCTGTACAACCCCACCCACAGGGAGGGAACTCCACAATAAAGAGGAACCACAAACTGTCAGAATATGGAAAGACCACTCCAAACACAGCAATATAAACAAGATGAAAAGGCAGAGAAATATGCAGCAGGTAAAGGAACAGGATAAATGCCCACCAAACCAAACCAAAGAGGAAGAGATAGGGAATCTACCTGGTAAAGAATTCCAAATAATGATAGTGAAAATGATCCAAAATCTTGAAAACAAAATGGAGTTACAGATAAATAGCCTGGAGACAAGAATTGGGAAGATGCAAGAAAGGTTTAACAAGGACCTAGAAGAAATAAAAGAGTCAATATATAATGAACAATGCAATAAATGAATAAAAAACACTCTGGAGGGAAACAACAGAATAATGGAGGCAGAAGATAGGATAAGTGAGGTGGAAGATAGAATGGTAGAAATAAATGAATCAGAGAAGGAAAAGGGAAAACGAATTAAAAGAAATGAGGACAACCTGAGAGACCTCTGGGACAAAGTTAAATGCCCCAACATTCAAATCATAGGCGTCCCAGAAGAAGACAAAAAGAAAGACCATGAGAAAATACTGAAGGAGATAATAGTTGAAAACTTCCCTAAAATGGGGAAGGAAATAATCACCCAAGTCCAAGAAACACAGAGAATCCCAAACAGGATAAACCCAAGGCGAAACACCCTGAGACACATATTAATCAAACTAACAAAGGTCAAACACAAAGAACAAATATTAAAAGCAGCAAGGGAAAAACAACAAATAACACACAAGGGAATTCCCATAACGATAACAGCTGATTTTCCAATAGAAACTCTTCAGGCCAGGAGAGAATGGCAGGACATACTTGAAGTGATGAAAGACAATAACCTACAGCCCAGATTACTGTACCCAGCGAGGATCTCATTCAAATATGAAGGAGAAATCAAAAGCTTTCCAGACAAGCAAAAGATGAGAGAATTCAGCATCACCAAATCAGCTCTCCAACAAATGCTAAAGGTTCTTCTCTAGACAGGAAACACAGAAAGGGTGTATAAACTCGAACCCAAAACAATAAAGTAAATGGCAAAGGGATCATACTTATTAATAATTACCTTAAATGTAAATGGGTTGAATGCCCCAACCAAAAGAGAAAGACTGGCTGAATGGATACAAAAACAAGACCCCTATATATATTGTCTACAAGAGACCCACCTCAAAACACGGGACACATACAGACTGAAAGTGAAGAGCTGGAAAAAGATGTTCCATGCAAATAGAGACCAAAAGAAAGCAGGAGTAGCAATACTCATATCAGATAAAACAGACCTTAAAACAAAGGCTGTAAAAAGAGACAAAGAAGGACACTACATAAGGATCAAAGGATCAATCCAAGAAGATATAACAATTTTAAATATATATGTACCCAACATGGGAGCACCACAATATGTAAGACAAATGCTAACAAGTATGAAAGGGGAAATTAACAGTAACACAATAATAGTGAGAGACTTTAATACCCCACTCACACCTATGGACAGATCACCTAAACAGAAAATTATCAAGGAAACACAAACTTTAAGTGATACAATGGACCAGTTAGACCTAATTGATATCTATAGGACATTTCACCCCAAAACAATGAATTTCACCTTTTTCTCAAGCACACACAGAACCTTCTCCAATATAGATCACATCCTGGGCCATAAATCTAGCCTTGGTAAATTCAAAAAAATTGAAATCATTCCAAGCATCTTTTCTGACCACAATGCAGTAAGATTAGATCTCAATTACAGGAGAAAAACTATTAATACTTCCACCATATGGAGGCTGAACAACACGCTGCTGAATAACCAACAGACCACAGAAGAAATCAAAAAAGAAACCAAAATATGCATAGAAACGAATGAAAATGAAAACACAACAACCCAAAACATGTGGGACACTGTAAAAGCAGTGCTAGGGGGAAGGTTCATAGCAATACAGGCATATCTCAAGAAACAAGAAAAAAAAGTCAAATAAATAACCTAACTCTACACCTAAAGCAACTAGAAAAGGAAGAAATGGATAACCCCAGGGTCAGTAGAAGGAAAGAGATCTTAAAAATTAGGGCAGAAATAAATGCAAAAGAAACAAAAGAGACCATAGCAAAACTCAACAAAGCCAAAAGCTGGTTCTTTGAAAGGATAAATAAAATTGACAAACCATTAGCCAGACTCATCAAGAAACAAAGGGAGAAAAATCAAATCAATAAAATTAGAAATGAAAATGGAGACATCACAACAGACAACACAGAAATACAAAGGATCATAAGAGCCTACTATCAGCAACTATATGCCGGTAAAACGGACAACTTGGAAGAAATGGACAGATTCTTAGAAAAGTAAAACTTTCCAAAACTGAACTAGGAAGAAATAGAAAATCTTAACAAACCCATCACAAGCACAGAATTGAAACTATAATCAGAAATCTTCCAGCAAACAAAAGCCCAGGACCAGATGGCTTCACAGCTGAATTCTACCAAAAATTTAGAGAAGAGCTAACACCTATTCTACTCAAACTCTTCCAGAAAATTGCAGAGGAAGGTAAACTTCCAAACTCATTCTATGAGGCCACCATTACCTTAATACCAAAACATGACAAAGATGCCACACACAAAAAGAAAACTACAGGCCAATATCACTGATGAACATAGATGCAAAAATCCTTAACAAAATTCTAGCAATCAGAATCCAACAACACATTAAAAAGATCATACACCATGACCAAGTGGGCTTTATCCCAGGGATGCAAGGATTCTTCAATATCCACAAATCAATCAATGTAATTCACCACATTAACAAATTGAAGAATAAAAGCCATATGATTATCTCAATAGATGCAGAGAAAGCCTTTGACAAAATTCAACATCCATTTATGATAAAAAAAAAAAAACCCTCCAGAAAGCAGGAATAGAAGGAACATACCTCAACATAATAAAAGCTATATATGACAAACCCACAGCAAACATTATCCTCAATGGTGAAAAACTGAAAGCATTTCCCCTAAAGTCAGGAACAAGACAAGCGTGCCCACTCTCCCCACTACTATTCAACATAATTTTGGAAGTTTTGGCCACAGCAATCAGAGCAGAAAAAGAAATAAAAGGAATCCAAATCGGAAAAGAAGTAAAACTCTCACTGTTTGCAGATGACATGATCCTCTACATAGAAAACCCTAAAGACTCCACCAGAAAATTACTTGAGCTAATCAATGAATATAGCAAAGTTGCAGGATATAAAATCAACACACAGAAATCCCTTGCATTCCTATACACTAATAATGAGAAATTAGAGAAATTAAGGAATCAATTCCATTCACCATTGCAATGAAAAGAAGAAAACACTTAGGAATATATCTACCTAAAGAAACAAAAGACCTATATATAGAAAACTATAAAACACTGGTGAAAGAAATCAAAGAGGACACAAATAGGTGGAGAAATATACCATGTTCATGGATCAGAAGAATCAATATAGTGAAAGTGAGTATGCTACCCAAAGCAATCTACAGATTCAATGCAATCCCAATCAAGCTACCAATGGTATTTTTCACAGAGCTAGAACAAATAATTTCACAATTTGTACAGAAATACAAAAAAACCTTGAATAGGCAAAGCAATCTTGAGGAAGAAGAATGGAACTGGAGGAATGAACCTGCTTGACTTCAGGCTCTACTACAAAGCCACACTCATCAAGACAGTATAGTATGGTACTGGCACAAAGACAGAAATACAGATCAATGGAACAAAATAGAAAGCCCAGAGATAAATCCACGAATCTATGGACACCTTATCTTTGACAAAGGAGGCAAGAATATACAATGGAGAAAAGACAATCTCTTTAACTAGTAGTGCTGGGAAAACTGGTCAACCACTGGCAAAAGAATGAAACTAGAACACTTTCTAACACCATACACAAAAATAAACTCAAAATGGATTAAAGATCTAAACATAAGACCAGAAACTATAAAACTCCTAGAGGAGAACATAGGCAAAACACTCTCCAGCATAAACCACAGCAGGATCCTCTATGACCCACCTCCAAGAATATTGGAAATAAAAGCAAAAATAAACAAATGGGACCTAATTAAAATTAAACACTTCTGCACAACAAATGAAACTATAAGCAAGGTGAAAAGACAGCCTTCAGAAAGGGAGAAAATAACAGCAAACGAAGCAACTGACAAAGAATTAATCTGAAAAATATACAAGCAACTTATGCAGCTCAATTCCATAAAAATAAATGACCCAATCAAAAAATGGGCTAAAGAACTAAACAGACATTTGTCCAAAGAAGACATACGGATGGCTAACAAACACATGAAAAGATGCTCAACATCACTTATTATCAGTTAAATGCAAATCAAAACCACAATGAGGTACCATTTCACGCCAGTCAGAATGGCTGCGATCCAAAAGTCTACAAGCAATAAATGCTGGAGAGGGTGTGGAGAAAAGGGAACCCTCTTACACTGTTGATGGGAATGCAAACTAGTACCGCCACTATGGAGAACAGTGTGGAGATTCCTTAAAAAACTGGAAAGAGAACTACCATATGACCCAGCAATCCCACTGCTGGGCATACACACTGAGGAAACCAGAATTGAAAGAGACACATGTACCCCAGTGTTCATTGCAGCATTGTTTATAATAGCCAGGACATGGAAGCAACCTAGATGTCCAGCAGCAGGTGAACAGATGAGAAAGCTGTGGTACATATACACAAAGGAGTATTACTCAGCCATTAAAAAGAATACATTTGAATCAGTTCTAATGAGGTGGATGAAACTGGAGCCAAGTACGGAGTGAAGTAAGCCAGAGTGAAGTAAAACGGAGTGAAGTAAGCCAGAAAGAAAAACACCAATACAGTATAATAATGCATGTACATGGAATTTAGAAAGAGGGTAATGATAACTCTGTATGCGGGACAGCAAAAGAGACACAGATGTGTAGAACAGTCTTTTGGACTCTGTGGGAGAGGGTTCAGTTCAGTTTAGTTCAGTCGCTCAGTCGTGTCCAACTCTTTGCGACCCCATGAATCAGAGCATGCCAGCATTGAAACTTGTATATTATCATATGTGAAACGAATCGCCAATCCAGGTTCAATGCATGATACAGGGTGCTCGGGGCTGGTGCACTGGGTTGACCCGGAGGGAGGGGATGGGGAGGGAAGTGGAAGGGGGGTTCAGGATGGGGAACACATGTACACCCATGGTGGATTCATGTCAAGGTATGGCAAAACCAGTACAATATTGTAAAGTAAAAATAAATAAAGTTAAACAAGCAAATGGCAAAGTAATTCTCTTATATCCTTGCCACAAAAAGATAACTGCTGTTAACTTTCAGTTTTTTTTTTCCTGTGTTTCAACAAAATGTTCTACCATACAGTTTTAAAACTGATTGGTTCACATATATTAATATATTTGTGTGTCATTAATAACAAAACTGCACAGAACACTTCATGAAATGATACATGATGAAACTGAAAAACCACTTTGGGGATCATCCAATGCCTTAATTTTACCTCCTTTTGGTTTCATTTCCTTACATATAAAACAAGGAAGTTTTAGAACTAGTTTTCTTGGTTCTTTGCTGCCCTGAACTTTATTTTTTCTACTTCTTTTGGAATTATTACTCCAATCTGTTGCTAACATAATTTAAAAATAGCAACTAACATCGCAAACTTATTTCAGCCTGGATACATGGATTTTTCATATTTAATTCTCCTAAAAAATCTGTATTATCTTCCTTTTACAATAAAAAATTAAGATTTTCTTAGAGTTAAGAAATTCTCTTGAGGGAAGGAGAGAATGGGAAATTATTGCTCAATGGTTACAGAGATTGGAGTGATGAAAAAATGTTGTTGATCGATACTGGTGATGGTTGAATAACACTGTCAGTGTAATTATTAACACTACTGGGTTATACACAAATATGGCTAAAGTGGCAAACTTTATACTTAATTACAAAAAAACTTTTAAGACATTTGTGAAGTCAGCCAATAGGACTCTCTTTTTTTTTTTTTAACAGCCTGAATGAGGTACAATTGGCATAACATGCTGTGAATTGAAGCTGTATATGGTATGATATACACATACACTGTGTAATGATTACAATAGTAACATATTCATCACCTCACATACATTTTTTGGTGTCAGATGGTGTTAAACCTTCTAGTAACTTTCAAGTATGTTTCCATGTTGTTAACAACTTTCCATGTTGTTAACTATAGCCATCATGCTATACATTACATCCTTTCAACTTACCTTACAAATGGAAGTTTGTACCATTTGACCAACATCTCCCCACCCCTCAGACTCTGGCAATCACCAATGTACTGTTTCTATGAATCCATACTCTTTAACATGAATGCTGTTTGCATGGTGGCAGTGTTTCGTAACCCAATGAACTAATGGTGAAAATCTGATACCTGACAGAGGCTCAGATTTTATGAAATAGTCACTCAAGCTTCCGAAAAGGTAAGTCCACAATTAATTTTAATACATCTAATACTTCAAATTTCCTAAATTTTTGATCATTAAAAGCCACTGTGGCAGGAAGAAGACGACTTCAGGGATGTAAACTGGTTATTTTGGCTTTATACTACCCTATTTGATGATTCAGGGATACAGTTTTAAATATCCTTGGACTGCAAGGAGACCCAACCAGTCCATTCTAAAGGAGATCGGCCCTGGGATTTCTTTGGAAGGATGCTGAAGCTGAAACTCCAGTACTTTGGCCACCTCATGCGAAGAGTTGACTTATTGGAAAAGACTCTGATGCTGGGAGGGATTGGGGGCGGGAGGAGAAGGGGACGACAGAGGATGAGATGGCTGGATGGCATCACTGACTCGATGGATGCGAGTCTGAGTGAACCCTGGGAGTTGGTGATGGCCAGGGAGGCCTGGCGTGCTGCGATTCATGGGGTCGCAAAGAGTCGGACACGACTGAGCGACTGAACTGAACTTTACAGTATTGATAGTTTAAACCACTATCTGTATTATAGCTGATTCTATTCCTCAAGTCCCATAGGCCTGTTTTTGCTCAAGAATCACTTAAGAGTCAGATAACAGAACGTGATCCAGTGATTATATAATTTTTAAGCTTGGTCTCAGAGGTTGGAGCAGACTAGATAAAACAGTCACACAGGCCTATAGTTTGTTTTCTTAAAATTAGATGGCACGAAAATTTCATCTGGCAAGCGCTCATCTTTCTGTAACATTGTAGAATATTAAGATTAGCTGAACCAAAACAAATAACTCTCCGAATGTTCCCAGTCTCCCAACTGAAAGTCCCAAGTTGTTCTAGAAACAGGAAGACTGAACTGTGCTGTCATCAGTGGGTACAAATAAAGGATAAACAGACTTTTCACTTAAAGAACATCTTTATTTAATCTTTAATATACAATATTACCTTTAATTTATAAAAATTACGTATGGAGGACATAACTGGAAATCAGTTCAGGAGTGGCCGGTGGGTACCGATTTAGGAGGTTATACTTGCCCCACTTATTAGTTTAGGGAAAAATTATACCAGTGAATTTGAGACCAATAAGATTGAGAAATGCCATTTCAACTTCTGAATCCAGTATTAAAACTGGGGATGCTTTACTCAACTTATCCAACAAAAACTAATTTCTAAATTTTCTAAAAAATAACTTTTCCCAAGAGGTGAGCTTATCTCCATGGATTTTTCTGATATATAATTTGCAGTAGAAGTCTGTAGCTTTCAAACAGCTGTAACACATTTTTAATTATTTAAAATCTTCTGTATATTAACATGTACGTATGTTGGTGTACATGTCTGTGTACTCACACTTACATTCACACTGATTCACATTGAGCCAAAGCCATCTGTATTGTATGCTGGACCTAGAAAGGTAAGTCATTTATGGTGTGTGTCCCCCCTGTCATTCTGAGTACAGGCTTCCCCTCTTCTAGGATTTCCAAATATAGTGAAATATTTGGTAAACTTCTTTGTGAAAAAAGCTATCCTCAGGAAGCTCGGTGCACTGCAATGTACATACGTACTAGCAATGTGGTATCATGCAATTTCATGAGTTCTGCTGGGCTCAAAGGTTAAAGTGGATTAGTTGTTAAGCAGTTAAAAGGCTGAGGATGCTTTCATTTAAATATAATGCACACTGACATTCTGAAATAATTTTGACTTGAAAAGGATTGAGCAAGTGCAAGAAGAGAAAGGAACTCTTCTTTTGGACACATCTTTTTCTCTGCATTTCTCAGATTTAGGCTGTTGCAGAGGCAACAAGGGCAACAGTACCTTTCTGCAGTCTAAAAAAGAATAGTAGTCGCCACATGGCAACTGAGCCATATAACCCATTTTCTGTTGCTTAAAATTTTTTCAGGAGATTGACTTCTGTAGCACAAAGGTCAGAAATATAATTTCACATTCTTGTCATAGGGGGCCTAAGAGTATTCAAGCGGAGGAATTTTTGCAGCTCCATCCATCCAGAGTCCTGGTCCAAAGGTCAATGAGCAGGCAGAACCTGGAGCAAATATACTAATTTTGATACCACAGAGATCCTTCCTTTTACATGGAGACTCTGGAATTGTGGCATTAAATGACAAGAAAGGATAAGGGCTGACAGCATACCCCACAAACAAACAAAATGCCTCTTTCAAGATAGTTGTACCATACTGAAACCTGAATAGCCTCCAGAGTATAGCTATTTTCAAGACAACAAATATATAGCTTTAGGTTACACAAATACATATGATCATACATACATGACTATTTTTTTGCTTTAAAAATGAATTACGTATTCAAAACACAGATGAAAGATGCATATCAAAGATTATAGGGTCTTACACAAATTAAAATTGGGATCAGGGTTAACAACTATGATCCATGGGCCAAATCTAGTCCTCCATGTTCCAGAAAATAAAGTTTTATTGGAAAACAGCCACCGACACTCCTTCCTTTACATGTTGTCTATACTTGCTTTGATGGCTCAAAAGCAGAACTGAGTAGTAGAGATAGAGACTGTATGGCTCATAAAGCCTGAAATATTCACCGTCTGACTCTGTGGAGGAAAGCTTGCTAATCCTTAGATCATAGAGAACATGACCTGAATGAGTTGAAGGAACAGAAAATCATCTTCATCAGTGTTCCAGAACCAAGCACATTAAAATATCTCCAGATCATATTTGGTTACTCAAATACTCTGCTTAAAATCTGTGCAGCCAAAAGTAGTTAACAACAGTGTTCGTTAATTAACAGAGACAATACTAAAAATCTTTCTGTGTATCATTGTATTTATGTATATATCTACATAAAGAGTGGATTAAGATATGAGCTAGCCAATCTGAGTGTAAGGAAACCTAAAGAAAAATAAGAACTCAAAATACCATTACTAGGAACTGTTATTAGGAACTTAGAAATATTTCAGTATATTCTTCTTTTATATTTAACAGCATGAGACCATTGCTAGGAACCACAGCAGAGCATAAACAATTTATAACTAACTGCAAATTTTACCCATTTAATTATGTGACAAAATTTTTTGAATATAAAATAACCAGCATTTCTATAAAACATTAACTTTTAATTATGTAATTAAAGTGATAATAGCAAAATAAGAATGTTTTTATTTCTAAAGTATATATTTTAGTCAAAGTTGCATCAGAAATCAAGTATTTCTTTTGACATTTTTCAAGAGACTTTAGTTATTAACTACAATTATAGCTGTTAGTAGTATATAGTAACACATTGTTTAAAATATATTATAAACCATTTCTTTTCTTCTTTAATTTAAAGGAAATATAAAATTAAGGATTTTGTAACATGAATCATACTGTAGAACACTTAAAATGGTATGAACAACTCATACAGAAAATGCCACTGGAATCACAAAGTGTCCTAACACTTGAAAGTGCCGAGCACAGTGCTTGGCACACGTTAGGTATGCTGTGCTTGTTCACTCACTTACTCACTCACTCACTCATTCATACGGAATCCACGCCTAAGGAGAAACTCCAAGGGCAAGCACAGCAAATTTTACCAACAAACTTGAAGTTTTGACAAAGACTTTGGCAATGGAGAATGGGAGAGGAGACGTTAATGATCAAAATTTCAAACTGCTTGGTTAAAATCTACCAACTGAAGCCCTGGGTTGTCCTAGAGAACATCACAGAGAATCAGGGTCAATATTCCACAACAGAAAAATATTCCTTCGATACCCAGGCTTTGCTTTTACACATAAACATCTGCTCAAAGACAAGAATAAGTTGGTGTCAGACATAAGACAGCACATCTCTGCAACCCACCAGAAAGTACCCCTGATTGGGTACCTATTTTTTTGCACTGAGACTTCTTTTTGGTTGGGACCACACTGTCTTGGTTTTAACAACTTAATACTGGTTTGAACCAAAAACGTGATTCTAAAATTCTAAAAGAAAGAAAAATAAATATAGAAGGTAGAGAGGTGTTCAACATCTATTTTTTTCTCTTGTATACCAAATGATTTATCTACTCTGCACATTTGTGCCAAAGGCACAAAGTAATATGTCTGCTTTTGAGGAGGCACCTGGAATGGAGCATTTCTAGGCTCTTTGCAGAAGGTCTTAAAAATGCAACGAATGTTTAACCTGAGTCATAAGGTCTACAAAATGCAAAGGACTGTAAAGGACAGAAAAAAGTAAAGAATAAGCTCAGAAACTAGCAGAATATGGGAATGATATAGGATAAGGATTGATCTTGGAGAAAAGAAAATTTTAAATCCTTAACAAAAATGAAACACGAAACTGGCAACTCGTAGCTGACTTAAATGTAATTGCCTTTGGTATTCAGAGAAGAAAAAAAAGAAAAAGGAAGCACTGTCATAAGCTCTAGTCTTCTCACCATCACAAGGAAGATAAGGAGATGATGAAGACTCTTTCTCTGTCCCTCTCAAGAGTTTTTGCTTCTACTAGAACTAGCCATGCTCATACACCTCTGTCTTTTCTTGAGCTCCAGAAAGACAAACAGAGCACTTGGTGTGGGGGTTTTGTCTTCTCATTCCTTGAGAAGTTCCTGGGGAACCAAGAAGGTTCCTTTACTCTGCATTCTTCTAAACGAAGTGAGGAAGTGTTCATTGCCATCTACAAAGCTGTTCTGGGTCTTTTGCCAAGTCAAGTTATTCATTTTTTTAAAGTGACTCATAAGTGGGCTTATGCTATTTTTAGGAGCAAAGCTAATGTTTTTTGAGAACCAAACACTTTTCCTTTCTCTTCTAAAGTTAGTCATCTACCCTTTTCATTTAAAATTTTTAGTTTTTCAACTAGTAAAAGATATTATAATTTCAAAATATGTACTAAAATTTAAGTTTCCTAAAGATTTAAATAATGCAACTGGCTCTACATCCTTACTTTCTATGTAGAGTGAAAATCTTGAGGTGGTTATCATTTATGGATCATTTTCTGAACTATGTGAACTGTTTTGACTATTTGTGGTATAAGATGAACACCCTGAAAATATTTAATCATATTAATTTACTACATCTTTTTCCAATATAAATCTACCACATGCTAATTAAAAAAATAAAAAAACTATCAAAATAAGACAATAAACCTTCAGAACTCTAAAGTGGGCTTCCTACACATTGTTTTATGAAATCTTCAAATTCATAGTAAATATCAGACTAATACTACTACTCCCAACTATTACTGCGAATGGAGGCTATTTGTATTAAGTATAAGGAAGAAAAAGCATCTTGTACTGTGACATAAATTTAAGGGGCAGAAAATTTATAAGCCTTATTTATTTTTTAGTTCCTGATAAAATTTAAGTTATTCCCCCACAAATATAAAGAAATATTGCATAATCTATTGATGGTAAGAGAAAGCCCCTTAGATATATTTCAAATTTAGTGTAATATAATTAAATTATACCACATTTTAATTACTAAATATTACTTTGAAACTACTCTAATTCTTTGGATTTATATAAATATCCTTGGGGAAAAAACGTTGAATTTATTTTTTACATAAAATGTTTATGAAAAGCTCACTCATCTGATGGGATAATAAAGGATCCCCTATCCCAAAAACAGTTAAGGAAATTTCACTACATTTTGTTTTTGATTTAATAAATTGTTAAAGTAATCTGGTTCATCAAGGTAAATTCAGAGCTGCATAACAGTGCAGTGAATTTTGCTAAGCCACACAAAGAGCTGAAAATTGAGGGAGTCTATTAAGGTCAAAGTGAACAAAATTTACTTGGTAGATTTGCTGGTTTGAAAAAATAATCTCCTACCAACAAAACCAAAGCTTTCTCTTAGAACAGGTTTCAAGGCAACAAACTGCAGCATTTTCCCCACTTTTTGTCATGCTACCAACACGAGACTGAACAACATGCACGGAATTCCAAACCCAGGCTCGTAAGTAGTGGCGATGATAAATAGTAGTTTCAGTGATTCCATATGGAGACAAAGACTTGAAGAGTATTCTTTGTGAATCATGTCCCCAGAGAAATCAAATTTAACCAAGAAATTTCAATGGACTAGACTGCGATTTGAAATGGCTGCCAGTCTGCATCTAATGGGAACTTGAACCTTCAGAGAGGAATAGGTATTCTGTTTCTTTTTCCAGTCTTCTGTGGTCTATGCAGTTACATTGTTCTTTTGCTCTTGTTTATTTTAATCCATTCCATTATTAAAAATGGAGGGGAAAAGAGGACAAACAATGTGTAAATATTGTGACTTGAGAGCTGCTCCACTTTGGGAGGAAACAAATGTGTAATTGGTTCCAAAGGCCATCTCCAACTCCTGCAAGGTGCTCCACATTCTTTGCTTATTCTTAGGAAGTATAGCCTCCAGATTTCAGGACTCTAGAAACAACAGCAACAGGCAGAATTTTTCAAGTGACCATCTCATTAAGAATCAAAGCACATCAGGTCTCTGTCCTACATACACCAGAGTATGTTTTGGTCAGGTATAAAATGGAATCATTTCAAAGTTGAAATATCTACAAGTTGAAAAGTCTTGCAAGGAATAGTCATGTTTCACCCTGCCATGTTGACTTAAGAGGTCCAGGTTTCCAAAAGGCCCCTCTCCAGACTAATTTCTGTAGTGGTCCATGTAAACAAAACACAGGTGAGAATGGTCTTTCTGGAGCTGCATTCATCGAACAGCAGGATTTCTTGAAAGTGTGGTGTTGGCTAAATGCAACACGGGCAGAGGGTGAGCCTCTGTATTAAATACCCAGTGGTCTAAAGGTAAAAGGTCATCACCGGAGAACAGCAGATACAAATACCTGAAAATTTAAAGGAAAAAAAATGAGTTTCAACTAGAATTCAACAAGATCAGGTGATCTCAGTTATAATGGGAGAGTATACCAGTAACCTATTTTGAGCAACTTTGATGAAAAACGGGCTTCCCTAGTGGCTCAGACGGTAAAGCCCCCTGGAAAAGAAAATGGCAGCCCACTCCAGTATTCTTGCCTGGAAAATCCCATGGACCACGGAGCCTGGTAGGTTACCGTCCATGGTGTCGCAAAGAGTCAGACACGACTGAGTGACTTCACTTTCACTTTCACTTTGATGAAAAACACACCAGAAAATGAACCTCAGTCATTCAAATGATTAAAAACAGAAAAGCAATGTATTCCAGAAAAATGCCTAATAAAATTCAGTAACATGAACAAGTAGACCTCTGAAAGAAGGCAGTTAAAAAGCAAATTCCACATACCTGCCTGAAGCACATAAAACAATAATGCTGTAAAATGGCATAAAACAAACCAAATCCATGGTTTTTTAGAGACATTCTTTTAAAATTCAGATGTACTATCAATCATATGTTTTGGCAACTTACAGAGATCACAATATAACTTCAAATTACTGTATGTGTGTGTGTGTTAGTCGCTCAGTCTTGTCTGACTCTTTGGGACCTCATGGACTGCAGCCTGACAGACTCCTTTGTCCATGGGATTTCCTAGGCAAGGATATTGGAGTGGGTTGCCACTCCTTTCTCCAAGGTATCTTCCCAACCCAGGGATCAAACCCAGATTAATAAACACTAAAGAAAGTAAGTGAAGCATATTATTTGGACATAGCAATGACTTTATATACTCCTAATACATTAGTTTTTATAGTTCTTAGAGCAGATATTACAAACTGTTCAAAAAAATTTCTAGAAACATTATGGATTTACAGGAGGGTTAATCATTTATTAGTCTCTCTTAATAGGTAATAGCATTGTTTATATGAAGACATATATATTTACACCTCTCCATGAACACTGCAGGGCACAGGGGTAACTTAGAAATTTGAAACAGTTTACACAACAATTCTTACCGTTATAGGTAAAAATATCATATGTATATCACATTATATATTATAATTGGGCAAATTCCAATATGAATTCTATTAGGGGGTTATCAAAGTGAGCATAAAACAACTATACAGAGTTGGCAATCTGGGTTATAACTCTTGATCTTAGCAGTAAGTAGCTGGGCTTTACTCAAGGCTTTGGTGAAGAATTCCTTTACAGTATTTTAGCTAAACTTTCTTTATTTTAAAAATAGGCACATTAACATCTTTTCATTTTACTGTTACAGTTCTTGATGAGAGAGTAAAACCATACAGCACTGAGGTAAATGGAGGCTGCTTACCAACTGTATAACTGGTAAAGCTGGAAAGGAGAGTAACAGGGCCTCTAGTTTCACTCTTTGATCCCACACCTTGAGATCTGCTTGACTGACTTACTCACCAGGTAACAGGCAGAGAAGCTGGAACTGAAAAAGGCTTGGATGGACACAGCAAGAGACTCTGCTGGGTCTGCTTACTGTATGGAGATGAGAAGCACAAGCTCTCTGTGTTCTGGGTGCAAACATGTCTAGGAAAGCTATGTTCTGTGCAGTTTCATGTCTTTTGGCTAAATGTGGGCTAATGTAGCAGGCTCCCTCTACTTGTAACACTTCTTGGGAGAGGAGTAGGTTTAAGGAATAGAGAGAAAATGCAGTTTCTTGTAAAATTATTTCTTTACATTGGAAAGTGCTATAGAAGTACCTTATGTAAAACACAAAAAGCTTTAGATAACAGAAAGTGGTATTTTATTTTTAAACAATCATGAAACAATCTTAATAAAACTGTAGTGGGTTGAGTAGCCCCCTTATTCCTCAACTTATGTCCATCTGGTGCCTCAGAATGTCACTTTATTTGGAAATAGGGTCTCTGGTATATAATTAGTCAAGGATCTGAAGAGGAACCCATCCTTGATTTAGTGTGGGCCCTAAAACCAATCGCTTCTATCTGTACAAGAGAAAGGGGAGCGAGTGATCTGGACCCAGAGACATGAAAATCATGTGAAGGCAGAGGCAAAGAGTCAAGTTAAGCTCCCACCATCCAAGGAACACCTTCAGAGGAAAATTATTTCAGACTTCTGACCTGCAGAGCTGTGAGAGAAAAACTTCTGTAATGCCACCAAGTTTGTGGTGATTTGTTACTGCAGCTCTAGGAAATTAATACAACTTTCATGCCAAGCCTCCAGAGGATTCCTCTGGACCTTAACCTCTGGGTCTTAACCTCTGGGTTTGAACGAACTAACTGGACAATCAAATAGGCCCTAGACAGCAGGAGGTAGACTATAGATACATATTTAAAAATTTATAGCAAAATAAATGTTTGAAATTAAAGTAAAATAGCTAAACAACTCATGTCAAGGCCATGGTACATTATTACTGACAGAGATTTTTAACTTGGATTTTAAATATAGAACAACCGGAGAGTGTGATCTTTGCTATGAAAGTTGAGAAAAATCTAATTCAAATAAGCTGTCAGACTACTAGATCCTCTAATAAGGATTTTTTTATGACTACAGTTCAAAGTTGGAGATAACAGATGACAAACAGCATTGCCAAAGGCCTATAAGTATATAAAAAGGCTGCTATTAAGTACCTCGGTTTTACTGGATGTCTTGCTTGCTTTTTAGAACTATTTTAAAATGCTGTTCACGTATGTCTCTTTTATCTATAAAGACAAGACATTCAAAGGAGGTGATGGTACCAGAAGTAATCTCAACTAAGTGTCGGTAGCATTCACCAAATAGGAAAGTTTTACAGTCAAACAGGAAAGAATAGTCAACCAAATCTGAGAAGAAACATTTAAGTGTCTATGGAGAAATGCTAAGGCTAAAAAAGAACCAACTACCAAGCTACTGTGTTCTTTACTTAATTCTTTATGTCTATCAAATGAGTGTAGCTGACTTATTTACTCTTTTCCACAACTACCAGGGGCAGTGTTCAGGGTATTGTGGATAGATGCTACAACCCTAAATGCTTGCATTAAGGACTACAACTAACTCACAAGAAAACCTCAGACTGTTTGAAAAATAATTTACTGAAATCTTCCATTTCATTTATACTCCTAATGTTTAAATAATGTCTTAGGATGGATAAACTGAAGACATGCAGTGGAAATTATATTCTAAAACAGGATAAATTAAAACATACAATTATTAATATCTCCAAAAGATCTGTCCCTCTCTGCCTTTCTTAAATCTTAAAGTTGTTTCCTGGTGGGAAAGGGTGGGGAAGAAAAAAACATTGAAACAAACATGGCAGTATTGTGGATTCAAATCCATTTTTTTTTTTTTGAAAGATAAACTGGAAGGGGAACATTTGTGATATTGAGATACAAAGGGGCTGGGAAAAATTCATCTTCCTCTCCTTTAGGGGTCAAATAATTTAGGGTGACTTTCCTATACGTCAGAGAACACTGAAACTACATAAACAGTTGGGATTATTTTTTATAACAAAAAGCCCAGAGGTAGGTGGTAATCTTGGTTAAAGATTAATGAAAAAATATTAATTTTTTTCCGGGTACCAAAAGGCCTTGTCTCTTTTTCCCTTTTCTTAGGTCACTGCCTTGAGAAAACTTCTAATTGTCCCTTTGATACATATGTAAATCTTTTTTTAAAGCTTCATAAACCTCTTGCTAGTGTTACAATCCAGGAATGTTTTTCTTAAAAGGCCTGGGAGCCATGCCTCTGAAATATAAACATCAAGGAAGATAGCACCCCAATCTCTCTGTCACTGTGAGGTTAGCTTAGGTAACTTCCTCTAACCTCTAATTAACCCCTTGTGATAAATATAGAAGTACTACTTTTCCTTTGGATAAAGAGAGTTAACACACACGGCCTCCCCAGTTACCTTATGAATTCAGAATGAACTAAGTATAGCAAATGGTGCTGTCAAGAAAGCTACCCGTTTCTCATTACACTGCCTTTGTACCTTTGTCAAAAATATGTCTTTCCACCACTTCCTAGATCCTGTTTCAAATATCTGTCCATCAATTATTACTTTTTCACTAATACACACTGGTCTAATAATGATAGCTTTATGGTAAGTCTTGAAATCAGGCAGTACTAGGCTTTCAACTTTGCTTTTTTTTGAAACTTGTTTTGGTTATTCTAAGTTCTTTGTATTTCCATATGAAATTTAGAAACAGTTTATTGATTTCTACCCAAAAGAATCTCCAGGAATTTTGATTGGGATTATGTACTACAGAATAATTGAGGGAGAGTTGACAATACTGAATTCTCAGAACCATAAAGTGAATCTCTCCATTTATTTAGATCTTTAATTTCTCTTAGCAATGATTTTTAGTTTTCAGTGTACAGGTCTTTAATGTGTTTTGGCAAGATACCCCTAAAATTTCATATCATTTCATATGCTATTATAAGGGGAAATTTTTTCAGTTTCAATTTCTTGATTGCTCACTGCTAGTATATATAATTGATTTTAATATAGTAATCTTCTGTCCACAACCCTGCTAAATTAACTTACTAGTTCTAGTTACTTTTTGAGAAACTCCATAGGATTTTCAAAGATGACAATCGTCCTCTACAAAAAAAGTGTCTTTTCTTTTGTCTGGCTGCAGATAGAACCTCCATTACAAGGCTAAATAGAAGTGAAGAGAACAGACATCCTTGTCTTGTTCCTAATCTTACGAAGATCTTAGTTCTTCAGTATGATGTAACAATACATCCTTCATACATGCCATTTATCAAGTTTAGAAAGTTCCTTTCTATTTTTTGTTTGCTAAGAATTTTATCAGGAATGGATATTGGATTTTGTCAAGTGATTTTTCTGTCTATTGAGGTAAGCATATAGCTTTTGTTTTACAGTTCATTGACTGATTTTCAAATGTTAAATCAAGCCTCCATACTTGGAATAAACCCACTTGGGCCATGATGTGTTAACTATCTAATATGTTGTTAGACTTGATTTGCTAAAATCTTGTTTAGCTATTTTATAGTTAACTAAGTTCATGAGGGATATCAGTCTTGCTTTCAACGAGGACTCTGTCATTGTTATATTTGTTCCTTTTTGCTAATTTGTCTTTTCCCTCTGGTTGCTTTTAAGATTTTTTCTTTATCACTATTTTTGAGCAATGTGATTACAATGTGCCTTGGATTAAGCATTTTTTATGTTCCTTTTCCTTGAAGTTTAGTCTGCAAGTATAGTATTTGCAGCAAGTTTTGAAAAGATTTGGATCAGTTTTTCATCCATACTGCTGTCCTCTTTGCCAGAGACTCCACTTTCACATATTTTAAACCATGTGCAGTTGTTACACAGCTCACAATGTTCTTTTCATTTTTCTAAGATTCTTTCTTTTGTTGTTGTTCTTGTTTCATTTTGATTTCTATTCCTATGTTTTCAAATTCACTAACCTTTTTTTCCTGCAATGTCTAATGTGCTATTAATCCTATTTGGTATATTTATTTTTCAATCCAGACATTGTAGTTTTCATTTCTGGAAGTTTGATTTGGGTTTTAACATCTTCCACATCTATACTTAACGTTTTGAATACACAGAATACCGTTATAATAACTATTTTAATACTATCTGCTAATTCTTAACATGTCTATGAGTTCCAAGTTAATTTCAATTGATAACCTCCGTGTTTGTTCCTGGATAGTTTTCTATCACTATAAATCTTAAGTTTTGTTCAGGAATATCATTAAGTTACTTGGAAACAGTTTGATCCTTTCAGGTCTTGTTTTTATGATTTGTTATGTAGATTCAAAGCTGTAGATTATTCCCCTCTACTGAGGCACAAGCTGGATTTAGAAAAGGCAGAGGAACCAGAGATAAAATTGCCAACATACACAGGATCACAGAAAAAGCAAGGGAATTCCAAAAAAAATCTACTTCTGCTTCACTATGCTAAAGCCTTTGATTGGGTGGATCACAACAAACTGTGGAATATTCTTAATGAGATGAGAATACCAGACCATATTACCAGCCTCCTGAGAAACCTGTATGCAGGACAAGAACCAACACTTAGAACTGGACATGGAAAAACAGACTGCTTCAAAACTGGTAAAGGAGGACATCAAGGCTGTATACTATCACCCTGCTTATTTAACTTATATGCAGAGTACATCATGTGAAATGACGGGCTGAATGAATCACAAGCTGCAATCAAGATTGCCAGGAGAAGTATCAACAATCTCAGATATGCAGATGATACAACTTTAATGGCAGAAAGTGAAGAGGAACTAAGAGCCTCTTTATGAAAGTGAAAGAGGAGAGTGAAAAAGCTGGCTTAAAACTCAACATTCAAAAACTATGATCATGGCATCTGGTCCTATCACTTCATGGCAAACAGATGGGGAAAATGTGGAAAGTGTCAGATTTCATTTTCTCGGGCTTCAAAATTACTGCGGACGGTGACTGCAGGCATGAAATTAAAAGACACTTGCTCCTTGGAAGAGTAGCTACGAGAAACCTAGACAGTGTATTAAAAAGCAGAGACATCACTTTGCTGACAAAGGTCCATATAGTCAAATGTGGATTTTTGGTTTTTCCAGTAGTCACGTATGTATGGATGTGAGAGCTGGACCATAATATAGAAGGCTGAGGGCCGAAGAGTGAATGCTTTTGAACTATGGTGCTGGAGAAGACTCTTGAGAGTTCCTTGGACAGCAAGGAGATCAAACCAGTCAATCCTAAAGGAAATCAACCCTGAATATTGATGCTGAAGCTGAAGCTCCAATACTTTGGCCACCTCATGTGAAGAGATGACTCACTGGAAAAGACCCTGATGCTGGAAAGATTGAGGGCAAGAAGAGAAGGCGGTGACAGAGGATGAGATGGTTGGATGGCATCACTGACTCAATGGACACGAGCTTAAGCAAACTTCGGGAGATAGGGAAGGACAGGGAAGCCTGGCATGCTGCAGTTCATGCTCTTCATGATCACTGATTCTTCTCTAAAGACTTCATAACATGACCTTCTAGAATTTTGTGAAAATGGACATTAAGTTCATCTATCTCCATTTTTCTCAATCCAACTTTTCCCTTCTTTAAAATTATTATCTATTCTGTTGTGCTTCTCTCCACCATTTCCGAAAGAACATTAATACTGATTACAAAATCATATTTGTAGTAGTACCTTGGTGTGTAATTTCTTTGGATAATTGCAATCATTTAAAATAACAAGTTACCTTTCTCCCTTTGGGCCTCTCTCTGTCATCTGTTTTCCTTTCATTACATTCCAGGGTAAGCTATAGGGAATGCAGTTAAAAGTACAGATGCTTTGGCTTTTTTTAAAAGTTCCCTTGGTAGCATGCCACTGATTCTCTAATTTTTCATTGGTGTAAAAACACACAACATAAAATTTACCATCTTAACCATTTTTAAGTTCAGTAGTATTATGTATATTCACATTATTGTGAAACAGAGCTCCAAAACTTTTTCATCTTGCGAAACTGAAACTCTATACCCTTTAAACAACAACTTCTCTTTTCCTCCTCCTCTCCATCTTCTACTTTCTTTTTCTATAAAACTTATTACGGATATTTCAAGTAAGTGGAATCATAACAGTATTTGTCTTTTTATGACTGGTTTATTTCACTTTATATAATGTCCTCAGCATTCATCCATATTCTTGCCTCCCTAATTTTGATTCTAGAATCTTAGCTTCCATTACTTCTAGTGAATATTCTTTAGTCAGGCTAGTATTCTTCCTGTATTTTTAAAGAAAGGTAGCATTTATTTTCTCAAGCTGGATCCATGAAATGATGTTCTGCTTTACCTCACTTATTAATACCTTGTGCATTACTTACCATCATTTCAATCTTTTGTCATGACTCCTCCAGCTCACACCAAAGTTCCTTTCTCTGAATTTCCAAAACATTTATATTCTCTTGAGCACTATACGTGCACATGCACACACACACATTTTATACTTTTACTGAGTTCGTCCATGACCAGAAGTAAGAGATTTCTTAACCAGATTGTAAGCTCATGGGTATCGTGTATGTTTCATATATTTAATTCTCAAATAGCACAATTCTGAGAGTGCAGCTACTTAATAAATACTTTTGACTTGATTCAGTTTATAAATCAGCTTTCAAGGGTTAAGTGAGCAGAGAATAGCAGAAAATAGGAGATTTAAAGCTACTTTTCTCATCTAGCTAGAAAAATAGTTCTCTCATGTTAGAAAGCTAACTTTAAAATACAGTTACAGATAAGTTTATAAAAGATAAATGGAAGAGAATAGTGGCTTTTTCAATCTTCCCTCTTGCACTATTTTTCCTGTGTCAGAATCCTCACCCCAATAATCTATCTCATTGATTCTTCCTCTCTCACAAATAAATTACTAAGACACTTCTGATAACAAACTTGAATACTACTCTAATGCTTTGTTGACAAAACCACTATCAAAACTGTCTTTGAACCTACTTCAAAGACACTTTTAATAGTCTGATAGCTGGCTAACTATACATTCATTTATGTATATGGAGAATAACTTTACAGGCAAAGGAAGATAATAGTAGCTATAAAAAGAATTAACTGAAACTACTACAGGAAATGACAACAATATCAGCAACAATATCTGGCTTCTGGATAACAATTTACTATCTTTTCCCTCCTCCCATCTCGGTATTATAAAACTTTCAAACCTACAGAAATTTGGAAAGAATTTTATAGTGAAAACCATACACATTCCCTTTCTAGATATTACCATTAACATTCTATAATCTCCTTATCACAAAGCTATTACTCTATTCAAGTAATACTAAAATAGTCCCCTAGAAAAAGCATCTAATTATTCAACTTAGCTAAGTATCAAGAAAAACATACTCAGTAAAAATGCTTGCAGGACTTCCTGATGGTACAGTGGATAGGAATCTGTCTGCCAATGCAGGGAGTAAGGGTTGGACTCCTGGTCTGGGAAGATTCCGTATGTCATGGAGCAACTAACTCTCACCGTAACTACTGAGGCCCTGCACCAAAACTCCTGGAGCCTGTGTGACCTAGGGCCTGAGAGTCAGAACTACTGAGCCTGCGTGCTGCAACTACTGAAGCTGGAACGTGGCTAGAGCCCACATGGCCTAACTACGGAAGCCCGTGTACCCAGAACCTATGCTCTGCAACAAGGGAAGCCACTGCAATGAGAAGCCTGTGCTCCACAACCAGAGAAAGCCCACATGGAGCAACAAAGACCCAGCCAACCAAAAATAAATAAATTAATTTAATTTTTTTAAAAATTGCTTGCAAAGGGAGAAACAGAAGTCTCACTAGAGTTTGTTTTTTTAAACCAAAACAAACTTAGGACAAACTTCAGTCAACAATATTTACTGGAGTTTTGAGAAGATTGTTGCCACAAACTTTAACTCTCTGTCATCTCTGCTCTAAGAAGCACCAAGATTAAAACATTTAGAATTTTACTTAATAGCAAATTATTTGATAGTAGCAAAATAGATGACATTAGTTAGTTTTAAGGGAAAATAAAACATTTCTAGATAGAAAAAACATTATATGCAGTCAAACATAATTCCTTTTTTCTAGATTCCTTTCAAAAGTATATGATTAACGGACCACCAGTAAGTGAATAAATAAATAAAATGTGGTTAGCCAGCCATATAACAGAATACTTATCGAGAGACAGGAAAATACTGACGCATGCAACACCAACTGATCTAAAAAAAAAATTTATGCTAAAAAAGAATGTCAAACAAAGATAAGTGCATAACGCATGATTGCAATTATATGAAATTCCAGAATAAGCAACCTACAGTGACACAAAGCAGCTATGTGTTCAGGGACTCATTGGAAGATGAGGACAGAAATGTTCCATATTACCTGTGGTTGTAGTTACTCAGGCTTATATACTTCCCAAAATAAAATGAACTGTACACTTAGAATACTTTAATAAAGCCAATTTTTAAACTTAAAAAAAAGATTGATGGAAAAGAAAAATAATCTTATTATGTGTTATTGCTACATAAGCACAATTTGAGTTGTAGCTCCCTCTGCTGCAGGAAAAGAAAACTGGCAAGGACATTTCAAAATACAGTTTGGAAACTGAAAAAATACTCATATTAAGCAGTGAAGTGAAATCCATTGTGTGTGTGTGTATCCCTTAGCGTCTAATATTTAGATTGCACTGACATTGTGGTAAGTCCTGCATGCTTAGTCACTTCAGTCATATCTGACCCTCTGTGACCCTATGGACTGTAGCCTGCCATGCTTCTCTGTCCATGGGATTCTCCAGGCAAGGATTCTGGAGTGGGTTGTTATTTCCTTCTCCAGGGAATCTTCCCAACTCAGGGATCAAACCTGCATCTCTTATGTCTCCTGGACTGGCAAGCAGGTTATTTACCACTAGTACCACCTGGGAAGCCCCAGGTTAAGTCCTAAGAGGGATTAAAAAATGTGGAGACCATGGCTGTGGTCCTTCAGTATACCACTTCAGGAGACTGGACTACATAAATATAACACTTGAACAATGATTTGCTCGCCTGACCTCATGGTATACTAGCTATTCCTTGTCAGGACAGGTAATTCCTTGATCCCTAATTGCTTCCATTAAGTGGTTTCCTGAGTCACAGATATCAGTGGTTCCCGAAGTGTGATCCTCCAGATGGCAGCATCAGTGTCACCTGGTAACTTGTTACAAACGCAGATTCTCAGACTCCACTCTAACCTGCTCATCAGCAACTCTGGCGAGGGAGTCCAGGATCTGTGTTTTAAGAAGCTTTCCAAGTGACTCTGATGCGTGCTCAAGTTTAAGAACCACTGCCCTAGGTTTACCAATTTCTGTGACTTGTAACACCACTTAGTTTGTACTGTTTCTGCTTTTTCTCCCTCATCTTGGCAACTGAATCTGTGACTCTCTACTGAAAACAGGTCAACTTTCTTGATTCCCTCACTTTTTACATCTTGCCTTCTTTTTCTTGCTTTATCAGTTTCTTGACTTATTATTAGCTATATTATCTAGCACTAACTGAATTCACACACTGAGTCTCAAGCAGGAAATAAAATAGGTCTATTAGTCTCTTCTTCCCACTCCCATTTTGGCAAAATCTTATAAAATTGCTGTTTTTCCACTCTCGCTCTCTTGGAATCAAATAATTCCAATGCTTTATCCCACAAATATTTAATACTGAAACAAGTATATATGACTTCACCACTGATGCTGGGGATACAACAATAACTAAAATACACAAAAACACCATCCTTGTCAGTTCATATTCTAAGACATATATTCTTATATCCCTAGGGAAATGTTATACTATGTTAGAATATAGATGCTATGGTGAAAATTAAAGTAACAGAAAATGAGAGAATAAGAGGACAATTTGAAGTTTTACATAGGAAATCAGGAATGCTTTAAAAATTAGTTAGAAATGATAAAGTGATACAATTAAAAACTACTACTTTAAGATTCGAAACTATAAGATGCCTAAAAGAAAACAGAAACAGCTTCTTGACAGGGGTCTTGGCAATGAATTTTTTGGATATGACATCAAAAGCACAAGCAACAAAGGCAAAAATAAGTCTAACTATATCAAATTAAAAAGCTTCTGCAGCGCAAAAGACTCCAAAAAATGAAAAGGCAACCTACAGAATGGGAGAAGATAATTGCAAGTCATGTATCTGGCAGGAGTTAACACCCAAAATATATAAAAAATACACCTCAATAGCTAAAAACTAAATAACTCAATTAAAAACAGGCAAAGGAATTGAGTAGACATTTTCCCCAAAATACACAGAAATGGCCAATAGCTATATATGCAAAGATGCGCAACATTATTAATCATTAGGAAAATGCAAACCAAAACCACAATGAGATATCACCTCACACCTGTTTAAATGACTGTTACCAAAAAGGCAAGAAATAACAAGTGCTGGTGAAGATGGGGAGAAAAAGAAACCCTTGTGAACTGTTGGTGGGAAGGTAGTACAAGTCTTGTACATAATGTTCCACACAAAGAAAACTTAAATGATGATGACGATGACATAAGAACATCTCATTCCATACAGTTCTTGCTGTATAGTTATTAGGTTTTCACAGAGACAAGCACATGCACATACAGGCAAGTTTAGTAACTAAACAGCATGATGATCTATTCATTAAGTGGAAGTGGATCATCATAAAGGTCTCCATCCTCACCATCCTCATGCTGAGTAGGCTGAGGATGAAGAGGAAGAGGAGAGGTTGGTCTTGATGTCTCAGAGGTGGAAAGGAAGGCAGGTACTCAGTATAGCTTTATGGAAATACAGCATAAATTCTGACTTTTTTCCTTTTGCATTTCTCTAAAAATGTTTCTATGTGGTACCAATTACTCATATCATAGAAGGTCCATGTCATAAAAGAATTCAAAAGCTGTCTTAAATAATCAGAACCCTCCTACGAGGTACTCTAGGGTCAATTTGTTTCCCGGAACTACTTCTTCCACATCATCTGCCACTGGTTTGGAAGGGCTCATCTTCTGTTAATTCGTCTGGTGTGGTTGTCTAATAGCTCTTAAATTTCTGCAAGATCCATATCTTGAAACCCCTCACCTCTTTTTTTAATTTTTTTCCCCCATATCCACAATTTCTCTCATGATTTCCTTGACTGGCTCTGTTGTAGATCCTGTGAAGTCATGCCTAACATCTGGACAGTTTTCTCCAGCAAGGATTTACTGTTTTGGGCTTGATGGCTTTCATGGCTTTTCTTTAACAATGATGGCATCTTCAAGGCTGTAATCCTTCCATTCATGATGTCTCTACTGGGGTTCTCATTCACAGTATTAAGTCTTTTATATAAGTACCCTGTGTAATGAGCCTAAAACATCTGTATGACCCCCTGATCTAGAGGCTGACTTAGAGATGTTGTGTTTGGAGGCAAGTACACCACTTCGATGCCTTTGGTGGTGAACTCTGGAGTTCTAGGTGGCCAGGGTCATCGACCAATAATGAAAGAATTCTAAAAAGCAGTCTCTTACTGGCAAGGTACTTTCTGACTTCAGGGACAAAGCAACGATGAAACAAATTCAGAAAAGGGTTCTCCTCCAGGCCTCCTTATTGTGCAACCAAAAGACGGTGTTTTTCTTTTTCCTTCAAGGCTCAAGAGTTATTAGCAGCTTTGTACATCAAGGCAGTTCTGATCAACCCAACTGCATTTGCACAAAATAGCAGAGTTAGCAGCTAACAGTAGAGCTATCTCTTCCTGCCTTAAATCCTGGTGCTTACTTGTCTTCTTTACTAATAAAGGACCTCTGTGGCATTTTTTCCTCCTAGAATAGGGCTCTTTTGTCTGCATTAAAAACCTGTTTAGCCAGATATTCTTTCTCCTCAACGATTTTCTCAGTGGTGTCTGGGAACTCATCTGCTGCCTCTTAGTCGGCAGAAGCTGCTTCTCTTGTTATCTTGATATTTTTTAAAGCCAAAATCTCTTTCTAAAATTTAGTAAACCATCCTTTATTGGCATTAAATTCTCCAGCTTCAGATCCTTCACCTTCCTTTTGCTTTGTCTTATACTCATTTTTTTCCCCTCAAATTATACTAGTCTATAGGAATGCCTTTCTTACAGCAATCCTGCATCCACATAAAAAGCTGCATTTTTCAAGGCAAGATAAAAGGTATTTTGCAAAAAGTGCAAGGTTTTTGTGTCTGCTGATCTAGCTGCAGAGATGAATCCATGAATTTCTTTTTCTTTCCCACAATCATCCTTACACGGATTCACTTATCATGCAGTGAGAAACCCTAGCCACAGACCTCAATCTACAGTAAATGTCAAGCAATTCAATTTTTTCTTGCAATGTCAATGACTTTACTTCTTAGGAACATGTTCGGCATCGCTAGTGGCACTGCAGGGGTACCACGGTGTTATTTACAGTTCAGAATATTCCACTAAACATGATGAAAAATATTTAAAAACTACGAGACCACTTTTTCCTTGATAACACAATTTACTAGAGAGATGAACTGCTCCTATGGAGATGATTAGCATCACTCTTCATTTTAAGCATATACGCAAATCACTGGACTGCAAATATAGTGCCATGTATATAGTCTGTGTCAGTGTGAGTTTTGAGAAATTTTAATTTTAATAATAGATCTGTATATATTTCATGGTAGTCTATGATAAAATAGACTAGTATGTACATATACTTTATGAATTCATGATGTACCTGATTTTTTTCCCTTAATTTTTTCAATACATTTGCAAGTTTTTCCAAATTGCCACCAAACTCCAAAAAACTTTCCAATATATTTATTAAAAATAACCTATATATAAGTGAATCTGCACAGCTGAACCTAAGTTTTTCTAGGGTCAACTATAACTATCTTTGGGAAGTAAAACTAGATGCGGCATACAGAAAAACTGTATTTTTCATTTTTTCTGTTCCATACTACTTAATTCATTTTGCTACATCCACAGACTATTTTTATACTTTAAAATCTCAACATTCAAAAAACTAAGATCATGACATCTGGTCCCTTAACTTCACAGCAAATAGATGGGGAAAATGTAGAAACAGTGAAAAACTATTTTCTTGGGCTCCAAAATCACTGCGGACAGTGACTGTAGCCATGAAATTAAGACACTTGCTCCTTGGAAGAAAAGCTATGATAAACCTAGACAGCATTAAAAAGCAGAGACATCATTTTGTTGACAAAGGTCTGTCAACTCAAAGCTATGGTTTTTCCAGTAGTCATGTACATATGTGAGAGAAGGACCATAAAGAAGGCTGAGCACCAAAAAAGTGATGCTTTCGACCTTGGTCCTGGAGAAGACGCTTGAGAATCCCTTGGACAATACGGAGATTGAACCAGTCAATCCTAAAAGAAATCAACCCTGAATATTCATTGGAAGGACTGATGCTAAAGCTGAAGCTCCTATATACTTTGGCTAGCTGATGCGAAGAGTCAACTCACTGGAAAAAACCCTGATTCTGGGAAAGATTGAGGGTAGGAGGAGAAGGGGGTGACAGAGGATAAGATGGTTTGATGGCATCACTAATCAGTGGACATGAGGCGAGCAGACTCCAGGAGATGGCTAGGGACAGGGAAGCCTGGTGTGCTTCAGTCCATGGGCTCACAAAGAGTCAGAGATGACTTGGTGACTGAAAAACAACAACAACAGACTAGTTTTATACTTTAAAAATATCTGTATTAAACAACCGTATTAGCCTTGATTACTGAGGAGCTACACAAGACAAAGAAAACAGATGTTTATCTGACTAATTTTAATGTGACAAGTGCTATGCTCTTCATTCTGTATAGTTCAACAAACGTTTGTGGAGTGTATGTACACTCTATCCCAAACATGAAGCAGTGATGATATTAATATTTGCAGACTATCAAAACAAAGGAAGTACTATAAGTATACACAAAGATGGCTCAATTCTGTCTTAGTTTTGGAGAGGACTCCCAGAGACAGTGATATTTGAGCTAGACCTTGAAAAAGTAATAGAATTTTGTAAGGGATATAAAAAATAAATGATAAATTTCATGCACAAGTGAAAGCAAGAATAAAGACACACACACTCAACAAATGTTTGTTGAAAGGTACAGAATGAACAGCATAGCACTTGTCACATTAAAATTAGTCAGATAAACATCTATTTCCTCTGCCTTGTGTAGCTCCTAAGAAATCAAGACTCATGTTAATTGTTTTTAATACAGATATCTCTAAAGCATAAAAATAGTATGCGGATATAGCAAAATGAATTAAATAGTATGAAACAGAAAACATACAGTAGGCAGGTATGGATCAAATAAATACAGGGGGAAAGTGGTGCAGTAGCAGATGTGACTAGAAAGGTACATGCAGAACTCACTCAATCTTAATCATTCAGTAAAACAGGAAGGAATATAAAAAACACAGAAATAAGGAACAAACTTTTTTGTCCATCTTTCTCACTTGTGCAAGTATACCTGTAGGATAATGTCTAGAAGTAGGATTACTGAGGCAAAAATTATATGCTATTAATAGTTCGACACGTTCTTTGTAAAAGATTTCCCCACCCATAACAAACAATGTACACTGTCACTTCCAGTGCTTTTAAGTGACTAGATCCATACGTTCTTATTAATACCAGAATGCAAACTTTTAAAATCTTAAGTAACTGACAGTGAAACATGGTATTTAATTATTCATTTCATTTCTTTATGAGTGGGTCAAATATGTATTTTTCATGTATTTATGGTATTTCCCATCTGTTTTCCAGTGAACTGCCTTAAGCTTTTCCTTATAAGAAAATTTACCCATTGGCAAGCTAAAGTATTGCAAATATATTTACACTGTAAAAGACAGTGTATCAACTGTCTTTTACTTTGTCTGATGTTCTTCCCCACCATTCCCCTCCGCAACCCTTGCAGATGATTATTTTTCTGCAGTTAAAAATTTAAACCTTTTCTTCCATGGTTTCTGGGTTGTGTGTCCTGCCATCTTCATCCCAACAGCTGGGGAGTAAAAAAAAAAACTTTGAGTTGTTTTAGAATTTTACTTCATTTTTAATATTTAAAGCTATGTTTCATATAATTTCAGTTTTAGTATTTACAGGAATCCAGTTTTTTTTCTAATGGATAATTTTTCTAACTTCATTTATTAAATTATTTAACTTTTCCTTAATGATCTGAACTGCCTTTTTTCAAAGATGACATTTCCACATATAAGTGGACTTATTTTTGAAATCTATCCTGTTCCACTGTTTATTCTTACATGACTTTTAGACCTTTTTAATTAGCATAGCTTTATAATACACTTTTAGAATGATCTATTTTATATACAAATATTGTATAGTATATGATATTAAGTAGGTTATATTTTTCATTATCGACAAGATTTGTCTCATGCGGTGATCATACTTTGTCAGCATAGCTAAGATGGAACTATATTTGTCAGAATTACTTTCTCTGTACAATTCTGAGTTAGGGTTTGCTACAAAAAACATACATATGATGTGGAGGAAGAAAAAGCATGAGCCATTATGCTCTCAGGGGCAGTGCAGGGTTGCCACATGCTGTTAAAGTTATGCATATTGTCAGTGATTACCTGGCTCACCTTGGAGGTGTGGGGCAGCTGCAAGACCTGCAGTTTCTACAGTTCCTACTGGAGCTCCTCATCAATTTCTCCAATTTCCAAGACAGGCTTGTATAGCCCCATGGCAGAAGGTGCCAAGTACTTTCTGCAAGTCACCTGCTTATCAATACTGGAGGAAGTGAGACAGATGTGGGATCGCTTGTCCTTGTGAGTTCTCCAGTTTGTCCTCATTCTCCTTTGCTTCACATCTGCCTTTCTTTCCCCAGCTCCTAGCCACACTGTTCTATAGCCACTTTATACCTTCCACCTTGTATTTTGTGCCAGGTATAACTCTAAGGGCTGTGCTGTATTAATCCTCATAACAACCCTTTTAGGTGATACGATTATTAATTCCTCTTTTACAGATGATGAAACTGAGGTAGAGAAATGAAGTAACTTGTCCAAAGTCACACAACTATTAAGAAAAAAAGTTGGAAAAAAAGATAAATATGAACTGGTTAAGAATACATGGTTAGATGTCTTTAATGTTTGATTAACTTGGGTATATACAGAAAAGACATACCTATTAAATCTGTGCATGACACAAAGCTGGAATAGATAATACACTAAAAGGGTTCAAAAAATTTTCAATTAAGTAGAATATGTTAAATCTACCAAAATAAAATTTAATGATGAAGGAAGGGAAAGGGTAATTAAATTTCAGAAAAGCTAATCATACCAATGTAAGAGAAAAAATAATTATCTTAGTTCATATTTAAAAGAAAAAAGACCTACAGCAAAATTTCAAGATATATTATCATGGCTATCATAAAACAGAATACAATACTATCTTCATGTGTAAGTATGGCTGAGTCCCTTTACTGTCCACCTGAAACTGTCAGAACATTGTCAATCAGCTATACTCCAATACAAAATAAAAAGTTTAAATAAATAGATGGTTTTTTAAGAAAGAATATAATAGTATCTTGCACTAATGAAGGTATAATGAGCAACTTAGTGACTAGTACTCTGCACTGGTTTATTCACATCTTATACAGTGTTCAGTCTAGGAAACCATGGAATCATTCTCCAGAGAAACCAACCAAAATGGTATCAGAAACAAATAATTCAGAAACTTGTCATCTTTAGCCTAATATATGCAAATATTTTTAGTTAACATCCATGTAGAAGACTCCATATTTCCAAATGGTAAAGCATGGAACATAGAATAGAACTCACAGTGAAGCAGATTTTTAACTCAATATAAGAAACATGCTTCTAGTAAACAGAATTCAAATTGGAAAAGTTAACTGTCACTATTTGCAGATGACATGATACTATACACAGAAGATCCAAAGGATGTTATCAGAAAACAACCATCAGAGCTCAGAGCTCTGGAATGAATTATCAGAGCTTAGCAATGAATCTAGTAAAGTTCCAGGTTACAAAATTGATACAGAGAAATCTGCCGCATTTCTACACATTAACAATGAAAGATCAGAGAGAGAAATTCAAGAAGCAATTCCATTTACCATCATTCTTTGCATCACAAAGAATAAAATATCTAGGAATAAACCCACCTAAGGAGACAAAAGACCTGTACCCTGAAAACCATAAGATGCTGATGAAAGAAATCAAAGGAGATATAAACAGATTGAAAGGTATACCATGTTTGTGTTTTGGAAGAATCAATACTGTCAAAATGACTATACTACCCAAGGCAATCTGAGATTCAATGAAACCCTTATTAAATTACCAGTGGCTTTTTTCACAGAACTAGAACAACAACAAAAAAGTCTCAAAATTTGTATGGAGACATGAAAGACCCTGAAGAGTCAAAATAATCTTGAAAAAGAAAAATGGAACTGGAGGAATCAGGTTCCCTGACTTCAGACTATACTATAAAGCTACAGTCACCAAAACAGTATGGTACCACATAAAACCAGAAATATAGATCAATGGAATAGGATAGAAAATCCAGAAATAAGGCCATGCACCCTCAGTCAATTAATCTATGACAAAGGAGGCAAGATGATACAATGTTGGAAAGACAGTCTCTTCAACAAAGGGTGCTGGGAAAAGTGGACAGCCACATGTAAAAAAAAAAAAGAAAGAAATTAGATCATTCCTTAACTCCAAACACAAAAAGAAGCTCAAAATGGATTAAAGACCTAAATGTTAGACCAGACACTATAAAACTCTGAGGAAAACATAGGCAGATCACTCTCCAGTATATATCACAGCAACATCTTTTTTAATCCATCTCCCAGAATAATGGAAATTAAAGCAAAAATAAACAAATGGGGTCTATTTAAACTCAAAAACTTTTACAGCAAAAGAAACAATAAACAAAATGAAAAGACAACCCACAGACTGACTGGGAGAAAATATTTGCAAATGATATGACTGATAAGGGATTAGTCTCCAAAATTTACAAACAACTTATTACATTTAATAGCATCACAACAAGAAACCCACTCAAAAAATGGGTAGAAGACCTGAATAGACATTTCTCTAAAGAGGACATACAGCCAAGAGGCACATGAAAAGATGTTCAACATTGCTAGTTATTAGCGAAATGCAAATCAAAACTACAATGAGATATCATCTCACACCAGTCAGAATGGCTATCACCAAAAAATCCACAAACAACAAATGTTGGAGAGAGTGTGGAGAGATGGGAGCTCTCCCGCACTGCTGGTGGGAATGTAAATTGGTACACCCACTACAGAGAACAGTACAGAGGTTCCCTAAAAAACTAAAAACAAAACTACCATATAACCCTGCAATCCCATTCCTGGGCATACATCCAGAAAAAAACATGGCCCAAAAAGATACAAGCACTTCAAGGTTCCTGCAGCACTGTTTACAATAGCCAAGACATGGAAACAACCTCAATGTCCATCAACAGAGGAATGGATAAAGATGTAGTACATATAGACAATGGGATATTACTCAGCCACTAAAAAGAATGAAATAAGGTCAGTTGCAGCAACATGTGTGGACCTAGAGAGTCATCTTGTGTGAAGTAAGTAAGACAGAGAAGGAGAAATATCATATGACATCCTTTATATCTGGGATCTAAGAAGAAATGATACAAATGAACTTACTTACAAAACAGGAAAAGACTCTCAAACTTAGGAAACAAATTCATAGTTGCCAGCTGGTTGGGGGTGAGGGGTGGGGTGGAGCGATAGCTAAGGACTTCAGGAAGGTCATGTACACATTGCTATATTTAAAATGGATAACCAACAAAAACCTACTATGTAGCACATGGACTCTGCTCAATGTTATGTGCCAGCCTGGATGGTAGGTTTAGGGGAGAACGGATACATATTATGTATGGCTGAGTCCCTTTGCTGTTCACCTAAAACTATCACAACATTGTTAATCAGCTATACCCCAATATAAAATGTTTTGGTGTTAAAAAAAATAAAATTGAAAACATGAATGTGCTTCTAATATTAATAAGAGAAGCTTCTGAACAATGTAATGTTAGCCTTATAAGGCAGTGATGTGCTTTATCATCTAATGAGATTAACAAAACACCTTATGACATACTTTTCTTTATGTTGTAAAGAGATGTGTAGCATTGGGAATGTCCATATGTAGAGAGGAGGAATGGACTGCAATGGTGTTTGCTGGATCTCTAAATTTTTTGTAGCTCAAAAAATTTCTTTTGATTCTAGGCATAAAGACAGCAACTGAATTTGAGGCAGGGAAATAAGCAGTTTAATTTATTTTTACCTGATAACAAAAGCAAAACCAGAAAAGGATCTAAAAGAATAATACCAATTAAGGTACATCACAGTATACATTTTGATGTTGTTGAAATACATATTAAGATATTCATCTACATATGTATATGTATATATGCACTTAATAGCCTACTTAATATTATACTGTGAAGAGTCTGTAATATCCATTGTGGATGTGCAATAACTTATTTAACTTTCCAACTAATACTAACCCAACAGTAACTTTTTATAAACATTCAATAAACATTCATGTACATAAATCTTTTTCCATAGCCTTGACTATTTAAGAGTATTGATGTATTCTTATTTGGCTTTCCAAGAATTCTGCCATTATTTTCAAATACTGAATTTTAAGATAGACAGGGTGAAAAGGCACACAAGCAAGACACATAGGCACACATATGCAAAATAATTTCTGCCCCAGAGATTATGATACCAGTGAAAACAGACACACCATAGTAAGTTGGTCTTGATTTTATGCATTTCTTTTTTAACAGTAAATTTGTTAAGACAATGTTAATGCATAGTAAAGGGCTAAAGACAAAATAAAGGTACTCTTATCTGACAAAGTAAGAGTCTAAGTCATTCTTCCATAAGATGAAACTAAAAATTGAAGACTCAACTATATAAGACTTCACTATATACTTGGAATAAAATTTACTGGAATAAAACATAGTCACAATTGATCATGTACTGACCACATAGCAAAACCAGCCTACAGTTTAAAAAAATTTTACAGCATCTACTTACTTTAATGTTTCAGCAAGAAAGAAGCTCTGCTGTACATCATCATGCGTAGGAGTAGAGGAGTACACATCCTTCACCCCAGAAAATCCGCCACTGACTCGGCAATACTTTTCAATAGCCTGTGAAAGAGATCAGACAGGCGTCAGTTCCACAGAATTTCAAGTTTTTTCAAGTTTTGAAGGACAAGTTAAGGAACTATAGTCAAAAGTTCAAAGAATCTCCATGAGAATTTTACAGTTTCAGAATAAGACTTTTTAAATCAAATGGAAATAGCCTTGTACTAGAAAAATTAACTGAAGCATCCTGTTTGATGTATGTCTCTCTCTCCAAAACTCTTAAATCTTTTTAAGACATTTTATATTTTCCTAAATTAGGAGTCAAATTTAGTCTATTCACACTGAGTCAGAGATCTGTCTGGTACAATAAAACCTCATTAATTCTGACAAATCAAGAGGGAAGTCAGTTTGAATTAAAAATTTTAAATGCAATTTTATCACTTCCAAGGATAAACAACAATCCAAATCATACTAAAAAGTGTATTACTGAAGGAGCTCTCCACAGCAACAGCAATATGATATTTACCGTAAACATACTATATGCCAGACAGTGTATTATCATAATCCTATGAATTAAGCATTATAGTTGATATAAACTGGCAGGAAGAGCCCACTCTCACACCTATTACAAGAATAATCACAAATATTGAGAGCTAACAATCATTAAGAATTTACTATATGCTGAAGGCTTAAGAGCTTTAAACCTATTAACAATTAAATTTCTAACAACCCTATGAGGCTATCTTAATAGCTTTACTATTCAGATGGGAAAACTGAGGCAAAGAGTAGTTTGCTCCACATTATTATTAACTACTATGTTCTACTGCCCAAAGGGGAGTTCATATTCTTAATTTGTCTTTCTTCATCTTTGAACATATCTGAATAAAATATTCTGAATTAAACAGAATCTATTCAAAACCCTGTTAACTCAAAACTATCAAACATTCTGCTTTTGTAGGTGTATTACACTTTACAATTAAGCCATACAGAGAAAGCTGAAAGCACATATGGTTCTTTTCTTTCTCTACTCCACCAAACCCAGATAAACTGAATGAAGGTATGGTTATTAAACTCATCATTTTGCTGTGGCTTACTGTTTCTAGCCTTGCTACTTTTCTTATGTGGTCTTCCTCCTTTCTGAAGAAGAGCTAATTAACATTTAAACTATTCATTTTTACATAATTCCTCTAAATAAGAAGCATTAAATGTTAGGGGACATTCATGTCATATTCACTGCGGGATTACCTTACCTCTTTCCCCTATACTGGAGAACGGAATGGCAATCTACTCCAGTATTCTTGCCTGGAGAATCCCATGGACAGAGGAGCCTGGCGGGCTACAGTCCATGGGGTCGCAAAGAGTCAGACACAACTGAGCAACTAACACTCAGTCACTTCTCCTATATATTGGTTTACCTCAGCACTAGTAAGCCGTTACTACACAATAGAAGTGTGTGTGTGTCCTATTCTCAAACCACTGTGCCAACACTGTGTCTCTTTCTCAACTGCGGCAGGACCCTCCTGCACAAAGTTCCCCTAACAGCTGTGTTCCCAATTCTGGACCCAGGCAGAGAAAAGCAGCAACAATAAATGCTCTGTCTGTTCCTGCTCTGTATTTGTAATCACCTTGCTTCTGTTAATAAGTCTCTTAAACTCCATAAAGAACATCTACATCTGAATGACAAATGACACATAAGTGTCCTCACCTTAGTTCAAGTCTTTATCACATCATTTCTACATTATTGCAATGGTCTCCAAAACCCACTAACTTGCAGATTACAATCAGATCCTTTTGTTGTGTTACTCCCCACTAAAAAGTCTTCAACAGTTCCTTCCCCTTTCAAAAACCTCTAGAAGTCCCAGGATGGACTCTTAAAGATAAGGAGTTTTAGTGGGTAAGAGATGGAGAAGAAAAAGATCAGAGAGATTGTGAGCTAGGCAAAGGACCTTCTACCCCTACTTTGCAAATGAGAAACACTTGCACAGTACATGAGAAAAGTGTGTGTGTATGATGTCTGAACACTGAGTAAAGCATTCATGCCTTGACCTGACATGCAAAACTATCTACATAATGGCTCCAAACTTTTGTTTGTCTAGTTGACCCGTGAAACCTTCTTTTTACATAAATTGGGCTATACTCTGATCTAAAATACATCTTACACATCCTTGTCTGCACAATTTATTAACACTATCTATCTCACCTAGAATGTCTTTGGTTCTATCTAGACTCCAAGTTTAAGGTAAATAATTTGAATATGACTATCCACTGTAATTAGTACTAGTTATCATAATTAGTATCTCAGAGAATAAAACACTTCCTCACTTCCAGTGATAAGCTATACTTTCATGAAAAATCTTACTGATTTTTCTTTCTCCCAGGTACTGATGACAAGGGAATTCTCTGAAGGGTTAGCGTTTTATAAGTAAACCATTTGCTTACTTTACTTACTAACCATTAAAAATTCCTCATTTCCAATATATGTGCGTGAATAAACACACCCCGGTGGCACAGTGGAAGAGAATCTGCATGCCAATGCAGGAGACACAAGAGAGGTGGTGGGTCTGATCCCTAGGTCAGAAAGATCCTCTGAAGTAGGAAATGGCAACCCATTCCAGTATTCTTGCCTGGAAAATCCCACGGACAGAGGAGCCTAGGGGGCTACAGTCCACGGGGTTGTGGTCAGACATGACTGAGCATGCACACAACACACACACATACATGGAGAGATAGGGAGTATGTGCGTGTGTTGGCTTTATCTTTCAGTGTAGAAAAATTTTAACAATTCAATAATCCTTGTAGTGCCACTAAGGAATTACTCTGAACACAAACTGAAGTGAATGGGGGTTAATCTACCTAAGCTGTGAATCTGGGCAATTTTACAATGATTTTACTTTACTCTAGAGGTTAATCATTAATAGTCAAGTATAGAAATTTTATAATCATAGTGAAAAACTGCCATTTAAATGATTCTAAACATGAAGTAACATGGATGAGGACACATGAAACTGTAAGAGGCTTAATTTAACAGTCTTGCACATAAAATGAAATATTGGCTTATTTACCAGTGCTGCTTCCCAGCCCCACTCCCGGTATCTTGGATCGTGAGTGAATCGCCACAGGTACCAATAGGTTTCAATGACTTCTGGACGGAGGATGTAATACTTTTCAGCCTGTCGGACTGCCACAGCTTCTACTGCACCATCAAACTTGAATGATTCAGGACCAAGCTTTAATGCTGTAACATGACAGAAGAAATAAATGAGCACAAGAAACCATTTTTGTTGGGTTTGCCAGAGATGTTTCCTCCCTTGAAAGAATACAGTATGAAGTAATTTTAGAGCTGTTTTATTGTTGTTGTTTTATAAAATCAGTGACTTTAAAAGCTCCACATTTTCTTATAAATATTTCTATTATTCTGACATGAAATATTTTTCATAAATAATATATATCAACATACTGCTACATCTAACTAAAGTGACAAGAGTCTAGTAATTCTTTAGAAACAAATGTAAGGCTAGACATAAGCACATTACATTTCTGTTTTGGTCCAAAATCAAATGAAACAGATAAATGACTGTATTGTGCAAAATTACTTTTTAGAAAGTCAAGACAATTTAAGCCTTTTTAACATAACACATACATGTAAAAAAACATTTCAGAGCTCAGATTTTGAGTTAGATTTAGTTGCAGGTTATAATCTTTTAAAGTATACCATAGTACGTTAAGAATCAATACATCTTAAAACTTAAGCTAGTTTTAAAAATCATCTCTCTCCTATAACCTCTGTATATACAGCTAGGAAGAGGTTCAAATCGCCAACCACTAAGAATTTCATCAGTAAACTGCCCATTTATCAGTCTGAATAAATACCTGAAACTAACAATACTGTAAATCAACTACAGTTAAAGAATAAAGAAATATGGCCATTACACATATATAACATTACACAAAATACCTTAAATGATATGATTTCCATTCAGGCTGGAATACAGTACTACATGAAAGACTTTTAAAAAACCTCTTTCTAATCACACCCAGCACTCTAAACCAGGGCAATATAAAAATCAACCTCCACTGGGATGTTGGAGTCACACACAATTACCACTCTCAGCTCTCACCTTTCTTTCTTTTTACTAGTTTGTATCCATGCCAAATAATTTCAAGGTCTCTCACTTCTTTCAAGAAATGCTAGATACTTTTATATTTTCTCAGAAAAGGTAGCATAAGAACCATGCCAAAACAAAAGCATGCCACAGTTGTTAGCATGACATTTGCAATGGCCAAATTTTAGCATTGTAAGGGTGACATCATAAACTCCAAATAATCATAATTAAAGTAAAGCATTTCATATCACTGCCCACACTGAAGAAAAAACACAAAACCAAAAAACAAAGTAGTGATGGTAGCTCTATTAAAAGCAAACCATGATCCAGAAGAGAGCTAAAAACCAAGTTATTATTGCTAAGTCTTGGAGAACTAAAGTAGAACCTAAGCAGGCATTTTTAACCTGAGGACATTACTCCATGGTAGGCTTTCGAAGAGGGAGATAATGTTGTGTCTGAGAAGCCTCTGAAATTGCATGCAAAACCTTATGTGTGCTCATATAGTTCTGACCACCTCCTCAATGGGATGTAAGGTAAGGACTAACCAAGAAATTATCAATATATTGTAAGAAAACTTCTACTCAGCTTACTGACAAGATCTGGCATACAATCAAATATTTTTTGTCATTTAAAAATGTTTTTAAAATAAGAAAAGTCAAACAAACATCATAGGCACCGAAATGAGAGTAATCCAATAAATAGGAAGAAAAGTCATTTATTCTGGGTTTCATGTTTTCCTTTTCTCAAAGACCAGGACTGTTAAGTGATTGTATGTAGTTTTCAAATGTTAACCTTTTAAGGCTAACTTTAAATTAGATAATAATCCCATAATCATAATGATATCACTTGAATTAAAGTAGACACTGGCTGTGTGGAGCTAATATTTTAGACTTCTTACTAAAATTTTTATTTCACTGATTAATCATTCATAACTTCATTCATGAGGAGTTGGTGAGTAAAAACATACAAGTCTAATACACATACCATATCCATTATTTTTGCCAAATCACTGCTTTGATGTGTCTGAGGGCATTACTTCTCAGGTGCTCTTTTGCTTAAGCAATGTTGTAAAAAATAATTTCATAACATTCTACCTCTACTTAATTTCTATTCCTTACCTAAAATTTCCCACTTACAATTGATACATCATTTCTAAAAGGAAAATAACTAATCCAACAAGTAAAAATTGAGTCAAAATCATAAATAATTCAGTGTTTGAGTAAAAAGAATTCTAGAGGATGCAAAAATCATATAATGAAGGTGAAGGAAAGAGATATGCACAAATTTTAAAAATGAAAGTAAAATATCAATTGAAATAAAAAGTCAGTTGTAAGACAGTAAGAGATAATTTTAAAGCAGGCACAGGTTTGTAAGGTCATGGGAAATATTCATATGTGTCCTTCAAGGCAGGTAGAATCTGTAGAGATGGAAAAATTTAAGTCAGTAAAGGATATTTAACAAAAGCTAAAAAAAACACATGACAAAGAGGATGAGATGGTTGGATGGCATCACTGACTCAAAGGACTTGAGTCTGAGTAAACTCCAGGAGTTGGTGAGGGACAGGGAGTCTGGCGTGCTGCAGTCCATGGGGTCGCAAAGAGTCGGACATGACTGAACGACTGAACTGAACTGAAAAAGCACAAAGAATATTCTTGGACATGCAATCTTACTACAGTTTGAAAGGTCTAATAGCAAGAGAAGAATTTAAACTATTTTCCTGTATCCTTTCCCATCAACTTCTCTTAAGGAAACAATAGCTGTAAAAACTCTTAAAATATGTCCATTTCTCCATGTTCAATGGATGTTGTCCACTGGATGTGTTATATCTAAACAGATTAAATTCCCGCCCCCCGAGATGTGACAGCACATAGTCTAAGGAAGGTTTTATCCAATTCCAATGTGAAGTAAATTAAGTTATATAATGGTCATTTTTAAAATAATGTCCAGCAGTTGTCTGTCTTTTTAATCTAGAAACCCAGATAGAGAAAGTACTATATTCTGGAAGTCTTAAGATCTGGTTTGGCATTTATTTTGCATTATACCTCAGAATATGGGCTTCCCTGGTGGCTCAGATGGTAAAGAATCTGCCTGCAATGCAGGGAACCCGAGTTCAATCCCTGGGTCAGGAATTTCTCTGGAGAAGGAATTTGCAACTCACTCCAGTATTCTTGCCTGGAAAATTCTATGGACAGTGGAATCAGCAGGCTTATAGTTTATGGGGTTGCAAAGAGTTGTACATCACTGAGTGACCAACACTTTCACTTTTCATACCTGAGGTACGAATAAACTAAAACAATGTATCAATCTAGCTTCCCATGTAGATATAACGTCTTCCCACGTGGCACTAGTGGTAAAGAACCCACTGGCCAATGCAGGAGACATACAGGACATGGGTTCGATCCCTGGGTCGGGAAGATCCCCTGGAGGAGGGCATGGCAACCCACTCCAGTATTTTTGCCTGAAGAATTCACAAGGACCGAGGAGCCTGGTGGACTACAGTCCATGGGTTCACAAAGAGTCAGACACAACTGAAGCAACCTAGCACACAACACTAAATTACTGCTCTGTTTCATGAAGATTCAGCAGTGTTTCCTACAAACCTAGCTAAATATTAAGCAGTAGGCCATGTTTATCAGTAAGCGGAATATATGAAGAATACCAGATTTTGAAATAATGTTAATTCTAATTCCAACAAACTGAAGTGAAATCCCAAGGCACTAATTACTGCATGAAATTAACTCAAATAACTACTAAGAAGTGGATATATTTTTAAACAAGTTAGCCAAAAATTATAGCACAGCTATAAGAAAATACAGCAGAAGATGTAATAACCTGGAGGGAAGTAAGCAAAACTAGGACTGTACTTTTTAATTAAAAGATCTAAGCTGGAGATTAAAGATAAGTAAAAACCGTGAAAGACTTGAAAATACAGGATACAAATCAAATAGTAATCTTTTGGGGCATACCATGGGAAAGAGAGCCACAGGTTCATTGACCACAGGTTCACAGGTTCATTGGCAATATGAAAACGACATCAGAACAAGCACGACAGCACCAACCATAGACTGCATTTTCAAAAATCGTATTTAAACTCAAAACATTGTATAGAAGACAGGTTGGATATTATTATCCCAATATTTTGCAGATGGAGCAACTGAGGCTTAGGAAGGTTAAATGATTTGCCTAAGACTCAGATAACAATAAGTGGAACATGGGACTTTTCAACCTAGTTCACACGTTCTTTTCATAGTATCAGTGTTTCAAGTCAGCACTGGCAAATTCATTATGAAATGTGGAAGTCAGAACTGTACGGTAATATGAGGAATCCTTCCATAACGCTGGTATTCTATGAATTTTTCAAAGGCAAGGAAGACATCTGTTCACACTTTAACCCATAAGAATCCAGCATAATGCTCAGCACAAAATATGTGCTTCATGTTTAATAGAATGAATGATTAATTATAATAACCATAATAGACCATATTTTAATGTGTTTGTTGCATGAAATCCTACTATTTTAGATCCAGTATTTGATTTGTGGTCAAAATTTGCATAACAAGTACTATTATCATGGGTCCTAGTACAAACACTTAATATCCATTCTGTTCCTCTATGTCATACTAATTTCAGCTATATTTTAAGTATGTATTTGATATTCTACAATATACTTTAACTTCCATTTCTAACTCAGGTCACTGAATTCAGATGCATTATGTACTAAGTTAAATCACCACAAAACGATCTCTGCTTCAATGTCCTTTTGACTTAGTTATATTTTGTCAAGAAATGGAATCTTCACTTAGTTACTGAGATAAAATGAAAGGTCAATTTCATAGTAAGTTCAATTCCGTATTATATAAAAATATGACAGATTAATAAACTAGGATAAATTTTAAACCAATCATATCAGTTTCATAGTACCTGATGATATATTAACTCTGAAACACAAATTTAGTTATTTAACTAAAGCGACAATTCAATTTCTGAAATCACAATAGAAATTCCTAGCTTTCAGTTTTTCAGGGAGCCCATTATCCATTATTTCATGCACATTCATTTTTAAAGCCAGAGGAAAAACTCGGAAGTCCTTGCTCAGTGTTTCTCAATGCTATTCTTCAGGCTTTTATTTAAATCTAATTGCCTTCTCCTTCAATGAAATTCTATATTTAACAAATAGATATATACTGTTTATCTATCTATGACTAGATGCATGAATGTATATGTGCGTGTGCACAGGCGCACATACAACAATGTTTTTCACCCTCAGGAACCAACTTTTGTCACCTGTAAAACTGAGAATCATTCCATTTTTTTAGGTGAGGACACTGAAGTCCAGAAATATCACCTATTTCCCTAAAGCAACATGAAAACTTCTTTTTAAAGGCACAAACAACTTAAAAATTAATGGTGAACTAAGAGACAAACTACCAGTTATCTAGATACCAATTATATATTCAATTTAACTAATATTTTTTGGCTATTCCTATTTTCACAAGATAGGCAAGGCATGTAACCTAAATCAATTCTATATTCTTTTAAGCAACTCATTTTATAGATGTGGAAATAAACTAATTTTTATATATTAAAATAATGTTATCCCATACATTAAGCCCTACCTATTGTCTTTAAAACAACTTCTTCAAAATCTTTATTTAAAAAAACAGAATTCAGAATAATAATTTAAAAAAATATTCAGGAACACGTATTTAGAATTAAAATTCAAGTTTAAAAAAATAATTTACTATGTTAGAATAAATTATTTTGAAGTGAAAAATGCCTATTTATTTTCCTTCTAATTTCTGGACATATTTTTATCTTAAGATTATTTTAAACTAAACAATTAGCATTATTAATAGTCTTACCAGTTCTGTCATAGGACTCGTGACATGTACGTGCAATTTCCGCCCCTAGCTCTAAATAATGTCCGGCTTTATCCATTCTGGAACCATCTGCTCCTAGTACAAACATTCCCCCAGCAAAGCAGGCCAAATGCCCCATCTTCTTTTCCAAGTGCCCATTCTTCCATTCTCCAATAAAGGTAAGACCTCCACGAGACTTCCTAATAAGATGTTTTTCTATAGCCTATAAGAAAGAGTAGATATTCAAAATTTTAGAGTGTTAGTATTCAGATTTACCACATCCTTCTGGCACAAAACCTTGGTAAGACGATATTCTACAAAGCAGTAACTATCCTGAACTGAAAGACTTAATTTACAATAATTAAGTTTGGGAATGAACAATCAAGTTACATATAATCTTAAATAAGTATTTCAATCACTACTATAATGAGACAAGGTGGGAGAGAGGAGACTGGCCTGAAGATTACCTTTCAACATAACATTACTCATATTACTGTTTTTCTTCTTCTTGCTCTAAATGAAATGCATAATAATCAGGCAGTTGAGGTCAGGATGACAAGTTATAACTCAGAGACCCTGCTAACTTATTTTCTATTTCATACAACAAAATGGGAAGAGAAAGATTAACACTCAGGTTAAACAGAAAAATATGATTTTGATAATTAGTTAAAATGGCTTCTTTTTCATATAATTGTTCAAGTATTTTAAGAAGGTTTAGTAGGTGAAATATCTTAATGTTATAAAATTTTGAAAAATAAACTGAAAGTTCAAACATAACTCCTTAGTCCCTTACTTCAAAAACTCAGGCGTTTGTTTTGGAGGCTGTGCCATGGTTAAGAGAGGCCATGAGATAATATCAATTTTATCCATTCTCCTAAAATGTCAATTTTACTTCTTCTGAAATGTCAACTTTACTTAAAGGAATGGGAATGATGAGAGAAATCTTTATTAAACCTGAATATAACACAAAGTAGAGTCCAACAATCACGCTTAATTTTAAAAATGAAAAATTTTAAGAGCTTTGTTCCTTTGGACCATGTTCTTAGATTTTGTTGAGAGGGGCTAAAGATTAATTCTTCACTTTCTTTGTGAAACTATAAGGAACCACATTAATTTAATTCTCTTTAGTAGAAATTATTATACATGATTAAATATTATACTTCTCTGATAATAAAAGGTACTAAGACTCAACTTATATTTATTATGGGCTGTTCTCTGACAAGCTCAATAACGATCAGCTTTCAAATGTTTTTTCTATATTCTTTGTCACAATAATGTTTGTTTTACAGAAATGTAAGGACTATGCCTTATTCATCATCTTACACTCCACAAGCCCTGCAGGATGCCTTCAACGATTGTTTAAGTCATTTTCTAAATAAATAGTACTCTTTGATAATTTTATGTAGCCTGTTGAGCAAAGAGGGGTAGCTGATAATCATAATGATAATAAACATTCATTGTTGCTTTAACTGTAATACTCAAGCACAAATGAAAAATTAGTTTTTATAATGAAAAGATTACCTCCTTTTGAATACAAGGACAATGTTTTTTTTTTTAATCTTTCTGGACCTCATGGTATCCAGCATGTTTTCCATATATAAAGTGAAAGTGAAAGTCGCTCAGTTGTATCCAACTCCAAAGAGCCCATGGACTATACAGTCCACGGAATTCCCCAGGCCAGAATACTGGAGAGGAACGCCTATTCCTTCTCCAATGGATCTTCCCAACCCAGGAATTGAACTGGAGTCTCCTGCATTGCAGGCAATTCTTTACCAACTGAGCTACGAGGGAAGCCTGTATATATGTGTGTATATATATATGGCACCCATTAAATGCCTAAAGGACAATATCCATAGTTTAGATTCTAAATCTTTGTGTGATATTTGTATCACTTTGTTACTTCTGCTCATCACAGTAATATAGTATAGTAGATTTATAGTAATACAAATATATTTATAGTAATTTTTATAGTAATTTATAGTTAATTACTATTTATAGTAATATAAATCTTACTGTGTTATGAGTAAAAGATATCTAAACATATCCCCATTGGCCTGCTGGGGTTAAAGTAGAAGGCGGGTAAAGACAGGACTTTGTACCAACAATTCTCTTACAGACTCCTAAAATTTCTTGCACAGCTCCCTTGTCTCTAAAAATGAGACAAAAGCCTAAGAGTTCAATTTAAGAGTAACTGCCATTCAGAAGTTTGACATTTTTTGAACAAGTGTGAGCAAGAAAGTAATGCTCCAAAAGGACCGAATAAAAGGTACAGTTTTTGCTATTTCAAATAAGGACTAAATATAAACTTGATCAGAATATAAAATCCATAACTACACAATTTTTAAAAAGAAAGCTAACATGTAAGAACCAGGGATGTGGATACCTATAAGTATAGAGGAAGGCCAGACGAGGATGGAATAATTTAAATACACTAGTTTAGAAAGACAAATTTACAAATGATTTATCTTAAATTAGAATGAATCTTAAAATTCATTATCATTCCTATCTCCTCCATGCATATAACATGTCATTAATTTTACTATCTGTATATACTTTATCTTCAAACATAATTGTTATCAAAGATAATTAACATTGCAAAAACTGCATACACGTCTCAAAATGAAAGTTAGCTAACTGGTTATTTAATAGGTACCCATTTTCGACATAAGGACTAATAAAAACAGGATACAGAAAACAAATATAGAAAGAAAATTAGGACATATAACTTATATAGCAGATGATTCATGGAAAATAAATTTTAATTTATGAGATTAACTTTCAAAACAGGCATCATCCTTTTAAAAGTATTAATATATATAATTTTAAAACAAGGACAAATATGTTCTTTTCCCTGTAGGAAAAATTATTAAAAATAAAAGAGAAAATGTTTTCAGATTTAAATTATTATAAGAAAGCAGCAAACTATGAAGGAAAAAATGATTACACAATATATGACATGTCACACTTTATCAAAAATAAAAATATTAAATACACTCATTTATCAAATACTTACTGAATACCTATTGTTTCAGGTCATGCAAGACAATAAGAAATAAATTAGTCTGTCTTCAAAGAAGCCACAATCTAGTGGGGTTGATATGGGTGGCTATTTTCAACACTATGATACTAAAAATACTACATTCTTCCTAGATAGTAACTTTATACCTGCATCATAAAAATTTCTAGGTTTAAAGTTTAATAACAGAATAAAATTCTTCAACTTTTCAAAATGTAAGTCTTCATAACGAATTTTAGAAGTCATCTACTAAAGTACAGATTCCTGATTATAATTTAGTTCATTTTCTTAGTCAACACACTCCTTCAAGAAACATTTATACCTATGGTAGGCAAACCAGTACAATGCAACATATCAGTTCAACTCCTGTGCATTTTTATAAAACTACAGAGATTAGTTCCTTAGAAAGTGAGGATATATATGGGTAATAAGACCCTTGGTTTAACTTAAAGACAAAAGAACTATAACTCTGAGTATGGGTCATTGACTAGAGTCAGAATGGTGTTGCTGTGTATAAAATATACAACTTTAAAAGTGGTTAAATGATTAAAGGAATATGGGTTTATACTAGATCAGAAGCAAATAATTTATAAAGTGACTAACACTTGGAAATGCCACATATAAGTGTTTCCAAGAATGAAATCTGTCCCGATTTTAAATTACCACAACACTGTAGCACAAGGTTACATAAATATAAAATATAGAAGAGGGGTTAAGAGTACAGGCTCTGGACCTAGACTGTTCAGATATGGGTTCCATCACTAACTAAGCTATGCAAACTTTACTTCTCTGCACCCTGAGGTCTCATGAGTAAAACGGTAGAGAAGATTAAACGATTTCACATATGTAAAAGGAATCAGAACAGTGCAAATACTATAAAATATAAAAAATATTATAAGAGTTTTGTCCTCACATTTCACCTATAAGGCTCTCGATGTGTAGGTTTAATTGGTCATTTCAAAATAGAAATGTTTATGGAAAAGTATGTTAAGTCAAAAGTTTTTTCAGGCTCTGCAGAAAATAGCTACAAATAACTGAAATAAATTTTCATACATAAATATGCTACACTAAATTCTCCAACAATTAAAGTGCTACAATAAAGGAAAACAATATATGACTATTATATTGAAATACTAACAAACTCTAAGTGAATGTAAATAATAAAATATGTACAGAATGTTCATCAATTTCTATCAAATACATAATATATTTGAGATGTTAAGCAGGTAAATGTTCCGATAATAATTACCTCAACAGCATCATCATACATTTTTCTGGCTTCATGGTCTGTTTTATCTGACATCAACCATGCTTTTAGTAAGTACTCATAAAAACTGTCTCCTAGCCCGCCAACTGATGTATGATCTGCAACAGAAAAAGGATGGAGACGGAAGAAAGAGAAGATAGAGGACAAAAAATATTTTTTAATTACAATGACTATATTATGTATCAATAATTTAAACATTATTTTGACAGCCCTATTGCCAACATACTTCAAATTTAATCCAGTAGGAGGGTACCATAATCACTCTTCTCTACATCTGAACCCAATTTTCTAGAAAATCTTTTTCTGCTGGATGTGATATTTTACACGGTCTTTTTCAAGTATTGATGAGTACGTGGAAGAACACCACTGACGGGAATGTAAAATGGTACATCCACTTTGGAAAACAATTTGGCAGTTTCTTTAAAAGATAAACATATATACCTACCATAAAATATAAATATTCCACCCTTGGATTTTTACTCATGAGAAAAAAAAGGACATACATCCACTAGAAGGCTTGTGTGTTCACAGCACTTTATCTGTAACAGCCCCAAAGTGAAAATAACCCAAATGTCCATCAACAGGTGAATGGATAAACAAATTCCACAAACTGGGATTATATTCAGAACTACTGATACATACAACATGGATGAAACTCAAAATAATTATGCTGAGTTAAAGAAGCCAGAAAAAATATAAGTACATACAAAGGATTGCATTTATAGAAGATTCTAAAAAATACAAACCTATCTATAATGATAGAAAGCAGATCACTGGTTGCTTGAGAAAGGAGTGAGAAGAGGAGTAGGAGAAAAAATCACAAAGGCGTATGAGGAAGTCTTTTGGGGTGAACATATGTTCATTATTTTGATTGGAGTGATAGTTTCATAAGTATATACTTATTTTAAAGCTTATTGAACTGTATACTTCAAACACATACAGCTTATTGTATGTCAATTTTACCTTAATAAAACTGTTTTTACAAAAGCAAGTAAACAAAATAAAAAGGATATTTGGAATCAGTCCAAATTGATCAGTAACATCAACAAACCTAATTTGTTTTAATTCATCTTTTAAAATAAACTGAGACACACTCTGCAATTTTTTTAAATTCTATCTTCTTAATCTATATAAATACTTTTTACTAAAGACATACATAAACACTAAAATTGTGCAGAAATTAAAAAGAAATGGTGAAAAGACAGATGAGGATGGATAGAAGTTTTATACAGAAGATTTAAAGAGAGTAAAGAAAAAGAAAGCAAACTGATCAATGTTAGAGCTGTCAGGGGTACTGGTAATCCAGTTAGAATTGGAAATTATAAATTTGTAGTCATCTTAGTCACTCAGTTGTGTCTGACTCTTTGCAAGCCTACCAAGTTCCTCTGTACATGGGATTTTCCAGGCAAGAATACTGGAGCGGGTTGCCATTTCCTTTTCCAGGGGCTCTTCCTGACCCAGGGATCGAACCCAGGTCTCCTGCATTGCAGGCAGATTCTTTACTGTCCAAGACACTAGGACCCAGTTTTGTTACAAATTTGTAGTGACTTTAACCTTTATTATTGATGATTTTCATGAGCAATGCTCAGCTGACTATAGATGAATGAAAAAGGTACACAGCTGAGTTGATACAAGCATTGGATTTGTAGGACAGATAACACAGAAGACTAAAGGTATTCTCACATTGGTTCAGATACTATACAGTCTAGGCTGGATAGGAAAGGAAGCAACAGGTGATCTTTACTCACCTATTGCACCCAGCCAGTAAAATATCAGCCCACCTGAGAGTCTACCTTTCTATTATCCTCAAATTCACCATTTTCACCATCAATGAGAACCTCTGCACTGCTTGTCAAGTTTTCTATGACCCCTTAATTTGTGATCTTTCCCATTCCGTAAAGCAGAGATTTTAAATCTCTTTTTCAAAAGACCTCTAAGGGACTTCCCTGGCAGTCTAGTGGTTAAGAATCTGTTTTGCAATGCAGGGGATGTGCATTTGATCCCTGGTTGTGGAACTAAGACCCATGTGCCACAGAGCAACTAGGCCCGTGTGCTGCAACTACTGAGCCTGTGTGTCCCAGAGCTCATGTGCCACAACTGGAGAGTCCGTGCTCTGGAACGAAGATCCTGCGTGCTGCAACTAAGACCCAACATGGGAAATTAAATAAAGAATAATAATAAAAAAGACCTCTACAGCTCTACCTCTTCCTCATCTCAGCAGACAAACAAAACTTCAAATTCACAGAAAAAATACGGATCACTGACCCCAAAAATGCATCTTTCAACTATCTGTACCCCCATCTATTAATTTATCTGTTTCTCTTGCCTGTTAAAGAGGAAAAAATGTTCCTTCTCAACTGTATACACTCTGCCTAGCTCTGAACACTATTTCTCTTTCCTTTTCAGGAATCTCTCTCTTGGTTTATCTCTAACTTCTACCTGTCAACTGAAACTACCTCTTATTATTAACACCTTAAAATAATCTATCTTTCCTGACTCTACCATAGTCTTTTGGTTTGATATCTATCAGGTATTTACTGAGGGGTGAAGAAAGAGAAGTCATGGATGAAGTCTAGATTTCTTGCTGAGGCAAATGACTTAATGAACAGCGGCACTCTTCCCTGAAATTGGGAATATTAGAGGGGGGAATGACTTAAAGTGGAAGGAGTCTGAATCCTGGGCATGATGAATCTGAGGGACTAAATGGATATCTAAATGGGTATAAAAAACATGGAAATCCAGAGAGATAAGTTAGCGGTATACCTTTGGGAGTTATAAAATTGGGATTTATAAAAACATATCTGAGCCATCGTGGAGTTCACTCAGACAACATGTAAGACATGATCAAAAGACACAAATGGTCCTTTGGAACATAAGAGTTATAAAAGTAATTAAAATAATATGTAGGGCATTTAAAAATTTTGCACTTTGGCCTCACACATATATTTCTCAATATGTTGTAGATCTAAGGATTAACAAATGAGCAGGAGAAGAAAACAAAAAATTAAAGTAGATGAACTAATGAGAAAAATCTTGGAAAGGTAAATGTCTTGTCATCACCGTTTGGAGGCCATGATTTTTAGATATGTGAATTATTGGCAGGGTTTACAGAAGAAGCTGAAGTTGAACGGTTCTATGAAGACCTACAAGACCTTTTAGAACTAACACCCAAAAAAGATGTCCTTTTCGTTATAGGGGACTGGAATGCAAAAGTAGGAAGTCAGGAAACACCTGGAGTAACAGGCAAATTTGGCCTTGGAATACGGAATGAAGCAGAGCAAAGACTAATAAGAGTTTTGCCAAGAAAATGCACTGGTCATAGCAAACACCCTCTTCCAACAACACAAGAGAAGACTCTACACATGGACATCACCAGATGGTCAACACCGAAATCAGATTGATTATATTTTCTGCAGCCAAAGATGGAGAAGCTCTATACAGTCAACAAAAACAAGACCAGGAGCTGGCTGTGGCTCAGATCATGAACTCCCTATTGCCAAATTCAGACTGAAATTGAAGAAAGTAGGGAAAACCGCTAGACCATTCAGGTATGACCTGAATCAAATCCCTTATGATTATACAGTGGAAGTGAGAAATAGATTTAAGGGCCTAGATCTGATAGATAGAGTGCCTGATGAACTATGGAATGAGGTTCACGACATTGTACAGGAGACAGGGATCAAGACCATCCCCATGGAAAAGAAATGCAAAAAAGCAAAATGGCTGTCTAGGGAAGCCTTACAAATATCTGTGAAAAGAAAAGTGAAAAGCCAAGGAGAAAAGGAAATATATAAGCATCTGAATGCAGAGTTCCAAAGAATAGCAAGAAGAGATAAGAAAGCCTTCTTCAGCGATCAATGCAAAGAAATCGAGGAAAACAACAGAATGGGAAAGACTAGAGATCTCTTCAAGAAAATTAGAGATACCAAGGGAACATTTCATGCAAAGATGGGCTCGATAAAGGACAAAAATGGCATGGACCTAACAGAAGCAGAAGATATTAAGAAGAGGTGGCAAGAATACACAGAAGAACTGTACAAAAAAGATCTTCACGATCTGGATAATCACGATGGTATGATCACTCATCTAGAGCCAGACATCCTGGAATGTGAAGTCAAGTGGGCCTTAGAAAGCATCACTACGAACAAAGCTAGTGGAGGTGATGGAATTCCAGTTGGGCTATTCCAAATCCTGAAAGATGATGCTGTGAAAGTGCTGCACTCAATATGCCAGCAAATTTGGAAAACTCAGCAGTGGCCATAGGACTGGAAAAGGTCAGTTTTCATTCCAATCCCAAAGTAAGGCAATGCCAAAGAATGCTCAAACTACCGCACAATTGCACTCATCTCACACACTAATAAAGTAATGCTCAAAATTCTCCAAGCCAGGCTTCAGCAATATGTGAACCGTGAACTTCCTGATGTTCAAGCTGGTTTTAGAAAAGGCAGAGCAACCAGAGATCAAATTGCCCACATCTGCTGGATCATGGAAAAAGCAAGAGTTCCAGAAAAACATCTATTTCTGCTTTATTGACTATGCCAAAGCCTTTGACTGTGTGGATCACAATAAACTGTGGAAAATTCTGAAAGAGATGGGAATCCCAGACCAACTGACCTGCCTCTTGAGAAACCTGTATGCAGGTCAGGAAGCAACAGTTAGAACTGGACATGGAACAACAGACTGGTTCCAAATAGGAAAAGGAGTACGTCAAGGCTGTATATTGTCACCCTGCTTATTCAACTTCTATGCAGAGTACATCATGAGAAATGCTGGACTGGAAGAAACACAAGCTGGAATCAAGATTGCCGGGAGAAATATCAATAACCTCAGATATGCAGATGACACCACCCTTATGGCAGAAAGTGAAGAGGAACTAAAAAGCCTCTTGATGAAAGTAAAAGAGGAGAGTGAAAAAGTTGGCTTAAAGCTCAACATTCAGAAAACGAAGATCATGGCATCCAGTTCCATCACTTCATGGGAAATAGATGGGGAGACAGTGGAAACAGTGTCAGACTTTATTTTTTCGGGCTCCAAAATCACTGCAGATGGTGACTGCAGCCATGAAATTAAAAGATGCTTACTCCTTGGAAGAAAAGTTATGAGCAACCTAGATAGCATATTCAAAAGCAGGGACATTACTTTTCCAACTGAGGTCCGCCTAGTCAAGGCTATGGTTTTTCCAGTGGTCATGTATGGATGTGAGAGTTGGACTGTGAAGAAGGCTGAGCGCTGAAGAATTAATGCCTTTGAACTGCGGTGGTGGAACAGACTCTTGAGAGTCCCTTGGACTGCAAGGAGATCCAACCAGTCCATTCTGAAGGAGATCAGCCCTGGGATTTCTTTGGAAGGAATGATGCTAAAGCCGAAGCTCCAGTACTTTGGCCACCTCATGCGAAGAGTTGACTCATTAGAAAAGACTCTGATGCTGGGAGGGATTGGGGGCAGGAGGAGAAGGGGACGACAGAGGATGAGATGGCTGGATGGCATCACTTACTCGATGGACGCAAGTCTGAGTGAACTCGGGGAGTTGGTGATGGACAGGGAGGCCTGGTGTGCTGCGATTCACGGGGTCGCAAAGAGTCGGACACGACTGAGAGACTGAACTGAACTGAACTAAATAAACATATCTGTATCATATGCTTTATAGTTTATGAAGTATTTTTAAAATATATTCATTATCTCATAACTATGATTCACCTAACTGTCTTAATAAAATAAGTACAAATAACAGATGAAGGAACAAAGGCATGAGGTTAATTAAGTTACCTAAATTATTAGGCAGAAAAACCTGGATTAGTCTTTCAACTCCAAGTATTATACCCATTCTTACTTTTTTCACATTTTAAATCAGTAGTATGAAATTTAATGAATCAGTAATGATAAGTTTCCTATATCTTTTTCACTTAAGTCATTAAATGGCATAGGTTAAGTACTGTATTTAGAAAACTAGTGAAAAAATGAAGCAAAAAAAAAAAAGATATTAATGATGTGCCTTTAAATCTAGGTTGCTTACTACATTCTTTTATATCTGTTGCTAAGTACTTTTCCTGAAGGTAATTACCATAATTCTTCTGTGATTGCTATGTGCATGTTACAGACATTATCATTACTCTAATTATAATACAGTTAGCCAAAGCTGAATTGTTAAATTTCAGTTCAATTCAGTTTGTTTTGCAGACTATTTATAGTTATGACAGATGCCTACTGCTCAAAGATAATAATGGAATTTGATATACTTTTCAGAAGCTGATATGAAATATACAGAAACACCAAAAGGAACAAACTGAACAATTTAATAAGGACTGCAGCTGCTAAAGGGATATCAGGGTAGCTCCCCTAAAATTGTAAAGACCTCTTGCCAAAACAACCAGTTAATAGTTCTTTTTGCAAGATTCTCAAAATTAATAACTGCTGCGGGTGAAGAAGTTCTAAAGAAGTAATCTGGATTCATTTTATGGGAAAAAAACAAGGATGAATAAAAGAATTGTTTTTTACTGTAAGTTTTACTGTGGTAAATATATGCATATAACATGAATGTTGCCATTTTTTAAGTGTACTATTCAGTGGCATTAATTACATTTACAATGTGGTACAAACATTGTCATTATTTCCAAAACTTTCTCATCACCCCAAACAGAAATGTCGTACCTATTAAGCAATAACTCCGTTCTCCTCTCAGCCAAGCCCCTGATAACTCCCAATACACTTTCTGTCTCTCTAAATTTGACTACTCTAGCTGTTTGATATAACTGGAATTATATAATATTTGTCATTTTGCAACTGGCTTTCATTTTAGAATAATATTTTCAACGTTCATCTATATTGTAGCATGTATAAGAACTTCATTCATTTTTATAATTAAAAAACATACCACTGTATGTATATACCACATTTTATTTATCCATTTGAAGGACACTAGTAAATGGTAAAATGGTGTAGCCACTGTGAAAAACAGTTTGGTGGTTTCAGAAAAAGTTAAGCATAAAATCCATATGATCGCGCAATTAAACTGCTAGATAGATACCCAAAAGATTTGAAAGCAAAGACACAGAGAGCTATTTGCATGCCAGTGTTCACAGCAACATTATTCACAATACTGGTGGAATTGAGAAGTAAGTAAGTAAAGTCACTCAGTCGTGTCCGACTCTTTGCGACCCCGTGGTGGGCTGCAGCCCGATTCTTTGCGACCCCGTGGTGGGCTGCAGTCCACAGGGTCGCAAAGAGTTGGACACGACTGAGTGACTTTACTTACTTACTTCTCGATTCCACCAGTATTGTGAATAATGTTGCCGTGAACACTGGCATGCAAATATCTCTCTGTGTCTTTGCTTTCAAATCTTTTGGGTATCTATCTAGCAGTTGAATTGCTCGATCATATGGAATTTTATGCTTAACTTTTTGTGAAACCACCAAACTGTTTTTCACAATGGCTACACCATTTTACATTTACTAGTAGTATGAGAGGGTCCCAATTTTTCCACATCCTCACCCACACTTATCTGTCCTTTTGATTACAATCTTCCTAGTAGGTATGAAGTGACATCTCATTATGCTTTGATTTGCATTTTCCTAATGAATAATGATGTTGAGCATTTTTTTCAAGTGTTTATTTTCCATTTGAATATCTTCTTTGGAGAAAACTCTATTCAAGTTCTTTATCCACTTTTTAATTGAGCGTTTGTCTTTTTGCTGTTGAGTTTCAACATGAGTTTGAGAAGTTCTTTATACATTCTGGATATTAAACCCTTATCAGATATATGGTTTGCAAGTATTATTTCTTTACAAATAAACTCTCATTCTGTGGGTTGTCTTTCAATCTCATAATAATATCCTTTGATACACAAATGTTTCTAACTTTAATGAAATCCAGTTTATTTTTTCTATTGTTGCCTATACTTTTGAAGAAGTCACTGCCAAATCCAAGGTCATGAAGATTTGTCCTTCTAAGAGTTTTATAGTTTTGGTTCTTAAATTTAGGGTCTTTGATGCATTTTGACTTAATTTTTGAATGTGGTATAAGGTAAGGACCCAACTTCATTCCTTTTCATGTGGCTATCCAGTTTTTACAATACCATTTGACGAAGAGAAAGAGTTATAATTTTAATTAAGATGCCATCAATGAGATACTGTTGGTCATTTGAAAGGCTGGTAATTCTCAAACAGTGGTTTATTTTTCAGTATTCTAATATTTTGGTGTGCAAGACAGCATCTTCATCTTATTTAAAAATGCTTTTACTTCAAGAGTAACAGATATCCATTATCAGATTAGGTTAACAGAGGTAAACAAAACTAGAAAATAAAAACAAACATTCAGAAAAAAAACCACAGGGAACACTCTGGTTCCTATTCTCGTGGTGTTTGTTTTCTCTTTTTTCCTAAATATCTTTCTGCCGCTGCTGCTGCTAAGTCGCCTCAGTCGTGTCCGACTCTGTGCAACCGCACAGGCGTCAGCCCACCAGGCTCCCCTGTCCACACTATTCTCCAGGCAAGAATACTGGAGTGGGCTGCCTGTTCCTTCTCCAACGCATGTGTGCACGCTAAGTCGCTTCAGTCGTGTCCGACTCTGTGCGACCCCATAGACGGCAGCCTACTAGGCTCCCCTGCCCATGGGATTCTCCAGGTAAGAATACTGGAGTGGGTTGCCATTTCCTTCTCCCAAATATCTTTCTAGATACTTCATATTTATCTATGTCAAGTATTCTAATAACATAACTTTTAATATCTATATAGTATATCACATCTGGAGGGATATAACCTAACCAAATCTCTTTCACAAGAAGTTTAAAAACTGCACTGTCCAATGTGGTAGGCTTTAGTCACAAATAGCTAATTAAACAGAACATTTTCTTTATCACAGAAAGTTCCAATGAATAGGAGTGCTTTAGAATGTTTCCAAATTATCCCTATTATATATATATGTGTGTGTGTGTACACACATATATATGTATGCATACACAGACACACATACACACACAGGTCTGAAAATTTTTTGGAATAAATGTCTAGAAATGAGTCACTGCTTCAAAGGTCATACAAATTTTCATATTTTCTGAAGCACTAGATATACTGGAATGTGTCCATTCTGTTTATCAATTTAATAGAAAAAGAACAGTATCTTCTGTTTAAAAGCTTCACTGATTTGCTTAGGGACACAGGAAAGTGGAAAGACAGCAACAAAGGTCTCTGATGACCAAACTAAGGAGATGCTACAAATATGGTACTAAACATAGCAGTCTTTTGTACATTCTACTCAAGTAGCACAGAAGGAGTGCATTGTCTCTGTGTCACTTATCTTCGTTAGCACCACTCTTAGGATTAAACAGGAACGTCTGTATACTGTCCATTTGTGTTTTGCTTTTTCATAAACTAACTATAAGAGATTAGTTTCATGTTTTTCATGAAAACTTTGTTTAATGTTTCTGAAAAATCACTTCCTTCAAAGATCAGTTCTAAAACTCTAATGAGATATCATCACCCCCTTCCCAAACAAAACACAGTCTCCCAAGACAGAGGAAATCACTTCTACCACAGTCTCACCTAACTACTGGTACATTTCCTCTACTACAACATTTATTTCATTATATAAAGGCTGCTTGCTAGCCTGAGAGCTGCCTGAATTCAAAGTCCTATATATTCTTTCCCAATCTCCAGTCTCATCCAAAAGCCTGGTAAATAACAGACACTGACGCTGTTGTTCACTCAGTCACGTCCGACTGTTTGTGACCCCATGGACTGTAGCACGCCAGGCTTCCCTGTCCTTCACCATTTCCCAGAGCTTGCTCAAACTCATGTCCATTGAGTTGGTGATGCCATCCATCCATCTCATCCTTTGTCGCCCCCTTCTCCTCCTGCCTTTAATCTTTCCAGCATCAGGGTCTTTTCTAATGAGTTGACTTATTGCATTAGGTAGCCAAAGTACTGGGGCTTCAGCTTCAGCATCAGTCCTTCCAATGAATATTCAGGACTGATTTCCTTTAGGATGGACTGATTTTTCTCCTTGCAGTCCAAGGGACTCTCAAGAGTCTTCTTTAACACCACAGTTCAAAAGCATCAGTTCTTCAGCACTCAGCCTTCTTTATGGCCCATGTCTCACATCCATACAGGACTACCAGAAAAACCATAGCTTTGAATACACGGACCTTTGTTGGCAAAGAAATGTCTCTGCTTTGCAATATGCTGTCTAGGTTTGTCATAGACGCTTGCTTTTCTTTCAAGGAGCAAGTGTCTTGTAATTTCATGGCTGCAGTCACCATCTGCAGTGATTTTGGAGCCCAAGAAAATAAAGTCTGTCACTGTTACCTTTTAAAACGAATGATCAGATGTGGCTTGTCTAAGAGCAAGCACACTATTTTCTAGTCATTTAACACACACAACTCTTCTTCATATTACTTAACTAAATACTTATCTCAAGCAATGCTCTTATTTATACCAAGATACAGTTTACAAATAAGGGCTTAAAAGTATAACCCTTTGCAAACGTCACACTATATTTTAGCAAAGTACCTACACATACATGAAATAAAATACTCTCGTGAGATGGGTTATTACTATTTCCATTTTAAAAATGTAAAAACTGAAACTACAAGAGATGAGAAACTTGCCCAAGGTTACAGGACAGATCATAGGTTATATACAATCTGGGGTTTCTAATACTACATGTAGTGTACTTATCACTACATCAAGCACAAGTTTTCAGACTATCTTTCAACAGAGCATCAGTTGTAATAGAAATACTTACACTGACCCCAGCGACCTGTTCTTGGGTTCAAATAATTTGGATAAAGACCATTTGGACGATCCATTTTCTGAAGTAGTTTCCGAATGTGCATGACCTAAGCAAAATAAAGAATGCAATCATGAAGAAAAAAACACTAAAGTTTTATATTAATCTGGGTTTTGGTTTTTTCCCCCCTCACTCAGAACCTACACTCCTACCCCCCGACTGTGTGTGTGTGAGACAGACAGTAAGTCTTCTCTTTTTTAAATGACTCATTATTTTTATAAGATAGAATATGCGGAGAAGGCAATGGCATACCACTCCAGTACTCTTGCCTAGAAAATCCCATGGACGGAGAAGCCTGAGCATTATTTAAAAATAATAAATAAGCAACAGTAAAACACAAAGAAAAGGGCATAGAAACCAATTTAAATTTCAACATTCTACTCTCCAGAAATAGTCATCAGAAACATCACTGGTAAACATTATTCTAGACATATTCAATATGTACATAACTAAATGTTAAGAACAGAAACAATTTCATAAAAATATAATCATAATAGAATATTTGTAATAAAAAGTATGAAACCACTCTGAAGTTAATAGATGAAAAAGTAAAACTAAATTGCTGAACTTTAAATATTGATCCCCTAATAGACATCCCTAAATTCCTAGAATTCCTAAACTTCCAAATCCTAAAAGGTATTCCTTAAGTTAAGGGGGGGGAATCATGAAATATATTAAGAAGCTGGAGACTTTTCCAGGGACTTCATTTTGATTCATCTCTAGATTGGATGATGGATTTTTTAAGTGCTTAAAAAAATTTTTTTTTTAAGCACAAAGGTGTTCTTTCTTGTATTCTTGTTTTAGAATGTTATCATCACATCTGAATGATAACCTAGTTGGCATAAATGACTTCAGGAAACATTTTTTTATTCACAGGGCCTTATACATACACTTCACTATTTTCTGGACTTGAGCACAGCACTAACCCTTTTAACTCACAGTTTCCAATCTTCTTTTATTCAACTGGATTCTGTCATCACGGAATTCTAGGAATTGGCTCAGGGATGCTTATTACTTGTGTTCTAACAAATCTGTGTACAACAATCTCAATCTGAATAATCCATGAACCAGGTTTAGTCAGTTCTCTCGTCTTCTGAAAATTATGCATACATTGAATCCCCTCTGCTTCTTTTCCACATCTATCATTTCCTTTGCAAACCTTTTTACCTATCTTTTAATTTCCATGTTCACTAGCTTATCTCCATTTTGCCTTCCAAGTCTCTCACTATGTTTTGAATGCGTTCTTTGTATTGTTTCCATTTTGTCCTTCATTTTGACTATAATTTGATTTTTTCTTACACTCTATTACTGATACGGTATCTTATTATCTCTGCGTACCTGTATCTCTGTTTATATTCTGGTTTCACATAAATGAGAGCTTCATTATCTTCTCTCTCATAGTGATGTTTGGTCAGGTCTTTAATTTCTGTTTTCTGATAAATATCTTTTGGCCATCATTTATTTTTCACATTCCCTCCCTTTTTTTCTGGTAATATTTTTGTATAAATTCTATGTGTTCTTTTTTGATGACTTATTACTATTTTTCTTGAGTCAGCAGTTCACAAGAGCTCTGACATAAAAGGGTAGGTAAAGTCCAGATGTGAATGTGGTTCCTTAAGCCTTTGTTTCTCATCAGGCAACAGAAACCAGAAATGCAGCACTAGGGAATCATGTCATTCATTGCTCTTCTGTCACTAAAGTATACAAGTGCAACTACAGCTTGTCAGTGAGATCCTTAACTGAGTTATTTTTCTAGCTTCTCAACGCATCATATTCAGTGGGGTTCAAAGAAGAGTCTACCATCAGTCTGTAACCTGTTCCCACTGCTGCTAATGAGGATTTGGTTTTGTACCTCAAGATGTACCACTTAAAGAGCTGCTCTACGAGCTTTTATTTTTGAAAGCTACAGCCACCAATATCCTCTCCTCAGTTACCCAAACCGCGCTCTGACCTTGATTGCTTATGCCAACCTTTCTTCCTATTTTGTGACATGAAATACCAAGTACCTCAATTTTGTTAAAAACAAGTTAATAGTTCCATTTCTCCTTTTGTTTTCAGGTGCTTTCTATACGTTAGGTTAAGATTTCTCCACTTAAGAAATATCATATGCTAGATTATTTCTGTTTTACAAATTTATCGTTTTAAAAAGTCCCTTTATGTTTTTCCTTATTTTCACAATGGTTATCTCTTGGCCTTTATTTCATGCCAATAATTCAGTTTTCAACTATGTTCAGGTTACTTGATATTGTTCATTTGTTTTACAGAAGCATGTAAGGTCTCAATTTGCTTTGTAGCTCTACTGTCTTCCTGTACGATTTTAGTTTTGGCTTTGTAGCGTCTACACTGGGCTCTTCATCAGTCTCTTACTTGTGATCTACCAGCCTGCTCTTGTCTCCTACAGCATGTCTGCATAATTGCCATGCTTTCTCTTTCACCTCGCTCATGTTCAACTGGGTCAGCGCTAACCTGAACTTCGGATGACACAGTGGAGCTGAGCTGTCTTCAAATTCCTTCCTGTTGTGTGCATGTGGCGGCGGGGGGGGGGCGGTGGTGGGGTGGGTAGGGTGGGGCAGGGGGAGGTGTATCTCCCCTCCAGGATACACCAAGATTTGGAATACTAGTGTACTAGCTCATTTCCTGAGGCCTAAGTGCTCACGGAGGACGGAACGTGAGAACACATTTGGAGCTGTGGGCAGTTGTATACTATGGCACTGGTCTCCCTTGTAAGATTAATAGGGAATATCGGGAATTTATAGACTTTCTTTCTCTGCCCAGTAAGGATTCAGGATAGGGCAAGAGACAGACTTAAGATACCACAGCCGAAATCTTCTATTTTATATGGCTATCACATGTTTATGACATAAGGTTTCAGCCTTTCCTTCTTTCATTGTTACTGATTAATTTTTGCTGGTCTTTATTATTTTTCTTGTTATTGCTAATTTAATCAAGAAAGGGAAAATTCTGTGATTTGGCTCCCTTTTGCTATCTTTACCTGAAAATTCTTCTGACTGATAAAATATTTCATACACAGAAAGGATTATATAGAGAGATTCTAGTCATACTCATTTTAAGAAATACAACACGACATAACCTTTGCTATTCTGTTTACCATTTGGTCACAGTCTTGAATTTTGTGTTCGTTCTTATCTTGATTCTATTAAAATCACTTTTGAATCCCTAAACAATATTCTCTTCAGCTCTACTTCAACTTTTTAAGAATTGTATTATATATACTCTTTTGATTAATTAATGTGACCATAATTAATTTTCACTGCTGTATTGAATCTTATCATATAAACTGCTAATACAAACAATGATTTTATATGTATGATGTAAAGGTACATACCAAAGACTGGGCCATAGAGTATATGTATTTTCAGCTTTACTAGATTTTGTATTTTAAATTTACGTCTTTAATGCTCCTAGAATCGTTATCATCTACAAAGGTACCATTGTCACACTTCCACATATATGTGGGGCTCTTTAAGGGCTATTTATTCTGTTTATCAGTTTTACTTGTCTCTATGCACCAACACTAATATTGGTAGTGTTGATAATTGAGTAATACAAATCCATCCATCCTGTTTTTCTTCAGAAGTATTTTGAATGTTTCTCTCCTGTTTAAATTCTAGAAATGTCTAGTCAAGTTTCATTAAAAAAAAAAAAAAAAAGGCACCGGGAAACTGACTGGCATTGAATTGAGGCTACAGATAAATCTGGAGGTAACTGACATTTGCATGTTTCCTTATATATGAATATAATGCATCTCTCCATTTACTTAGGGCCAACTCAGTGTCATTTAGCAGTTTTGAACTTTGCTTCTCTGTTGTTAGATTTACTTGTGGAAAACTTATACTTTTGTTCCTACTACATAAGACATGTTTTTATAAGTGATACATTTTTGCCTGCTGCAGCTGCTATAGAGAAATACTACTGACTTTTAATATGTATACTGATCTTTTGGCTTCCCAGGTGGCGCTAGTGATAAAGAAACCACCTGCCAATGAAAGTCATATAAGAAAAGTGAAGTGAAAGTTGCTCAGTCATGTCTAACTCTGAGACTTCATGGGCTATACAGTCCATGGAATTCTCCAGGCCAGAATACTGGGGAGGGTAGCCTTTCCCTTCTCCAGGGGATCTTCCCAACTCAATCCAGGGATCAAACCCAGCTTTCCCACACTGCAGGCGGATTCTTTACCAGCTGAGCCAGAAGGGAAGCCCAAGAATACTGGAGTAGCACCCTATCCCTTCACCAGGGGATCTTCCCAACCCAGGAATTGGATCAGGGTCTCCTGCATTGCAGGTGGATTCTTTACCAACTGAGCTATCAGGGGGAGATATAGGAGACACAGGTTTAATCCCTGGGTTGGGAAGATCCCCTGGAGGAGGAAATGGCAACCCATTCCACTGTTCTTGCCTGGAGAATCCCATGGACACAGGAACCTGGCGGGGTACAATCCATGGAGTCACAAAGAGTAGGACATGACTGAAGCGACTGAGCAGAGCATATCATGTACATCTTTTATTCAAAATATAAATTAAGCTCTTGTTTAATAATTTAAGTGTGAAAGTGAAAGTCTCAGTTGCTCAGTCGTGTCCGACTCCTGCAACCTTATGGGCTGTAACCCGTAAGGTTCCTCTGATTATCTTAATATTTTAGGTAATCATTTAATCTGTGAGTAATTACTGTTTTCTTTCTTCCTTTTCAATCTACCTTTTTGTTCCCTTTGTCTTATTTTACCATACTGACTAGGAACTTCAGCACAATGCTAAATAGAGACTATAATGTAATTTCTTGAAAACCTACTAGTGATTATATCTTCTCAGATAAGAGAAAATATATCAAATCTATTCTAAATATGATACATTTCTTTATATAATTTTTAAAAAGGCAAATATTTTCTAAGCATTAATCAAATCTCTGGAGTAAAACCTAAAGGATTCTCTTATAACAAAGAAAAGAAAGCATGAATACTAACCTTTTTGTAGTAAATTGGGTTTCCTGTCAAGTAGCTGAGGTGGACAAACTCCATATGTAGTGTGCCAAATTCAGCAAGAATGCTGCTACCTGCAGATGCCCAGCCCCAGTTTCGTCCTACTCCACTGAATGAAAGAAAAGGTAAAAGGAGACAGAATTAGAAAAAGACCAAAACACTTTTTCAATGAGTATATAACATTTAAATAACTCTCTCAGAAATTATTGCAACACAATAGATTATTGTACCTAAAATCTTACTATTTTAAAATTATTTTGAATAGAATATTCACTTGTCCTAAAAATCAAAACAATGTAAAACGTCTATGTTAAGTATTTCACCCCACTCTCATCTCTCTTCCCCTTACAAGCCCACAATATAATCATTCATTAGCTTCTTATATGTTAGCATAGAAATTTCTATGCATAAATAAGCAGTCCGAATACATATTCTTCTTTTTCCTCCTTTCTTAAAATACAGCAAAGTGTATTTACTGCTCTGTATGTTAGATTTTAAGTAACATTTTAATGAGGTAAGATGTACCTCATTAGGCTTTCCAAAGTTTATAAACAACTTTCTTATAATTTTTACTTACAAATGCATAGAATTCCATGACATTAATGATTTTCAATTGAAATGTCTCATTCACACAAAAATGTGTGAGGGCATTCTAAGTAGTTTCAAACCTTGAAAGTACAACTCAACATTTATTATGCTGGGACCACTGATGTTACAGGACAGTATCATGAGAAAGAACTGTCTTGCCTCCACTGCTGATAGTGTATGAAAACTACTATATTATACAAATAGATATACTTCAATCAATCCTCTATTACTGGTCCTCTGGCACATTTCTAGTATTTTGCTATTATGAAAACTTTTATAGTGAATAATCTTGTGTGCACTTCATTTGTGCAGATATATTTCTAGGATATCTTTTTTTTTTTTTTCCCCAGGGTGTCTTATAAATTTTTTACTGGAAGCCAAACTATAGAAAAGAAAAGTACAGACTCTTTGGATGTTATCCTCTTTCCCAGAGAGTTAAGCTTCCTCTGAAACATAGATTGAGTACAGGCAGATAACCTTGGCTCTGAGCTTTGTTAAGGGTTAAAACTATTCTAGTTTTACCTATACTTCCAGGAAGTGGCCCTATGGGATCTCAGCTGAAAGCCTGGGTGTTTACCAAGGGCCCTTCACCATGGCAGCTTCAAATACTAACTCTGTCTCCTCAGTACCACGTAGTTGTTAAACTTTCTTCTTTATATCTACTTGTATACTGGCAATTCAATACACTATGTTGTATTTATCTGTGTGGAGAAGACATTGAAATAGGTATCAGGATACCACTACCTTAAAGTTCTTTAATTTTTTTGGTGCTATTTTTGTACTGTTTTTGAAAGTATGAAAGGCAAATACCAATAACAGATTTTTTCGAAGCCAGACATGAGAATCAAAGAAGAAATATGGATATAGTAACTGTGTAGGACAGTCATTCATTTCACAAATATAAAGTACCTACTCATATCTGGGAAATATAACAGTGAACTCAGAGGGTAAAACGTCTGTCTGCAATGTGGAAGACCTGGGTTTGATCCCTGGGTCAGGAAGATCCCCTGGAGATGGAAATGGCAACCCACTCCAATATTCTTGCCTGGAAAATCCCATGGATGTAGGAGCCTGGTAGGCTACAGCCCATGGGGTCACAAAGAGTCAGATACAACTAAGCAACTTCTCTCTTCTCTAACATATAACATTACTGTTCCCATAACAAATGATAATTGTTATGAAGAAAATTAAACATAGAATACTGAGTTGAATAGAATACTGAGTACTAGTGATAGAGGATGAGTTTAAAGACTTTATGTATAATGTTCAAAGAGTTTCTAAAAAGACACAATTTAAACTGAGAACTGAATGATTAGGAGGAGCCAGTGATGAGTAGATCTGGAAGAAGAGAATTCTCAGTAGAGGAAAGAGCAGTTGGAATGGCCCTGAGGAAAAAAGTTGGTTAGTGTGGCTAGATTATTCAATGCAAAGTCTATTGTTGAAACTGAAGCTCCAATACTTTGGCCACCTAATGCAAAGAGCCAACTCATTGGAAAAGACCCTGATTCTGGGAAATATTTAAAGCAAAAGGAGAAGTGGGTGGCAGAGGTTGAAATAGTTAGACAGCATCACCAACTCAATGGACATGAATTTAAGCAAATTTCAGAAGATAATAGAGGACAGAGGAGCCTGGCGTGCTACACTGCATGAGGTCACGAAGAGCTGGCTGAACAACAATTACAATGTAGTTTGGCTGGAGCTCAGGAAGGAGAAATGATGATATAGGATGAGGTTAGAGAGCTGGGTATAATCTAGACTGTGTAGAAATTCTGTTGGCTATGGTGAAATTTAAGTATGAAGGAATATCATATAGAATTTTAATGAATGTAACATAATATTTAAAGGATAAAGCATACCATTTGGAAAGAATACCTAGGCATCAGCAATGTGAATGGATTATAGTGGAGTCAAGTATAAATACAAAATCTCATTTCCATGTAAAAACTTTCTATCTCAAAGTTTCATTCATAGTGCATATAAGCACTACCAAAACTCTAAGTTCTAAAAACATTTTTTCATATTTTTACATACAACCTCACAGGGCCCTTCACCTTGGCAGCCTTAGACAATACCAGTTCAGTTCAGTTCAGTCGCTCAGTTGTGTCCAATTCTTTGCAACCCCATGAATTGCAATTCACGCCAGGCCTCCCTGTCCATCACCAACTCCTGGAGTTCACCCAAACTCATATCCATCAAGTCTGCGATGCCATCCAGCCATCTCATCCTCTGTCGTCCCCTTCTCCTCCTGCCCCAAGTCCCTCCCAGCATCAGAGCCTTTTCCAATGAGTCAACTCTTCGCATGAGGTGGCCACAGCACTGTAGTTTCAGCCTCAGCATCAGTCCTTCCAATGAACACTCAGGACTGATCTCCTTTAGGATGGACTCGGTGGATCTCCTTGCAGTCCAAGGGACTCTCAAGAGTCTTCTCCAGCACCACAGTTCAAAAGCATCAATTCTTCGGTGCTCAGCTTTCTTCACAGTCCAACTCTCACATCCATACATCACTCACATACGTGACCACTGGAAAAACCATAGCCTTGACTAGACGGATGTTTGCTGGCAAAGTAATATCTCTGCTTTTTAATATGCTGTCTAGGTTGGTCATAACTTTCCTTCCAAGGAGTAAGCGTCTTTTAATTTCATGGCTGCAGTCACCATCTGCAGTGATTTTGGAGCCCCCAAAAATAAAGTCTGACACTGTTTCCACTGTTTCCCCATCATTTCCCATGAAGTGATGGGACCAGATGCCATGATCTTAGTTTTCTGAATGTTGAGCTTTAAGCCAACTTTCCCAATACCCAGTAGCTGTTAAATTTTCTCCTTTGCCCTTCAGCCTCCAAATGCTGTTTTCTAGTTTATTTCTTTGTCCCATGCATGTGCAGGTACACAATCAGCCAACAACAGGAGGAAAATCTGTAGATAAATTTTGGGGCTTTTCCTCTGCAATTCCTTCCTGATTTGAGATACTCATCCCTTGTATCTCAGCCCTTTTGGCAGTTCCAAGACCTGATCACAGTCTTCTTTGCTCTACATGAGTACTGTTTTAGGGTTGGCCTCAATCACACTCAATTTAGAATATACCCTTAGGGGAAAAGCCAGCTTTCTACAGTGATGAGCTTCAAGTAGGCCCTTTGGGTTCGCCCTTAGGTATTGCTCTCCAATCCCTTCAAACCATTTTGTTGGGCTTTTGTGATTACTTTTGATGGGAGAGTTAACCTGATATAAGTTACCTCAGGGTTGGAACTGCAAGTCTAGATTCATTATTCAAGAAAGTCATGGTTATTCCCACTAGAACTCTAAAACCATTCTCTAGGGTCTTCTCTATTTTTAGGAGGAAATGAAAAATATAAATCTTTCTCTCACAGAAAGATGGACACTTTTGGTTTCAGCTTTTCTAGCACTAGTGAAAGTGAAACTGAAGTTGCTCAGTCGTCTCTGACTCTTTCCGACCCCATGGACTGCAGCCTACCAGGCTCCTCTGTCCATGGGATTTTCCAGGCAATAGTACTGGAGTGGGCTGCCAGTGCCTTCTCCAGATCTTTCCGACCCAGGGATCGAACCCGGGTCTCCTGCATTGTAGACAGAAGCTTTACTGTCTGAGCCACCAGGGAACTAGTTGATTTTAATTTAAACTCTGTATCACCTAGAATAATATTAAATTAGGCGAGTCGAATGACAAATACAGAATAAATATGAGCTTTTCAGAGACAAGAATCTTAAAGTTACCACTAAAATGTATGCAGAAAAGAGTAATACATGACTTGGTAGAGAAGCTGAAGTACATGTAGAAGGTGAGGACACAACCTTAATACTGATGTAGCACACAGGCTCCTACTCCTGCCGTTAACGAACCGAACGACCTTGAGCAAGATTTCCTTCTCTGAGACTCAGTTTCCTCATCCATAATACAAGGTTTTATGATAACTAGTTCACATGACTGTTAGGAAAATTAAAGACATTTAAGATTGTGAAAACACCTCACAAAGAGCCTAGCAAGAATAGTATCTAATGAGTTTTTGAATAATTTTATTCTAAGTTATTTTAAGTTTATCTAGAGGAAAAAAAATTTCCTGAATCTGCTAAAGGCAACTGATAAAAAAAAAAGCTACAGCCAACATGATATTGATAATTTTAAAAAATATTTATTATAAAAACATTTTACAGAAATCCAGGAGACTATAAAATACAGGTGAAGATAATCTTTTTAACCAACATTGAAAACCTCAAAGTTATAAAAGACATATTTGAATATATAAAAAATCAAAACTTAAGGATGACAAATTATTATAAAAACAACAAACAAGTAGTAGAACAGCGGGGAAAAGTAACTCTATAATCTGTAAGGCTCTTTTATAAGCTAACTAGAAAAACACAACTCAATAAACACTTGCTGCTGCTGCTAAGTTGCTTCAGTCATGTCCGACTCTGTGCGACCCCATAGACGGCAGCCCACCAGGCTCCCCCGTCCTTGGGATTCTCCAGGCAAGAACACTGGAGTGGGTTGCCATTTCCTTCTCCAATGCATGAAAGAGGAAAGTGAAAAGTGAAAATGAAGTCGCTCAGTCATGTCTGACTCTTAGCGACCCCATGGACTGCAGCCTACCAGGCTCCTCCGTCCATGGGATTTTCCAGGCAAGAGTACTGGAGTGGGTTGCCATTGCCTTCTCCACAATCAACACTTAGGAATAGACAATTCACAAAAAAATATCTAGATGTCCAATAAATTTATGAAAAGGTGCTTGAACTCACTAAGCAGAAAATACGAATGAAAATAACAATAGTAACATTTCATAGCCATTATTCTCTTGAAAATTAAACAGAACATATAGACATTTTGGTACTCTCACATACTGCTGGTGGAAATATGATGAATTACAGCCTTTTGGAAAATATGTGGGGAGTAACTACTAAACTCAAAAATACATATAGCCTTTGATCCAGCAATTCCACACTTGGGAAATCTATCCTACAAAAAAAGAAAAAAAAAAAAAGACATATGCCTTTTGATATAGCAATCATATTCTTAAGAATCATTTTCAGAAAAACCTCCTCACTCTACGAGGACATATATGGTGGTGGTTTAGTCACTAAGTCGTGTCCGACTCTGTGACCCCATGGACTATAGCCTGCCAGACTCTTCTGTCCATGGGATTCTCCAGGCAAGAATACCGGAGTGGGTTGCCATTTCCTTCTCCAGGGCATCTTTCCGACCGAGGGATCAAACCCGGGGTCTCCTGCACTGCAGGCAGATCTTTTATTGAGTGAGCTACAAGGGAAGGAAATATATAACAGGACGCTACTGTAACTTTTATGGTAGCAAAATAATGGAAATAAACAAATACCACTGATATGGAATAATTAAATAAATCATGGTATAACCTATGTATTTACAGTATATCCTATCTTCTACTCTGTAGTTATCACAAAGTTTGATTTAAAGCTCTGTGGCATGACCTGGATGAGTATTTCCATGAGATTTTACTGAGTGAGAAAAATAAGAAGTAGAAAGAAAATAAGAATAAGAAAAAAAAACAAGTATCCAAACAAATCATATAAAATTTTAAAAGCTCCACCAGTACGTATGTATGTATATATGTGCTTCTGTGTGCTAATCATATTGCAAGAGATAAATAATGCTAGATTATTAACATAGGTTGGATTTCAGACATCAAGACTGGAATAAAGTCTACGTGAGAGATACGTATAATTCAATCAAAACACAAAAGCAAAAACCTTTAAAAATAGGTAAATACATCTATGTTCTATAAACTCAAGTAAAATATGTATTTTGTATGAATATATAAAGATACAGTATGAAAATTAAGCTTATGTTCAAGACATGGTCCTTGAAAACTCTTCTACTATTTTTTCTCAATCTAAATTTGAAGTCTTGCAATGCTGGACTTTTGGTTACTGTTTATCTAGATAATAATAATATCCTGCATATTTCTTCATCTCAAAGTTAAACTGTAATTTAATTAAAATTCTAATCATATAAGAAAGTTATATGACTGACAATGCTACTGAAGGAAACACCAGAAAATCTGGAATGAAACTAAGAACAAAAGAGAACAGGTATGTGCTTAACACCTTTGGCCATATCCTTTTGTGGAGGCTGGTATGGAACTCTAGCTAGCTTTTTCCTCACAAAGAGTTAGTTTACATTATATATAGTGTATGACAGCAAAGAACAGTAAAGTTAGATTTCATGATATAAAATAATGATTTCTTGATGAAAATCAAAACTTCATCAAGTTCTCCATTAAAAAAAAAATGACTAAAATAGATTCATTTTCCCAAATAAAGCTGTCAGAGAATCATGCTTCACTTTGAACTTCAATAATTTGGATATCATAAAAAGGACCCTACAGTCAATGTCATGAGCTATGTCTTCCCTTATCATTAGTAAGACATTCAGCAACAGGAAGCCCTGATTTTAAGGTATGTTGGGTTCTATTCTGACTTAGAAAAAAAATAAGTAGTATACAAAAAAGGAAGAGAGGGAAAGCACTTTGAATCCATTCCAGCACTAAGTAGACATAAATAAGCAATCTTAAAGAAACAACTATATTGTTAACAATAAAGGTGTGGGAGAGAAATCTAGACTTACAGAAACAAGCAGTAGAAGTGAAATAATAGTTTTACTGTTTCAAAGCAAAGAATGTATTTTAAAAATCAGGCAATGCTTTAAAGAAATATGCTTCTGTATACATACAGAGAAAAACAGTTTTAAGTCTTAAAAAGGATGGTGAAGGCTCAAAAAAATCAGTTAATCTAATATATTTAGAACAAGAATAACCATATAAAAATAGAATTTACCTTTTCAGATTCACCATTGCCCAAGGAATTCCCGTAGGTGTGTTAAAGGCAGGAAGGAGTTTCTCAGCCAACTGGACTGCTTTAATCTTGAATATCTGAGACAAAAACAAAAACATTCATAAATTATGAAATTACTGCTGTCAAAATTTCCTGATCTCTTCTACAATGCATACCACAATATACTGAATATATGAAAGTACTGAGGGAAAAATGGCATCTCTTGGTACCATGGAATATCCAGCAATCAGAGAAAATTGTTGTAAAGTGGATGGATAGTGAAGAAAAAGCTGAAAGTGAAATGGCCTGAAACTATAATTAATTGAAAAGGAAGGACTGGTTTTGGTGTTAATATCTGTATTTTCAGCTGGCAAAAAATCTGAGAGAAAACACTAGGCTATGAAATTCATCCATGGTATCAAGCTCAGAACAAATATGAAAACAAAAGAAAGAGATGCAATTGAATTTCATAAATGCCCTTGAATTACTATAATCATGTTTCAATCTTACACATTTATATCTTGACATTATCCATCAAGGTTCACCCATAATTATTAAATGAAAAGAAAATATTTATGTTCACATTCCAAGCTTATTTTATGAGTTATAAATGCTTCACCTCTTGGTCCCAATTACTGCTTTTTTTGGTATACAAAACAATATAAGCTGCCGAAATATCAATGGTTCTCAAACTTTTAAAATCAAGGTACTATTACCAATACATTTATAGTATAATTTCTAATATTCTTAACATGTATCTCATTTTAGAGATTACTGACTTAGAGACTCAAAACACCCTGCTAAGAAAAGCGGCATATTCTTCTACACGCCTCAAGGCTACCCTCTCAAAATCATCCAACACGCAAGGCTCCATCTTTTCACTGTGGCCAAGTACTGTTGATAAAATATTATTGGATTTTTCAAATAAGTAAGTAGTTGAAAGCATGGTCTAGATCAAATTCCTAAGTTGAGATGATATTAAAACACACCTACATTACTGGGGGTATAAACTAGAGAGGAGTATGTGCAAGTATACAAAGCAATATGACATTAATATATTTTGAAAAGTTTCTTAAATGATAAGACATTTTTAGCAGAATTTCAAACTAGATATTCTTATACATCCACAATTTACCACTTCCTTGAATACCTACATAAATACTACTAACAGTTATAAGTTAGTAAAGAGAAACTGAGGGTTTCCCTTGTGGCTCAGATGGTGAAGAAACTGCCTGCAATGAGAGACATCCTGGTTGGATCCCTGGGTTTCAGAAGATCCCCTGGAGAAGGGAATGGCTACCCACTCCAATATTTTGCCTGGAAAATTCCACAGAGAAACCTGGCAGGCTACAGTCTATGGGGTCGCAGAGTCGGACACGACTAAGTGACTAACATGCACAAAGAGACATTACGCTATTATTGAATAGCACTTCTTTTTTATCTCACACTTTAGCAGTGGGGCAAAGGGACCAAGTTCTTAACTAAGAACTAATAACACTAATGACATGTGTTTGCTGATCATATCTTTTACATGTAAAACTAATTTTCCAAACAGTAAAATAACTTACAAACATAAGCTTTTTTCTAAACAGAAAGTATTCTTATTTTACTTCAAGAAGTAATTAGTAACATAGTAACATATTTTCTAATTTTCAATTACCTATGTCAGTTAACTTACATAGTACCAATAATAATAATACACAACTCAATGAAAGCACCATCCCAATGTCACTGAGGAAAAAAAATTCCTTACCTAGAAGGCTTAATACAAAATCTTTAATGATAAATACACCACAGCCTTACAGTTCCTATATTGACACCATTTTGGCAGACAACAGCAACAGCTAATTTAAAACAAATTAGCTAGTATGCAATGCAAGAGAATAATACAAATCTAAAATGTATCAAAGTAAAAGGTAAGTCTCTTTTCTAGTCCTAACTCTTGATCACACAATTCCTTCTACAATGCAAATAGATATTAATTTCTTAAGTATCTAGTAAATATTCTATGCTAAAATCAGTTCCAAGGTATACATGACTCCTAGCATGTCACACCAAATCCTCATTTTCCATTTCTCAGAATAGAAATTCTATTACAGTTTTCACACACACAGTCCTCTGCCTCTGTTTCTCTCTCTCTCAAACAAAGAATATCATATACACTATTCTTAACTTGCTTCTTTCACTTATTGTATATTGGAGATCTTTCCATATCATTCCACCTCTTTCTCTCTAGTGGCTATCGAATTTATCCTTGGATAGATAATACTGTAATTTACTTAATCAGGCTTCTATTCATAGACATATGTTTCCAAAACTATATACCTCTATAAGATAAATTATAAGAGTGGAATTACTGAAGCCATGGATACATTCATTTGTAATTTCGATAATTAATGCCAACTTGTTCACATATTTCACATATTTCCATTTCTATCAGAATTTATGACCTGCTGTTTCTCTGTATTTTTGTGAACATAAGAGTTGTCAAACTTTTGACTGCTGCTAACCTGAGAGTTGAAAAAGACTACTTCACTGTCAATTTTATTTTCATTTATTTTAATATGATGTGGTAATATTCAGTTCAGTTCAGTTCAGTCGCTCAGTCGTGTCCGACTCTGTGACCCCATGAATCGCAGCATGCCAGGCCTCTCTGTCCATCACCAACTCCCGGAGTTCACTCAAACTCATGTCCATCGAGTCGGTGATGCCATCCAGCCATCTCATCCTCTGTCGTCCCCTTCTCCTCCTGCCCCCAATCCCTCCCAGCATCAGAGCCTTTTCTAATGAGTCAACTTTTCACATGAGGTGGCCAAAGTATTGGAGTTTCAGCCTCAGCATCAGTCCTTCCAATGAACACTCAGGACTGATCTCCTTTAGGATGGACTCGGTGGATCTCCTTGCAGTCCAAGGGACTCTCAAGAGTTTTCTCCAACACCACAACTCAAAAGCATCAATTCTTTGGCACTCAGCTTTCTTCACAGTCCAACTCTCACATCCATACATGACCACTGGAAAAACCACAGCCTTGACTAGACGGACCTTTGTTGGCAAAGTATCTAGGTTGGTCATAACTTTCCTTCCAAGGAGTAATATTCAACACTCACTCAAATATCTTTTCAGGCAAAATTCATACACTGCAGAGGATGGAAAACTATACATAACATTTCCCAGATTTCACCCCACCTAAACTTCAAGATAAGGCCTAGGCATTGGTAAGTATACGTAAATAAGCAATATCTGGATGGAAGAAGTAAACAACTTGAAGCAGTGGTCTTTCATGCACAGATGCCTGATTCTGATATGGTAGCTCTGACAGAAGTTCTAATGACTAGTCCCAAGTTTCAAAGATAACATGTGGGCAACGGAGGGAATGGGTCTGGATCATACCATAAAAGCCACAAGATATGCTTAAGCATCCAAGTACTGCATTTCAGACTCTTTTGTTGACTATGATGGCTACTGCATTTCCTCTAAGGGATTCTTGCCCACAGTAATAGATATAATGGTCATCTAAGTTAAATTCATTCATTCTAGTCCATTTTAGTTCGTTGATTCCTAAAATGTCGATGTTCACTCTTGCCATCTCATGTTTGACTACTTTTAATTTGTCTTGATTCATGGACCTAACATTCCAGGTTCCTATGCAATATTGCTCTTCACAGCATCGGACTTTACTTTCAACACCATTCACATCCACAAGTGGGTGCTATTTTTGCTTTGGCTCCATCTCTTCATTCTTTGTGGAGTTATTTCTCCACTGATCTTCAGTAGCATATTGGGCACCTACTGACTCTGGAAGGAATGATGCTAAAGCTGAAACTTAGGTATTTTGGCCACCTCATGAGAAGAGTTGACTCATTGGAAAAGACTGATGCTGGGAGGGACTGGGGGCAGGAGGAGAAGGGGACGACAGAGGATGAAATGGCTGGATGGCATCACTGACTCGATGGACGTGAGTCTGAGTGAACTCTGGGAGTTGGTGATGGACAGGGAGGCCTGGAGTGCTGTGATTCATGGGGGCGCAAAGAGTCGGACACGACTGAGCAACTGAACTGAACTGACCTGGTGAGTTCATCTTTCAGTGTTCTCTGTTACTTCCTTTTCATACTGTTCATGGGGTTCTCAAGGCAAGAATACTGAAGTGGTTTGCCATTCCTTTCTCCAGTGGACCACATTTTGTCAGAACTCTCCACCATGACCCATCTGTCTTAGGTGGCCCTACAAGGCATGGCTCATAGTTTCACTGAGATAGACAATGCTGTGGTCCATGTGATCAGATTGGTTAGTTTTCTGTGACTGGTTTTCAATCTGTCTGCCCTCTGATGGAGAAGGATAAGAGGCTTAAGGAAGCTTCCTGATGGGAGAGACTGAGGGGAAAATTGGGTCTTGTTCTGGTGGGCAGGGCCATGCTCAGGAAAACTTTAATCCAATTTTCTGTTGATGGGTGGGTCTGTGTTCCTTCCCTGTTATTTACCTGGGGGCAAACTACGAGGCAATGCCAAAGAATGCTCAAAACACCACACAACTGCACTCATCTCACATGTTCAGTTCAGTTCAGTCGCGCAGTCATGTCAGAATCTATGTGACGCCATGAACTGCAGCACACCAGGCCTTCCTCTCCATCACCAACTCCTGGAGTTCACTCAGATTCACGTCCATCGAGTCAGTGATGCCATCCAGCCATCCAGCCATCTCATCCTCTGTCGTCCCCTTCTCCTCCTGCCTCCAATCCCTCCCAGCATCAGAGTCTTTTCCAATGAGTCAACTCTTTGCATGAGGTGGCCACAGCACTGGAGTTTCAGCTTTAGCATCATTCCTTCCAAAGAAATCCCAGGGCCGATCTCCTTCAGAATGGACTGGTTGGATCTCCTTGCAGTCCAGGGGACTCTCAAGAGTCTTCTCCAACACCACAGTTCAAAAGCATCACTTCTTCGGCGCTCAGCCTTCTTCACAGTCCAACTCTCACATCCATACATGACCACTGAAAAAACCATAGCCTTGACTAGATGGACCTCAGTCGGCAAAGTAATGTCTCTGCTTTTCAATATGCTATATAGGTTTATCATAACTTTTCTTGCAAGGAGTAAGCGTCTTAATTTCATGGCTGCAGTCACCATCTGCAGTGATTTTGGAGCCCCCAAAAATAAAGTCTGACACTGTTTCCACTGTCTCCCCATCTATTTCCCATGAAGTGATGGGACCGGATGCCATGATCTTCGTTTTCTGAATGTTGAGCTTTAAGCCAACTTTTTCACTCTCCTCTTTCACTTTCATCAAGAGGCTTTTGAGTTCCTCTTCACTTTCTGCCATAAGGGTGGTGTCATCTGTATATCTGAGGTCATTGATATTTCTCCCGGCAATCTTGATTCCAGCTTGTGTTTCTTCCAGTCAGGCATTTCTCATGATGTACTCTGCATAGAAGTTAAATAAACAGGGTAACAATATACAGTCTTGACGTACTCCTTTTCCTATTTGGAACCAGTCTGTTGTTTCATGTCCAGTTCTAACTGTTGCTTCCTGGCCTGCATACAGATTTCTCAAGAGGCAGGTCAGGTGGTCTGGTATTCCCATCTCTTAAAGAATTTTCCACAGTTTGTTGTGATCCACACAGTCAAAGGCTTTGGCATAGTCAATAAAGCAGAAATAGATGTTTTTCTGGAACTCTCTTGCTTTTTCCATGATCCAGCGGATATTGGCAATTTGATCTCTGGTTCCTCTGCCTTTTCTAGAACCAGCTTGAACATCTGGAAGTTCACGGTTCACATATTGTTGAAGCCTGGCTTGGAGAATTTTGAGCATTACTTTACTAGCATGTGAGATGAGTGCAATTGTGTGGTAGTTTGAGCATTCTTTGGCATTGCCTTTCTCTGGGATTGGAATGAAAACTGACCTTTTCCAGTCCTGTGGCCACTGCTGAGTTTTCCAAATTTGCTGGCATATTGAGTGCAGCACTTTCACAGCATCATCTTTCAGGATTTGAAATAGCTCAACTGGAATTCCATCACCTCCACTAGCTTTGTTCATAGTGATGCTTTCTAAGGCCCACTTGACTTCACATTCCAGGATGTCTGGCTCCTGATGACTGATCACACCATCGTGACTATCCGGGTCGTGAAGATCTTTTTTGTACAGTTCTTCTGTGTATTCTTGCCACCTCTTCTTAATATCTTCCGCTTCTGTTAGGTCCATACCATTTCTGTCCTTTATCAAGCCCATCTTTGCATGAAATGTTCCCTTGGTGTCTCTAATTTAACTGAAGAGATCTCTAGTCTTTCCCATTCTGTCGTTTTTCTTGATTTCTTTGCACTGATTGCTGAAGAAGGCTTTCTTATCTCTTCTTGCTGCTCTTTGGAACTCTGCATTCAGATGCTTATATCTTTCCTTTTCTCCTTTGCTTTTCACTTCTCTTCTTTTCACAGATATTTGTAAGTTCTCCTCAGACAGCGATTTTGCTTTTTTGCATTTCTATTCAGTGGAGATGGTCTTGATCCCTGTCTCCTGTACAATGTCATGAACCTCATTCTGTAGTTCATTAGGCACTCTATCTATCAGATCTAGGCCCTTAAATCTATTTCTCACTTCCACTGTATAATCATAAGGGATTTGATTTAGGTCATATCTGAATGGTCTAGCAGTTTTCCCTACTTTCTTCAATTTCAGTCTGAATTTGGCAGTAAGGAGTTCATGATCTGAGCCACAGTCAGCTCCTGGTCTTGTTTTTGCTGCCTGTATAGAGCTTCTCTATCTTTGGCTGCAAAGAATAAAATCAATCTGATTTCGGTGTTGACCATCTGGTGATGTCCATGTGTAGAGTCTTCTCTTGTGTTGTTGGAAGAGGGTGTTTGCTATGACCAGTGCATTTTCTTGGCAAAACTCTATTGGTCTTTGCCCTGCTTCATTCCACATTCCAAGGCCAAATTTGCCTGTTACTCCAGGTGTTTCCTGACTTCCTACTTTTGCATTCCAGTCCCCTATAATGAAAAGGACATCTTTTTTGGGTGTTAGTTCTACAAGGTCTTGTAGGTCTTCATAGAACCATTCAACTTCAGCTTCTTCACCATTACTGGCTGGGCCATAGACTTGGATTATGGTGATACTGAATGGTCTGCCTTGGAAACGAACAGAGATCATTCTGTCGTTTTTGAGATTGCATCCAAGTACTGCATTTTGGAATGTGACAGAATGTGGTCCACTGGAGAAGGGAATGGCAAACCACTTCAGTATTCTTGCCTTGAGAACCCCATGAACAGTATGAAAAGGCAAAATAATAGGATACTGAATGAGGAACTCCTCAGGTCAGTAGGTGCCCAATATGCTACTGGAGATCAGTGGAGAAATAACTCCAGAAAGAATGAAGGGATGGAGCCAAAGCAAAAACAATACTCACCTGTTGATGTGACTGGTGATAGAAACAAAGTCCTATGCTGTAAAGAACAATATTGCATAGGAACCTGGAATGTCAGGTCCATGAATCAAGGCAAATTGGAAGTGGTCAAACAGAGATGGCAAGAGTGAATGTCAATATTCTAGGAATCAGCAAACTAAAATGGACTGGAATGGGTGAGTTTAACTCAGATGACCATCATATCTACTACTGTGGGCAGGAATCCCTCAGAAGAAATCTCACATGTTAGTAAAGTGAAAGAAAGTGAAAGTGAAGTCCCTCAGTCATGTCCGACTCTTTGCGACCCCATGGACTGTAGCCTACCAGGCTCCTCCCTCCATGGGATTCTTCAGGCAAGAATACTGGAGTGGGTTGCCATTTCCTTCTCCAGGGGATCTTCCCGACCCAGGGATCAAACCCAGGTCACCCGCATTCCAGGCAGATGCTTTAACCACATGTTAGTAAAGTAATGCTCAAAATTCTTCAAGCCAGGCTTCAACAGTTACATGAACTGTGAACTTTCAGATGTTCAATCTGGTTTGAGAAAAGGCAGAGAAACCAGAAATCAAATTGCCAGCATCCGCTGGACTATCAAAAGAGCAAGAGAATTTCAAAAAAATATCTACTTCTGCTTTATTGACTATGCCAAAGCCTTTGACTGTGTGGATCACCATAAACTGGAAAATTCTTAGAGTTGAGAATACCAAACCACCTGACCTGCCTCCTGAGAAATCTGTATGCGGATCAGGAAGCAACAATTAGAACTGGACATGGAACAACAGACTGGTTCCAAATAGCATAAGGAGTACATCAAGGCTGTGTACTGTCACCCTGCTTATTTAACCTCTATGCAGAGTACATCATGAGAAATGCTGGGGTGGATGAAGCACAAGCTGGAATCAAGATTGCCGGGAGAAATATCAATCTCAGATATGCAGATGACACCACCCTTATGGCAGAAAGCGAAGAAGAATTAAAAAGCCTCTTGATCAAAGTCAAAGAGGAGAGTGAAAAAGTTCGCTTAAAACCCAACATTCAGAAAATGAAGATCATGGCATCTGGTCCCACCACTCTATGGCAAATAGATGCAGAAACAGTGGAAATAGCAATAGTATTTTCAAGGGCTCCAAAGTCACTGCAGATGGTGACTATAGCCATGAAATTAAGAAACGCTTGCTCCTTTGAAAAAGCCCAACCTAGACAGCATATTAAAAGCAGAGACATAACTTTGCCAACAAATGTCTGTCTAGTCAAAGCTATGGTTTTTCCAGTAGTCACGTATGGATGTGAGAGTTGGACTATAAAGAAAGCTGAGCACCAAAGAGTTTATGCTTTTGAACTGTGGTGTTGGAGAAGACTCTTGAGAGTCCCTTGGACTGCAAGGAGATCCAACCAGTCCATCCTAACAGAAATCAGTCCTGAATATTCATTGGAAGGACTGATGCTGAAGCTGAAACTCCAATATTTTGTCCACTTGATGTGAAGAACTGACTCGTTAGAAAAGACCCCGATTTGGGAAAGATTGAAGGTGGGAGGAGAACGGGACGACAGAGGATGAAAATGGTTAGATGGCATCACAGACTCAATGGACATGAGCTTGACTAAACTCCAGGAGTTGGTGATGGACTGTGAGGCCTGGTGTGCTACAGTCCATGGGGTCACAAAGAGTTGGACATGACTGAGCAACTGAACTGAACTGAACTGATGTTTGAGCATTTCTCCTGGCTGCATGTTTTCAGGCTATAAGTAGATGATTTTGTGATCCTCCCAAAGATTCTGTTAGCTGGTCAGTACCTTCTAATAAATCACTAGATAAAATACATTGTTTTCTGCAACTACAACTCTTGACTAATAAGATGATGAAAATGTTTACGAGTTTCAACATTTAAATGAAGATTTCCAAAACATTTATTTATAGAAAAAACTTTTATGTATTCATCATCCATTATATAAAATCTCCTAGTTATTTTTACTGGAGCAATTTGTAAGGAACATTAATGCTGTGAAAGAATGCTTCTGAGTCCACCTTATGTATCCATGTTGTTACTTTCAGATAATAAGATTCTTAAAGTGCATTATTGGGACACAGAATTTTAAATGTTTATTTAACAGAAGCTTAATTATTTTTCAAAAAGTTTGTATCATTTGTATTCCCTCCAAAAGTATATCAGACATTTGTCAAAATTTAAATATAATTATATACTATACTTTTAAACTGGATGCATTTTATTGTATATAAATTAACTTCAATAGAACTGTTTAACATAAACAAATTTGTAAGTTTAAGCTCACAAGCTTTTTTAAGTGCTTTACCAGGCAGAGAATGTGGAAGGTTAAAGTCTTTTTCAGGCAAAAAATTAAGGTATAGCTCTAAAACCACATAGGGAAATAAAACAATGTGGTCTAAACACACAGTTTAGTGCATGCAGAATTTGGGGCTTCTCTGTGGCTCTCTTCTGTCCTGGATTTTATGCCTAAATTTCTGGTAGCTCTAAACTCTGTCTTCTGACAAGATTTTAAACAGGATTTTTAACTTTCTGATATTTCACTGTTAGTGTGAAGAAATGCAACAGATTTCTTTACATTAATCATGTATCCTGATACCTTGCTGAGTTCATTTATTAGTTCCAATAGTCTTTGTGTGGATACTTTAAGGTTCTCTATATAGAGTATCATGCCATCTGCATATAATGACAATTTTACTACTTCTTCCCATCCAATTTAGACAACTTTTATTTCTTTTTCTTGTCTGACTGCTATAGCTAGGACTTGCAATACAATGTGGAACAGAGGTGGTAAGACTGGGCATCCATGTCTTGTGTCAGAATTTAGTAGGAAAACTTACAGTTTTTTTCACTGAGTACTATGTTGCCTGCAGATCTGCCATAAATGGCTTTTATTATGTTGAGGTATGCTCCCTCTATGCTCATTCTGGTGAGAGTTTCTGTCATGAATGGATGCTGAATTTCACCAACTGCTTTTTCTGCATCTACTGGATGATCATATGGTAAACTCTATCTTCTGATCAAACCGGTAATCGTAACGGTAATCAATTTTGAATTGGTATTACTACTGTGACTTTGAACATGTAAGAATGTATACAAACATGTAGATGAAGTCACACATATAAGCGGAAATGTTGGAGAGTGTATTTAAAATGGGATACCAAAGCTTGGTGGAATGTTTTGTCCAACTACCAACACATCTAGAGAAAATGCAGAGGTCAAATTTTGAATGGAAACTGCAGTAACTTCTAAAGCAAAAATAAAATGAAAATTAGTGCAGTAAGGACAATGATGGCTAACATTTAAACCAAGAAAAATTAACACTCTAATGTTTCTCTTTTTTTATTTAGAACTTAAGGGCAAAAAAAGGGACCTCTTTGTGTCTTAGAAAATATCCCTGAACTTTTTCAGAAATGACCTTACCTGCAGACAACAAAGTACACATTTGTGTTTTAGTAAAGAAAAATTTGGCTGTTGATGCTGTTTGTTTTTATACTCTGTGAAACATGTATTAAACTCTACATAACCATTTCTCTATTTTATCTGACAGATTTCAGACGTTGTTATCCACATAAATTACATTATTATCTTACTCAGGAAAGGATGCCACTTTGATAACCATTAAAAAATGAGAAGAGACAATACTGTTAAAGAAGTGTCATATATTTGAGGCGAATCAAGTAAACATAATAAATCATCAAGATTTTTAAACTTGTGAATATTTAAAATAAAGTCTTGTTCTGAGAAAATAAAATGATAAAGTTTCACATTTATAATATTAATAAATCATAGGACAGAGGAACACTTTGTTAGGATAGCATATAACCCTCATTTGGTTCACTATACAAGAACATATTAATAGAATGTATGCAAAATGTTCTTTATTCTAGTTACACTCTTCCTAAATATAATAAAGGTACTTTGGCATGTTATAAATTATAGTTAATTTTCTGTCTTATTTGAGATATAGGGATTTATTATCTATCCAGTATTAGAATAATCTTATATTTAATGTTTTATTTATTATTAACAGATCTCAAGGATTTATTGTTTGTCTCCTGGAACAGACATGGATCACAGCTTTCAATGTAAAATGATGAAGTAGAAAAGTTAACCCACTGTCTAGAGACAAAGCAACTGACAACCCAGACTCAATGAGGTTGAAATAATCATAAATAATTTTAAATGACTATAATTACTATGTTAAAAGACCTAGTAGATAAGGTAGAAAACATGCATAAAAACAATGAGGAATTTTAGCAGAGAAATGAAAACTGTAAAGGTCAAATGAAGTATTAGAAATAATAATTTTAAAAATCAAGATAAAATAGTGATGAAAAATGCCTCCAACACACTCATAGGTTAGAAGATATATCACGTGACATTACCTGAAAGAAACAGTAACTATAACAGAATCAGACAAACTAAAGATAGAGAGAATATGAACAGGGATAAAAACTAACAATAAAAAAACCAGATTCACCAAGGAGACAACAATCCTAAATATGTACACACTTAAGAACAGATCTCCAAAATACATAAAGTAAAAACTGATAGGACTGAATGAGAAACAAACAAATTCATAATTTTAGTCAGAGACTTCAAGACTCCTCAACTTAGTATTCGACAGAACAAGTAAACAGAAAATTAGTAAATTTACAGAAGTTCTGAGCAACATAATTATCTAGTTTGACCTAACTGAAGTTTTAACCCAACCACGACAGAATAAACTTCTTTTCAAGCACATATTTTTTTGATAGACCATATTTTGGCTCATGAAGCAAGCTTTAACAAACTCAATAGATTTTTTCTCTATTCATTGCCCATTAAACAAACTAGAAATCAATAACAAAGATATGTTGAAAATTCTCAAATACCTGGAAATGTAACAATATACTTCTAAATAACTCACCAATAATAAGGAAGAGAAATGAGAAAATATTTTAAATAAAAGGAAAACAAAAACATATCAAAATTCATAGGCTGCAACTAAAGCAAGGCTGAGAAGCAAATCTTTGATTATTAACGCTTATAGACTATTAGGAAAAAATTAAGTTACAAGGATTTAATGTATAGCACAGGGAACATAGTCAATATCTTAAAATAACTTTGATGAAGTATATGCTATAAAAATGTTGTATTACTATGTGTACATTTGAAACTAACAGAATATTGTAAGTGAACACTACTTCAGTAAAAAGATAAAAACAAAATAAAAAAAGGTATCAGATTAATGATCTTACAAGCTTCAACCATAAGAAACTGGGGGGCGGTGGGGAGAATAGGGAAAAAGGTGCAACTTAACCCCAAAGAAAGCAGAAGTAAAGATATAAGAAAAATTAATAAAACTGAACACACAAAAGTAGAGAAAAATCAATGAAACAAAAACTAATTCTCTGAAATAATAATATTAATACACTTGTAGCCAGACTGACAGCCAAAGAGAAGATGAGAACCCCATAGACTGTAGCCCACCAGGCTCCTCTGTCCATGAAATTTTCCAGGCAAGAATACTGGAGTGGGTTGCCATTCCCTTTTCCAGGGGATCTTCCCAACCCAGAGACTGAACCCTGGTCTCCTGCATTGCAGGCAGATTCTTTACTGCCTGAGCCACCAGGGAAGCCTGAAATAATATTAATACACTTTGTAGCCAGACTGGCAACCAAAGAGAAAATGAAACAGGGAACATTACTAAAGACCCTACAGATATGAAAAGGGTAATAACAAATTACGTCCACAATTTAGCGGAAACACATTCCCTGAAATAAACAACAAAAGCCACACAAACTTACAAAAGCCACCTAAGAAGAAAAAACATGAATAGTACTGTATCTACTGAAGAAATCGAATACACACATTGTAAAACTTAGTGGGAAAAAACAAAAAACTCCAACCTCACCTGGTTTCACTGGGAAGTTCTACCAAACACTGGAGCAGGAAATGGAAACCCCCTCTAGTATTCCCGCCTGGGAACCACCCTGGACAAAGGAGCCTGGTGGGCTACAGTCCATGAGACTAAGAGACTGAGAGACAAACTAAAAGACTAACCAACAACAATACACAAACTTCTCCAGTAGAAAGAAACACCTGAACTCATTTCACATCGTCACCATTACTCTTACACGAAACACATACATACACAAAAAGATATGTAAACTATAGATCAATATCTCATACCAACATATACGTAAAAAATTCTCAACAATGCATCATCAAATCAATTCCAGCAATATTTAAAGAGGATAATACAACATGACAAAATGGAATTTCTCCCACAAAATGCAAGGTGATTTCAAAAATCAACTAGTATAATTCACATTATCAGCAAATAAAGAAGAAACATCATATAATCATCTAATTAAAAGCCAAAAACATTTGACAACATTCGATACCTATTCATAAGTTTTAAAATCTCAGCAAAAAGGAATGGCAGGGAATTTCTTCAAGATGATGAAGGGCATTTACCAAAAAACCCATTATGCTTAATGGTGAAAAACTAAATGCTCTTCCCCTCATATCAGGAACCAGACAAGGAATACACTCTCCTCACTCCCATTTAGCTTTGTATTTAGTGTAGGTTCTAGGCAATGAAAAGAAAAAAGAACTACACAAATAAAACAGTTTTCTATATAGAGAAATAAAACACCTCTGTTCCCTGATGACATGATTCTTTAAAAAGAAATTCCCAAAGAATCTACTGAAAGGAAGGAAGGAAAAGATCACTAAGTTTTGTCCAACTCTTTGCGACACCATGGACTGTAGGTTCCTCTGTCCACAGGATTTCCCAGGCAAGAATACTGGAGTGGGTTGCCACTTACTCAGGGAGCAAACCCACGTCTCCTGCATTGGCAATCAGATTCTTTACTGCTGAGCCACCAAGGAAGCCCCAAAGAACCTATTAAAAATCCATTTAAAAGTGACTAGAATTAACTAGTAAATATAGGATAATCTCAGGCCACAAGATCAATGTAAAAATCAACTGCACAGTGCACAACAATGTGAATGCTGTTTTATTATATTACGTACATTTTACCACTTTAAAAAAAAATGATAGCATCAGAAAAGTTACCCAGAGAAGAAAAAAATGTCCTGAGCCAGCTGCAAACTTAAACTTTTATTAAAAGCTGTTTTAAATCAATTGTAATTATATATACTGACATTGTACAATCAGCAATTAAAATTTAAAAATGAAGTACCACTTTTAACAGCATCAAGAAACATGAAATATAAACCCATCAAAATATATATAAGATCTATAAAATCTAGGCACACCAACAAACAAAATTAAAGAACTAAATAAATGTAGAGATATGTTACGTTCATGCATTGGAAGATATCAATTTTCCTTAAACTTACTGACAAACTCAATATAATCCCAATCAAAATTCCAGCAAGATTATTTTGTGGCAATCAGGAAACTGATTCTAAAGTTTATATAGAAAATAAAACTAAAATAGCCAAAATAATGCTGAAAAGGAACAAAGTTGTAGGATTCATACAACCTAATTATGAGACCATAAAGACCATGATTTCAATTCCATAAATTCATAATTACGAACACAGAATGGTAATGACAAAAGGACAGACATACAGATCAACAGAGCAGAGTCTAGAAGTACATCCACACTTGGTCAATAGATTTCATATATAGTCAGTTAATTTCGAAAAAGGTGCAAAGTCAATTAAATAGAGAAAGGCTAGTCTTTTCAACAATGGCTGGATTTTCAAATTCTAGCAATGGATATCTATATGGAAAGAGATGAATCTCAATCTCTACCCAACAGCATGTAAAATTTAACTCAAAATGGACTATAGATTTAAAAGTATAATAAAGTAAAACTATAATGTATTTAGAAGAAAATTAGAGAAAATTTTTGTGACCTTGAATTAGGCAAACATTTCTTGAACAAAGTATCAAATACTTTGTACCAAATACAAAGTATCAAATGAACCATTAAAGATAAAACTGATAAACTGGACTAATTCAAGATGTGACAACTTCAGTTCTTCAAAAGATACTGTTAAGTCACAGAAAAGCCACAGACAGAAAATACTTGAAAACACACAGGTTATAAAGTCCTAAATCCAGAATATACAGAATATAAAATTAAAAAAAAAAAACACAAAAAAAACTCTGACCATTCAAAAATAATAAAACAAAATTTAATGGCCAAAGACTGAACAATTAAAAAAGAACATGATCTGTCATTAGAAAAAAGGAAAATAAGACCATAATGAGATACTACTACACACCTACAGCTAAAAACAATAAAGAAACTCTCAATGGCAAGTACTAGTCATGACAGAAGACAATTGTTGGAAAAAGAATCTGGTGGGTTCTTCCAAAGTTTACTAACCATTTGATCCAGCAATCCCACTTCTAGATATTTACCCAAGAGACAGAAAAATTTATGATCCCACAGAAACCTAATGCAAATATTTATAGCGGCTCTATTCATAAATTCCAAAACTAAAAACAAATCCACTGGTGAATGGATAAACTACCTTACAGTTACACAATGCAATACCATATACAGCAGTAAAAAAAAAAAAAAAAAAAAGGCTACTAAATACATGAATAAATCTCAAATGCATTGTACTACAGAAAGAAGCCAGTATTCCCCCCTGTAGGAATGGAAAACCTATCAATTGTTACCAGCGGCTGGTGATAATGGTAAAAGGGAATTTCATGGGATGATAAATTCCTCTATATCTTACTTGCACTCACTAGACTGTATGCACTGTCAAAATTCATATAAATATACACTAAAGTGGGTGAATTTTACTGTCTATGTAACACTTCAATAAGTCTGACAAAAAAAATCCTATTAACTTACTATGATTTTACTGATGAAAGTGAGGTGTACTTGTTAAGTATGTTTCAAGTACTCCTTGTTAAAGGTGATTTTTGGAAATGATGGTTCTGTACTTTGAGAAACTCTAAACTCTAAAAGCTGGGTCAGAATTTCTCAAAGTACAGAACCATCATTTCCAAAAATCACCTTTAACAAGGAGTACTTGAAACATACTTAATTATACAACCTTTAACAAGGAGTACTTAAAAACATAAATAATGGTCTCTATTTCAAACCAACTGAATTTCAGTCCAAGACTTCCAAAAAGGAGAATTTAGAGTTGTGGGTGTTTTATTTTTTTAATTTACAGAAATAAATTGCATTCAATTTCCAAAGTGAAGTGAAATGAAGTCGCTCAGTCATGTCTGACTCTTTGCGACCCCATGGACTGTAGCCTACCAGGGTCCTCTGCCCATGGGATTTTCCAGGCAATATTCCTGGAGTAGATTGCCATTTCCTTCTCCAGGGGATCTTCCTAACCCAGGGATCAAACCTGGGTCTCCCACATTGTAGACAGACACTTTACCATCTGAGCCACCAGGGAAGTCAACTTCCAAACAGACACTTTTAACAAAATTTTTGGACTAAGGAGGATCGTTCATTCTTACTGATTCATTCCTTAATTCTAATCTTACTGATTCATTTTCTCCTTTTGTTTCAACCATGTAATTAACTGCAATGGCAAATTCTAGAGGATTACTCCTATAGAGGAGACATAGTGTACAAAATGTTAGGATCTGTGATAAATTTGTCTTACTAATATTCTCAAAATGAAGAAATCATTATCCCCAAGGAACAGAGCTCTATCTGAAGATCTAGTTATTTCAGCAAACCTGTAGACAATTTTAAAAGATGACATGCTGCTAGGGAAATCTTTCATTTTACTAAATTTCATTCACAACCTTTTCCCCAAAACAATTTATTACTTGATTTTGCTTACCTCCTCTCCTGAAAGGTAGTACGCTGCAAGTAAGCCTCCAATAAATCGAATGTTGACTTCAAACACAGACACTTCTGAATTCTGTGAAAACATATTGAAAATGCTAACATATACACAAAGCTGTAAAGGTTTCAAAATATCTTCAATACTTCATATGTTTCTCACAAACACACTGGGGAGAATTTTTTTTTCCACTTTCTACCTCTTCATTTCTCATGCAACTGAAATCTCACCTCCGATTTGTTAATGCTACTGAAACTCCTCTACACCTATCAGAACAGCTCCTAGTTGCCATAACCAATGGGCCATTTTCATGTGCCTTACATACAATTATGAAATTAGCAAGATATTTGATGACTTGACTATTCTCCCTCATGAAAGCCTCCATTTCTTAAATTTTGAAATAGTGTTCTATCTACTGGCCCCTTTCTGTTCTATACTATATTCACTACACTATAATATATATTCAGTAAACTGTATGTCCATTTTTACTTCTATCTCTTCTCATGAATTTTAAACACTTTTCTAGTATGTATAAGTTAATCAATGTTAAAGGAGGTACCAAAAAGTAATGACAAGATGATAGATTTTTCAATTAATACTGTTGAAAAACTGACTCCTAGATGAGAAATTTGACTCTCATATATGATATATACATATTTATCAAAATGAAACCAAAATAATTTAGAAGTAAACACAGAAGTACAAAAAAAAAAGTAGGAGAAAATGTGACAATATATCTATACTCCCTTGAGAAAGCAGGTACTTTATAAGCATATAATCAATGGCACTGATAACAAATAATGATAGAAAGACTTGAATTTCCCCATAATGAAAATTACCTATAACAAAAAAATCATGAACAAAATTAAAAGACAAGAAACAAACAGAAGGGTATCCACCACAAATATAGAATAACTTACCACATACAGTCTACAGGTTTGCATTTAGATATGGATAAAGATATTGCTGAGAAAGATTCTAATGCATGGAAAGAAAATTGAAGAAGTGGCGAAGAACATGACCAAAGAATCCACAGAATATACAAAATTGACTAAAATAGAAAAATAATATTTCTAATTAACTTTTAAATAAAAATTAAAAGGAAATATGTATTATCCTGAAGTCTTTCCAATATTCACAGGGAGAAGACATCATTTGCTAACATAAGCATAATTCTCTAATATATAACTTTCACAATATAACATAAACTGTTATCCCATCCTCAAAAGCAAAGCATTTATATTACTTCATATATTCCCAATATAAAGCATACTGCAGGATATATAGTAGACATTCACTAAATATAGAGAGGAAGTGAAAGAGGGAGAAAGGGCCTCTGCCACTCACTTGAACAATAATACCTTCTAACCAGTTTCCCTGATTTCATCCTTCCCAGCACTCTATTTGTTCAATGCTGTACAGCTAGAGCGTAATGTAACTTTTCAATCTTAAGTCAGCATAGATTACCACTCTGTGCAAACTTTTACAATGATTTCCGGTTACACTTGTGATAAAACGACTTATTAGACCCAACATAATCAGATTCCCCACAACCTCTCTGACATCATCTCCTAACAAACATCCCTCTGACTCACTTTACAATTGCACCAAATGGGCCTACCTGCCATTTGAGAATTGTCTAATTCACTTCTGTGTCAGTCTTTACACAACTTGTACATCTCTATGAGCAAATTTCACTTAGAAAGTTTTTCTGACCACACAATATAAAATAGTGAAGTAGATTTATCTCTGGGCTTTCTATTTTGCTCCACTGATCTATATTTCTGACTTTGTGCCAGTACCATACTGTCTTGATGACTGTGGCTTTGTAGTAGAGCCTGAAGTCAGGCAGGTTGATTCCCCCACTTCCATTCTTCTTTCTCAAGACTGCTTTGGCTATTCGAGGTTTTCTGTATTTCCACACAAATTGTGAAATTATTTGTTCTAGCTCTGTGAAAAATACCATTGGTAGCTTGATAGGGATTGCATTGAATCTATATACTGCTTTGGGTGGTATACTCATTTTCACTATATTGATTCTTCTGATCCATAACATGGTATATTTCTCCATCTATTAGTGTTCTCTTTGATTTCTTTCACCAGTGTTTTATAGTTTTCTATATATAGGTCTTTTGTTTCTTTAGATAGATTTATTCCTAAGTATTTAATTCTTTTCGTTGCAATGGTGAATGGAATTGTTTCCTTAATTTCTCTATTTTCTCATTATTAGTGTATAGGAATGCAAGGGATTTCTGTGTGTTGATTTTATATCCTGCCACTTTACTATATTCATTGATTAGCTCTAGTAATTTTCTGGTGGAGTCTTTAGGGTTTTCTATGTAGAGGATCATGTCATTTGCAAACAGTGAGAGTTTTACTTCTTTTCCAATTTGGATTCCTTTTATTTCTCTTTCTGCTCTGATTGCTGTGGCCAAAACTTCCAAAACTATGCTGAATAGAAGCAGTGAGAGTCTTGTTCCTGACTTTAGGGGAAATGCTTTCAATTTTTTACCATTGAGGGTAATGTTTGCTGTGGGGTTGTCATATATAGCCTTTATTATGTTGAGGTATGTTCCTTCTATTCCTGCTTTCTGGAGAGTTTTTATCCTAAATGGATGTTGAATTTTGTCAAAGGCTTTCTCTGCATCTATTGAGATAATCATATGGTTTTTATTTTTCAATTTGTTAATGCAGTGTATTACATTGATTGATTTGCAGATACTGAAGAATCCTTGCATCCCTGGGATAAAGCCCACTTGGTCATGGTGTATGACCTTTTTAATGTGTTGTTGGATTCTGTTTGCTACAATTTTGTTAAGGATTTTTGCATCTATGTTCATCAGTGATATTGGCCTGTAGTTTTCTCTTTTTGTGGCATCTTTGTCAGGTTTTGGTATTAGGGTGATAGTGGCCTCATAAAATGCGTTTGGAAGTTTACCTTCCTCTGCAATTTTCTGGAAGAGTTTGAGTAGGACAATCTCTTTAACAAGTGGTGCTGGGAAAACTGGTCAACCACTTGTAAAAGAATGAAACTAGAACACTTTCTAACACCATACACAAACTCAAAATGGATTAAAGATCGAAACGTAAGACCAGAAAGTATAAAACTCCTAGAGGAGAACATAGGCACAACACTCTCCGACATAAATCATAGCAGGATCCTCTATGACCCACCTCCCAGAATATTGGAAATAAAAGCAAAAATAAATAAATGGGACCTAATTAAAATTAAAAGCTTCTGCACAACAAAGGAAACTGTAAGCAAGGTGAAAGACAGTCTTTGGAATGGGAGAAAATAATAGCAAATGAAGCAACTGACAAACAACTAATCTCAAAAATATACAAGCAACTCCTGCAGCTCAAGTCCAGAAAAATAGATGACCCAATCAAAAAATGGGCTAAATAAAATAAGAACTAAATAGACATTTCTCCAAAGAAGACATACAGATGGCTAACAAACACATGAAAAGATGCTCAACATCACTCATTATCAGTGAAATGCAAATCAAAACCACAGTGAGGTACCATTTCACGCCAGTCAGAATGGCTGCGATCCAAAAGTCTACAAGCAATATATGCTGGAGAGGGTGTGGAGAAAACTGTTGGTGGGAATGCAAACTAGTACAGCCACTATGGAGAACAGTGTGGAGATTCCTTAAAAAACTACAAATATAACTGCCTTATGACCCAGCAATCCCACTGCTGGGTATACACACCGAGGAAACCAGAATTGAAAGAGACACATGTACCCCAATGTTCATCGCAGCACTGTTTATAATAGCCAGGACATGGAAACAACCTAGATGTCCATCAGCAGATGAATGGATAAGAAAGCTGTGGTACATATACACAAAGGAGTTATTACTCAGCCATTAAAAAGAATACATTTGAATCAGTTCTAATGAGGTGGATGAAACTGGAGCCTGTAAGCCAGAAAGAAAAACACCAATACAGTATACTAACGCATATATATGGAATTTAGAAAGATGGTAACGATAACCCTGTATTCGAGACAGCAAAAGAGACACAGATGTATAGAACAGTCTTTTGGACTCTGTGGGAGAGAGAGAGGGTAGGATGACTTGGGGGAATGGCATGGAAACATGTATAATATCATATAAGAAACGTATCACCAGTCCAGGTTCAATACAGGATCCTTGGGGCTGGTGCATTGGGATGGTACAGGGAGGGAGGTGGGAGAGGGGTTCAGGATCAGGAACACATGTATGCCCATAGCGGATTCATGCTGATGTGTGGCAGAACCAATACAATACTGTAAAATAATTAGCCTCCAATTAAAATAAATAAATTTAAATTTTAAAAAATAGTGAAGTAATCCCTCATCACTAATATTCTTTATTCTGTACTATTTCCCCAATTAACACTTATCATCATCTTAATATGATATAATTCTTTATTTGTAAAAGTCAAACCTTTCCTTACAAGAAACAGAAGAGAAAGTCTAGAGAACAGATCAGAGAGGATGAGGAAGAAACATTATTTATAGGAATAAAGAGAGAATCTTCCTAAAGTGCTGAAAATAAAAGTCCTCAGACTAAAGAATATTATGAGTCCTTTACAGAATGATCTAAATACAGAATGGTAAAGAAACTGTAGAAAAACAAAGCAAAGAAAGAATTAACAAGGGGAGAAAAGACAGATTACTTTTTAAAAATTAAACTGACAGCATACTTTTCAACAGCATATTAGAAAGACAGTGAGACTGTATGTTTAAAAGGTTAAGAGAAAATAATCATCAACCTCTAATTTTATACTCAACTCTAATATCTATTAGGAGAAAGTTTGGCTCTCATATCCACATGGCTCCCCTTGGATATCTTCTTAGAAATGTTATTACCTTCAATAGTCATCAGATATAAAAACAGCAACTTCTCACCACTGCTTACTCCTGTTTACTCACCAATTTACTCACTAATCTAATTTATTTACTCTTCTTTAAGAGTAAGAACTTATCATTACCTGATATGTTATATATAACTTGAATATGCATTTACTATTTTTCTCCCATACTAGAATATAAACTAGTATAAACTAGAGATAAAACTCTGTTTTGCTCATCCCTATATCCATAGATCCAGAACAGTGTCTGTCACAGAGGAAGCACTCAATAAATATGTTTATTTTTCTAATCATTACCTAATTTTTCTATTCATTACTTTAAACGAAAACTGGGACCAACTAGACAACAATTACACATAAGACAAGAAGGAGATCAGCTAAATTATATTTTTCAGAAGAAAGAGAAACTGATTTATTTTAAACTTTGGTAAGTATACCTATTAAAATTTCAAGAGTAACCCCAAAATAAACAGAAATGGGAAGTATATAATCAAACTAGTAGAGGTAAAAAGAGATACAAACTAAAAAATAATAGAGGAAGAAACAGACATGAAGTAATTTAATCTAAAATAAGAAAGAGAGAAAGTAAAGGCAAATGAGAAGCACAATAATAATATAGGTAGCAAAATAATGATGGAAGATCCAACTCCAAAAATATGTTACCATACTAAATGTAAATATTTCAAATTTAACAGTTAAAAGATTGCAAGACTGGATAAAAGCAACAAAATCTAAGTACACATCATATGTAAAATATACAGCTAAAACAAATGACACAGAAAGGCTAAAAGTAAAAGAATGAAAAATAACTGTGCTGATTATTAAGCTATTTTTTCCTCAGCTTCAAATCCATCCTTTAACATTCTACTTTGGTATACAGAAACTAGAACTCTTCAAATGCATTTCTCATTTGCCAGTGGGCTCCCTAAGAGGCCCTGCCAATGACAAGAAGTGCTATAAAGATAATACAAGGATGAAGGAAGGAAAAGGAACTTATTCCTTCTAGTTTACTTCTGGTTTCTGACAGTGTCTAACCAGCCATGGTTCTTCACCCTGGCATTTGCTTCCAGGTTACAGTTCCCCTGTCACAGACACATTCCCCAAATCGGCCTCTTTATGCCCTTTTGAGATACCAAGCTCTAGCTAGGCACCTCTTCTTCATATGTCTGAGCCCTAGCTCCAAGAGGATCCTTTTAAGAACTCCTAAATTATCAAAAACAGAGCCCCAAGCTACTAAATTTTAATGATCTCAACCTCTTTTGATTGTTCTCAGAGTTCCAGGGATGGCAGCTATTTATTGCCGTTATTAATACTACCTCTTGTAATACAATAATGTTCTAATTGTCTTTTCAGTGCCCCATTACTTGGTTAACAATTCTAAACAATAAATCCTCTCATTTAAAAAACTGTACAGTTTTGGTTCTTGATTTAGCCAACTGACACAAGATACCAACAAATTATCAGGCATAATAAAACTGCCATGTTAACAAACAGGAGTGTCTGAGAGTCACAAATGCCAATTCTCTCCAAATTATTCTATAAACTGAATGCAATCCTCATCAAAATTTCAACAGGGTTTTCCAGAGCTTAAAAGAACAAAGAACTGAGAACCGCTAAGATAATTTCCTAGTAGAATAACATCAATAATACCAAGATTCAAATATAGATATCAAGTTGTCTTATAAAAATATTATAGCTAAGAGTACAATAAATATTTAGACTGCTAAAATATTCATGTAGGGATAAAGAGGAGAGCCAGTAGAAAACAACAGACTATAACTAATACATGACTAATGTGGCATGTATACATAGCAGGGAAATATTAATAAACAAAATCAACTATTTGCTGATCAACTGATAATTGCCTATCATATTCTACCTACAAATTCAATTACATAAGGACTAAAGACCCAAATGCCGAAGTTTAGAATTAAACATTGGAATATATCTTCATGACCATGAAGTAAGGATATCTTAAATAAGATTAAAAAAAGCATAATCTCTAAAGGCTACATAACTATATGGGGTGGGGAGGTGGGGTGGTGTGGAGAAGGGTGGATGGACTACATTTCTCAGTCCCCTTTATAATAAGATGGGGCCACATGAGTAAGATTCACTCACTAATACACAAGCAAAAATGGGGTAACCGACTTCTGAACAGTCACGTATCTTTTCTCTATCCCTTCCTTCCTCCTTACTGCCACTGAGCACTTATCCACCTTATCTTGAGGAATCATCTATGAAGATGAAGCTTTATACTGTAGTTGACAGAGCAGTAAGACAAAGGATCCTAAATCATTGAAAGTGAAAGTGAAGTCGCTCAGTCATGTCCGACTCTTTGCAACCCCAAGGACTGTAGCCTGCCAGGCTTCTTCGTTTTTGAGATTCTCCAGGCAAGAATACTGGAGTGGGTTGCCATTTCCTTCTTCAAGGGATCTTGCCGACCCAGGGATCAAACCCGGGTCTCCTGCATTGTAGACAGATGCTTTACCATCTGAGCCACCAGGGAAGCTACCCAAATCAGTCCTAAACTGTTTATCTCTGCACTTGATTTCAGGAAACAGAGATAAATTCTCTCTTGCTTAAGCTGTTTCATACTAGATTTTCTGTTCTGCACAGCCAAACCAAAACCTGATAATAAAAACTGTTGTGATATATGCTCAAAATGCTAAAATAATACAAAAGAAGGTAATCAGTTTTTGTTTAATTAGCATCAGGAAAGGCATCAGAAAAGAAATAATTACAGATTTAAATCATAATTTGAATGATACAGAGTCTGTCAAAGAGAAAAACACATAAAGGAGTGGTTTCTCACTACAGTCAAGAGGAACAGCAAGTACAAATATCATGAAAGATAATAATGAATATGTCAAAATAGCCCACACATCTTTTAGGTGAACACTGGTAGCAATGAAAATAACTGCTATCATTTACTGAACACTGAAAATGTAGCAGATTATCTCAAATAATCCTCACAATACTGTGAAAGGATACAAATTTTATGACAAGTTTAGAAAGTAGCACTTACTTGCAGGTAGATTTCCCAAGGAGTACTAGAATGTAGCTGTGCTGGGCTTCAAACCTAAGTAGTACCACTTAACAACTATGCCAAAATTCCAGGATGATGAGCACATGCCTATGAAGACTCATTAAAACTGTGCCATATTCACACCACTTCAACTATCAGTCAGTCAGTTCAGTCGCTCAGTCGTGTCCGACTCTTTGCGACCCTATGAATCGCAGCACGCCAGGCCTCCCTGTCCATCACCAACTCCCGGAGTTCACTCAGACTCACGTCCATCGAGTCAGTGATGCCATCCAGCCATCTCATCCTCTGTCGTCCCCTTCTCCTCCTGCCCCCAATCCCTCCCAGCATCAGAGTCTTTTCCAATGAGTCAACTCTTCGCATGAGGTGAGATTCAGCTGATTCAACTACACTTCAATTTAAAAAATAACATTTTTAAAAGACGTTAAAAAAAAAAACTGTGCCAAATCACTGTATCTTTTGAAGTTAATTTATGATTTTCCTATATTTGCAGTTCAATGTGCTTTTTCCCCCTAACTCTTGCTTTTAACACACTCAACATGTTACCTTAAATGATAAGAGCAAGAAAAGTAAAAGGAAAATGCTGAGCAAAGGTGTGTATTTTATGCAAAAACTAAACAACTGACAACTGCAAAAGAAGAAAGGAGACTTGGGATTTCCTTAAACTCGTATAATACTCAAAACTATTGCTAGAGACTATGTTTTTCTTTATGGTCAACTGAATAAATTATGAACTGTATACTCACCACACTGAAATCAAGGTTGTTTTCAATCCATTTTTGCCCATCTCGGAATTCATCATGAAGTCCCATGATATAAAGGGTATCCAAAGCATCTACTATAGTAGCACCCATTTGTGAAGTTCCTATATTTAGAGAAAAATGTCATTAAAAAGATACCCCTCGTACAAGACTTATTTTCATTTTTCATATATATAGAAAGTAAACCAAAGTAGGAATATAGGGATTAAAAAAATATCCAACATCGTCTACTTTTTCATTAGAATAGACAATATACATTGTTTAAAACATTCTTCTAAAGAGACACATTGATAACTAATAGGAAGATAAAGGAAAACTAAAACTGTAATTCTTCTTAATTTTCTTCCTGGTTCAGAAAATGAAATCTCTCTGTTTAACTGAGATAGATCAAAAAAAAAAAAAAAGGATTAATTTAAGAAATGGTGAGGGTGGTTCAAGATGGTAAGCTAAGTCATAAGACAACCATGAACCATGCTCTTTTGATCCAAATTCATAGAAAGGGCAAAAAATATACTTAAAATAATAATAAAAGTAAAACAAGGCTATATAACTGTAGTGGAACTATAAAGTATAATAATCCTTAACAATCAAAAAGCAGATAGAACATATTTTAAAAGAAGGAAGTCATAAAATTTGAGTAGAGAAAATCAAAGTACTAAGATCGGCCTATCTTCAAAAAGAGATCATCTTGATCTTCAAGAAAATGTTTCAGGGAGGGAGGAATTAATTGAACAAAACTAGCCTAACTGATACCAAAACCAGATACTGGACACACAAGAAAATAGAACAGGCCCATTTTACTAATGAATATAACTGCAAAAACCCTGAATAAGATACTAGTAAGACAAATCTAGTAGCACAGTAAAAGAATAAATAACAGGAGCAACTGGGTCCTACCTAGCCCCAGGAATGAAATTATTATTTCTACCTTCTGAGAATGAAAACCACCCACACAGCTTACTGCCTATATTAACATAACTTTATTATTACACTGTCTTCATTAATGAGTTTATTCTTACAGGAAACATACTCAGAAAGACAGAAGTTACAAAATGAGTTTATTGTTCATTCCAGAAACTTCTTCAAAGATCCATCAACTCTTTAACAGAAAGTATCAAATGATGGCTAACACTTCAAAACTCTAAACCTCTTTCCTTTAAATTCTCTGATCATGTTGTTGTTGTTTAGTTGCTAAGTCATGTCTGACTCTTTTGGAATCCTATGAATGGTAGCCCACCAGGCTCCTCTATCCATGGAGTTTCCCAGGCAAGAAATACTGAAGTGGATTGCCATTTCCATCTCCAGGGGATCTTCCAGGGATCAAACTCACATCTGAATTAGCAGGTGGATTCTTTCGCACTGAGCTACTAGGTAAGCGCATAACATAATGATCCTTTCACAATCATAACCAAGATATAATCAACCATAATCCACCAATTGAAGGGCCCTTACTAAGCAAGACTTAAAATCTCAATATATATCTCAACTTTGTCCTTCCCTGTCTAACAGGCTACTGAGGTTCTGCTGAGGGAGGGCTCTCCCTTACCATGGTAAACATTATCCTCAGCTAGGGCTTCTCTGATAGTTCAGTTGGTAAAGAATCCGCCTGCAATGCAGGAGACTCCGGTTTGATTCCTGTGTCAGGAAGATCGGCTGGAGAAGGCTACCCACTCCAGTATTCTTGGGCTTCCCTTGTGGCTAAGCTGGTAAAGAATCCGCCTGCAATGTAGGAGACCTGGGTTCAATCCCTGAGTTGGGAAGATCCCCTGGAGAAGGGAAAGGCTACCCACTCCAGTATTCTGGCCTAGAGGATTCCATGGGCTGTATAGTTCATGGGATCACAAAGAGTCAGACACGACTGAGCAACTTTCACTTTGTCTTATCAACAAGTTACCTTGGTGATATTTTAGGAATCTATATTCAATACTACTTAGGTTCACTGTTGTTACTGTTTAATCATTCATCATGTCTTAACTCTTTTGCAACCCCATGGAATGTAGCCTGTCAGGCTTGTCTATCCACGGGATTTTACAGGCATGGATTCTAGAATGGGTTGCTATTTCCTTCTCCAGAGGATCTTCCAGATTCAAAGATCAAATTCGCATCTCCTTCGTTGGCAGACAGATTATTTAACACTGAGCCACTAGGTTCAGGCAGATTCTTTACCACTGAAGACTATTTAGGTTCACATCTTCCATTTAATATTCATTCTATCTGTTTATTTATTTTGGCCACACGGAACTGCATGTGGAACTTCTCTAAACAGGAATCGAACCCATGCCCCCTGAGCAGAAGCTCAAACTCTTAGCCACTGGACTACCAGGGAAGCCCTTTATTTTCCTTCTTAATTCCATACTTTTTTCCCCAAATGTTTTCCTATGATGGTTTAAAGCTATACAAGTTTTTCTTATAATGCTTATTTTTAACTTACATCACACTTTCTTGCTCATGTGCTCCTAATTATTTCTTCAACTTACCAAGAAGGATATCTTTCTACTAACAAAATGAGTATTCCACCACACTCTTGATAAATTCCTTGGTCTGCTCCCCACTCAGTTCCCTTCATGTTAATATCAACTATAACATTTGTTCTGGGTTATTACATACATACTTTCCATTTCTTTTTTGTTCCTCAGTTTCCTATTAAGATAACAAAAATGTTATCAAGCCATTTAATCACCCATATATCACTCTCTTGCATAATCTTTGGCCACCTGATGCGTAGAACTGACTCATTGGAAAAGACCCTGATGCTGGGAAAGATTGAAGGTGGGAGGAAAAAGGGATGACAGAGGATGAGATGGTTGGATGGCATCACCAACTTGATGGACATGAGTTTGAGCAGGTTCCGGGAGTTGGTGATAGACAGGGAAGCCTGGTGTGCTGCAATCCATGGGGTCGCAAAGAGATGAACACGACTGAGCAACTGAACTGACTGACGTGCATAATCACTTGAATCAAATATGTGTCTCTTTTTAGTATTTTGTCCACAATATATATCATGCATATTTTAAATCCTTAGGAATCTCTGTTTTTGTTCTTATTTCAACTTTTATAGGTAGCTATGCTCAGTTCTCTAGTTATTTATTTAGTCCTGTAAGTACATGTTCCTCTAAGGTGTTGACTATTCTGAAATGGAAAAAGGCCTGATCCACATATCTGTACTGATTTTGGTTGGTTCCACAAGGAGAGGTTTGTGCCACAGGCTAAGCAACACAAACAAGTGAAAGGCAAAATTGAAATTACTGGCTATCACTATGACTGTTCACCTAGACAACTGAAGATTTCAATTGGAAAAAATTAAAGAGTCTAAAACTACTCTTGGGTTAAATAAAAATTAAAGTACGACACTACAGAAGATATAAAACATTAATAAAGATTTATTATGAGAACATAGGAATCAATCAGTTCTGAGGAAAACTCATAACTTGAAAATTTTGTACTATTTAATAAGAACAAATGAAAACAACTGCACTCTGTTCTACTAACAACATAAGAAAAAGAACAATAAACGTGAGCAACAAAGTAGAAGAATCAGAAAAGCTAAAGGTAGAAGTAAATGAATTACATGCTTATACATGTACCACAAATATTTTCTCCAATTCTGGGGCTTGCTTTTTCATTTCCTTAATGTCTTTTGGAGAACAGAGATTTTTAATTTTTAATTTTCATGAAGTCCAATTTATCAATTTTTTTTCTTTAATGGTTTACTCCTTTTGTATTCTTAAAACTCTTCAGTTCAGTTCAGTTCAGTCGCTCAGTCGTGTCCAACTCTTTGCAACCCCATGAGTTGCAGCACGCCAGGCCTCCCTGTCCATCACCAACTCCCGGAGTTCACTCAGATTCACGTCCATCAAGTCAGTGATGCCACCCAGCCATCTCATCCTCTGTTGTCCCCTTCTCCTCCTGCCCCCAATCCCTCCCAGCATCAGAGTCTTTTCCAATGAGTCAACTCTTCTCATGAGGTGGCCGAAGTACTGGAGTTTCAGCTTTAGCATCATTCCTTCCAAAGAAATCCCAGGGCTGATCTCCTTCAGAATGGACTGGTTGGATCTCCTTGCAGTCCAAGGGACTCTCAAGAGTCTTCTCCAACACCACAGCTCAAAAGCATCAATTCTTCAGCGCTCAGCCTTCTTCACAGTCCAACTCTCACATCCATACATGACCACTGGAAAAACCATAGCCTTGACTTAAAACTCTTAGCTCACCTCAAAGTCACAAAGATTTTCTCAAATGGTTTTTACTGGAAATTTTATACTTTTAGTTTTTATGTTTAGATTTATGATCCATTTCAAGTTCATTTTTGTACAGTGTTGAAGAGTCAATGTTTTTGTTTTTTTCTGTAGGAGTATATTACTGACCCAGCACCACTTATTACAAAGACTTTCCTGTAACCCATTGAAAGCATCTTTGTTGAAAATCAATTAAAAATGTATGTGTAGCTCTATTTCTATTCTTTTCCAATGATTTCAATGTCTATCTTTACACTAACAACTGTACTGTCCTCATTACTGAAGCTCCACAGTAAATCTAGAATCAAGTAGCATAAGTCCTTCAACTTTGTTCTTTTTGAAAACTATTTTGATTGTTGTACATGCTTTGAGTTTTCATACAGATTTTAGAATCAGCCTATCAATTTTTATGGAGAAGTCATTTTTACTTGGATTCCTTTAAATCTAAAGACGGATTTCAAGGGAACTGACATCTCAACAATATTGAGTATTCCAACTCATAAACATGGCACGTCTCTCATTTAAGTTATTTCAATTTCTCTCAACAATCAGTTTTCAGTGTACAGACTGTGCACATAGTATGTTAAATTCATCCACATGCATTTCATGTTTTTATGCTACTGCAAATGATAGTATTTTTATTTTATTTATAACTGTTTACTGCTAGTATCGAGAAATATAATTTACTTTGTATATTCAACTCCTATCCAATGGCCTTACTACTAAATTTGTTTTCATTCTAGTATTTTATTGTTATTGCTTGACAGATTCCCTAGTATTTTCTTCGTGAGCAATCATATTGACTACAAATAAAGACAGTTGTACTTCTTCGTTAATAACCTTTGTACTTGTCTGTCTTTTTCTTACTTTAGTGCACTGGCCAGGGCTCCTTGCGTAACGTTACATAGAAGCTGGAGAGCAGAGACATCTTTGCCTAGTTCACAGTTTTCAGAGAGAGTATCTAGTCTCTCAACATTAAGTATGTGGGGATTCTTTTTCTATTTGTTTGGTTTTGAGTATGTGTCAGGGGAGTGAGGGTAGGTGTGTTTTAATGCTGTTTATCAGGCTAAGAAAGTTCCCATATAGTTCAAGTTTGCTGAGAGTTTTTATTATGCTTTTATTATGGATGGATGTTGAGTGTTGTTAAATGCTTTTTTAATACCCACTGAGATGATCATATAATTTTCCTCTTTTAGTTTCTTAATATCTTCAATTATATTGACTAAGTTCCAAATGTTAAACCAACCATGCATTCCTAGGATAAATCCCACTTGGTCATGAGGTGTTACTCTTTTTACATATTGCTGAGTAAGATTTACTAAAATAAATCTACTCTGGTCAAAGATTTTTACGTCCATGTTCATAAAGGAACCATGGTTTATGAACATGGTTCATAAAGGAACCATGAGGAACACTGGTTTATAAGTTTCTTTTTACTGTAATACCATTGTCTGGTTTTGGTATTAGAGATTTGGTGGTGGCACCAAGGAAATACATACATTAGGTGTAAATACCTAACAAGAGCACTTCAAAATATATAAAGTAAAAGCTGACAGAACTGAAAGGAACAAGAAACAAATCCAATACAGAGTTGGGAACTTCAACACCCCTCACCTAGTAATTAATAAAACTACTAGATAAAAAAATCAGCAAAGACAGAGGAAGCCTGAACAAACCCATAAACCAATGAGATCCAACTGACATTAACAGAACATTCTACACCCAATAACAGTCACTACATATGTACACATTCTATTCAAGCATAAATGGAACATTCACCAAGACAGGCCATATTCTGAGTCAAAAGGTAATTCTTAAATAACTTAAAAGACTTAAAGAATTGTAATCACACAAAGTATATTCTCTGACTATGAGTACGTGTGTGTGCTCAGACTCTCAGTCACTTCTGACATTTTGCAACCCCATGGACTATATATAGCCTGTCAGGCTCCTCTGTCTGTGGAATTTTCCCAGCAAGAATACCAGAGTGGGTTGCCATTTCCTTCTCCAGGGGATCTTCTTGACCCAGGGATTGAGCCTGTGTCTCGTGCATTGGCAGGTGGATTCTTTACCACTGCACCATTTGGGAAGTCCATTCTTTGACCATGATGGAATTAAATTAGAAATCAATAACCGAAAGACAAAAGAAGAATCTCTAAGCATTTAGAAATTAAACAACTTAAGGTAAGTTTTTAAACATACTGAATTGAGTAAAAATGAAAATACAATATATCAAAATCTTTCAGATGCAACTAAAGCAGCACTTAGCAGAAAACTATTTGGCACTAAATGCTTACATTGGAAAAGAGGATCTCAAATCTATAATCTAGGGTTCTAGTTCAAGAAACTAGAAAAGCAAGAACAAAAGCAACCCAAATCATGCAGAAGAGTAGAAATAACAAAGAACAGAAATCAAAGAAAATTAAAACATAAAGGAAACATAAGAAGATCAATGAAACCGAAAGCTACTTCTTTGAAAATATCGATGAAATTGATAAAACTTTTAGCAAGACTGACAAAGGAAAAAAAAAAACATAAATTACTAATATTAGGAATAAATGGGGATTGTAACTACAGCTACCATAGATATAAAAAAGATAGTATTACTCCAAACAACTCTATGCACATAAAATCAATGGCTTAGATGAAACAGACCAATTCCTCAAAACCATCAATTACCAAAACTAACCTAAGGCAAAACAGATATTGAATGGCCCTTATAGTGATGTGAAATAAGAAACTGAAATTGTAGAAGTTGTAGTTGAAAATCTCCCAGAAAAAAAAGCTCCACATGCAGATGGTTTCACTGGCAAAGTATATTCAAAACTTAAGAAAGACTATCAAATCAACAGTATAGAAAAATGAAGAGCAGAGAAAACTTCCAAATTCATTTGATTACACTGATACCAAAACAGAACAAAGATAGTACAAGAAAAACACAAAACAATATCCTTCCCTAAATGTGAATGCAAAATCCCCAACAAAATATTATAAATAATTAGCAAGTTAGAAATAAAAAGAATTTATACATACCTGGAAGATAAAAGGCACATTTCAAAAACGCACTGTAAAAACAAACAATATTCTTTTCCAAATCAAAATTCTTTCAAATGTAAGAAGAATTATCCCTAACAAAAATCTTTCAATTCTCCAAAGTATCTAAGTAAACCTAATTCATCCTGACTTAATCACTGTTGGAAGAATTATTATCAGTGGTAACCTATGTCCAGCAACATTTTCCTGTTCCCCACTCACAAGGTCCAGCACTGAGCCCTAACTAGACAAAATCAAACCAAACTATCTAAGATGTCAATCTGAAGATATAAACACACAGAGGAAAACAGAGGAAAGAGATAAAGAAAAAAGCTTAACTGGAATCAGATCTACTCTAGAACATCACTGATCTCATTTAATTTCTTTTTTAGTTTAAGCCATTATGAAATGAATTTTCTGTTATCTGTACAAAAAGAAACCTTGATGCCAAACAAGTACAAACTAGGCAGAAGTCATGATTTCAGTTACCATAAAAAAAGAATGTTTTAATAATCAAGGCTAAGAAAAAGAAAATGGACACATTTTAAACTTCCTTATAATCTAGAATATCATGAAAAGTGAAAAGGAAAAGTGTTGGTCACACTCGTGCCCGACTCTTCACAGCCCCATGGACAGTAGCCCATCAGGCTTTTCTGCTAATGGAATTCTCCAGGCAAGAATACTGGAGCAAGTAGCCATTTCCTTCTCCAGGGAACCTTCCCAACCCAGGGATCAAACACACATCTCCTGCACTGCAGGCAGATTCTTTACCATCTAAGCCACCAAGACGGTTCAATTCCTGCCTATATGCTCCTATAGTAATAGGTTAAGATTTTTAAAGTTTCTTCCAACTTTTACGATTCTAATTTTATAAAGGCATATGGAATCTGGGATGTCAAGTGAGACACTATGATCCTTCCCTTAGAAGGATCTTCAACAAAAAAGCTAAAAACAGAGTTAAAAAAAAAAATCCCAAATAATACTCACTAGCAAAAAATGAGAATTAGAAAAAGAACAAAGTAGAAAAAAGTCAAACTCTTTTTAATCCTTTGGTAAACCAAATTCATAACTAAAACTATCAGACAAAACAAACAATAAAGGATTCATTCCCACTTAGTTTATTCCACTGGAAGAAAAATGTAACCCCTCAAATATTTTTCTAAAAGTACCAATATAAGCACCTACTTTTGACTACTGAAAATAATATAGATTGCATTTTCATTTTTTCTACCTTCTCAGTACCATTTTGTCATAATAGATTTTCCCATGTGCTAGTATTTTTTTTTTTTTTGTCTTTAAAGTTAGCTGAAGCAGAATTAGAAGCATGAACTTCAGCATGAAGTTGCCTATAATCAAAATCTGGCTCCATTATTTACTAGCTGTACAGCCTTAAGTTAGTTAACCCAATTGTGCTTCAGTTTCCTCCTCTGTAAAATGGGAATAATAATAATAGTACCTGCCTCATAGTGTTCTGAGTACTAAATAAGCCCACTCACATAAATCACTTGTATCAGTCCTTGGTATATAGTATGTTTATTATTCTGCTCAGCTTACCATAACAAAACACCATCCACTACAGGGCTTAAACAACAAAAATTTCTTTTCTCACAGTTCTGGAGGTTAGAAACCAAGAGAAAGCTTCCAATCTTTAGAGGAACAACTTCCTCTTGGCTTGATGTTCACCTTCTTGCTATATCATACCCATTTAGCCTTTTCTTAGGAGAAGGCAATGGCACCCCACTCCAGTACTCTTGCCTGGAAAATCCTATGGATGGAGGAGCCTGGTAGGCTGCAGTCCATGGGGTCGCTAAGAGTCAGACATGACTGAGCGACTTCACTTTCACCTTTCACTTTCATGCACTGGAGAAGGAAATGGCAACCCACTCCAGTGTTCTTGCCTGGAGAATCCCAAGGACCGGGGAGCCTGGTGGGCTGCCGTCTATGGGGCTGCACAGAGTCGGACACGACTGAAGTGACTTAGCAGTAGCAGCCTTTTCTTAGTGTATGTGCAGTGGGAGAAAAGAGCTTGGGTGCTTCTTCATATTCTTTAAGGGTTCCATTCCTTTCTGATTAAGGCCCCTAGTTTAATCTTAATTACCTCCTAAACACTCTATCTCCAAATACAGTCACATTGGGAGGTAGAGCTGCAATATGTGAATTTATGGGGCACAAGATTCAGCCTACAGGAGTATGCACTGTATAAATACTATTGATGCTGCCACTAGTAATGTGTATGTAAATATTGTTACTAGTAATGTGTATATAACATACACATATACAAAGGAAAATACAGTTTTATTCACAAACCCAATTACAGAATCTCTAAAGCAAATAACTGACCTCATACCTCAATGAAAAGGTAAAAAATTTATTGGAAAACACTTAACTGATACTCATTACAAGATGATCCCTCAGAAATAGCAAACCAAAACTGACAAAATCTTCCTTCTGTACCAAGTGAAAAGACTAATTTTGTAAAGTCACCCTTTCCAACTCTCCTCTGTTCATGGGATTTTCCAGGCAAGAATACTGGAGTGGGTTGCCATTTCTTTCTTCATTTCCAACTCTAGGCTCCTTTAATTTCTATGATCTCACAAATAACTTTGTTTATCCAGTAAACCAGTTTAAGTGCTCCTAATGACCAGTCAGTAAGAACTCACCTGACAATAATCTCAATCTGTCATTGCCGTGGTCATCATTTACCAACCTAACCAAATAGTGACTACAAAGGTCACTTGTGAAGAAGTCTGACAAAAAGTACCACAAATTAAAACCACTTTTCATAAGGGAATTCCCTGTTGGCCCAGTAGTTAGGACTCCAAACTTTCACTAACATGGGCCTGGGTTCTATCCTTGGTCAGGGGACTAAAATCCTCCAAGCCACATGGCGTGCAGCACAGCCGTAAATAAATAAATAGCAAAACCTCTTTCATAAAAATGCTATTTTTAAAAAGAGAAAACATTAAGTCAAAACTTACCCATTAGGATTTTAACAAAATCACATTCATTTAAGAAGGAAATGGGCTTGTCTGCTGGCTCAGATGGTAAAGAATCTGCCTGAAATGCGGGAAACGTGGGTTCGATCCATGGCTCAGGAAGATTGCCTGGAGAAGGGCATGGCTACCCACTCCAGTATTCTTGCCTGAAGAATTCCATGGACAGAGACCGGCAAACTATATAGTCCATGAGATCGCAAAGAGTTTGACACAACAGAGCAACTAACACTTTCAGACTTTAAAAAAGAGACAGCCATTCTGCTCACTAAATGAATTATACTGACTCATAAGGAATAAAATTTTAAGAAGTTACCTGAAAGCTCATTTATCTTTAAATTCGGCAAACAATCATACCTTACAGTAACTGATTAAGTAAATTAAGTTATTGATTACAGTCATGATTAAGTAAAACAAATGTATGTTTTTTACCTACTACATTGCCTAGAACCATACTATTTGATTAAGTCTTACTATATTAGATGTTCTGAGAAATACGATTTAAAAAACTAAACAGAAAATTAACATCCAACTCATTTTCAAAGGGCTCAGAGTTTACCACTGAGTTTAATACAAATGGATGGTTAGTTGCAGAGAGGATCTAATTTTAATTAATCATTAAATATCTTCTACTGCGCTAATGTCTCACTGTTGCCTCCACAAAGCAACAGTAACTCTTAATTCTATAACCTCTACTAAGGAAATAAACTATACTTCATTAAGTGATAGATGCTAAATTAAATGTCATATGTGAGATCTCTGGTGTCTTTCATTACCTAAAGAAAATTTTTTCCATTATTTCTCCATCCCAACATCTCTCAAACCCAGGAGAAATTATCTTTTTTAGTCATTTTCTTTTTTGACAGGAAACAATCAAGCATTGAAAAAAATATGAGATATCACTGCACAGGAAAAATTCTTCCACAGTCACAATTAAAAAATAGTTATTACTGTGGTGTTGCATTACAATTAGTGAAGATGACTGCACTGCATGTGACTGACAAATGTGCTTTCTGATTCCATTAGTATTTTCTTGCCTTCACCTACTGCTACTTAAAAGATACCCATCACATCAAGAAGCACCTATAATGAGAGAAAGATGTGAAGACTCTAAAGAACAACTTGGTAATTTTTAAGACTTATTCTTGGGTTAAGTAAAAGTTGTTAAAGTAGTGAACACTCTTTTAAACTAAGACATTTACCAAGTGAACTGAACTCAAGTGAGGTAGAAAGTTATTAAATTCAAGTTAAATAAAAAGCTCTTCCCCAAACCTTCATCCACACACACACTGTCAATTTCTCCCTTGGAACTGTGAATATACTGCACATTTATTCAATTTACCAACTGAACCACCTTGGGCATGTTACTTTTTTATTTTAAACATACATAGCTAACACTACTGGAATTTCCTATCCTTTTCCTCCTCTGTAATGTGTTGAGTATCAGAATTGGGACTATGTTGAAGAAAAAGAATTACAAATAGGTAAGTACATTTCTTATACTAAAGAAAAACAATGCAGAAAATGCTTCAAAGTACAAATAAATGACTAAAACATCTGTATGCAAATACAAAATTTATCACATATCTGTGATAACTAAATCTTGAGTGAAACTTGCAAAAAACTACACCTTGCTTCAAATTACAGTTCCATAGAAATACAGTTGTTACTGTTGTTTAGTCACTTAAATTGTGTCTGACTCTTTTGTGACCCCATGGACTGACACCCATGAGAAATAAAGAAGTCCTCCCCTTATCTCAAGGTGCCCAGATACCTGGAACCCTGGAGAGTACCAAACTCTACATGTTTTTTCCCTATACATACATATGTATAATCAAGTTTAATTTATAAATTAGGCACAGTATGAGATTGACAATAACTAATAATAAAATAGAATAATTATAATAATTTACTGCAATAAACATTATGTAGATGTGGTCTCTCTCTCTTCCTTAAAAGATCTTACTGTACAAATGTTAAGGCTTTTACATCTTAACTAAGCACTTAATTGCACTACAGCCATAACCTGTGCAGTCTGAAGCACAATACTAAAACTAGCACAAATTTCCTTCCTCACAATTTCATGATTAGAATATTTATCCTTATCTGAGATCTTAACCTCAGCATACGGTCCTTATTAAGTGAAGAACTTTCATCTTTTCACTTAAAGAAAGTACTTTACAGTTTCTCTTTGGCAAATCCAAATTGCTGGCATCACTACTCCTGTGTTGTGGGCCTATTATTAAGTAAAATAAGGACTACCTGAACACAAGCACTGTGCTATCTCCACAGCTGATCTGATAACCCAGAGGCTAACTAAGAGGATACACTGGACAAAGAGATGGCTCATACCATAGGCTGGAAAAGGCACAACATTTAAATTTATGAATTATTTCTGAAAATTTCCATTTAATATTTTCAGACTGAGATTGACTATAAGTAAATGAAATAGAAAGAAAACAAAAGCTCAGATAAGCGGGGACTACTGTACTCAGGTTTTAGAAAGTAACTAAAAAGTTAGATCCTATTTTTAAAATGAAGGTAGAAAATGAAAACAGTAAAAAGTAACCTTACCAAATATATTAGTGGAGTGACCTTTCCTTGCAATAGGTCTGAGTTCATTATGCCCCCATCCATATATCCTGTAATTATCCCAGGCATGTTTCATCATCTGAGAAAAGAAAAATTATAACCCATCAATTTACATTTTTCACAGACTGTTATCCTTATATTTCATGCAATTTAAAGATTCTATTACTATATCCTTACACATTCTCCTGTATCTCCTACATTAGTATATTATTCTGTTAACATTGGTATCAATGTGAAAACATATATAATTATGTTTAACTTAAGTCTACACAACAGAACAAAAAATTAGGTGTAATAAAGAAGCTTTTTATCAAGGAGTAAAGTGTCTATTTGGCATTCTTTCCTTTTAGGAACTGCCAATCCTTTCCGAAACAGCTCCCCTTCCCTTGCTGTGACCATCACAGAGGTGTCAAAAATGGGCGCTGACTCCACAATCAATGAACACAGCCTGGCTAGAGTATCCCTAATCTTTAGACCAAAGATCAGCGAACTCTTCCTATAAAGTAAGCATTTTAGACTTTGAAGTCTATACGGTATATAAGCTAACCACTAAACTCAGCTATTGCAGCAAAAAGCAGCCCTGGACAATATACAAACAAATGAGCATGACTAGTAAAAACAGGAAGCAGGCAGAATTTGGCCAGCAGGTTGTAGCCTGCCAATCCTTGACCTACACTAAGTGACTAGGTACATGAGATTCAGTAAAGACAATCAAATCCTTTCACACATATTGCTATAGATACCATGAGACAAAGGACTCTCTTGTTTTGCAATCTCAAGACCTTTGCAATATATAATCCTGGAGCTGATGGCGGCTAACTCTCCCAATATGGAGAAACGAAGTAACAAAAGAAAATAGACAGAGATATATATATCTGTTGACAATAACACCTACAGGGTTGGACTGAGCCAAATTTGAAGCCCTGGGTTAGAACCCCTAAACTAATAAATATTTTTATATCAATTAGTTTGAACTGAGTTTCTTACAACCCAGTGAGTACTAAGCTATACAAGAGCAGAGTATTTAATTAAATATCAGTTGAATTATGTAATAGTAGCTTGTGGTGTATCAAATGTAATACTCATTAAAACATTTCTCAACTTTTTTTTGCAGCCTGCATTACTAAGACATGAAAACTAGGCAAAAATATTACAAGGAAATTAAAAATCAATATATCTTGATTTTTAATCAATTTAAATCAAAAAACAAAGATGCAAAATTCCTTAACAAAAATTAACAATACCTAAAAAGGATACTACACAATGACCATGTGCAATTTAAGTCAGGAATATAAGTGGAATTTAACATTCAAAAACCCATCAATATATTTCACCATGTCAACAAATAAAAGGGAAAAAAAATACAATCATCTTTTAGATGTAGACAAAGCATCTATAAAATTCAACACCCAGTCATGATTAAAAAAAAAAAAAAAAAACCTCTCAGAAAACTACAAGGCAACATCCTCAACTTACTAAAGGGCATCTTCAAAAAAAAACCCTACAGCAGCCATCATACGTAATGGCAGAAGACCCTACTTCTAAGGTTGAGAACAAATCAAATACATGCATGCTCACTACTTCTTTTCAATAATGTACTGAAAGTCCTAGCCAGTGCAAAAAAAGAACAAAAGGCATAAAAATCAAAAAAGAAAAAGTACTTCTATTCACAAAGCATATGACTATGTACAAGGAAAACCCTAAGCAATCTTTAAAAGCCAATAAAACTAAAAGACGACTTCAGTAAAAAAAAAATTCAGGTTCAGCAAACTAAAATCACATACATTTCTACATGCTAGTTATGATCAGAAATGGATATTCGAAAACAATTACATCTGTAAAACATCAAAAAACATGAAATAGAATATGTGCAAGACGTACACACTAAGACCTACAAAACACCGCTGCTAAGCGAAATTAAAGAAAACCAACAAGGGTCACTTGTTGAACAGTCACTGAACACTTTCTCTCTCACTCAGTACATTTGTAGGGCTTTTCTCCAATATGAGTTCGCTGGTGTTTTCTGAGGTGCATTCTGGCTGAAGGCTCTACCACATTCACTGCATTTATAAGGTTTCACTCCGGTATGAATCCTCTGGTGCTAAATAAGAGATAAGCTGAACGCACTGGTCACAGCAAACACCCTCTTCCAACAACACAAGAGAAGACTCTACACATGGACATCACCAGATGGTCAATACCAAAATCAGATTGATTATATTCTTTACAGGCAAAGTTGCAGAAGCTCTATACAGTCAGCAAAAACAAGACAGGGGAGCTGACTGTGGCTCAGATCATGAACTTCTTATTGCAAAATTCAGACTTAAATTGAAAAAAAAGGGAAAAAAACTAGACCATTCAGGTATGACCTAAATCAAATATCTTATGATTATATAGTGAAAGAGACAAATAGATTCAGAGGATTAGATCTGATAGACAGAGTGCCTGTAGAACTACAGATAGATGCTCGTGACATTGTACAGGAAGCAGTGATCAAGACCATCCCCAAGAAAAAGAAATGCAAAAGGGCAAAATGGTTGTCTTATGAGGCCTTACAAATAGCTGAGAAAAGAAGAGAAGCTGAAGGAAAAGGAGAAAAGGAAAGATAAACCCATCTGAATGCAGAGTTCCAAAGAATAGCAAGGAGATATAATAAAGCCTTCCTCCATGATTAATGCAAAGAAACAGAGGAAAACAATAGAATGGGGAAGACTAGAGATCTCTTCAAGAAAATCAGAGATACCAAGGGAACTTTTCATGCAAAGATGGGCACCATTAAGAACAGAAATGGTATGGACTTAACAGAAGCAGAAGACATTAAGAAGAGGTGGCAAGAATACACAGCAGAACTATCCAAAAACTATCTTCATGACCCAGATAATCATGGTGGTGTGATCACTCACCTAGAGCCAGACATCCTGGAATGCGAAGTCAAGTGAGCCATAGGAAGCATCACCACAAACAAAGTTTGTGAAGGTGATAGAATTCCAATTGAGCTATTTCAAATTCTAAAAGATGATGCTGTGAAAGTGGTACACTCAATATGCCAGCAAACTTGGAAAACTCAGCAGTGGCCACAGGACTGGAAAACGTTCATCCCAATCCCAAAGAAAGGCAATGCCAAAGAATGTTCAAACTACCGCACAATTGCATTCATCTCACATGCTAGCAAAGTAATGCTCAAAATTCTCCAAGTCAGGCTTCAACAGTATGTGAACTGTGAACTTCCAGATGTTCAAGATGGATTTAGAAAAGACAGAGATCAAATTGCTGAAATTTGTTGGATCATCAAAAAAAGCCCAAGAGTTCCAGAAAAACATCTACTTCTGCTTTACTGACTACACCAAAGCTGACTGGGTGGATCACAATAAACTGGAAAATTCTTCAAGAGATGGGAATACCAGACCACCTGACCTACCTCCTGATAAATCTGTATGCAGCTCAAGAAGCAACAGTTAGAACTGGGCATGGAACAATAGACTGGTTTGAAATAGGAAAAGGAGCATGTCATGGCTATATACTGTCACTCTGCTTATTCAACTTATATGCAGAGTACATCATACGAAATGCCAGGCTGGAAGAAGAACAAGCTGGAATCAAGATTGCTGGGAGAAATATCAATAACCTCAGATATGCAGATGATTCCACCCTTATGGCAGAAAGTGAAGAAGAACTAAAGAGCCTGTTGATGAAAGTGGAAGAAGAGAGTAAAAAAGCTGGCTTAAAACTCAACATTCAGAAAACTAAGATCATGGCATCTGGTCCCATCACTTCATGGCAAATAGATGGGGAAATAATGGAAACAGTGAGAAACTTTATTTTTTAGGGCTCCAAAATCACAGTAGATGGTGACTGCAGCCATGAAATTAAAAGATACTTGCTCCTTGTAAGAAAAGCTATGACCAACCTAGACAGCATATTAAAAAGCAGAGACATTTGCCAACAAAAGTCCATTCAGTCAAAGCTATGGTTTTTCCAGTAGTCATGTATGGATGTGATAGCTGGACTATAAAGAAAGCTGAGTACTGAAAAATTGATGCTTTTGAACTGTGGTGTTGGAGAAGACTCTTTAAAGTCCCTCGGACTGGAAGGAGATTCAACCAGTCCATCCTAAAGGAAATCGGTCCTGAATATTCATTTGAAGCTGAAACTCCAATACTCTGGCCACCTGATTTGAAGAACTGACTCATCTGAAAAGACCCTGATGTTGGGAAAGAGTGATGGCAGGAGGAGAAGGGAATGACAGAGGATGAGATAGTTGGATGGCGTTACCGACTCAATGGACATTAGTTTGAGCAGGTTCCAGGAGTTGGTGATGGACAGGAAGCCTGGTGTGCTGCAGTTCATGGGGTCGCAAAGAGTTGGACACAACTAAGACAGTGAACTGAACTGAACTAAGTGGATTGATATAACATGCTCAGGTAATGAAAGACTCAGTCTTGCTTTCTTTTTCTTTAATGTTGTCGATGAATTTCAATCAAAATTACAGCAACCTTTTATTTTCACAGAAAAGTTAATTCTATAAAGGCAAAGGACTTAGAATGATGAAACAAATTTAAAAAAAAAAACAAAGTTGGAGGACCTGATTTCAAAACTTACTATATATAAAAGTTATAGTAATCAACACAGTGTCATATTCTCATTAAGAACAGGCATACAGATTATTGAGTAGAAAGAATAACATCTGATTCTGTCAACCAATTTTGAACAAAACAGTCAAGGTAATTCAATCAAAAAAGGATAATCTTTCAAGAATAATGTTAGAACACTAAAATGTCCACCCTATGAGGAAAAATGAAATACAATCTCTACTTCACATAATAAACAAAAAAAATTAACTCACAATGGATCACAGACTGAAATATCAAAACTAAAACACGCCCATACAAAGACTTATATACAAATGTACATAGCAATTTTATTCCTAACAGCGAAAAACTGGGCCAAATTTTGAACAAATAAATGGTCAATAGGTGAATAAATAAAACAAATCATGGTATATCTATACAGTGGAATAATACTGTATCATTTGAGATTCATGGAACGAATTTCAAAAATATGCTGAACAAAGGCCCAGAAATAAAATATCACATCCTTATGATTCCATTTGATTGAAACTCTATCAAAGACAAATCTATCTTAAATGACTAAAAGCAGATCAGTAGTTGCCTGGGGCCAAGGAATCGGGTGAACTGACTAAAGAGGGACACAAGCGATTTCGAGATGATGGATGTATTCACAGCTACTGCAATTGTTACACCGGTGTGTAAAACTGTCCAAACTCATCAAGCTGAACTCTTAAAATAGACACATTTTACGGTACATAAAATATGTCTCAATAATGTTGAATTTTTAAAAAATCTAATAGCCTGTCCTATCTTCCTCACTTTCTTAACTTTCCCTTTTCCTAAGCCAATTACTTAAACTCTTCCACCTGTTTTTCTATTTACCACTGTATAGTTTACCAGGCGATTTCTTGATTTAAAAAAAAGTTTCAGCTATTTACTACATTCCCCTGTAGTTAATTTAGCTTTCTTATAAACTATTAACCCACCCCTATACATACTTTTCCATTTATATTCCCTGTCTCACTCTTTCAATATGGTTAACCGTTTTTTTCTTATATTACTATTGACATATTAATTTGTTCAACTTTTGTTTTCTGTGCTGTTAATTACTGGTCTGAAGTTTGGTGGGGTTTATTGTTGATGTAGTTTTAGTAAAATTATTAATTTACTTCCAAATTAAACTTGAGTTTCAAAACCTCTCTCAAAATAATCAAACACATCAGAAAACTGTCAGTTTCACTTTTTTCTCTGATAAATCCTTTCTGAGGCTCTTTCCTCCTACTCTAAAGGGGAGTTCCATTCTCTCTACCTGAAGCACAGCCAACATCCTACATTCCAACATCCACATCCAACATCCTGATTCCCATTTTCACAATCCTGACAGTGCCCTTGCTTTCTCTAGTGACAGATCACCTGTTTCCAAAATCACTTTATATCCCTATTTTTATGCTGAAGCATATTTTCTAGTAGCAATCTGACAAAATGCCTAAAAATATCTTTTCCTCAGATTTGAGTCATAATTTGGCTGAATACATAACTCTTTCTAAGCCTTAGCTCCACACTCTTTCAGTTTCTAATATTACTGTTGAAGAATCTAATGTGCCATTATACACAATCCGAATCTTTTGGGTGGAACTATTTTTTTTCTCTATAAACTTTTAGGATCTGTCATGCCACTTTTTCTAAAATTTTCTGAAACTTCATTTTCTTTTCTAAAATTTCAGTAGGAACCTTTGAACTGTGTCTCTGAATTCTTCCCCTCTATTTTCCATGTTCTTTTTTCAAAACCACTAATCAATCATTTATTAGATGTTGCAGACTGATCTTTTCATTTTTCTTATTTTCTCAACCTTTTGTGACACGACTGAGCGACTGAACTGAACTGAACTTTGTCCTTCTGAGAAAGATGCTCAATTTTATCTTCCAGTTCTTCTCTTGAATTTTAAAGCTATCACATTTTTATTTTCCAAGAACTCTTTCTTATTTTGTAAATGTTCCTTTTTATAACTAATTCGCATTTTATAAATTTAATTTTTTGGCACTCTAAAGATGTTAATTCCTTTTAGGTACATGTATTCTGGTCCCTGCATTGTTTCTGTATCCTCTAAATTCTTTTCTTCCATTTCTCTCATGTAACAAACTTTCTTTACATGTCAGGTGTTCTTTGGTTTGCTCTTCACATATGAGTAAAGCACTTATAAAACAATCAAAGGCTATCAATGAACAGGCCAGACTTGTTGACTGAGTTTCATCTTAGGGAGATCAGGTGAAATGCAGGTGGCATTTTACTGAAGAACAGAGTAGCTCTCTCTTCTTGTGCCAGTCATAGGTCTCCCCAGAGAAAAATCCTTCATTTTCCTGCTTACTGAAAATAAATTTGATTAGCAGAATTTTGAAAGTCTAGCAGAATAAAGCTGTCTCAATATTCAGAATCCATTTTTCACTTAATGTTCTCCACCTCCAACACTCTTCATTTTTTTATAATAACTTCTGCCCTTTCCCCTCAGCCATACCATACCTGCTGCTAAGTCACTTCAGTCGTCTCTGACTCTGACCCTATACATGACAGCCCACCAGCCTCCCCCATCCCTGGGATTCTCCAGGCAAGAACACTGGAGTGGGTTGCCATTTCCTTCTCCAATGCATGAAAGTGAAAAGTGAAAGTGAAGTCGCTCAGTCGTGTCTGACTCTTAGCGACCCCATGGACTGCAGTCCACCAGGCTCCTCTGTCCATGGGATTTGCCAGGCAAGAGTACTGGAGTGGGGTGCCATTGCCTTCTCCCTGGCATTTCCCAAATCTAGATCTTCTCTAATTCATCCATCCAAAAGTAAACTTTTAGTTTTTTTTTGGAAAGGGAGGACAGTATCCAGGATGCTTAGGCTAGAGAATTGGAGATTTAGGGGTTAAAAGCTCCTTTTAAAACTTTCAAACAATGCTTTTCCAGCTGTATTTTAGACCCCTGTCTTCAGAAGTAAATAGTCCTTTAATTCTTGAAACTTTCAGATATTCTGCAGGTAATGCACATCACCTTGCCTCTTATTAGCATCTTCCCCTGCAGGTTAGGTCTCAACTTTCTCTCCTTGTTAAGACATCAACCATAATCTTTAACAGGACCCTACACAGGGATTCTTAACAAGTTTCATGTTAATCTACAAGAACACTAGATAAGGCAATGTTATCTAAAGGATTCACTCAGCAGGTCTGGGTTGTCCAAACCCTGCACATCTTCAGAAAAGATTTGGCCTAAGCCAGCCTCCTGGAAAATAACCTCTAAACCTTTATTATTCTGCCTGTTAAGAGCATTTTTGTTTACCTAAAGCCTTGAGTCATGTCAGACAGTTTATGCTAATAATGTGATTTACGGTGAGGACCTTGAACCACATGGAATCAGCCTGATCTCTGGAGGGATTGGAGAATTAACACTACATGGGCTTAATTAAGACTACATGGGGGCGTGCATGCGCGCGCTCGCTCGCTCGCTCTCTCTCTCTCTCGCTCTCTCTCTCTCTCTCTCCCCCCCCTCCCCCCCTCCTCCCCGCCACCGCCCCCCCCCCCCCCGACCCCGCATGCCCTCACACCTGGAAGATGGGTTTTCCTGCTGTCTTCTAAATGAAATAGAGCTGTAACATTGAGCTGTAAGGATGATTTGTCTAAGAGCTATAACATGGTCCATTTGAGACCTGAGAACTATAGCACGGTCTATCCAGGACCTGGGAGCTGTGACATGCCGAGGGGCTTTAGTGTCCGTCATTCCAAATCTTTGTTGTGATGACACCAGGAATCGAGGAACAGACACTCATGTGACATCTATGGTGCCATGACTTGGATATAACCTGGCTGAAACAACCTCTGCATGGAAGAGGCCAAGCACAGCCGGAACCCAACTCAGTGAAGCTCCTGCGGTAGACGCGGAACGTGAAGAAAATCCAGCGCAGGGGAAGGCCCATTGTGCTGGAAACTGGGACAGCGGAAAGTCCACCCGGCCCAGTCTCAGATCCCAGAAGACCTCCAGTTAAGAAACCTTGGACCACTGGACAAAACCCCGAGAAGGATTGTCAGAAGATCCTCTGACCAACCCTGAGGAAATCTGGTACACTGATGGAAGCAGCTTTGTCTTGGATGGAAAAAGAAGAGCCGGGTATGCAGTAGTCTCCAATTTTGAGACCATAGAGGCTAAGCCTCTGCCACCAGGTTAACAAGCTACAACATGCAGTGCCAGTTCAACAAAGATGTAAAACTACAGCCGACCACGGAAAATATCCCTCACCCTTAGATGGACACCACTATAAGGACCCTGAGGCTTGAGACTAGCAAGAGGGGGAGGCCCAATACCCCTCGCCGTCCCAGTTCAGCAGGAAGTAGCCAGAAAGACCTCGACGCCTCTATTCCCAAAGAATTGGGCCTCCCATCTCTTGAGGGGGGAATGTCAGGAAGAAGACCTCCCCCCACCCCAAATGAAAAAGAAGACCCGCCACCCAGATGAAAAGCGCTGACCACAAGGACATGGACCCTGGACTGGCTGAAACCAGAAGGTTGACGATGCTTGAAACTTCGCCTTGATGCCAGCCAGTCCAAGAACTGGCCATGAGTTGACCACATTCTGCTCCCTGAACACCATAAAACTCCTTACTACCCTCTCCAGGGTGGGCCACATGGTCTTAAGGGTATCAGCCCACTGTGGCCCCCTTTGCCTGGCAAAAAAAATTGAAGCTACTCTTTTCTACTTCAAAAAAAAAAAAGACTACATGGGCCAAGCCTACATGGGCTTCCCTGGTGGCTCAGATGATAAAGAATCTGCCTTCAATTAGGGAAACCTGGGTTTGATCCCTGGGTTGGGAAGATCCCCTGGAGGGGGGCATGACAACCCACTCCAGTATTGTTACCAAGAGAATCCCCATGAACAAAGGAGCCTGGTGGGCTACAGTCCATGGGGTCACAAAGAGTCGGACACAACTGAGCGACTAAGCACAGCACAAGCAACAGATTTCCCAACCTGGGGATCTGGCAAAGGGACTGAGAACCGCCAGCAAATCTGACTTTGGAGGCCAGTGGGATTTGATTCTAGAATTTCTGCAGGACTGGGGAAACAAACTCTTAGAGGGCACAAACAAACCTTTAGCGCACCAGGAGCCAAAACAAAGAAACAGAGTCTCCACAAGAAGCAAACTTGCCTGTGAGTGTCCAGCAGTCTCCAGCAGATGCATGGATCAACAGTGGCCTGCTGTGGGGTCAGAGACACTGAATACAACAATGTGTGCACAAGTCCTTTTAAAGGAGGCCACCATTACCATCATTACCTCTACCACAGTTTCGTCTCAGGCCAAACAAAAGGGAGGGAACAGAGCCCGGGCCATCAACAGGAAATTGGATTAAACATTTACTGAGCAAGGCCCCACCAATCAGACGCAATTTCACCCCTAGTCAATCTCTCCCATCAAGAAGCTTCCGTAAGTCTCTTGTCCTTATCCATCAGAGGGCAGAGAGAATGAAAACCACAATCACAGAAAACTAACCAAACTGATCACATGGATCACAGCCTTGTCTAACTCAATGAAACTATAAGCCATGCCATGTAGGGCCACCCAACACGGACAAGTCATGGTGAAGAGTTCTGACAAAACATGGTCCACTGGAGAAGGGAATGGAAAACCACTTCAGTATTCTTGCCTTGAGAACCCCATGAACAGTAAGAAAATGCAAAAAGAAATGACACTGAAAGGTGAATTCCCCAGACTAATACGTGCTCAATATGCAACTAGAAAAGAGTGAGAAATAACTCCAGAAAGAATGAAGAGACAAAGTAAGAGCAAAAACAATGCCCAGTAGTGGATGTGACTGGTGATGGAAGTTAAGTCTGATGCTGTAAAGAACAATATTCCATTGAAACCTGGAATGTAGTCCAGGAATCAAGGTAAACTGGAAGTGGTCCAACAGGAGATGGCAAGAGTGAGCACCGACATTTTAGGAATCAGTGAACTAAAATGGACCAGAATGGGCAAATTAAATTCAGATGATCATTATATCTACTACTGTGGGCAAGAATCCCTTAAAAGCAATGGAGTAGCCCTAATAGTCAAGAGTCTGAAATGCAGTACTGGGTACAATCTCAAATATGAAAGAATGATCTCTGTTTGTTTCCAAGGCAAATCATTCAATATCATAGTAATCCAAGCCTATGACCCAACCACTAATGCCAAAGAAGCTAAAGCAGAACAGCTCTATGATGACATACAAGACCTTTTAGAACTAACATCCAGAAAAGATGTCCTTTTCATCATAGGGTCTGGAATGCAAAAGTAGGAAGTCAAGAGATACCTGGAGTAACGCAAAAATTTGGCCTTGGAGTACAAAATGAAGCAGGGCAAACGCAAACAGAGTTTTGCAAAAGAATTCACTGATCATAGCAAACATCCTCCTCCAAAAACACAAGAGACTACTCTACACATGGACATCACAAGGTGGCCAAGACCAAAATCACATTAAATATATTCTCTGCAGCTGAAGATGGAGAAGCTCTATACAGTCAGCAAAAAAAACACCAGAGGTGACTATAGCTCAGATCATGATCTCCTTACTGTAAAATTCAAGACTTAAAGTGAAAAAAGTAGGGAAAATCACTAGATCATTCAGGTATGACTTAAACAAAATCCCTTATGATTATACAGGAGAAGTGACAAATAGATTCAAGGGATTAGAACTGATAAGAGTGCCTGAAGAACTATGGACAGAGGTTCATGACCTTGTACAGGAAGCAGTGATCAAGACCATCCCCAAGAAAAAGAAATGCAAAAAGGCAAAATGGTTTTCTGAGGAGGCCTTAAAAGATCTGAGAAAAGAAGAGAAGCTAAAGGCAAAGGAGAAAAGGAAAGATATACCCATCTGAATGCAGAGTTCCAAAAAATAGCTAGGAGAGATAAGAAAGCCTTCCTCCATGATCAATGCAAAGAAATAGAGGAAAATAATAGAATGGGAAAGACTACAGATCTCTTCAAGAGAATTAGAGATACCAAGGGAACATTTCATGCAAAGATGGGCTCAATAAAGGACAGAAATGGTATGGACCTAACAGAAGCAGAAAGATCTTCATGATCCAGATAACCACAATGGTGTGATCAGTCACCTAGAGTCATACATCCTGGAGTGCAAAGTTAAGTGGGCCTTAGGAAGCAACACTACAAACAAAGCTAGTGGAGGTGACAGAATTCCAGTTGAGTTAATTCAAGTCCTAAAAGATGATGCTGTGAAAGTGCTGCACTCAATATGCCAGCAAATTTGGAAGTCAGCAGCAGCCACAGGACTGCAAAAGGTCAGTTTTCATTCCAATCCCAAAGAAGAACAATGCCAAAGAATGCTCAAACTACCACACAACTGCACTCATCCCACATGCTAGCAAAGTAATGCTCAAAATTCTGCAAGCCAGGCTTCAATGGTATGTGAACTGTGAACTTCCTGATGTTCAAGCTGGATTTAGAACATGCAGAGGAACCAGAGATCAAATTGTCAGTTTCCACTGGATCATAGAAAGAAGCAAGAGAGTTCTAGAAAAACATCTACTTCTGCTTTATTGACTATGCCAAAGCCTTTGACTGTGTGGATCAAAACAAACTGTGGAAAATTCTTCAAGAGATGGGAATACCAGACCACCCGACCGGCCTCTTGAGAAATCTGTATGCAGGTCAGGAAGCAACAGTTAGAACTGGACATGGAACAACAGACTGGTTTCAAATAGGAAAAGGAGTACGTCAAGACTATATATTGTCACCCTGCTTATTTAACTTACATGCAGAGTACATCATGAGGAACACTGGGCTGGAAGAAACACTGGAATCAAGATTGCCGGGAGAAATATCAATAACCTCAGATATGCAGATGACACGACCCTTATGGCAGGAAGTGAAGAAGAACTGAAGAGCCTCTTGATGAAAGTGAAAGAGAAGAGTGAAAAAGCTGGCTTGAAACTCATCATTCAAAAAACGAAGATCATGGCATACGGTCCCAGCACATCATGGCTAATAGATGGGGAAACAATGGAAACAGTGACAGATTTTATTTTTCAGTGACAGGGCTCCAGAATCACTGCAGATGGTAACTGCAGCCATGAAATTAAAAGATGCTCGCTCCCTGAAGACAAGTTATCACCAACCTAGACTGCATATTAATGAGCAGAGACATTACTTAGCCAACAAAGGTCCATCTAGTCAAAGCTATGTTTTTTCCAGTAGTCATGTATGGATGTGAGATTTGGACTATAAAGAAAGCTGAGCACCAAAGAATTGATGCTCTTGAACTCTAGTGCTAGAGAAGACTCTTCAGAGAGTCCCTTGGACTGCAAGGAGATCAAATAATCAGTCCTCAAGGAAATCAGTCCTGAGTATTTATTTGAGGGACTGATAATGAAGCTGAAACTCCAATACTTTGGCCACCTGATGCAAAGAACTGATGCACTGGAAAAGACCCTGACGCTGGGAAAGATTGAAGGCAGAAAGAGAAGGGGATGACAGAGGATGAGATGGCTGGATGACATCACTGACTCGATGGACATGAGCTTGAGCAAGCTTCAGGAGTCGGTGATGGACAGGGAAGCCTGGCATGCTGCAATCCACGGGGTCAAAAAGAGTCAGACACAACTAAGTGACTGAACTGAATAAAAAATGATTATTAAAAAACCCAAAAACCTGGACACCAAGGCTCAGGTTTACTTCTCTGGTTGGTAATACATGAAACACACTGCCACATATCGTTTCTGGGAGAATTAAGCACTGTCCATATCACTCCACTGTGAGAAGACAATGAGAAGCTTTTGTCTGGTCTCTACTGGACTTTGTCCTTTATGCCTTTTCTATTTATTTTAACCTGTATGATTTCAATGAATAAACCATAAATACAACAGTTTGCTAAGTTCTGTGAATACTCTCAGTGAATCACTGAACCTGTGCGTGGTACTGGGTCCCCAGGGAATCCTGACATGCTGCAGTCCATGGGGTTGCAAAGAGTCGGACACGACTGAGCGACTGAATTGAACTGAAACACACAGTATTATCTATGTGAATTATTATGTACATCAGAAAGTATTTCAATAAATTTCTCATGGCATTAAAAAAAAATTATCAAAGTTTCCTCAACACTGCCCCAAGAAAGTGCCACAAGCACCCTGAGCACAAAACATAGAATCCAGAGTAAGGCAAAATCAAAGTACATATCTTATACTAATTCATAAAGGGATGCTTAAAATACCTGCAAATCTTCCATATTCATTACTAGAATATATCGTAATAGATATCTATTTGAACTAAACTTATTGTCTTATGTTATGATAAATAATCAATTCAAAATCTGTTTCTTCACAACAGTAAAACTAAAACTCTACCCAGCATTAGCAGGATTTCTAATTAACAAAGTTCTGCTAAAACATTCACTAGATTTTTTCTCATTCTGGTATTTAATCTCCAAAGAACCCCTAGAATAACAAAACTGAAAGACTCCTGAGACCAAACAAATTTCAAAAATGTTGAAATCAATCCTTCCCCATTCAATCCATTGAGACTCTTTGGAAAGATGTGTTCCTAATCTGCAGTATGGGTAAGTGGTATCACGACAGGTTCATTGGAAGATGGTACATATAAAGCTAGCTCTTTAGAAACTTGCTAACTTTTCAGAAACTAGTAACTAGCACAGGTCCTTGAAAACGGATACTTATGAAATTTCTTATTAAATGATAAACTGTTTATGGGTCTATTCTACATTATTTATAAAATATTAAGTATCAAAAGTTCTCTGAACACAAGATAAGCAGCATAACTGTCCAAACAACATCATATCAAAAATTGTAAGTATCCTATAATTATGTTATGATTGATATTAAGAGAGAGTTTTAGCACTTGATGCCATCTTTCAAACTGAACTACAATTCTGACCTCAAAACAAACAATTTGATCAAAGTATGACAAAGTCTGTACCACAGATGGCATAAATACAGATAGACAGATAAACTTACACCCAGTCAAATGCATACCTATATCCCTAACCACCCCATATCACAAATCTCAGCTTATTACCTCTTTAATTTTTTCCCTTTTCTCTCTTAGATCATTATCTTCTGGGTCTCCACCATGTGTTCCTATAAGGTTTGGTATAGGAACTGCTGGCAGTGGCTTTTTCTCTCTTATCTTCATTTCTTGGACTACCTTATTTTTCTCTGTCTGTATTTCTGCTCGGATTTCCTCTCTTGACTTTTTTAATTTTTCTTTTGCTTCTTCTAGAGCCTTCTCGTGATCAGCTCGAATTTTATTTCTCAAACGTTCTTCTTCTTCCCTGTAAGAAGAGGAGAAAAATAAATACAAAACTTAAAGCTTCCTTCACCAAACCTTGATAGTTGTTTTCTACTCCTGCCATCAAAAAGAAGGAACAACCCATGAGACAGACTTGGATCCAACTACACAAGTAAAAGTCGCTCAGTCGTGTCTGACTCTTTGAGTCCCCATGAACTATATAGTTGGAGAAGGAAATGGCAACCCACTCCAGTATTCTTGACTGGAGAATCCCAGGGACAGAGGAGCCTGGTGGGCTGCCGTCTTTGGGGTCATACAGGGTCGGACACGACTGAAGTGACTTAGCAGCAGCAGAACTCTACAGTCCATGGAATTCTCCAGAGCAGAATACTGGAGTGAGTACCCTTTCCCTTCTCCAGGGGATCTTTCCAACTCAGGGATCAAACCCAGGTCTCCTGCATTGCAGGCAGATTCTTTACCAGCTGAGCCACAAAGGAAGCCCAAGAATACTGGAGAGGGTAGCCTATCCTTTCTCCAGCGTATCTTCCTGACTCAGGAATCAAACGGGGGTCTCCTGCATTGCAGGTGGATTCTTTACCAACTGAGCTATGAGGGAAGCCCCAAGAATAGGATAAATATATCTTTGTATGAGAAAGAAAATAAGCCCCAGATGCTGAGCAGCAAACACTTTCCACAGTAGGAAGAGGAAACCTAAAGTTACAATTTAAGGGCCAAGTGAAAACAGACAAAGTAGCAATCAATAACCTATTAGACACATTGGGAAAAAAAAAAAAGACCAGTGAAAAACTAGATGGGGGAAGAGAAAATAAATTATAGAATCAAGATTTGCACAGTGGTAGTATCACAGCCAATTAGGTTTATCCAAGGTGAGACTATTTGTAACTGAAAAAATAGAATTAAGTATCAGAGGGGACCATATAATAAACAACAAGGTCCTATTGTATAGTACAGGGAATTATATTCAATTGTTGCTGCTGTTCAGTCACCAGGTGGTATCTGACTCTTCGAAACCCAATGGACTGCAGCATACCAGGCCTCCCAATATTCAACACCCTATAATAAACCATAGTGGAAAAGAATATGAAAAAATACATACGTGTATAACTGAAACACTTTGCTGTACCCTGGAAATTAACAGAACACTGTACATCAATGTTACTTCAATTTTTAAAAAATTTTAAATACATAAGCTCACTTCATAAACTGATATGAAAAAGAGACAAGGAGATATAAACATAAGGTCAAAGAAGATAAGGAAAAAATAATAAGAGGGTTAGAAATTTTTTATTTGTTAAATATACCTTACGTTGTTGTTGTTTAGTCACCAAGTCATGTTCAACTCTTTGTGACCCCATGGACTGCTATAGCCCACTAGGCTCCTCTGTCCATGGAATTTTCCAGGCAAGAATACTGGACTGAGTTGCTATTTCCTCTTCAGGTGATCTTCCCAACCCAGGGATCAAACACACATCTCCTGAACTAGCAGGTGGATTCTTCACCACTGAGCCACCAGGGAAGCCCCATATGCTTCTGAAATTTTTACATTTTGTAAATTCCATAGACCTTATAAGACAATGGACAAACTACCGTGGGCATGATCACTTAATATTTGCTTTAGCCCTTGTTAAAAATACAGATTCCAATTTAGCATGTCTGTATGAGATCCATGAATTTGAATTATAAAGAGTTCCCCTGATGATTCTGGTATGCATACAAGTTTAGAAATTACTACTTCAGTAGATACCTACTGGGTTTTTACCCAGTCCTGAATCTTTTCTCCACCTCCACCACAGTCCACATGGATGAATACAGTTACTGTATTCATTTAGTTACTGTTTTCCAAATCATCCAATGATGACTACTCTAAGGGGTTACCAGAGTTACTTCTCTAGAAATTTAATTCAAACCCTAGACTTACAACATTGCTAGTGAGAAAGTAAAATGAATGGTACAGCCACTTTGAAAAACTTAAGCAGTTTCTTTAAAAACTAAACATGTAACTATCATAGAACCCTGCAATTCCCTGGGCATTTAACCCAGAAAAATAAAGGCTTATGTTCATATAAAAACCTATACACAGCCAGTCACAAAAAGAAAAATATCGTTTAATTCCACTTACGTGAGAGTCTTAGGGTAGGTTAAAATCAGAAAAACAGCAGAATGATGGTTAGGAGAGGCTTGGGGAAAGGAAAAATGGGACGTTATTGTTTAATTGATAAGCAGTTTCAGTTCTGCAAGATGAAAAGATTTCTGGAGATGGATGGTGGTGATGGTTGCACAGTAATGTATTTAATACCACTGCACTGTACATGTGAAAATAGCAAAAGATGGTAAACTTTATGTTATGCATATGTGTGTATGTGCCAAGTCACTTCAGCTGTGTCTGATTCTTTGCAACCCGATGGACTGTAGCCCATCAGATTCCTCTGTCCATGAGATTCTCTAGGCAAGAATACTAGACTGGGTTGCCATGCCCTCCTCCAGGGGATCTTTCCAACCCAGGATTGAACCTGCATCTCTTATGTCTCCTGCATTGGCAAGGGGGTTCTTTACCACTAATGCCACCTGTGAAGCCCCTATGTTATGCATATTTTACCACAATTTCAAAAATTGGGCGGAGGGTGGAATCGTATACACAAATGTTTATAGCAGCTTTATTTGTAACAGGCAAAAACTGGAAATCACCCTCATGTCTTTCAAAAAGTAAATGGTTAAACAAACCACTATTTATACTGATGTACATTCACACTATGGGAATACTGCTGCTGCTGCTGCTAAATCACCTGAGTTGTGTCCGACTCTAAGCGACCCCATAGACGGCAGCCCACCAGGCTCCGCCATCCCTGGGATTCTCCAGGCAAGAACACTGGAGTGGGTTGCCATTTCCTTCTCTAATGCATGAAAGTAAAAAGCCAAAGTGAAGTCGCTCAGTGGTGTCCGACTCTTAACGACCCCATGGACTGTAGCCTACCAGGCTCCTCCATCCACGGGATTTTCCAGGCAAGAGTACTGGAGTGGGTTGCCACTGGAATACTACTCAGCAATAAAAAAAATAAACTATTCAAACATACAACTTGAATGAATTTCAAAGGTAGTATGTGAATGAAAGAAGCCAGTATCAAAAGTTATATTCTGTATGATTGCTTTTACATGACATTCTCAAAAAGACAAAAACAGAGGAATAATGAATATATACATTTATATATGTATCAGTGGATGACAGGAGTTACGGAAAGGGGAGAGGTTAACTATAAAGGAATAATACAAGACAGTTTTCCTGGATTGTAGCACTGTTACATAAATTAATTTCTGTGCTTACACAAACATGAACATGTGTTGAAAACCACAGAATTATATATTGAGAGAGAAAAAAAAACAATTCACAGCCTAGTATTAAAAATAAAATGTTAAACATTCAGAGAAAAATAAAATTGGATAGCTCACTATGAAAAGGGGCTAATGAGAAAAACAGAGAAAAAAGGAGGAATCACAGCCCAGCCAGACAACTGGTAACAAACAAGGTCGTTTGGGTAGCAAGAAAACATTCCATCTGCAGAAAAGTATGGCAGAGAAGAAACAAGGTTAGCCCCAGTATGCATACAAGGGTAATTCTGGGCTGATCTGTTCAGGAGACTCAGGCAGATGAGGGCATCAGCAGGAAATAAGCACTGAATGAAATCTTAGATAAGATAGTGATAGTTGCTCCAGTCTGTCTGACTGTTGGGACCTCATGGACTGTAGCCCACCAGGCTCCTCTGTCCATGGGATTTCGCCGGCAGGAATCCTGGAGTGAGTTGCCATTCTCTTCTCCAAAGACAAGATAACTATGGTAAATATGCATGTACCACCAAACTGCCTTCCAATCCCTCTCCCCCTCCTTACCAACAGAAGACATTGTGCCTAGGCCTAGAGAACGTATCCAAGAAGAATCATTTTGCAGTTCGAAAAAAGGTTACTTGCAGTAAAAGTAATTAAGCAAAAAGTCAGGAGACAAGGATTCTGGTTCCATCTTTGCCCTCAACTCACTGTGTAACCTAATACACATCACTCAAAAATCTCCAAGACCAGTACTTTCCTCAATAAAGATAGCAAGACAGGTAATACTATCCTAATACACTTGGCAAAAAGTGAAGAACTAAAGGGCCTCTTGATGAAAGTGAAGGAGGAGAGTGAAAAAGTTGGCTGAAAGCTCAACGTTCAGAAAACTAAGATCATGGCATCTGGTTCCATCACTTCATGGCAAATAGATGGGCAAACAGTGGAAACAGTGGCTGACTTTATTTTTCTGGGCTCCAAAATCACTCCAGATGGTGATTGCAGCTATGAAATTAAAAGATGCTTGCTTACTCCTTGGAAGGAAAGCTATGACCAACCTAGACAGCATATTAAAAAGCAGAGACATTACTTTGTCAACAAAGGTCCATCTAGTCAAGGCTATGGTTTTTCCAGTGGTCATGTATGGATGTGAGAGTTGGACTGTGAAGAAAGCTAAGCACCGAAGAATTGATGCTTTTGAACTGTGGTGTTGGAGAAGACTCTTGACAGTCCCCTGGACTGCAAGGAGATCCAACCAGTCCATCCTAAAGGGTGTTCATGGGAAGGACTGATGTTGAAGCTGAAACTCCAATACTTTGGCCACCTGATGGAAAAGCTGACTCTCTTGAAAAGACCCTGATGCTGGGAAAGATTGAGGGCAGGAGGAGAAGGGGACGACAGAGGATGAGATGGTTGGATGGCATCACCGACTCAATGGACATGAGTTTGGGTAGACTCTGGGAGTTGGTGATGGACAGGGAGACCTGGCGTACTGCAGTTCATGGGGTCACAAAGAGTCAGAGATGACTGAGCAACTGAACTAAACTGAACTGAACACTTGGCTAGTGATATCCAAAGTAAGTATAAGGACTTGGTAAATTGTAATTTTCTATACAAATGTAAGCCACTAATTATACCAATTCTTTTCATCTCTGTTTTTGTGTATATATAGTTTTTGGGTTTGCTGTTTATGTGAGGTTTTGATATAGCAATCTATATATGTAGCACGAGGCTGTTTTAAGTTGCTGATCTCTTTCCTGCTAAAGAGTTCCTTTAGCATTTGCAGCAAAGGTGATTTTGTTGGTGGTGAGCTACCTCATCTCCTGTTGTCTGAAAGTTTTTGATTTCTATATCAAATCTGGATGAGAGCCTTGCTGGGTAGAGTATTCTTGATTATAGGTTCTTCACTTTCATCATTTAAATACATTGAGCCACTTCCTTCCGGCCTGCAGAGTTTCAGCAGAGAAATCAACTGATAAGCTCATGGGAGTTCCTTTGTATGTTGTTGTTTTTCCTTCCTTGCTTTTGTTATTTTAAATTTGTCTTTAATTTTTGTCAGTGTGATTACTATGTGTTTCTCGGCATGTTCCTCCTTAGATTTATCCTACCTGGGACTCTCTGCACCTTCTGAACTTAGATGGCTGTTTCCTTTGAAACGTTGTGCTGCACTTAGTCACTCAATCATGCACGACTCTTCACAACTCCATGGACTATAGCCCACCAGGCTCCTCTGTCCATGAGGATTCTATAAGCAAGAATACTGGACTGGGTTGCCATGCCCTCCTCCAGGGGGTCTTCCCAACCTAGGGATCAAATCCAAGTCTCCCGCATTGCAGGCGAATTCTTTACCATCTGAGCCACCAGAGAAGCCCAAGAATACTGGAGTGGGTAGCCTATCTCTTCTCCAGGGGATCTTCCTAACCCAGGAATTGAACCAGGGTCTCCTGCATTGGAGGCGGATTATTTACCAGCTGAGCTACCAGGGAAGAGCTTGTGAGGGAAGTGAATTTTCAGCTATTTTCTCTTCAAGTATTTTCTCAGATCCTTTCCTCACCTTCTGGGACTCCTATAATGCAAATGGTAGGTAGTACATTTAATGTTGTCCCAGAGGTCACTCATACTGTCTTCATATCTTTTCATTCTTTCTGTTATTCTGTTCCTCAGCCATGATTTCCAACATTGTCTTCCAGGTCAATTATCTGTTCTTTTGCTTAAGTTATTCTACTGTTGATTCCTTCTAGTGTATTTTCCATTTCAATTACTGTATTGTTTATCTCTGTTCGTTCTTTAATTCTTCTTCAGTTCAGTCATTCAGTCGTGTCCGACTCTGTGACCCCAAGGACTGCAGCACGCCTGGCTTCCCTGTCCATCACCAACTCCCAAAGCTTGCTCAAACTCATGTCCATCAAGGCAACGATACCATCCAACCGTCTCATCCTCTGTCATCCCCTTCTCTTCCTGCCTTCAATAGTTCCCAGAAACAGGGTCTTGTCAAATTAGTCAATGCGGATCAGGTGACCAAAGTATGGGAGTTTCAGCTTCAGTATCAGTCCCTCAAATGAATATTCAGGACTGATTTCCTTGAGGACTGACTGGTTTGATCTCCTTGTGGTCCAAGGGACTCTAAAGAGTCTTCTCCAACACCACAGTGGTTCAAGAGCATCAATTCTTCAGTGTTCAGCTTTCTTTAGAGTCCAACTCTCACCTCAATACATGACTACTGGAAAAACCATAGCTTTGACTAGATGGACTTTTGTTGGCCAAGTAACGTCTCTGCCTTTTAATACGCTGTCTAGATTGGTCATAGCTTTTCTTCTAAGGAGCAAGTGTCTTTTAATTTCGTGACTACAGTCATCATCTGCAGAGATTTTGGAGCCCCAAATAATAAAGTCTGTCAGTGTTTCCACTGTCTCCCTATCTATTTGCCATGAAGTGATGTGACCAGATGCCATGATCTTCATTTTGTGAATGCTGAGTTTTAAGCCAGCTCTTTGACTCTCCTCTTTAACTTTCATCAAGAGGCTCTTTAGATCTTTTCTTTTTGACAAATGGTAATGTCATCTGCATACCTGAGGTTATTGATATTTCCCCCAGCAATCTTCATTCCAGCTTGTGCTTCATCCAGCCTGGCATTTCACATGATGTACTCTGCATATAAATTAAATAAACAGAGTGACAATATTCTTTTCCCAATTTGGAACCAGTCTGTTGTTCCATGTCCAGTTCTAACTGGTGCTTCTTGAGCTGCATACAGATTTCTCAGGAGGCAGGTTGGATGGTCTGGTATTCCCATCTCTTGAAGAATTTTCCCCAGTTTGTTGTGATCCACACAGTCAAAGGCTTTGGCGTAATCAATAAAGCAGAAGTAGATGTTTTTCTGGAACTTTCGTGCTTTTCTGATGATCCAACAGATGTTGGCAATTTGATCTCTGGTTCCTCTGTCTTTTCTAAATCCAGCTTGAATATCTGGAAGTTCACGGTTCACATACTTTGAGGCCCAGCTTGGAGAATTTTGAGCATTATTTTGCTAGCGCGTGGGATGAGTGCAATTGTGTGGTAGGTTGAACGTTTTTTGGCATAGCCTTTCTTTGGGGTTGGAATGAAAACTCACCTTTTCTTAGTTTTTCTAGGTCTCTGTTAAACATTTCTTACATCTTCTCAATCCTTGACTCCATTCTTTGTCCGAGACTGGATCGTCTTCCCTATCATTATTCTGAATGCTTTTTCTGAAAGGTTGCCTATCTCCACTTCACTTGGTTGTTTTTCTGGGCTATTATTTTATTCCTTCAACTGGGACATAATCCTCTACCATTACATTTTGTCTTAAGTTTCTGTGATTGTGGTTTTTGTTTCACAAGACTGTACTTCTCCTTGCTTCTATTGTTTGCCCTCTGGTAGATGAGGCTATGTAGTAGGCTTGTACCGGAGAAGGCAATGGCACCCCATTCCAGTACTCTTGCCTGGAAAATCCCATGGACAGAGGAGCCTGGTAGGCTGCAGTCCATGGGGTCGCTAAGAGTCAGACATGACTGAGGGACTTCACTTTGGCTTTTCACTTTCATGCACTGGAAAAGGAAATGGCAACCCACTCCAGTGTTCTTGCCTGGAGAATCCCAGGGATGGCAGAGCCTGGTGGGCTGCTGTCTACGGGGTCGCACAGAGTTGGACACGACTGAAGTGACTTAGTAGTAGTAGTAGTAATAGGCTTGTACAAGCTTCCTAATGGGTGGGACTAGAGATTGGTCCTATCCCTCTGGTGGGCATGGCTGGCCTAAGTAAAACTTTAATGTGCTTATCTGTTGATGGATGGGGCAGTGTTTCCTCCCTGTTCATTGTTTGTCCTGAGGAGTCCCAGCACTGGAGCCTACAGGCTGTTTGGTGAGGCTGACGTTGGCCTCTAGAGGAATCACATGAATGAGTAATTCCCAGAACTGCTGCTGCCAGTGTATTTGTCCCGGCAATGAGCCACCAGATACCCCTCACCTCTGAGGTGAGGTAAGTCTGGCTCAGTCTTTTATGGAGTCACAGCTTTTTTCCCCCTGGGTCCTGGTGCACACATGACTTTGTGTGTGCCCTCCAAGAGCAGAGTTTCTGTCTCCCGCCCCCCACTCTCTGTCCTGAGGAAGTCTTGCAATTAAACTTCAAAGCCAGATTCTCTAGGGACTCTTCTTCCTGTTGCCAGATACCCCCATGCTGGATAGCCTAGCATAGGGCTCAGAACTTTTCTTCCAGCAGGAGAACTTCTGTGCTGCAATTGTTCCCCAGTTTGTAGGTTGCTTATCCAGTGGGTATATGATTTGATTTTATCACAATTATGCCCCTCCAACCATCATATTGTGATTTCTCCTTTGACTTTGGGTGTAGGGTATTTTTTTTGCCAGGTTCCAGAGTTGACTTTGTTGATGATTGTTCAGCAGTTAGTTGTGATTCCAGTGTTCTTATAAGAAGGAGTGAGCGCATGTCCTTTTACTCCACCATCTTGAGCTAATCTGTCCTCATTTCAATCTCAGTTTCAAGAGGCTCCTCAAATTTTGCTTTAGCGCCCAAATTTCTAGATTTTAAATTCCATCAGTTGGATCAAATTTCTAGATGTTTATTTTCACCTGAATGACCTTACTTTTACTTACATCTTTTTAAGATTTGTTCTTGTAACTTTGATATCTTCAACAGATAATCATGGTGAACTTCCATTTCTCTCTTGCTTTTCATCAGTGCCTTGTATCTTTCCATGTACTGAAGAATTTTGCATTGTCCAAAGGCAAATCTGGCCTTGTTGTCACTTTATGGGAGGTAATCTGTCTACTTCATAGATGTGTCCTTGTTTATTTATGGTGGGTGCTGGCCACACCAGCTTTTAGGGTGGGGTTGGCCACATCCAACCATCCCAGGATGGGGGCTAGCCATACTAAAAAAATAAATAAATAAATCCAACAAAACAACTTAGGCTGAGGTTCTGGGTCATAAAGTATCAGCCAACATGGAGACTAAGTTGCTCATTCATGGAGGCAATCAGGGTTACTCATTCCTGGAAAACTCTAGACACCAAGGCTCATATGAGCTTACCTGGGTGACAATACACACTGTCACAACGTGATGTCCTGACTTTATCAGAGGACATGAGAAGCTCTACATCTGGAACCTTCCTGGAATATATGCTATGTGCTTCTTTCCCTTGGCTGATTTTAAACTCCATCCCTTCACTATAATCTGTAACCCTTTCATGAGTGGATAACTTTTAGTGAGTTTTGGGAGTCCTAGCAAATTATCAAACCTGAGGGTGGCTTTGGAGTCCCCTGAAATTTCAGGTGGTGTCAGAAGTAAGGGTAGTCTTGTGCAGGACTGTGCCATCAAACTTTGCAGAATGGCTAACTATGGGTACCTTCCAAGATTTCCAAAAAATATCTAATCTTATATCTGAAAGTTTGCATGAGATTTGAAATTACTTTTTCAAAAAAAATAAAAAAGAAATTACTTTTTCAATTATATCCTATGTGTAAGAGTTAAATCACTTTTTAATATCCCATAAATAATATTAGGTTTGCATTTTTTTAAGTTGTTGTCTCATTTTGTTTTTATTTTTTCTTTCCAGACACTCTTGTCCTTGAAAATCAAAGGCAAAGGACAACAAAACTAATAATTGTTGTTGGCTTAGATGTACCAGGCACTGACTTAGTCAAATACAAGATTACCTTATTTAGTCCTCACACCAATTTATGAGGCACCCTATACTTAACACTGTTCTCCATCTTATTAGGAAAACACTATGACACAAAGGTAAAAAGGAAACTGTTCAGGGTCATGTGTGGATGTGAGAGTTGGACTATAAAGAATGCTGAGCACCAAAGAATTGATGCTCTTGAACTCTGGTGCTGGAGAAGACTCTTCAGAGAGTCCCTTGGACTGCAAGGAGATCAAATAATCAGTCCTCAAGGAAATCAGTCCTGAGTATTTATTTGAGGGACTGATAATGAAGCTGAAACTCCAATACTTTGGCCACCTGATGTGAAGAACTGATGCACTGGAAAAGACCCTGACGCTGGGAAAGATTGAAGGCAGAAAGAGAAGGGGATGACAGAGGATGAGGTGGCTGGATGACATCACTGACTCGATGGACATGAGCTTGAGCAAGCTTCAGGAGTTGGTGATGGACAGGGAAGCCTGCATGCTGCAATCCACGGGGTCAAAAAGAGTCAGACACAACTAAGTGACTGAACTGAATAAAAAATGATTATTAAAAAACCCAAAAACCTGGACACCAAGGCTCAGGTTTACTTCTCTGGTTGGTAATACATCAAACACACTGCCACATATCGTTTCTGGGAGAATTAAGCACTGTCCATATCACTCCACTGTGAGAAGACAATGAGAAGCTTTTGCCTGGTCTCTACTGGACTTTGTCCTATATGCCTTTTCTATTTATTTTAACCTGTATGATTTCAATGAATAAACCATAAATACAACAGTTTGCTAAGTTCTGTGAATACTCCCAGTGAATCACTGAATCTGTGGGTGGTATTGGGTGCCCAGGGAATCCTGACATGCTACAGTCCACGGGGTCGCAAAGAGTCAGACATGACTGAGCAACTGAATTGAACTGAAACACACACTCCTTCGAAGGAAAAGTTACGACCAACCTAGATAGCATATTCAAAAGCAGAGGCATTACTTTGCCAACAAAGGTCTGTCTAGTTAAGGCTATGGTTTTTCCAGTAGTCATGTATGGATGTGAGAGTTGGACTGTGAAGAAAGCTGAGCGCCGAAGAATTGATGCTTTTGAACTGTGGTGTTGGAGAAGACTCTTGAGAGACCCTTGGACTGGAGGAAGATCCAACCAGTGCATCCTGCTGCTGCTAAGCTGCTACGTCTCTTCAGTTGTGTCCAACTCTGTGTGACCCCAGAGACAAGGCTGCCCTGTCCCTGGGATTCTCCAGGCAAGAACACTGAGGTGGGTTGCCATTTCCTTCTCCAATCCATGAAAGTGAAAAGTGAAAGTGAAGTCGCTCAGTCATGTTCGACTCCTAGTGACCCCATGGACTGCAGCCTACCAGGCTCCTCCGCCCATGGGATTTACCAGGCAAGAGTACTGGAGTGGGTTGCCACTGCCTTCTCCGAACCAGTCCATCCTAAAGGAGACCAATCCTGGGTGTTCACTGGAAGGACTAATGTTGAAGCTGAAACTCCAATACTTTGGCCACCTGATGTGAAGAGCTGACTCAATGGAAAAGACCCTGATGCTGGGAAAGATTGAGGGCAGGAGGAGAAGGGGACAACAGAGGATGAGATGGTTGGACAGCATCATGGACTCATGGACATGGGTCTGAGTGGACTCTGGGAGTTGGTGATGGACAGGAAGGCCTGGCATGCTGCGGTTCATGGGGTCGCAAAGAGTCGGACATGACTGAGCAACTGAACTGAACTGAACACATTTCAAACTACTGTACAAATGTGCTCATTTAGATGCCAACAAGGTTATGCTCAAAATCCTTCAAACAAGGCTTCAGCAGTACATGAACTAAAAACTTCCAGATGTACAAGCTGGGTTTAGAAGAGGCAGAGAAACCAGAGATCAAATTGCCAATGTTTGTTGGATCATTGAGAAAGCAAGGGAATTCCAGAAAAACATCTATGTCTGCTTCACTGAGTACCCTAAAGCCTTTGACTGTGTGGATCATAACAAACTGGAAAATTCTTCAAGAGATGGGACTACCAAACCACCTTATCTATCACCTGAGAAACCTGTATGTGGGTCAAGAAGCAACAGCTAAAACCAGACATGGAACAACTGACTGGTTCAAATCTGAGCAAGGAGTAAGACAAAGCTGTATATTGTCACCTTGCTTATTTAAATTATATGCAGAGTATATTATGCAAAATGCCAGGCTGGATGAATCACAAGTAGGAATCAAGATTGCCAGGAGAAATATCAACAACCTAAGGTGTGAAGAAAGTGAAGAAGAACTAAAGAGCCTCTTGAGGAGGGTGAAAAGGAGAGTGAAAAAGCTGGCTTAAAACTCAACATTCAAGACACAAAGATCATGTCATCTGATTCCATCACTTAATGGCAAATAGAAGGGTAAAAGGTGAAAGCAGCAACAGATTTTAACATCTTGAACTCCAAAATCACTGTGGACAGAGGCTGCAGCCATAAAATTAAAAGATGCTTGCTCCTTGGAAGAAAAGCTATGACAAACATAGACAGTGTATTAAAAACAGAGACATCACTTTGCCAATAAAGGTCCATATAGTCAAAACTATGGTCCAGTAGTCATGCACAGATGTGAGAGCTGGATCATAAAGAAGGCTGAGCACCAAAGAATTGATGCTTTCAAATCGTGGTGCTGGAGAAGATTCTTGAGAGTCCCCTGGATTGCAAGGAGATCAAATCAGTCAATCCTGAAGGAAATCAATCCTGAATATTCATTGGAAGAGCTACTGCCAAAGATCCAATACTTTGGCCACCTGATGCAAAGAGCCAACTCACTGGAAAACACTCTGATGCCAGGAAAGATTGAAGTAAAAGGAGAAGGGAGCAGCAGAGGATGAGATGGTTAGATAGCATCACCAACTCAATGGACATGAATTTGAACAAACTCCAGGAGATAGTGGAGGACAGAGGAGCCTGGGGTGCTGCAGTCCATGGGGTCACAAAGAGTCAGACATGACTGAGCAACTGAACAACAACACAAGCATGACTTGAATATAGATTTACATAGGAAACTAGCATTAGAAAGGCATACTCTTCAAATAGAAATTAAAAGGGAAAAAAAAAAAAAACAAATTTGCCAGGCAGATCAAGAAAATAAGGGCATAAGGAAATGGCAACCTACTCCTGTACTCTTGCCTGGACAATTCCATGGACGGAGGAGCCTTATAGGCTACAGTCCATGGGGTCACAGTCGGACACGACTGAGTGACTTCACTTCACTTTAGGACTAAGTTTAAAACAAAGCTAATTAAGTTTACCTTTTAAGTAAAGTAAGCTGGTGCAAACACTTGAATTTAGCTTCTCTCTCTGTTAAGAGGATACCTTTTCCTCAGATATCGAACTGCCTTTGATGATAGATTAACGTTTCTTTCTCTCTTAAATGATCTGTTCTGAAATCCCTTATTGTTACCTTGGCTAAGTGAATAGTATTGTTTCACAATGACCTATAATCCTATCTGACTGAGTGTTCTAAACTTTTTTGATATTTGTTGACAAAGCTTCCTAAATCATTCTAATGAAGATTTCTAGCTAACTTTGGGATGCTTCAGAGGGTCCCTGAAACATCCCAAAGAGAGATATTACTAATTAGGTTCATTTTGTATACAGAATAACATGGGAGTATTGTCAAGTGAGTAATAAGTCTCGGGTTATATTGTATGGTAAATGTTACTAATATCAGAGAAGGCAATGGCAACCCACTCCAGTACTCTTGCCTGGAAAATCCCATGGACGGAGGAGCCTGGTAGGCTGCAGTCTGTGGGGTCGCTAAGAATCCAGCATGACTGAGTGACTTTACTTTCACTTTTCACTTTCATGGACTGGAGAAGGAAATGGCAACCCACTCCAGTATTCTTGCCTGGAGAACCCCAGGAACAGAGGAGCCTGGTGAGCTGCCATCTATGGGGTCGCACAGAGTCAGACACAACTGAAGCGACTTAGCAGCAGCAGATAGAAGTGATAGTGTACAAAGAAGAAGCAACACAATATACCAGTTAGGAAATAAGTTGGTATGGCCACTGGAGTATAGTGTGCAGAGTGGAGAAGGTGCAGTAGAGTAGAACAGACTGGGCATGGTAAGAAAGCCAGAGAAGAAAAGTTCAACCATGAATAAAGTTTGTTTTGCAACTGAAGGACAAAACAAGCCATTAAAGAATTCTTAATTGAAAAGAGAATACCTGATGTAAACACAGAAGACTCCAAATACCCAAAGCATTCTTGAGATGAAAAACAGAGCTGAGGGAATCAATCTTTCTGACTTCAGGGTATACTGAAGCTACAGTCATCAAGACAATATTGTATTTTGACACAGAAACAGAAATATAGACCAAAGGAACAAGACTTAAAGCCCAGAGATAAGCCCACATACCTATGGGCACCTTATCTTTGACAAAAGAGGCAAGAATACACAATGGAGCAAAGGCAGCCTCTTAAATGCAGTCCCCAATCTTTTTGGCATCAGGGACCAATTACATGGAAGACAATTTTTCCATGGACTGGGGCGGTACAGGGGTGAAGGGGAAGGATGGTTCAGGTGGTAATGCAAAAAGCAATAGGGAGTCCCAGATGAAGCTTCACTTGCTCGCCAGCTCCTTACCTCCTGCTATGCAGTCAGGTTGGTTTCTATTATTTAAACAGTATGCTATGCTAGTTAAACAGATATAGAGAAGGACATAGAGAAACCAGAAACAAAGATAATAATATGAAAAATTATTATCAATGAGATGGTTGGATGGCATCATTGACTCAATGGACATGAGTTTGAGCAAGCTCTGGGAGATGATGAAGGACAGGGAAGCCTGGCATGCTGCAGTCCGTGGGGTCACAAAGAGTTGGACATGACTGAGGAACACCAACTACATAAAAATCCAAAAAGCAAAATATCATAAAGGAAAATATTATCAATTGCATTAAAATTTAAAACTTTTATAAAACTGGAGTATAAAAATAAACAAAGCATGAAAATCAGGCATCCACTGCAAGAATTTATCTTTAATGCACATAAGTAAATAAGAATTCATCTAGAATATATAAATAATTCCTAAAAATGAATAAGAAAAAGAACAAGCTCAAAGAAAAATTGGCCAAAAAAGTGAACAAGCAACTCAAAGACTAGGAAACTCAAGCAACCAATAAATATGTTTTTTAAAAATTCCGTCTTACCAGTAATCAAGAAATAAAAACTAAAATTTGTATCAAATTGCTAAAGATTTCTAAAATTTAACAAAGCCATGGTTTACAAAGATGCAAGTGGGAGGTAAATTGGTACAAGCCCTTTAGAGACTAACATGCAGTCAATGATGCATATAAATTACAACTGGAGTGAACTCCAGGAGATGGTGATGGACAGGGAGGCCTGGCGTGCTGCGATTCATGGGGTCACAGAGTCAGACATGATTGAGCAACTGAATGGAAGCTTTTACCTTGGAGAAAAAAACACGTGTGCCCAAGTACACATGGACAAGAATGCTTTTGCAGTTAGAATATGGAATTAACATAAAAAAGATTTATTAACGGGAACTATATAAATAATCTGAGGTTTAATCATACAATAGAATATCTAGGTGAATAACTGAACCAGAGTCCAATATGATAATATATCTGATATGATAATACATATAAATCATTTTTAAAATGTTGAATTAAAAAAATTTGCTGAAGGAAATATACAATGTTTAAGAGCATGCAGAATATAATTATATATTTTACAATTGTTTGTATAGATAACATATCAATATATATGGAGCATAAGTATAAAACCATGTATTGAGAAAGACAGTATCAAACTCAGAATAGAGGTTTACCTCAAGAAGGGTAATCTTCAGCTAAAACAGAAAAATCTTAAGATCTGAAACAGTGGATACAGTGACAATGTTAGCTGTTAAAAGACTTTTATGTATGCTTATAACAAACAAAAAAGAATGAGAGGACTTATACCTGATATCAAAACATACTATGAGACTTCAAATGGTGGTTACTTTGGGGAGTAATCAGAAAGATCCATGGGGGTTTAAAGAAAAAAAGAACTCTGTATACTCTTGGATACATCATCTTTTATTATATTTTTAATTTTTTTTAGTATTTGTTTATTTGCTTATTGGGGTTGCTGGATCTTAGTTGCAGCACTCAGAATTTTTTAGTTGTAGCATGTGAACTCGTAACTACCACATGTGGGATCTATTAGTTCCCTGACCAGAGATGAAACCCTGGGCCTCCACACTGGGAGCACAGAGTCCCAGCCACCAGACCACCAGAGAAATCCTTGGGATATGTGATTTTTTATTTAATCAATTCCCTGAGGACAGACATTTGGATCATTCACATATGTCCTGTTACAGCTTCCAGGGACATTCTTAAACATTTCTTTGTGCACTGATGTAAAGATTTACTAGGATAAGTTCTTAGAAGAATTTCTAACTCAAAGAATATGTACTTTAAATTGGTTGGTATTTAGTAAATTAATTGATTACTAAATAGTTCATTACAAAAATTCTATTACGTTACACCTTCACCAACAGTGTAAGTGCAGCTGGAACCACCCTGCTCAATATACACTGCCCCTCGATATAAACAATCTTTTTAAGTAGAGGAAAAAAACCTAGCTCATGAAAAGGTAAATGTTGATTAACAGTATCACAAATTAATAGAAAAATAATTTATATTTATTATACACACCAAAAAGATATAAACTTTATATCAGATGCCACCTTACTGCAAAGTAATGGAAGAAGTCATGTACATACAGAAACATTTTAAATAAACTTATGAATATAACTCTATACAGCTATATATAAATAGTTTTAGATATCTGAAGATATATAATTGTGTGAGAGCCCAATTTAGCACAATGATTGGCATACTTTTTTAGATGACAGGGTCTGGTTCCTTACTGAAAAATGCTTCAGAAACAATACCTCACTTCCAGATAAACCAGTGCATATGCCATAAATGCATAAATCAATGACACAAATGTTTATTAGGAGCAAAAAGAAAGGAAAAAGACTACAACTTATCTAAACTCTCAAAAAATACCAATGACCTAAATGCATACCTGAGCCTCACCTAGGTGAAAAAGCATCCTAAGATCCCTAGAATCTTATTCCAGAGATAATTTATGCTTGAAGACAATGTTAAGATTTCAATCTCAGGTTGAACATCTTCAATAGTGTCCAACTAAAACTTTATCTTCTATAATATTCTCCAATAACCCCAATACTTCTGCTTTATTGACTATGCCAAAGCCTTTGACTGTGTGGATCACAACAAACTGGGGAAAATTCTTCAAGAGATGGGAATACCAGACCAGCTGACCTGCCTCTTGAGAAACCTGTATGCAGGTCAGGAAGCAACAGCTAGAACTGGACATGGAACAACAGACTAGTTCCAAATAGGAAAAGGACTACGTCAAGGCTGTATATTGTCACCCTGTTTATTTAACTTATATGCAGAGTACATCATGAGAAACACTGGGCTGGAAGAAACACAAGCTGGAATCAAGATTGCCAGGAGAAATATCAATAACCTCAGATATGCAGATGACACCACCCTTATGGCAGAAAGTGAAGAGGAACTAAAAAGCCTCTTGATGAAAGTGAAAGAGAAGAGTAAAAAAGTAGGCTTAAAGCTCAACATTCAGAAAATGAAGATCATGGCATCCGGTCCCATCACTTCATGCGAAATAGATGGGGAAACTGTGGAAACAGTGTCAGACTTTATTTTGGGGGGCTCCCAAATCACTGCAGATGGTGACTGCAGCCAGGAAATTAAAAGACGCTTACTCCTTGGAAGGAAAGCTATGATCAACCTAGATAGCATATTCAAAAGCAGAGACATTACTTTGCCAACTAAGGTCCATCTAGTCACAGCTATGGTTTTTCCAGTAGTCATGTATGGATGTGAGAGTTGGACTGTGAAGAAGGCTGAGCGCTGAAGAATTGATGCTTTTGAACCGTGGTGTTGGAGAAGACTCTTGAGAGTCCCTTGGACTGCAAGGAGATCCAACCAGTCCATTCTAAAGGAGATCAGCCCTGGGTGTTCTTTGGAAGGAATGATGCTAAAGCTGAAGCTCCAGTATTTTGGCCACCTCATGCGAAGAGTTGACTCATTGGAAAAGACTCTGATGCTGGGAGGGATTGGGGGCAGGAGGAGAAGGGGACGACAGAGGATGAGATGGCTGGATGGCATCACTGACTCGATAGACATGAATCTGAGTGAACTCCAGGAGTTGGTAATGGAGAGGGAGGGCTGGCATGCTGCAATTCATGGGGTCGCACAGAGTCAGACATGACTGAGCAACTGAACTGAACTGAACCCCAATACTTAGTATAATACTTGCTGCTGCTGCTAAGTCGCTTCAGTCGTGTCTGACTCTGTGCGACCCATATACAGCAGCCCACCAGGCTCCCCCATCCCTGCGATTCTCAAGGCAAGAACACTGGAGTGGGTTTCCATTTCCTTCTCCAATGCGTGAAAGTGAAGTCGCTCAGTCGTGTCCGACTCTCAGCGACCCCATGGACTGCAGCCCACCAGGCTCCTGCGTCCATGGGATTTTCCAGGCAAGAGTACTGGAGTGGGGTGCCATTGCCTTCTCCGAGTATAATGTTTAGTGCATCCTAAATACTCAAGAAAAACCACTTGATGAATAAATGAATGTGTTATCACTATGGAGAGGCCAAGAGATCTGCACAAGTAATAGAGGTTGTTATCATGAATGTGTAAATGTCAAAAAGTAAAAAGAAAAACGAGACACACGTTCTTTGCACCAGATGTTCTTTGCACCAGATTACATCATATCCTTTCTTTTTTAAAACTATATAACTTATCTCTAAAGTTCCTACTGATATGGAAGACAAAAGAATGGACACTTTCAATGGCATCTTTCCACATTAAGGTTAGGAAATTATTATCTTAAAGAGAATTCTGTACTGGGGTAATAAGGGCCCTACAGATCTGAGGCCTGAATTTTCAAGAACTCTTTTTTTCCACAGAATCTATCCTAAAGTTTTATGTAACAAATTAAACAGTTATATAAAACTTTATATGTAACTGTTAACTGAGCTCAAAAATGACACCTGGAAATACTTTTGTAAATATACCTATTACCTTCAGGCTGGTGTAAAAAAATGTTCAGTAAGTTATACTTCTAAACTTATGTGAGTTAGTTAAGTCACTTGCTCAGTCGTGTCCGACTCTTTGCGACCCCATTGACTGTAGCCCACCAGGCTCCTCTGTCCATGGGATTTTCCAGGCAAGAATACTGGAGTGGGTTGCCATTTCCTTCTCCAGGGGATCTTCCCCACCCAGGGATCAAACCCAGGTCTCCCACATTGCAGGCAGACGCTTTAACCTCTGAGCCACCAGGGAAGCTAGAAACTTATGTGAAATAATGCATAAAAACACCATTTCAGTCATTTACACTCTTTAAACTGGCACATATTTCATTATAAAAATAACTATAATATCTATAAATGAATAGACATTTATAAAATTATTTTTCAAACCTTAATTTTTATATGACTCTAATTCCTACTTAGAATGCACTTTATTTTCAAAGTATCTGTCATGCCTTGAACTAAATTACTACACATTCTTCTATCCCCACTTCATACAATTACTGGTATTTCATATGCATGAGCTGGAAGAAATCTTTGAAGGTTCAATCAATTCCTTCATTTCATAAACAAGGCACAAAGAAGTTAAATGGCTCAAAGAAATACATCCAATAAGTAAGGACAACACTGAAACTAGAGCCCCTACCTGTTAACACTGAGCCCAATGCCCTTTTAAATATACAATGATGTCTTCTTTCTGGACTACATAAAATTCCAAGATAGATATTGGAATGAATGCTTTTAAAGGAGATTTTCCCTTTATAATAAATCCGATAAGCCAATCTGTATATAAATCTCCATCCATGCTTCATTTTAACTGAGTTCTAACAGGAAAAAATTCCAGCAAAAATTTAATGGTAATCTAAATAAACTTTTCTGACAGAATATGCACAGTTATGAAAAATAAAAGAGCAAAATGATTTACCTAGCCAGCCTAAACCATAATTTAAATACTTTTCATAACTTTCAAACAATAGTAAACATAACATTTGCCCAGTTAATCAATTAAATTAATGTCTACCATGTACTATAGATTTCATATAGATGTTTAGCTTCTGTGATACCAACTTTCCAACACTGTCATGATCATTATATCTGTAAAAATAAGGTTAGTAATGCCTAACTTGCAGGTCTAATGTAAAGAATAAATGCTAAATATGTGAAAATATTCATCACATACTCTCTATTATTTTCTCTTTTTTTCCTAAAGAAGGAAAAAATCAATGTAAGGGCATGCAAAATAACTTAGATACATGTTTATGGATAAGTATTTTCTAGAGAGGGCCAAAGTGAATAATTTGCAAGTTTTTTTTAATTATTTTTAATAAAGGGCCTTTACTAAACACTGTCCTCACTTTAAGACATTATTCATCCTACTTTTGCATCTTATCTCTCAATATTGTCTTACATCATTTATATCTCCTTTTGCAGAATTTGTCACCTCGCCATGGACATCATTTAAGAAACATACTATTCTAGATGGCTTCAATGGGGAATTCTTCCAAACATACAAAGAAGAACTTATACTGATCCTTCTCTACTTCTTGACTGAAGAGAAGGAAACACTCCCAAAGTCATTCTATGTGGCCACCATCATCACCCTGATACCAAAACCTGACTAAGCAACACCAAAAAAAACTATTACAGGACAGTACCTTTGATGAATATAGATGCAAAAATTCTCAACAAAATATTAGCAAACCAAATTCAGTAAGACATAAGAAAGATCATACCCCATACACTGGATTCATTCCAGGGTCACGAGGATGGTTCAAAATACACAAATCAAACAATGTGATACACCACATCAATAAAAGAAAAGACAAAAATCACATGGTCATCTCAACAGATGCAGAAGAAGCATTTGTTAAATTCAACATCCATTTATGAATAAAAAATCTTACCAAAACGAGTATAAAGAGAATGTATCTCGATTTCTGGGGGGCGGTCCTAAAATGGCAGAGGAATAGAATGGGGAGACCACTTTCTCCCCCACAAATTCATCAAAAGAAACTTTAAACGCTGAGTAAATTCCACGAAACAACTTCTGGATGCTGGCAGAGGACATCAGGCACCCAGAAAAGCAGCCCATTGTCTTCGAAAGGAGGTAGGAAAAAATATAAAAGACAAAAAAAGAGACAAAAGAGGTAGGAACGGAGCTCAGGCCCGGAAAGGGAGTCTTAAAAAGAGGGAAGTTTCCAAACACCAGAGAAACACTCTCACTGCCGAGTCTGTGGTGAGCCCTGGAAGCACAGAGGGCAACATAACAGGGAGGAAAAATAAATAAATAATTAAAACCCACAGATTTACGAGCCCAACAGTAACTCCCCCAGTGGAGAAGCAGCACAGACGCCTGCACCCGCCACTAGCAAGTGGGGGGCTGGGCAGGGAGGCGCGGGCTACAGTGCTTACAGTAAGGATCTGGCCTGAATGCCCTGAGGGCAAACTGAGCCAACTAACTTGGGCTAGCAAACAAGACTGGGTGATAACTACCACGTGAAAACCCAGCCCTAACCTAAGACACCGCCAGGTCCACACACAGAACAAAGGACTGAACAGAGATAGCCGGCTGCAGACCATCCCCCTCCGGTGACAGGCAGCCAGAGCTGGAAGGGGGCAATCGTAGCCCCAGAGAGACATTATCTACAAACCTATAAGCAGGCTTCCTTGCTAACTAAGACTTCTTGGGGTTCTGGACGGTCAACATCCACCTGAGAAGGTGCGCCGGTTGTACACCCAGAAAACCGAGTGGCAGGATCACGGGAGGCGATAAGTTGCAGCGACCACACTCGCCAAACACCTCATCACCTGAGCTGCTCGGACGTGGGAAGGGCACAAAACACAGGCCCAACCGAGTCTGTGCCTCTGAGGACTACCCTAGTGCCTGAACCTGAGCGGCTTAGACCTGGGAGGTGCATGCAGCCCAGGGCCGACCTCAGACGGTTCCCAGCGGAGCAGCCTATAGCCTGAGCAGTGTGGGCAGGGAGGGTACACGCGCTGTAAGCAGGGGCAGGCCCAGTGTGGTTGAGGCACTGTGAGCACATGCCAGTGTTATTTGTTTGCAGTGTCCCTCCCTCCCCACAGCACGACTGAACAAGTGAGACTAAAAAAAAGTGTCCACCACCGTCCCCTTTGTATCAGGGCGGAAATCAGACACTGAAGAGACCAGCAAACAGAAGAAGCTAAAACAGAGGGAACCACCTTGGAAGTGACAGGTACAATAGATTAAAATCCTGTCGTTAGTACCGACTACATAGGAAGGGGCCTATAGATCTTGAGAAATATAAGCCGGACCTAGGAACTATCCGAAAATGAACTGACCCCACAATACCCACAACAACACCAGAGAAAGTTCTAGATATATTTTTACTATTTTTAGGATCATTCTTTTTTTTTAATTTAAAAAAATTTTTAAGTCCTCTATTACGCCTTTAATTTTCACTTTTATAACCTACTATTACTTTGCAAAAAAAAAGACACTATTTTTTAAAAGCAAACTTCATATATATATTTTATAATTTTTGTGACCTTGTTTTTTTTCCTTTCTTTTTTTTTCTTCTTTTCTTTAATATTGTATTTTTGAAATTCCAAACTCTACTCTAGATTTTTAATCTTTGCTTTTTGGTATTTGTTATCAATTTTGTACCTTTAAGAACCCAATCTTCAGTACCCATTTTTACTTGGGAGCAAGATTACTGGCTTGACTGCTCTCTCCCCCTTTGGACTCTCCTTTTTCTCCACCAGGTTACCTGTGTCTCCTCCCTACCCCTTCTCTTCTCTGCCCAACTCTGTGAATTTCTGTGTGTTCCAGACGGAGGAGAACACTTCAGGAACTGATTACTGGCTGGATCTGTCTCGCTCCTTTTGATTCCCCCCTTTTATCCTCCTGGCCACCTCTGTCTCCTTCCTCCCTCTTCTCTTTCCTGTATAACTCCATGAACATCTCTGAGCGGTCCAGTTGTGGAGTGCACATAAGGAAGTGATTACTGGCTAGCTTGCTCTCTCCTCTATTGATTCCACCTTATCTCATTCGGGTCACCTCTAACTCCCTACTCCCTATTCTCTTCTCCATGTAACTCTATGAACCTCTCTGGGTGTCCCTCACTGTGGAGAAACTTTCCATCTTTAACCTAGATGTTTTTATTAACGGTGCTGTATAGAGGAGAAGAGTTGAGACTATTGTAAAAATAAGACTGAAAACCAGAAGCAGTAGGCTTAAGTCCAAACCCTGAGAACACCAGAAAACTCCTGACACCAGGTAACATTAATTGACAGGAGCTCATCAAACCCTCCATACCTACACTGAAACCAAGCACCACCCAAGGGCCAACAAGTTCCAGAGCAAGACATACCACACAAATTGTCCAGCAACACAAGAACACAACCCCTGAGCTCCAATATACAGGCTGCCGAAAGTTACTCCAAAACGACTGACATCTCATAACTAATTACTGGACACTTCATTGCACTCCAGAGAGAAGAAATCCAGCTCCACCCACCAGAACACCAACACAAGCTTCCCTAACCAAGAAACCTTTACCAGCCACTTGTACAACCCGAACCACAGCAAGGAAACTCCACAATAAAGAGAATTCCAAAAACTCAGAATACCAAAATGCCACAACAAACACACCAATATAAACAAGATGAAGAGACAGAGGAATACCCAGCAGGTAAAGGAACAGGATAAATGCCCACCAAACCAAACCAAAGAGGAAGAGATAGGGAGGTGAAGTCACTCAGTCGTGCCCAACTCTTTGTGACCTCGTGGACTGTAACCTACTAGGCTTCTCCATCCAAGGGATTCTCCAGGCAAGAATACCGGAGTGGATTGCCATTTCCTTCTCCAGGGGATCTTCCTGACCCAGGGATCGAACCCGGATCTCCCGCATTGGAGGCAGACGCTTTAACCTCTGAGCCACCAAGGAAGCCCGAATCTACCTGATAAAGAATTCCAAACAATGATAGTGAAAATGATCCAAAATCTTGAAATCAAAATGGAATGACAGATAAATAGCCTGGAGACAAGGATTGAGAAGATGCAAGAAAGGTTTAACAAGAACCTAGAAGAAATAAAAGAGAGTCAATATATAATGAATAATGCAATAAATGAGATCAAAAACACTCTGGAGGGAACCAACAGTAGAATAAAGGAGGCAGAAGATAGGATTAGTGAAGTAGAAGATAGAATGGTAGAAACAAATGAATCAGAGAGGAAAAAAGAAAAACGAATTAAAAGAAACGAGGACAATCTGAGAGACCTACAGGACAATATGAAATGCTCCAACATTCGAATTATAGGAGTCCTAGAAGAAGACAAAAAGGAAGACCATGAGAAAATACTTGAGGAGATAATAGTTGAAAACTTCCCTAAAATGGGGAAGGAAATAATCACCCAAGTCCAAGAAACACAGAGAGTCCCAAACAGGATAAACCCAAGGCAAAACACCCTGAGACACATATTAATCAAATCAACAAAGGTCAAACACAAAGAACAAATATTAAAAGCGGCAAGGGAAAAACAACAAATAACACACACGGGGATTCCCATAAGGATAACAGCTGATCTTTCAATAAAACTCTTCAGGCCAGGAGGGAATGGCAAGACATAAAGTGATGAAAGAAAATAACCTACAGCCCAGATTACTGTACCCAGCAAGGATCTCATTCAAATATGAAGGAGAAATCAAAAGCTTTAGACAAGAAAAAGCTGAGAGAATTCAGCACCACCAAACCAGCTCTCCAATAAATGCTAAAGGATATTCTCTAGACAGGAAACACAAAAAGTGTGTATAAACTCGAACCCAAAACAATAAAGTAAATGTCAAAGGGATCATACTTATCAATAATTACCTTAAATGTAAATGGGTTGAATGCCCCAACCAAAAGACAAAGACTGGCTGAATGGATACAAAAACAAGACCCCTATATATGTTCTCTACAAGAGACCCACCTCAAAACGGGACACATACAGACTGAAAGTGAAGGGCTGGAAAAAGATTTTCCACGCAAACAGAGACCAAAAGAAAGCAGGAGTAGCAATACTCATATCCGATAAAATAGACTTTAAAACAAAGGCTGTGAAAAGAGACAAAGAAAGCCACTACATAATGATCAAAGGATCAATCCAAGAAGAAGATATAACAATTATAAATATATATGCACCCAACATAGGAGCACCACAATATGTAAGACAAATGCTAACAAGTATGAAAGGGGAAATTAATAAGAACACAATAATAGTGGGAGACTTTAATACCCCACTCACACCTATGGACAGATCAACTAAACAGAAAATTAACAAGGAAACACAAACTTTAAATGATACAATAGACCAGTTAGACCTAATTGATATCTATAGGACATTTCACCCCAAAACAATGAATTTCACCTTTTTCTCAAGCACACACAGAACCTTCTCCAGATAGATCACATCCTGGGCCATAAATCTAGCCTTGGTAAATTCAAAAAATTGAAATCATTCCAAGCATCTTTTCTGACCACAATGCAGTAAGATTAGATCTCAGTTACAGGAGAAAAACTATTAAAAATTCCAACATATGGACGCTGAACAACACGCTGCTGAATAACCAACAAATCATAGAAGAAATCAAAAGGAAAGCAAAATATGCATAGAAATGAATGAAAATGAAAGCACAAAAACCCAAAACCTGTAGGACACTGTAAAAGCAGTGCTGAGGGGAAAGTTCATAGCAATACAGGCATACCTCAAGAAACAAGAAAAAAGTCAAATAAATAACCTAACTCTACACCTAAAGCAACTAGCAAAGGAAGAAATGGAGAACACCAGGGTTAGTAGAAGGAAAGAAATCTTAAAAATTAGGGCAGAAATAAACGCAAAACAAACAAAAGAGACCATAGCAAAACTCAACAAAGCCAAAAGCTGGTTCTTGGAAAGGACAAATAAATTTGACAAACCATTAGCCAGACTCATCAAGAAGCAAAGGAAGAAAAATCAAATCAATAAAATTAGAAATGAAAATGGAGAGATCACAACAGACAGCACAGAAATACGAAGGATCATAAGAGACTATTATCAGCAATTATATGCCAATAAAATGGACAACGTGGAAGAAATGGACAAATTCTTAGAAAACTACAACTTTCCAAAACTGAACCAGGAAGAAATAGAAAATCTTAACAGACCCATCACAAGCACGGAAATTGAAACTGTAATCAGAAATCTTCCAGCAAACAAAAGCCCAGGACCAGACGGCTTCACAGCTGAAGTCCACCAAAAATTTACAGAAGAGCTAACACCTATCCTACTCAAACTCTTCCAGAAAACTGCAGAGGAAGGTAAACTTCCAAACTCATTCTATGAGGCCACCATCACCCTAATACCAAAACATGACAAAGATGCCACACTCAAAAAAAAACTACAGGCCAATATCACTGATGAACATAGATGCAAAAATCCTTAACAAAATTCTAGCAATCAGACTCCAACAACACATTAAAAAGATCATACACCATGACCAAGTGGCTTTATCCCAGGGATGCAAGGATTCTTCAATATCTGCAAATCAATCAATGTAATTCACCACATTAACAAATTGAAAAATAAAAGCCATATGATTATCTCAATAGATGCAGAGAAGGCCTTTGACAAAATTCAACATCCATTTATGATAAAAACTCTCCAGAAAGCAGGAATAGAAGGAACATACCTCAACATAATAAAAGCTATATATGACAAACCCACAGCAAACATTATCCTCAATGGTGAAAAATTGAAAGCATTTCCCCTAAAGTCAGGAACAAGACAAGGGTGCCCACTCTCACCGCTACTATTCAACATAGTTTTGGAAGTTTTGGCCACAGCAATCAGAGCAGAAAAAGAAATAAAAGGAATCCAAGTTGGAAAGAAGTAAAACTCTCACTGTTTGCAGATAACATGATCCTCTACATAGAAAACCCTAAAGACTCCACCAGAAAATTACTAGAGCTAATCAATGAATATAGTGAAGTGGCAGGATATAAAATCAACACACAGAAATCCCTTGCATTTCTATACACTAATAATGAGAAAATAGAAAGAGAAATTAAGGAAACAATTCCATTCACCATTGCAACGAAAAGAATAAAATACTTAGGAATATATCTACCTAAAGAAGCTAAAGACCTATATATAGAAAACTATAAAACACTGGTGAAAGAAATCAAAGAGGACACTAATAGATGGAGAAATATACCATGTTCATAGATCAGAAGAATCAATATAGTGAAAATGAGTATACCACCCAAAGCAGTATATAGATTCAATGCAATCCCTATCAAGCTACCAATGGTATTTTTCACAGAACTAGGACAAATAATTTCACAATTTGTATGGAAATACAAAAAACCTCGAATAGCCAAAGCAATCTTGAGAAAGAAGAATGGAACTGGAGGAATCAACCTGCCTGACTTCAGGCTCTACTACAAAGCCACAGTCATCAAGACAGTATGGTACTGGCACAAAGACAGAAATATAGATCAATGGAACAAAATAGAAAGCCTGGAGATAAATCCATGCACCTCTGGACACCTTATCTTTGACAAAGGAGGCAAGAATATACAATGGAGAAAAGACAATCTCTTTAACAAGTGGTGCTGGGAAAACTGGTCAACCACTTGTAAAAGAATGAAACTAGAACACTTTCTAACACCATACACAAAAATAAACTCAAAATGGATTAAAGATCTAAATATAAGACCAGAAACTGTAAAACTCCTAGAGGAGAACATAGGCAAAACACTCTCCGATATACATCACAGCAGGATCCTCTATGACCCACCTCCCAGAATATTGGAAATAAAAGCAAAGTAAACAAATGGGACCTAATTAAACTTAAAAGCTTCTGCACAACAAAGGAAACCATAAGCAAGGCGAAAGACAGCCTTCCGAATGGAAGAAAATGATAGCAAATGAAGCAACTGACAAACAACTAATCTCAAAAATATACAAGCAACTCCTGCAGCTCAATTCCAGAAAAATAAACAACCCAATCAAAAAATGGGCCAAAGAACTAAATAGACATTTCTCTAAAGAAGACTACAGATGGCTAACAAACACATGAAAAGATGCTCAACATCACTCATTATCAGTGAAATGCAAATCAAAGACACAATGAGGTACCATTTCACGCCAGTCAGAATGGCTGCGATCCAAAAGTCTACAAGCAATATATGCTGGAGAGGGTGTGGAGAAAAGGGAACCCTCTTACACTGTTGGTGGGAATGCAAACTAGTACAGCCACTTTGGAGAACAGTGTGGAGATTCCTAAAAAACTGGAAATAGAAATGCCTTATGACCCAGCAATCCCACTGCTGGGCATACGCACCGAGGAAACCAGAACTGAAAGAGACACATGTACCCCAATGTTCATCGCAGCACTGTTTATAATAGCCAGGACATGGAAGCAACCTAGATGTCTATCAGCAGATGAATGGATAAGAAAGCTGTGGTACATATACACAATGGAGTATTACCCAGCCATTAAAAAGAATACATTTGAATCAGTTCTAGTGAGGTGGATGAAACTGGAGCCTATTATACAGAGTGAAGCAAGCCAGAACAAAAAACACCAATACAGTATACTAACGCATATATATGGAATTTAGAAAGATGGTAACGATAACCCTATATGCAAGGCAGCAAAAGAGACACAGATGTATAGAACAGTCTTTTGGACTCTGTGGGAGAGGGCAAGGGTGGGATGATTTGAGAGAATGGCATTGAAACATGTATAATATCATATATGAAATGAATAGCCAGTCCAGGTTTGATGCATGATACTGGATGCTTGGTGCTGGTGCACTGAGACGACCCAGAGGGATGGTATGAGGAGGGAGGAGGGAGGTAGGTTCAGGATGGGGAACACGTGTATACCTGTGGTGGATTCATGTTGATATATGGCAAAACCAATACAATATTGTAAAGTAATTAACCTCCAATTAAAATAAATAAATTTATTTTTAAAAAAACAGAATGTGTCTCAACATAATAAATGCTATTTATGACAAATTTAAATAGCATTTATTATGTTGAGATACATTCTCAACATTCTCAATATATTTATGACAAATCTAGACTTCCCTGGTAGCTCAGATGGTAAAGAATCTGCTTGCAGTGCAGGAGACCTGGGTTTGATCCCTGAGTCAGGAAGATCCCCTGGAGAAGGAAATGGCAACTCACTCCAGTATTCTTGTCTGGAGAATTCCATGGATAGACCATGGGGCCACAAAGAGTCAGACATGACCGAGTTACTAACTCTTTCTTCTATGACAAATCTACAGTTAATATTCAAGTGAAAAGCTGAAAGGCTTCCTGCTAAAATCTAGGGTAAAACAAAGATGCCCACTTCTAGTATCAGAAGTTTAGTCATAGCAATCAGACAATAAAAACAAAGGTATCCCTTGGAAGAGAACAGGTAAAATTCTCATCATATGCAGATGAGATGATACTATATACAGAAAATCTTAAAGACTCAACAATAAAACTACTAGCACTAATAAATTCAGCAAGGGAACAGGATGCAACATTAATATATAGAAATCAGTTTCTTTAAACTAACAATGAAATATCAGAAAAGAAAAGTAAAAAGCAATACCTTTTAAAATTGCATATATATATATATATATATATACATACACACACTTAAGAATAAGCCTGACCAAACTGGAGAAAGATTTATACGCTGAGAACTATAAAACATTGATAAAGGAAACTGAAGATGATTAAAAAAAATGGAAAACTATCCCATGCTTTTGGACTGGAAGAATTAGTACTGTTAAAATGGCCATACAACCCAAAGCAATCTACAGATTTAATACGGTCCCTATCAAATGATCCATGACTTTTTCATGGAACTAGAACAAAGAATCCTAAAATCTATATGGAACCATGGAAAACTCAGAATTACCAAGGCAATCCTGAGGAAAAAGAATAAAGCTGGAGGCATAAGTCTCCTAGACTTCCGACAATACTACAAAACCATAGCAATCAAAACAGGGTGGTATTGGAAATTTCCTGGCAGTCCAGTGGTTAGGACTCAGTGCTTTTATTGCCGTGACAGGGTTCAGTCCCTGGTTGGGGAACTAAGATCCCACATGCCAGGTGGTGCGGCCAAAATGGTGGGAAAAAGCATGGTATTCGCACAAAAAACAGACAATATGGATCAATGGAACAAAACAGAAAGCCCAGAAATAAATCTACATACCTCTGGTCAATTAATTTTCAACAAAGGAGACAAGAAAATACAACAGAGATGATAGTCTCTTCAGGAAGCGATACTGGAAAAGATGTACAACTGCATGTAAATCAATGAAATTTGAACACATCTTCACACCATACAAACTCAAAATGGCTTAAAGACTTAAACATAACACATAACACCATAAAACTCCTATAAAAGGACACAGGAAAAGCATTTTCTGACATAAATTGTACCAAAGTTTTCTTAAGTCAGTCTCCCAAGGAGATCGAAATAAAAGCAAAAATAAGTCGGACTCAATCAAACTAACAAACTTTTGCAGAGCAAAGGAAACCTTCAACAAAACTAAAAGACTACCTAATGACTAGGGAAAATTATTTGCATATGATGCAATGAACAAGGGCTTCAATCTCAAAATATACATATAACTCAGAATCTAACAATCCAATCAAAAAATGGGTTGATGACCTAAACAGACATTTCTCCAAAAGACATACAGATGCCAACAGACATGAAAAAACACCCAACATCACTAATTATTAGAGAAATGCAAATCAAAACTACAATGATGTACCACTTCAAACTGCTCAGAATGGCCATCATTTAAAAATCTACAAATAACAAATGTTGTAAAGAGAGAAAAGGGAAACTTCCCACCCTGTCAGTGGGTATGTAAACTGATGCAGCCATTATGAAGAACAGTTTGGACGTTCCTTAAAAAACTAGAGGGGCCGTATGATTCAGCAATCCCATTCCTAAGCATATATGAAACTCCAACTTGAAAAGATACACGCACCCCTATGTTCACAATAACACTGTTTACAACAGCCAAATATGGAACCAACCTAAACTGTCCATCAAAAGATGAATGGATAAAAAAGATGTGGTATATTTACATAGTGGAGTATTCAGTTCAGTTCAGTCGCTCAGTCGTGTCCGACTCTTTGCAACCCCATGAATCGCAGCACGCCAGGCCTCCCTGTCCATCACCAACTCCCGGAGTTCACTCAGACTCACGTCCATCGAGTTAGTGATGCTATCCAGACATCTCATCCTCTGTCGTCCCCTTCTCCTCCTGCCCCCAATTGATGCTTTTGAACTGTGGTGTTGGAGAAGACTCTTGAGAGTCCCTTGGACTGCAAGGCGATCCAACCAGTCCATTCTGAAGGAGATCAGCCCTGGGATTTCTTTGGAAGGAATGATGCTAAAGCTGAAACTCCAGTACTTTGGCCACCTCATGAGAAGAGTTGACTCATTGGAAAAGTGGAGTATTACCAAACCATAAAATACAGAGTGAAATAATGCCATTTGCAGCAATATGGATGGACCTAGAGATTATCATACCAAGTGAAGTAAGTCAGAAAGAGAAAGATATGATATCACTTATATGTGGAATCTAAAATATGATACAAATGAACTTACGTATCAAACAGACTCACAGACATGGTTTTCCAAACTTACCATTACCAAAGGGGAAAGTAGGTGAGGAAGGGATAAATTAGAAGTTTGGGATTAGCAGATACAAACTACTATATATATAAAGCAGATAAACAAAATGGCCCTACTGTCTAGCACAGGGACCTATGTTCAATATACTGTAATAAACCATAGTAGAAAAGAATATATAAAAAACGGAGTCACTTTGCTGTACACCAGAAACTAACACAACACTGTAAATCAACTATAATTCAATTTAAATATATATATACTTTCATTAAGGGTCAAATGAACATTAAGCATTGGAGAGACAAAAATAATTAAAAGACAATCATCTGTTCACAAGGAACCCATGTTCTGTTGGGAGCAACAAGTAAGCAAATGACTGTAAATATGCAATCAAGACAATATATGAGAAACATAAAAGTACATGGGAAAAAGACTACCCAAAGGCAGGAAAAGTAAAGGAATAAATTTGTCTGTGAAAGTGAAAGTCACTCATTCTTGGGTATTGGCAATCTAAGATGTTAATGGGTAAATTAATATTAACCAAAAACCTACAGATCAGAGAGCACTATTACAAAATAAGATTAAATGCAAATCAAAGTAATTCAAGCACAGATTTATAATACTAAATAATGATGACAAAATCAAATCTTAGACTACATACTAAATAAGCTACATAAGTCTATGTAAATATTCATAATATGGAAGGAATATTCTGAGATTGTATGTTTGATCCATTAGTAAGAAAAATCAAAAGAATATTAATAAATAAGAGTAAATAAACATTTCATAACCCTAAAACACTTGTTATAAAACCCAAAAGAAATTTTGCAATGATCATTACAGCTTAAAGCAAATAAACTATATTTGAACAAATTTTATTTCCTTAAAATATTTAACTTCATCTAATAAATAATGCTTACTTATTAACATTCAACTTCTGGGGCACTGAACAGCAAGCAATTTCTAGTACATGCTGACCAACATGAAAATCAGGACTTACACCCTGGCATTCTGCATTTTAATCATACCATACTAGTTCTTTTTTCATTTCTCAGAAAAATGAAGAACATACTGATTTTATAGCAGTGATTTTATAATGTAAAAGCAAAGTCACTGTCACTTTGCTTAAGATCAAAATTAGACTCTAAATAAGAGTACACAAATGTCATCTGGTAAGCAGCCCTAAAATAGTCTCTTCCAAATTACTATTAATACTTATGAAAGATGTAGAAAAGAATAAAGCTCAGGCTATCAAAGAAATAAGAGCCATTATGTCAGAATCTGGAAGAATTCTTCAGTAACTTATAACCATATCTTACTCATTAAACAAAAAATGTCAAAAACTACACTGCCCCAACTGTAACTTATCTCAGAGACCTAATCATAAAATGGGATAGAAACCTTCATGTCGTCAGAGCACTGTTCAACTTGCCTTCCCCACAGTATCTTCCCAATTCTTTCCTTATTATCTAACTAGCTAGGCTATATCAGAGAACTCCTGGAGAATAGGGGAAGCACAATGAAACACTGTATTCTAGCTGGTAAGAGAATCTCTGTAGCTGTCTATGATGTCAACTGTACCCAAAATTGTAAAATCTACTCTAGTGCTACAAGTTGAGAGGACTAAAGATACTAGAACAGAATAAAATAGACTGAAAGCTATATAAATCACTCTGTCCTCCAACTATGGAGCTCAAACAGGTATTCACTTAATATATAAGCAGATCCAAAAAAAAAAAAAAAAAGCATCAAAGACATATACACCACAGATTATTGATGTCAGGTATAATCTGATCTTACTTTATTCACATCTGAGTAAAGGGAAGTGGGCCTTAGGAAGCATTACTACAAAGCTAGTGGAGGTGATGGAATTCCAGCTGAGCTACTTTAAATCCTAAGAGATGATGCTGGATGCTGTTGAAGTGCTACATTCAATATGCCAGCAAATATAGAAAACTCAGCCACTGGCCACAGGACTGGGAAAGGTCAGAATTCACTGCAATCCCAAAGAAAGGCACTGCCAAAGAATTTTCAAATTACCACACAATTGCATTCATCTCACACGCTAGTAAAGTAATGCTCAAAATTATCCAAGACAGGGTTCAACAGTACGTGAACCATGAACTTCCACATGTTCAAGCTGGAATTAGGAAAGACAGAAGAACCAGAGATCAAATTGCCAACATCTGTTGGATCACAGAAAAACCAAGAGAATTCCATAAGAACATCTACTTCTGCTTCACTGACTATGCTAAAGTCTTTGACTGTGTGGATCACGACAAACTGTGGAAAATTCTTCAAGAGATGGGAATACCAGACCACCTGACCTGCCTCCTGAGAAACCCGTATGCAGCTCAAGAAGCAACAGTAAGAACAGGACACGGAACAACAGACTGGTTCCAAAGTGGGAAGAGAATATGTCAAGGCTATATATTGTCACCTTGCTTATTTAACGTATATGCAGAGTACATCATGTGAAATGCCAGGCTGGATAAAGCAGAAGCTGGAATTAAGACTGCTGAGAGAAATATCAATAACCTTAGATATGCAGATACACCATCCCTTATGACAGAAAGCAAAGAGGAACTAAAGAGCCTCTTGATGAAAGTGAAAAAGAAAAATGAAAAAGCTGGCTTATAACTCAACAATTAAAAAATGAAGATCATGGCACCCAGTCCCATCATTTCATGGCAAATACATGGGGAAACAATGGAAACAGTGACAGACTATTTTCTTGGGCTCCAAAATCACTGCAGATGGTGACTGCAGCCATGAAATTAAAAGACCTTTGCTCCTTGAAAGCAAAGCTATGTCAAACCTAGACAGCATATTAAAAAGCAGAGACATTACTTTGCCAACAAAGGTCCAAATAGTCAAAGCTAAAGTTTTTCCAGTAGTCACGTATGGATGTGAGAGTTGGACCATAAAGAAGGTGGACGCTGAAGAATTGCTGCTTTTGAACTGCAGTGTTGGAGAAGATTCTTGAGAGTCCCCTGGACTGCAAGGAGATTCAACCAGTCAATCCTATAGAAAATCAGTCCTGAATACTCACTGATGCTGAAGCTCCAATACTTTGGCCACCTGATGTGAAGAGCCGATTCATTAGAGAAGACCCTAATGCCGGGAAAGATTGAAGGCAGAAGAAGGAGACAAGATGGTTGGATGGCATCACCAACTCAATGGACATAAGTCTGAGCAAGATCAGGGATTTGGTGATGGACAGGGAAGCCTGGCATGCTGCAGTCCACAGGGTCGCGAAAAGTCAGACACAACTGAGTGACCGAACAACAGCCAAAAAACAGGGAAGTAGGAAAAATAACCACAAGACAATTAGGGAAATATATTACAAGGAAAAACCCAGTGGACTTACAGGATAAAATAAATGTGCAACCTTTCTAAAACAGAAGCACTAAACCCTAAATAAAGAACAGGATGCAGGGAGAGGAGGCATGGGAGACGAGATGAGGAAAGGTAATAAGAAAGCTACACTCATGATGGTGAGATATAAAATCTCTACTGCAACAGAAAAGTGAATCAAGCCAAAAATACAAACATAACATAAAAAACTTGAGGAACTCTCACTACTGCACGCTACAATCTGGACTAGCCGTATGTCATGTTCAAAAGCCACATGACACTAGTGACTACGATATTGTGCAACACAGGTTTAAAGTGACGCTAGTACAATGTCACACAGATAGTAAAACCAAGATGCAACTTTAAGTCCTTCTGACTCCAGATCTTTCCTTTTGAGTAAACTATCACAAGTTAAGATACACTCAACCCCAAGAATTCAATTTATACTTGCAAAATTTTGACTGGAGGATGAAATTTATTGGTAGTTCAAATAAACATTTCAAAAAACAAAAACACAAAGCCCATTTATTAATGCCAACTTATAAAACAAGTCAGTGTCAAAAGTGAAAATTAATAAGTAAAATTCTTATTAGATAGGCCTGTTATGTACACAAATTATGAACATGATACTTTATGTATATCCGTGTATATTTATAATACTTCATGTATACTATAACCACTAGCTAAATGTTTTGGTTACTTTAAGATCACAGATGCTAAACATGACTAAAATCACAGATGCTAAACATGTATCATGAACATCAAATGATATATTCTATGTCATTATCATCTGGAAAGTATATATCGTTTGAAAACTCTGTATTATTTATGAACCATTTAATGGGAGGGAACACATAGGTTTTATCTTAAATTCATGTAATATCAATTACATAAAGTATTAGTTAAATATAGTGTATATTTCTTAGCAATCCATAACCATGTCACTTAGAAACAGTTATGCGAGACTACCTCCTCCTCCTCCTTTAGACTCCATATTCAACCAACCACCAATTTCCACGTAACTTAACAGTTTGATTGTCTCTTGAATCAAGTACTTTTCTCCACTAATTTCTCTCCTCCACTTTCACCACTGTGGTCTAAGCCAATATTCTCTGTGATCTATGCTCTCCTAACTGATTTCCTCCTGTTCCCCTCCAACCCAGTGTTTACACTGCAACCAAAGTGATTGTTTATATTGTTTAAATACTAAATGATCATGACAGTTCCTTGCTTCAAAGAAAACTCTTCAATGACTTCCCACAGTACTTAAGATCAAAATAGTTGACTAAAAACTCTCCAGAATTCTGCCTAGGGATTCCGAACTCAACAACAACCAGGTTAAATATTGATTCATTAAATTTACTTATCTGGCAACTTAACTGTGGCATAAAATGAGGAGCCAATGCCCCTCTAGAGGGAGCAGCAGCTGCCTGGATCCAGCTGAGCACTGCCATCTGAAAATACAGACTTGGTTGTTGCTATATCCTCTACTTTTTCAAGAGAAATTCGAAATCCAGACTTTGTGTGAAATTTCCCTCATATGTCAATGCTGGCAACTCATTCAAACTTTTCAAACAATAAGGAAGCCGAATATGACTCCTCACCTAGTCTCTTCACCTAGCCCCACACCACTAATCTCTATATGAGCCATACTAGCCACACAGAGTATTTCTCAGATCCTCAACAATGCTGAAACCAACCACGATCCTGCACAGCCCTCCAGGGCATAAAACCCTTTTCTGTGTCCCATTCCTTGTTTGTAGGAAAAAGGCTTTCCACTTCCATGACCTTTCCTAAGTCCACAGGGCAGATTCAGTTACTAACCAGGGAAGTGAGGGAACAGCAGAAAGAAACAACACAGCAGTGATCAGGGAGGTGCCTAACAATATAACACATATCTCCCAGTTCTGACAGGAACTAGGGCCTCCATCCAGGTGGAAGACAGTATCTTCAGGCTGAACACAAGCAATCAGAAGGCTGATGACAGATTCCTAGAACACCACCCTGTTATCTCACCACCAACAGATTAAGAGGACGTCACACACCCTGCAGCCCTCTCTCCAGTACTTTTGCCTGTAAGAACTCTTCCCTGAAAATTACCGGGCGGTTTGAGTCTTTGGAGCATGAGTTGTCCCATCCTCTTTGCTTGGCCCTTGCAGTAAACTTTTCTCCACTCCAAACTCTTAACGTTTGTTCGGCCTCATTGTGCATCAGGCACATGAACTTGGGTTTGACAATACTACTACTTAGGGCTTTCACACATGGCATATTCTCTGCTTTGATCTTTTTCCCCCCACAACTCTACCTGACTTAGCAATCTCCTACTTGTAAACTTCTGAACAGTTTCCTCAAAAAGCCTTCCCTGTTCCCATTGCCTGTCCCCCACTCCACAGGCTAACTCACATCATTATGTGCTCTGACAGCACTGAATGTATCTTGTAACACTCATCACACCCAAAAAATAAACTTGTTCATTTAATGTCTGTCATCCCTTCCCACCCCTCCCCCTAGGTGGGAAGTGCCATAAAAGCAGGGCCCAATACACAGCAGACATGCAATACACATTTATTGCTAAATAATTTGATGATAAAATATTCCTTTAGATAATAAGGTTCTGGTGCACCTTTAAAAATAAATCAGCACCCAACTTGTCAGAAACATGTACAATATTTAAAGGTACATGTAAGTAGACTCAGAATTTAAATACTCAAAATATAATTATTAATAATAATTGTTAATATTTACTGAGCATTTACTAAATGCTAGGAACTACACTGAGCACTCTGCATGCACTATATCTCGTTCAATATAACAATCTGTAATCCAGAGGAAGCAACTAAGACACAGAATTTGAAAATCTGTTCCAAATCACATATCTAATCAATGACAAAGTAGGGTATGAATCCATGCAGTCTGACTCCAGAGCTTAAGCACCAAACTACTACACTAAGTAATTAAGAAAAGCCAATTCAACAAGTATCCGTAAAATACTGTGAATAAGAAATAATGGCCAAGATTTATTTTCCATTACTTCTCCATTAAAGTAAGGCTCCTCATCCCTCTATCCTACACTCTTCTCCACACACACAAAATTAAGATAAATCATTTGTACTTTCTCAACTAAGAAAGATGATCCTATGACCACATCCAAAACAGGCATGAACTTAGTTACTGTATGTATCTGTTAAAATGACATCTTCCTGAATTACTTTTAAATATGTTAATGTTAATTCAGAAAGACAGCATTTTAACAGATAGAGGATGAGATGGTTGGATGGCATCATCAGCTCAATGGACACGAGTTTGAGCAAACTGTGGGAGACAGTGAAGGACAGAAAAGCCTGGCGCTGTAGTCCATGGGGTGGCAAAGAGTTAGACACAACCAAGTCAGTGAACAACACTAATGTTTATACATTAATGTTTCATATTTTACATTGAAATTTGTTTATTTGAATGATATATTGTTTGGAATGTATTTAGTTGCTCAAATTAGAAAAATTACTTATAACTATACACTGTTTTCAGATATGGTGACAATCAATATAAAAATAAACTGATTTACCACATAAAATATGCTCAGAGATAATAAATGGCAATCCACTCCACTACTATTGCCTAGAAAAGCCCATGGACAGAGGAGCCTGGCAGGCTGCAGTCTATGGGGTCGCAAAGAGTCGGACACGACTGAGTGACTTCACTCAAGACCTGAACTCTATTCCAATTCGTGCTTTCCAAAACTCAAGAACCAAACAGATTTGAATAAGTGTCTCACATAAATGATTTGTCGTCCAGACTCTTACTACCCAAAACCTAAGATATGGCTCACTCGCCATACCTTGTTAAGAGAATTCAATAACCAATCTCTCACTGCAAACTCAGAAATCCAACAGTTTTGTACAACAAAACAAAAAGCATATGTATTCTAGGGCTATATAAATTTAAGAGTTCTTGTTTTAAGAGATTTAAATAGATTTTTAAAATGTGGAAAAAATGCACATATTGCACATATATGTATTTTCATTCAAATTTGAAATTTAAACTCCACTTAACAGAATTTTTCTATGTGAACATTTTTAAACTAGAATGTGCCACATTTCTTAACTTTTAAAACAAATTTAAAATATAAAGGAAATTATTAAGTATATGACAAATAAGTATAAGAGAGTTAAATAATGTTAATTTGTGGCTTCAAAGAACTCTGAAGTCAGTCTTACCATCTTTTTAAAAAAAATACTTATCATTATAAATACCATGGGAAATAAGGTTTTCAAGGAAAGCAGTACTTTCAGTGTTAATTTTTCAGCAACGTATTTCACAGATCACATCAGATTTTTCTCAAAGTCACAAACAGCAAAGGAGAAAATAAAAGAAACAAATGAAAAGAGTACAAAAGTTGAAGATGACGGGAAAAATTTCAAATTAATTTGGTTACAGACGAATGGTATGAAATAATTTTAGAAGTAACTACTCCATAAGGTTCAGCCAAAAAGTCAAAGAAACAGCAAGCAAAGAACTAGACTGAGAAACAGGAAAAATCAGCTCTCATTACAACAGTCCATATTCCTAAAGTATTTAACTTTGGATAACATTTGAACACAAGGTTCTTCAAAAACTTTGTGCTTGAGGAAAAGTTAAGATTAACATCAATTGAGAACAGAATATAAGCCTTTTTTTTTTAAACATACTCAAAAATTAATTTAAGAAATACAGCAAAAGGGGGAAAGATGGAGCATGGGAAAAAAGAACAAAACAAAACTGTAGGTTTGAACAAAGCAAACTACTTTCCCAGATTCTTCTTTTGATATAATAAAAGATTTAAAGAGCACTAGAGCTCCCATTTTATCCTAATTTGGATACATTCTTCCAAGAGCTCACTTCAGATTTAGTGACTGGAAAGAATGTGAACCCTTTAATTAGGCAAATTTCAAGAGTTACTTGACACACACTACCTTCCACATGGGGGAAAAAAAAAAGGTCAGAACAAAATTATATTTAAAAACATAACCAAATCTTGTCTACAAGACTCACAAAGTGAGTGACTTAAGATTCAGTGAGATCTTTAACTTAACTGATTGCACACAGAGCACCAAAATATATCTACTGTGCCTGTCCTACTAAAATGCTTAAGCTTCACTGCTGAGGTTAACTACCAGCCAGAGAACGAGGGCCCTTTGAGAGACAACAAATCCATAGAATGTCAGGATTCCATGGATCTATTTTACAGGGTGGCACAAAGACACAAAGCAACACCTTCTTAATAAATGAAGCCATGGCCTATTTCACTATTTCTTCAAGTTTTCATACCTCCAATCCCAACTGTTCACATCAGACCCAACATCTCTGAACACAAATGTTCCTCCGACATAAAAGGAAGGAGCTGGACGTTGGATGGGGCTCTGGAGTCCTTCCAGTTTGTGGTTCTCTATTTAACTAGTTGTGAAATCATAATTCAGCTCTCACAACTCAGGGAAAGTTATATTTTACTGCCAAAAAATAACAGATCTGATGCAATAAAGCATACCTCGCTCTGCCAAACGTTAATACCAGAACTTCTGAAATAAACCAACCTGTGTCTATGCTCATCTGGTCCATGGATCAGGAAGATTCCAGGGTGTTTCGCCCCTTTGCCGGCATCTACATGAGGAATTAACACATCTTCCAAACCCAGATCAAAGCGTTTGTGTTTTGAAGAGTCTGGAAGAAAGAAGAATGCCCCAAAACACAGGGTGATGAAGGCACTTAGAATAAGGAGGAGGATAAACTTCTCAGAAAGTCTCAAGGTAGCCCTGTGATGCGGGAACGAAGGCGGCCCCAGGTTCAGCGGTGGTATCCTTCGTCCAGAGAGGGGTAGCAGCGCTGGGGTAGTCATCGTTTAAGCTCTTGGGCAAAATATTTCATAAAGTTCTCATCTTATATCAAACGTACGATACATTGAACAGTCTTCGGAATCTTGGCAAAAATGGGGAAATTCAATTTTTCTCCTCTTAAAGGACTGTTGTGCTTTTCAATAGGGTACCTCTTTCACGCTCATTCAATTACATGCAGAAACGAGTGTGGCCCCAAAACGATCACTAGTTTAAGTCCTGTGATATTTTCTTTTGCCATCTGGCTTTCGGTACCTCACCGGGTGATTACAAGTCTCCTCTTCATTCCCAAGGGTAGATCGGCCAAGCAACACCGCAGAAAGGATGCAAGGTGGGCTCTTCCATTCCTGCACCTCAGGGAGATGCTCCAGCGTGGTCTCCCGCCCCAAAAGGGTGACTGACGTGATCCCAGAGTTGTAGAAGGTTCACTTGGGCTCCTCTGATGCTTCGATTGGAGAATTTCTTAATCTCAGTGGTTGAAAAACAAGGGGCTCTTCGGAAGTCGGCCAACCGAGAGGAGGGGTCTCCCGCCTCAGCGCGAAGCCAAGAGAGCGACGCTGGGTGAAAAGCAGGAAAGAGGGCTCCTACGCCCGCGCCTCCCGACCCTGTCCCCCGGCTCCGAGGGCAGGCTCCGACGCTGCCCCCTCGACAGTCGGCGCGAAGGGCATTCGCGTCCAAAATACCTGCGCCCTCCCAGCCGCGGCCGCTGTTGCTACCGCTCGGGTCTGTCAGAGAGCGGAACTTCCTCCTCCGCGGCCTCTGAGAAGCCCCGGCGTGTGCTGGGGGAGGGGAGGTGCGTCGACCGCCCCCGCCCGGCTCCTCCTCCTCTCGGCGGCCGGTTAAGTTAACCCCGGCGCCGACTCCCCGAGAGAGGCCGCCGCTGACCGCGCCGCACCCGGGCCCGGCGACCGAGCCTCCGCAGCTCGGAGGCGTAAGAAGCAGCCGAGCCGCGGCCCTCAGGTCCGAGAGCCCGGGGCAGGCGCCTGCTCATTCCTCCCTCACCCCGGGGGCGGCGCCGGCCCCGGGCGCGCGGCAGCAGCCGCGCCTCAGGCGGGCAGAGGTCAGTTCCGTCTCCTTCCTCCCCGGCCGCCAGCCGCCTTGGGGGCCGCCAGCCGCCTTGGGGGCCTCCGCCGCGCAGCCTCGGGTCGTTCGCAGCTGCTCTCTGGCGGTGGCGGCGGCTGCGGGAGAGGCAGCGCGTCCACGCGGTGCGGGGCTGCGGCCCGGTCCTCGCCCTGTGGCACTCTAGGCCCCGAGGGCGCGGAGCAACCGGGGGCCTTCACCGTTGGGCACACGCCTGAGAGGAGCCGGCGTGTGGGGGTGGGACGGATGGCGCGGGCCGGCCTTCGGCCGCGACTCGCGAGTGGGCGTCCCCGGGCGGCGGAGTGTGAGGTGCGCGCGCACGCTCCCGGCCCCGCCGCCGCCCCTCCCCCGCCCCGCCCGGCCCGCGCTCCGGCCTCGCGCCGCTGCGGGCTCCAGCGCCGCCCTCCCGCCAGCCGCCGGCGCGCCCCCCGGAAGCGTCCTGCAGCAGCCGTCTGGGCGCTTAGTGGGAGAACGTTTCCCGTCCTTGTTTCAGTGATAACTTCACCCATGCCAGGCTTTGCCATCGTCACTCGTGGGACTGATCTAGTGCTTGGGGCGAGGGTGGGGAGTGTTCAGGTCACCAAGGCTTCGCTGCAATCAAGTTGCTGGGACTCAAAGGATCTGATGGCCAAGGTTAACGTTTAATTTTGCTCTGTGGAAATCATGTCTTCAATTGTGGACCGTTGACCCCTTAGGGCTAAAGACTGGGTCTCCAACTTCTTTGCAGCCCCTATACACGTCTTTGGGCACCCGAGGCTCGAGTCATCTCTGTTGAGCATCATCCAAGTGCCTGGCTCTGTGTTTAAAATGGCGACCTTTCGTTTAGGTGTCCTGGTTGAGGAGTCTCCAGCAGCGGTCCATATGACCCCACAGGACAGCAGCCTCGTCGTCGTCCAGTTTCTGGAAGACATTCTCCCGTCATCTTCACACTCCTTCACACTCCTCACCACCACCGCTCCTACAAAAGAGATAAGAAGTATGAACGAGGAGGTGCTAGAACCCCAAAAGACAACAGTATTGCTTAAACTAAGCCTGAAAAGCAACCTGAGTTGATTTCTGTTATCCATAGTGTTAAGAACCATGTTGTGCTTGGTGATGGTGGTATAGTCGCTAAGTCGTGTCTGACTTGCGACCCCGTGGCCTGTAGCCTGCCAGGCTTCTCTGTACATGAGATTCTCCAGGCAAGAATACTGGAGTGGGTTGCCAGTTCCAGGGGGTTCTCCCCGACCCAGGAATTGAACCTGGGTCACCCGCATTGCAGGCGGATACTTTACCAACTGAGCTCTGAGGGAAGCCCCCATGTTGTGATTAAGAACAAAAAATTTCTGATACACAAATACTCTTACTTCCAACTTTGAGATTGTGTTTGATATTAAAATGTCATTCCCTCTACACATCCTTAGTGATAACTGGGAATTGGAAAGGAGTCCCTTAAGTGGCAGGAACAAAAGGTCAGCCTTAGCTAAAAATCAAACAAAAAATCCTCATTCATTGGCACAATTCAAAGTACATTCCAGTCTGCACTATTTCCAGAAGTTCTGCATATCTGACTACCTACCATATGACAAAAGAAGTCATTGTCATTGATTCACCAAATGAAACAGACATAAAAATGTTATGTGCCACCTCTCACCCATTCAGGCTTGCAGCCCAATCCAAAGTGAGATTTGTGTTGGACACTTGTGAAAAGTAGATGTAAGAAATTCCCTGCCTTCCCAATGTGTCTTTATAAAGTCTGTCAATTTTAAGAATAAGTTTCTAATGCTGAGCCTCTCTGTAAGCCAAAGGAAAAGAAACACTTGGTTTTCCAACTGTTGAGGTTATTACTTTCCATGGAAAGATCGGGGGAAATAAATTTGATTTCTAAATGAAATAGCAAGTTACATAAACCTTGAAGGACAACTATTATCTAGATCGGAGAAGGCAATGGCACCCCACTCCGGTACTCTTGCCTGGAAAATCCCATGGATGGAGGAGCCTGGTAGGCTGCAGTCCATGGGGTCACTAAGAGTTGGACACGACTTCACTTTCACTTTCACTTTTCACTTTCATGCATTGGAGAAGGAAATGGCAACCTACTCCAGTGTTCTTGCCTGGAGAATCCCAGGGACGGGGGAGCCTGGTTGGCTGCCGTCTATGGGGTTGCACAGAGTTGGGCACGACTGAAGCGACTTAGCAGCAGCAGCAGCAGATCGACACCAAATTGTTAACCACAGACATATCAATCATGAAACCTGCTTTAACCTAGTAGACAAGTATGACTCATAACTGGTGGAGACTTATCTGTGTCCCTCTCTTGCCCTTAGCTGTTTTGCAAAATTCACTTTTCCTCAGGACAGTAAAAACATCATTACTTAAGTTCGAGGTTATTGCAAATACAGTCTGCAATTCTAAGACCATTGATGATGCTGTTGATTATGTTACTGTAATCCTGCACAAGCATCCAAAGGTGTGTGTGTGTTCATTCTGGAGACTAGTTCCTGAAATAATTTTTAAAAGAATCAGTCTTGTTTTGTTTTGTTGATCTTTAAAAGCAAGTCAAAAATATATTCATAAATTATGATTACAAGTATATAAAATTATGTGTATAAAAAATTTAAAGGGAATATTTGAAAAAGACTATAGCTGTTGTGTTAAGATGGTATTATGTATGGTTTTTCCACATGTGCTCTGTTTATGTTACTTTTATAATTAAATAAAAATTTTTAAATAGACTGATATTTGAGAAAGTTAAGGTCAAATTTCAAATAAGTGGACACAGTTGTATCAAGATGAACACACATCTGAGGGCAATCAACAGGAAGCAGAGCCTACATGAGATATATATTTATATGTTTCCCAGGTGGCATTTCCCTATAGCTCAGATGGTTAAAGAATCTGCCTACAATGCAGGAGACCTGGGTTCAATCCCTGGGTCAGGAAGATCCCCTGGAGAAAGAAAGAGAGTGAAGTTGCTCAGCCATGTCTGACTCTTTGCGAACCCATGGACTGTAGCCTACCAGGTTCCTCCACCCATGGGATTTTCCAGGCAAGAATACTGGAGTGGGTTGCCATTTCCTTCTGCAGGAGATCTTCCCAACCCAGGGATTGAACCCCAGTCTCCCAGGGTAGGCAGACGCTTTACTGTCTGAGCCACCAGGGAATCTCTGGAGATGGCAGCCCACTCCAGTATTCTTGCCTGGGAAATCCCATGGACAGAGGAGCCTGGTGGACTATACAGTTCATGGGGTCGAAAAAAGTCAGACATGACTGAGCACGCACCCAGCCACAGACAAGATTCCAAAATGGCAGACGAATAATATCTTAGGAAATAGGAATTATTAAGTTCATGATAAAATTTATCTCAACGGTTCAGATTTATAAGACCATTACTGAGATCCACTTACATATTACAGTGTAACAGCTATTTGTTTAATCATATCTTTTCCATTATTGAAACAATTTAACATCTATTAACACATATCTATTAGCACACACATATATATACACCATGTAGCTCTGTTTTCAGTGAAACTGAAGTCACATACTAGAGAAACTATAGCTGGAATGCAGAAAGAGGCTTTTGATTTACTTATATAACCTGTTTCTTCTTAGTTTCAACTGGTTCTCAAGGAAAATGCTATAGCAGAAATTACGACATCACCATTAAATGTGTAGAAAAATTACCAAGTTTTGGTCAGCTCTTTCCACTCTCATTCTTCTGTAAAGTTTTTTCCCTAGAGGTCAGGGATAAGCTGAAGTTCAAGGTTATGAAACTCTCAAGTTAGCTCTCTGTAACTAAAGGATAAAGGATCCTTTACCACTGAGCCAGCAAGGAAGCCCCTAACCCATAGGCCCTTGAGGCTTTAGTTTGTCAGGTACTTGTCAGTGCTCACCTATCTCCCCACACCAGACTGTGTGCTCGTTGAGACAGGGATTCCAACTCATTTCTGCAAACCTCTAGCACCTAGTAGAGACTATAGTACATGGTAGTCCTTCAACAAATGTGTCTTTCATAAGCAAATGTGCCTCAAGTATTTTGGCTCAGACAGACAGGTGAAGTTTTTTGGACTCTCCTGACTTGTTGATATCCTTTACCTTGATAAAGGTAAAGGAGCAGGTTAGGGGCTTCCTTGCTGGCTCAGTGGTAAAGGATCCGCCTGCCAATACAGGAGATGCGGATTGGATTCCATCCCTAGGTTGGGAAGATTCCCTGGAGAAGGAAATGTCAACCCACTCCCATTCTTGCTTGAGAAACCCCACAGACAAAAGAGCCTGGTGGGTTATAGTCCATGGGGTCACAGATGAGCTGGGCACAACTTCATGACTAAACAAGTCAGGAGAGTCCAAAAAACTTCACCTGTCTGTCTGAGCCAAAATACTTGAGGCACATTTGCTTATGAAAGACACATTTGTTGAAGGACTACCATGTACTATAGCCTCTACTAGGTCCTAGAGGTTTGGAGAAATAAGTTAGAACCCCTGTCTCAATGAGCACACAGTCCGGTGTGGGGAGATAGGTGAACATTGACAATTACCTTACAAACTAAAGCCTCAAGGCCCCATGGGTTCACTGAAAGGGCACCAAAGTGAGAGGAGGGAGACTGGAAGTATGTCAAGGATGGTTTCTCGATCAAATGTTTGAACTGAGCCTTTAACCAGCAGGGAAGAAGGCTAGTGTTCCAACATAGGGAGCAGAACATGCAACAGGCAACCAGAGTTACTTGTCACTACCACTTAACCAGAAACTTCCCTGCTTTATTATAGTAAATATGTTGCTTGACCTAAACTCTCAATACTCTTAAACCATACATACTTGCTCCATCACTTCAGTCATGTCCAACTCTTTGCAACCCCATGAACTATAGCCCGCCGGGCTTCTCTGTCCGTGGGATTTCCCAGGCAAGAATACTGGAGTGGGTTGCTTCTCCAGGGCATCTTCCTGACCCAGGGATTGAACCTGTGTCTCCTGCATTGGCAGGTAGATTCTTTACCACTGAGCCTCCTGGGAAGCCCAATACTCTTGAAGAGGGAAAATGAAATTTTCAAATTTTAGAAAAACATGTGACTCTGTAAACACATGACTAGGGCCTCTACCGGTGCCTAAATCAGGGCCAAGCAATGAGGAAGCCAGACGCTTCAGCATGACTGGCCACATAGTAAATCTGCTTCTTCTGTGAACCCAGCTATACCTAAAGCTAGTTCATCCTTTAAACTTCTGAGTTACACAAGCCTGTAAATTTCTTTTTACAGTCATAATTAGTTTCTATGATGCACAATGTAAAGAATACCCAGGATATCTTTGCATGGAGGTGCTGTGGCTCTCTCTAGTATGTGACGCATCAATAGTTCCACAGGTATAAAAGGATAAGGGACCAGAAGGAACTCTTTCAGGCAACCATCAGACTTGGGTTAGTGATGAAAGTGGGGAGAAGGCCTAAAATGGAAAGGGCTGAACACAAGTGACAGCGAAGGTATCTCAAACCTAGCAGCCCCTATTGTTGTTGTTTAGTCACTAAGTTGTGTCTGACTCTTTCTCAGCCCCATGGACTGTAACCCGCCAGGCTCCGCTATCCATGGGATTTCCCAGGCAAGAGTACTGCAGGGCACTGTACACCAGGGAGTTGTATTCTAATGAAACACTCCTACCCGCCCTTCCCCTACCATGGGAAAAGTGGGGCCAAAGGAAAGGAGTTGCCCCTAGCACATGCCATGTTCTTTCTCCTTCCTCCAACCTTCTCACAGGTTCTTCCCACTTTTTTGCACCTGCCAACTCCACTCATCCTGATGCCTATAGTAAAAACTATCACTCATATTTATTGAATCCCAGCTATGGGGGAAGCACTATCAGATACATGATCTCATTTAATTCTCATAACAACCCTATGAGGTATGTATTTTTATTTTAATCTTATGGATGAAGAAATAAGAATAAAGAACTTCTCCAATGTTTCCAGGTTCACAAAGGTCAGTGGCAAAGGTGGGATTAGGTCCAAGATTCTCCAGTTGCAGAGCCTGGATTTTTTTCATTATATGCAGCTGCTTCCATATTTCCTTTATCTTTTGATATCTAGAACGTAGTATATCACTGACAATGGATGCACAATACTATTTAATGAATGAATATATAAATCAGTCACATATATTGTCAAGATAACTGCCTTGAGTAGATTCAAAACAGCTTTAATATGAGGCTTTACAAAGAACGCTTAACCTCCTTTGGCATCAGATTGCTCTTTATAAAGGTGGATGGGAGTATCCAATTTTGAAGAGTTCCATAGGGGCTCCTGAGTTTCCTTGGTGCTTGTTAGAGAAATTAAATAAATAGTCTTATTTAGGCTTCAAAAACGAAGCAGAGTAGGCCTCTGACCTTGCTTCTAACCTGCCTGGACATTGCCCCAACTGTGAGTGACTGTGGGTGACTGCCTGTTGTGAGTTTAAGACTGGCAGCACCATAGAGAAGATAGGGAACTAATTCTGAGATTGTTTAGCCCCTGGACGGGGTCTGGTCAAGCAAGCCCCAGGCTTAGCAACATTCCAAGTTTTACAAGACAAATGACAGTTGCTCAGTCTTGTCTGACTTTTGTGACCCCATGGACTGTATAGTCCATGGAATTCCCCAGGCCAGAATACTGGAGAATTTCCTTCTCCAAGGGATCTTCCAATCCAAGGATCAAAACCAGGTCTCCCCCATTGCAGGCCAATTGTTTACCATCTGAGCCACCAGGGAAGACCCTTGTTTTTACAACACAAAGCAAACATCATTAACATGAAACCAGGCTTGCAATTTGCTTGCAGACTGATTATTATATTAACTTGTGGGATTATAAGTGGGAACCCCAAACTGCAAACCTTGAAGTCTCACCGAGGGAGTGGATATGCTGCCCGGGACATTTTCCCAATTGGACTCTGGATGTGCTGTGACTTGGGACTTCCCAGTGCTGTTTAAGTCTGGATGATGGTCAAAACCTGATTTGGTGATGTATCCTCTGCTCTTTCTACTTCTCTTTTAATGTTAGTATATTGAAAGTAAGCTAGATAATTCTCTAATAAGTATTCGGATTATTTAAATATATGTAATGAGTGGCTTGGTCTTCCCTCATAGCTCAGTCAGTAAACAGTCTGCCTGCAATGCAGGAGACCCAGGTTCGATTCCTGGGTCAGGAAATCTGGTGGAGAAGGAAATGGCAACCTACTCCAGTATTCTTACCCGGAGAATCCAATGGACAGAGGAGCCTGGCAGGCTTCTATGGGATCACAAGTATCACACATGACTGAGGAGTGACTAAGCACAAAGCATACAATGAGGGGCATATTTTGTTAACAAAATCTTTGAACCTGAGACAAAAGTGGAAACTTTCAGCATAACTGTGGTTCAGTGGTAAAGAATCCACCTGCCAACACAGGAGATGCAGGAGCCATGGGTTCGATCCCTGGGTCAGGAAGATCCCCTGGAGAAGGAAATAGCAACCCACTCCAGTATTCTTGCCTGGGAAATCCCATGGACAGAGGACTCTGACAGACTACAGTCCATGGGGTCACAAGAGTCAGACACAACTTAGTGACAAAACCACCTCCACCACTTGGGTACTTATATCACACCCCTTCATACTCAGGAGTGAGCTACCTGATTGGGGAGTACTCTTACATTCATTGGCTCATAGGCCTTGATTGAATGGAACTAATCTATTGAAAAGCCCCAATTACTGATGATTCATTCTTTTGTTCCCTTTCTGCCCCGGAACTAGTGCAATCATCTTTTGTGAACATGTCTGCTTGGCAGAACCATCATTCCCCTTTAGTGGGCTGTCCTGAGGCCAAGTTTTGTGGGAGTGAGCAGTCAGCTGAGAGTGTCTGAAGCTTTTTTGGATTACAGATCTAGAACCTTGTTCTTTATTAGCTTATCTGTAATAGAGCTGACGTTAAAAAAAAAAAAAAAAAACCACCTCCACTTTACTATCCTGTATGTCTTCACTCAAAATCAGTGGGGGAAAGGGGTGGGACATGCAATTTACTGATCCTTTAAAATAATTAATTATGGCTATAACATAGATGATAGAGGGAGGGTTGGTGAGAGAAAAAGCCACAGATAAAAGTATTATATCTACTACTGAAGACAAGAATCCTCAGAAGAAATGGAGTAGCCCTCACAATCAACAAAAGTCTGAAATGCACTTGGGTGCAATCTCAAAAATGACAGAATGATCTCTGTTCATTTCCAAGGCAAATAATTCAGTATCACAGTAATGCAAGTCTATGCCCCCACCAGTAATGCTGAAGTAGCTGAAGTTGAACAGATCTGTGAAGATCTATACAAGACCTTCTAGAACTAACACCCAAAAAAGATGTCCTTTTCATCATAAGGGACTGGAATGCAAAAGTAAGAAGTCAAGAGATACCTGGAGTAACAGGAAAATTTGGCCTTGAAGTACAAAATGAAGCAGGGCAAAGGCTAACAGTTTTGCCAAGAGAACACACTGGTCATAGCAAACACCCTCTTCCAACAACACAAGAGACTATTCTACACATGGACATCACCAGATGGCCAATACCAAAATCAGATTAATTATATTCTTTCCAGCTGAAGATGCAGAGGCTCTATACAGTGAGCAAAAACAAGACTGGGAGCTGATTGTGGCTCAGACCATGATCTCCTTATTGCAAAACTCAGACATATTGAAAAATTAAGGAAAACCACCAGACCATTCAGGTATGACCTAAATGAAATCCCTTATGATTATATAGAGGAAGTGAGAAATAGATTCAAGGGATTATATCTGACAGAGTGCATGAAGAACTATGGGCAGAAGTTCCTGATGTTATCAAGACCATTTCTAAGAAAAAGAAAGGCAAAATCGTTGTCTGAGGAGGCCTTACAAAGAGCTGAGAAAAGAAGAGAAGCTAAAGGCAAAGGAGAAAAGGAAAGATACACCCATCTGAATGCAGAGTTCCAAAGAATAGCAAAAAGAGATAAGAAAGCCTTCCTCAGTGATCAATGCAAAGAAATAGAGAAAACAATAGTATGGGAAAGACTAGAGATCACTTCAAGAAAATTAGAGATAACAAGGGAATATTTCATGCAAAGATGGGCACAATAAAGGAAAGATATGGTATGGCTCTAACAGAAGCAGAAGATACTAAGAAGAGATGGCAAGAATACACTGAAGAACTATACAAAAAAAAGATCTTAATGACCTAGATAACCACAATGGTCTGATCACTCACCTAGAGCCAGATATCCTAGAACGCAAAGTCATGTGGGCCTTAGGAAGCATCACTACGAACAAAACTAGTGGAGGTGATAGAATTCCAGTTGAGCTATTTCAAATCCTAAAAAATGATGCTGTTAAAGTGCTGCACTCAATATGCCAGCAAATTTAGAAAAGTCATCAGCAGACACAGGACTGGAAAAGGTCAGTTTTCATTCCGATCCCAAAGAAAGGTAATGCCAAAGATTGTTCAAACTATTTCACAATTGCACTCATCTCACACACTAGCAAAGTAATGCTCAAAATCCTCCAAGCCAGGCTTCAACAGTATGTGAACCGTGAACTTCCAGATGTTCAAGCTGGATTTAGAAAAGACAGAGAAACCAGAGATCAAATTGCCAACATCCGTCGGATCACAGAAAAAGCAAGAGAGTTTCAGAAAAACATCTGCTTTATTGAATTCCTTGGTGGTTCAGATGGTAAAAGCATCTGCCTACAACACAGAAGACCAGGGTTCAATTCCTAAGTCGGGAAGATCCCCTAGAGAAGGAAATTGCAACCCATTCCAGTAGTCTTGCCTGGAAAATCCCATGGATGGAGGAGCCTGATAGGCTACAGTCCATGGGGTTGCAAAGAGCTGGACACGACTGAATTACTTCACTTTCTTTCTTTCTTTCTCTTCTGCCTTACTGACTACACCAAAGCCTTTGACTGTTTCAGTTTCAGTTCAGTCGCTCAGTCATATCTGACTCTTTGTGACCCCATGAACAGCAGCACACCAGGCCTCCCTGTCCATCACCAACTCCCAGAGTTCACCCAAACCCCTTGTCCATTGAGTCGGTGATGCCATCCAACCATCTCATCCTCTGTCATCCCCTTCTCCTCCTGCCCTCAATCTTTCCCAGCATCAGGGCCTTTTCAAATGAGTCAACTCTTCGCATCAGGTGGCCAAAGTATTGGAGCTTCAGCTTCAGCATCAGTCTTTCCAATGAACACCCAGGACTGATTTCCTTTAGGATGGACTGATTGGATCTCCTTGCGGTCCAAGGGACTCTCAGGAGTCTTCTCCAACACCACAGTTCAAAAGCATCAATTCTTTGGCATTCAACTCTCTTTATAGTCCAACTCTCATATCCGTACATGACCACTGGAAAAACCATAGCCTTGAATAGACAGACCTTTGTTCACAAAGTAATGTCTCTGCTTTTCATTATGCTGTCTAGGTTGGTCATAACTTTCCTTCCAAAGAGTGTCTGTTAGTTTCATGGCTGCAATCACCATCTGCAGTGATCTTGGAGTCCAGAGAAATAAAGTAAGCCACTGTTTCCACTGTTTCCCCATTTATTTGCCATGAAGTGATGGGACCAGACGCCATGATCTTAGTTTTCTGAATGTTGAGGTTTAAGCCAACTTTTTCACTTTCCTCTTTCACGTTCATCAAGAGGCTCTTTAGTTCTTCTTCACTTTCTGCCATAAGGGTGGTGTCATCTGTATATCTGAGGTTATTGATATTTCTCCTGGCAATCTTGACTATGTGGATTACAGCAAACTGTGGAAAATTCTTCAAGAGATGGGAATACCACACCACCTTATGTACCTCCTAAGAAATCTGTATGCAGGTCAGGAAGCAACAGTTAGAACCGGACATGAAACAGCAGGCTGGTTCCAAGTTGGGAAAGGAGTACGTCAAGGTTGTATATTGTCATCCTGCTTATTTAACTTATATGCAGAGTACATCATGAGAAATGTCAGGCTGGATGAAGCACAAGCTGGAATCGAGATTGCCAGAAGAAATATCAATATCCTCAGATACACAGATGATACCACCCTTATGGCAGAAAATGAAGATGAGCTAAATAGCCTCTTGATGAATGTGAAAGCGGAGACTGAAAAAGTTGGCTTAAAACTCAACACTAAAAACACTAAGGTGATGGCATCCAGTCCCATCACTTCATGGCAAATAGATGGGGAAACAATGGAAACAGTGACAGATTTTATTTTCTTGGGCTCCAAAATCACTGCAGATGGTGAGTGCAGCCATGAAATTAAAAGACACTTACTCCTTGGAAGAAAAGCTATGACCAACATAGACAGCATATTGAAAACCAGAAACATTACTTTGCTGACCAAGGTTCATCTAGTCAAAGCTATGGTTTTTCCAGTAGTCATGTATGGATGGGAGAGTTGGATTATAAAGAAATCTGAGCACCAAAGAATTGATGCTTTTGAACTGTGGTGTTGGAGAAGACTTTTGAGAGTCCCTTGGTCTGCAAGGAGATCCAACTAGTCAATCCTCGAGGAAATCAGTCCTGAACATTCATTGGAAGGAATGATGCTGAAGCTGAAACTCCAATATGTTGGCCACCTGACATGAAGAATTGACTCATTAGAAAAGACCCTGATGCTGGAAAGACTGAAGGCAGGAGGAGAAGGGGACAACAGAAGATTAAATGGTTGGATGGCATCACTGACTGGATGGATATGAGTTTGAGCACGCTCTGGGAGTTGGTGATGGACAGGAAAGCCTGGCAGTCCATGGGGTCACAAAGAGTCAGACACGACTGAACTAAACTGGACTGGACTGAAAGCCAGAAGGTTAAACGTTAGAATGATTTCTGCTCAAGTTGGTACAGTAAGGTCATGCTTTGATCTACAAACTTTGTTTCACACAAATAGTAATGATAGTGAAAATATAGAAAGAGAAAGCCAAAATGGTATAACCAAGCTCCGTAACAAAATAACTCTTTTCTTAGATCAGAAATGAAATTGAAACAGAAAGCACTTAGCACGTCTGAAGCTACAGACCCACTGAGGTAGAAAGTTTGAAACCCAAGATTTGTGTCTCCGGTGAAGTGACAGCAACTAAATAGGCTCCAAACAAGGTGGAGGACAGTCTTCGTTGTTGAAGTCAGGAACTTGTGAGAGGATATTGAAAATAAACTGCTGCCAGCCCACTGCCTGGGGAAGCAGAAGGACAAAAAGTCACAGCCTTGGAATCAGGAGCTAAGCCAAGTAGGTGGCCAAGTGACTAGTTCTGCAATATCCCCAACACCACTGTGGAGTAGGAGTACAAAATGCCAACAGTAATCCTGATTCCAGAACAAAAGTTCAAGAAGGCATCTGGAAGCAAAAATCACTGACTGAACAGAAAGTGAAGAGGAACTAAAAAGCCTCTTGAAGAAAGTGAAAGAGGAGAGTGAAAAAGTTGGCTTAAAGCTCAACATTCAGAAAACGAAGATCATGGCATCCAGTCCCATCACTTCATGGGAAATAGATGGGGAAACAGGGGAAACAGTGTCAGACTTTATTTTTCTGGGCTCCAAAATCACTGCAGATGGTGACTGCAGCCATGAAATTAAAAGACACTTACTCCTTGGAAGGAAAGCTATGATCAACCTAGATAGCATATTCAAAAGCAGAGACATTACTTTGCCAGCTAAGGTCCGTCTAGTCACGGCTATGGTTTTTCCTGTGGTCATGTATGGATGTGAGAGTTGGACTGTGAAGAAGGCTGAGCGCTGAAGAATTGATGCTTTTGAACCGTGGTGTTGGAGAAGACTCTTGAGAGTCCCTTGGACTGCAAGGAGATCCAACCAGTCCATTCTGAAGGAGATCAGCCCTGGGTGTTCTTTGGAAGGAATGATGCTAAAGCTGAAACTCCAGTACTTTGGCCACCTCATGTGAAGAGTTGACCCATTGGAAAAGACTCTGATTCTGGGAGGGATTGGGGGCAGGAGGAGAAGGGGACGGCAGAGGATGAGATGGCTGGATGGCATCACTGACTCGATAGACGTGAATCTGAGTGGACTCCGGGAGTTGGTGATGGACAGGGAGGCCTGGCGTGCTGTGATTCATGGGGTTGCAAAGAGTCGGACACAACTGAGTGACTGAACTGAACTGAACTGAGCCTGAAAGGGTGAGCACATTGGGCAGGGGAGGGAAGAGCATACTAAATTAAAATAAGACATTAAAAAGAAAATAAAAACTTCACTCAAAATGAGCCTGACCACCAAATTCCAAAGATATACAGAAGTCTCATACTAAGAAAGACGGCTAACAAAATGAACACTCAGAATATGAACTTACTCCAAATAAAACTACACTATGATATTATGTGGCAAGATTTTTAAAATTAATGTTTCACATTATCAAAGTGATAAATGAAGGCCCAGCACTCATTTTAAAAGGAAAAGAAATTAGGAAACAGATACAAGCTGCATGAAGAACAGGTAAATGAGGTAAATATTGGGGAAAAAGACAATAGAAATGTTAAAAATAAGTATATGGTCATTGAGATTTTTTTAAAAAATCAATGGACATGTTAACCCTGGAGCTGGCCAAAGTTGAAGAGAAAAAGTAATTCACCCAGAACATAGTAGAGAAGAATTCACCCAGAATATAATATAGAAAAATAGTTATTTAAAAAAGTGAAAAAAAATTGGTATTCATGGGATTATATTGAATGGCTTCCATATACATCTCTTAAGAATTCCAGAAGGAAATACTAAAAACTGAAGGGAAGAGTGGACAAGTTATACTTTAAAAATGAAGAAATGACTGAAGGTTTTCTAATCAAAGCATCAGAACACCATGTGTACTGAGCAAGATAAATAAAAGTAAATGACCACTTCTGTCACACTATGGTGAAACTACAGAGAAATAAGGATAAAGATAAGATCTTAAGTTACCAAGAGGAAAATACTGATTACCTTCAAAGAGTCTGTCAGGTCAGTTCAGTTCAGTTCAGTCGCTCAGTCGTGTCTGACTCTTTGTGACCCCATGAATCACAGCACACCAGGCCTCCCTGTCCATCACCAACTCCTGGAGTTCACCCACACTCATGTCCATCAAGTCGGTGATGCCATCTAGCCATCTCATCCTCTGTTGTCCCCTTCTCCTCCTGCCCCCAATCCCTCCCAGCATCAGAGCCTTTTCCAACGAGTCAACTCTTCGCATGAGGTGGCCAAAGTATTGGAGTTTCAGCTTTAGCATCAGTCCTTCCAATGAACACCCAGGACTGGTCTCCTTCAGAATGGACTGGTTGGATCTCCGTGTAGTCCAAGGGACTCTCAAGAGTCTTCTCCAACACCACAGTTCAAAAGCATCAATTCTTCGGCGCTCAGCTTTCTTCACGGTCCAACCTCACATCCAAAGAGACTATAGAGTTCTCCAAAGCAACAACAGAAAAAAGAAAACAATTGAGTGTCTTAGAAGTATTGAATGGAACATTATCAACCAAGAATTTGATTTCCAGATAAACTACCATTTCAGGAGAGGGCAGAACAAAGACTAGGGAGTCTCCCACCCACAGACCTAAACTAAAAGAACTACTAAAGAATGTACCTTCCCCAGGGAGAAAATTAAGCCCAGAGGGAAAGCATAGGATACAGAAGATTCTAGTGAGGGAAGAAATTAATAAAGGTGATGGTAAAATTGAAAATAACTACTTTAGGAGTATGGTATTAACAGACACAGACTATTATACATAAAACAGATAAGCAACAAGAATTTACTATATAACACAGGGAACTATATTCAATATCTTATAAAAACCAATAATGGAAAATAACCTGAAAAAATACATATGTGTAACTGAATCACTTTGGTGAAACTAACACAATATTGTGAATCAGCTACACTTTAATTAAAAAAAATAATACTTTAGTATTGAAAAAGGAAAGAAATGTTTTCAATGGGTAGTTAAAACATGCTAAGTCCTTTGTTATGTTTGGAAGAGGAATATAAATGACTGAGTTTGAATACTTTGCAAGATATTTTCTATTAATAAAAAACTGATCTAGAGCTTCTAAACTTGCAAAGAAAAAAGAGTAGCAAGGGATGGGGAGATCTGATATGGAAAACTGATCATTCTATAGAAGGCAGAAAAGAAGAAAAAAGCATGTCAAACAAAACCCCAAATTAAATAGAATAGTAGAATTAAATCCTATTATCAGCAAGCACAATAACTAAACAGATTTAAGTTACTTATTAAAAGACTGATTATCAGATTGTTTGGAATAATATTCAGACAGATAACATTGGTGAAAAAACAGAAAAGTAAACCACAGAAATATTACATAAAAAGAGATTTTAAAAAAGAAGCTATCAAAATACTGACAAAAAAGTTGATGAAGCATTATTAATATGAGACAAAAAAGTATTTTGAATCAAATGTACTAATTAAGAGTATCAGTACCAAGAAGTTGAATGTACCTAATAACATAGTTTTCAGTTAAGAAAGCAAAACCACCAGAATTACAAAGAGAAATTGACAAGCCCACTGTCTGAGTGGGAGATTTTAATCTATCAGACACAACTATTATGTTAGTGCAAACATAATTGCAATTTTGGACTCTGAATTTTAAATCAACTAGACTTAAATACATCTTTATTAATCAAAATAGGAACCATTATAATCAACACATTTTTGCCAACAAGAAATTAAGTTTGCTTATTCCTGTAGCATAAAAATCCATGCTACAGGATTCCATGAACTCTTGGAAAGTATTTTTTGCCTTCTGATTGTTGTGAAAGCATTTTCCCTGCACAAAGTTGGCAAGATGCTTGCAGAAGTGGTAGTCAGTTGGTGAGAGGTCAGGTGAATATGGAAGATGAGGCCAAACTTCACAGCCCAATTTGTAAAACTTTTGAAGCATTGGTGTGTGATGTGTGGTCTGGCATTGTCATGGAGAAGAATCGGGTCCTTTCTGTTGACCAATGCCAGCTGCAGGTGTTGGAGTTTTTGCTGCACCTCATCAATTTGCTGAGCACGCTTCTCAAATGAAATGGTTTCACTGTGATTCAGAAAGCTGTAGTGGAACAGACCAGCAGCAGAGCACCAAACAGTGACCATGATCTTTTTCGGTGCAACACTGGCTTTGGAAAGTGCTTTGGAGCTTCTTCTCGGTCCAACCACTGAGCTGGACATACTGGCTGTCATATAAAATCCACTTTTCATTGCGCAAACTGATTGAGAAATGGTTCGTTGTTGTAAGCAATAAGAAAAAATGACACTTCAACAATTTTCTTGATTTGGATCAGCACATGAGGCACCCACTTATTGAGCTTTTTCACCTTTCCAATTTGCTTCAAATGCCAAACAACCATAGAATGGTCAACGTTGAGTTCTTCAGCAACTTCTCATGTTGTTGTAAGAGGATCAGCTTCAGTGAGCCTCTCAGTTTGTTGTTGTCAACTTCTGATGACCAGCCATGGCACTCCTTATCTTCAAGAGTCTCGTCTCCTTTGCAAAACTTATTGAACCACCAGCGCACTGAATGTTTGTTAGCAGTTCCTGGGCCAAATGCATTGTTGATGTTGCAAGTCATCTCTGCTACTTTACGATCTATTTTAAATTTGAATAAGAAAATTACTCAAATTTGCTTTTGCCCAACATCATTTCCGTAGTGTAAAATAAATATAAAATAAACAGTAAGTAGTGTCATTAGCAAAAAAAAGTGAGAAATGTGCATTAAAATTATGTCTAACATAAGCACATTTATTTAAGAATGTATTCCAATATGAAATGCCAAAGTTCAACAATGCAAAACTGCAATTACTTTTGCACCAACCTAATAGATTAAGCGGACCAAAAAAAAAAAAAAGACAGAGGTAATAGGGATTGAATCATGAAGGGCCTCTAAGAGGCTGCATTAAGGAGTTGGGTTTTATTCTGAGAGCAATAGGAAGCCATTAAAGGATTTTAAACAGAGTAATGATTACATCAGATGTCCTTTTTTAGAAGGATCACTCTGGCTATAAAATGGAGAATGGACTTCAGGATGATCAGACTCATTAAGACAAGAGGACTATTTTAGAAAACTCTTCCTACCCTCTAGCCAAGAGATATTAACCTGAACTAGTAATAGAGTCATTGATGAAGGGAAACGTCATTGGTGAAATGTCCCAGACATTTCAAGAGACATTCAGATAGCATTGTTGATCAAATGGCAGAGGAGGAGGATCAAAGACAATATCTGTATCTGTGTTCTACAAAACCTGATACATAGCAAAGAAGAGGAGGAGCAGGGTTTTGCCAGGGGAAGGGAGAGGAAGTGGGGGTGGTAGGGAAAGGTGGAGATATTGTGTCCTTGTTTTTGATTATGCTGTTTAACTCTCAGTCTGTCAGTTTTGACATTCAAACTGGTTCATCAAAAAGTTAAATTTTAGGGACTTCCCTGGTGGACCAGAGGTTAAGAATCCACCTGCCAATGCAGGGGACACAGGTTCGATCCCTGGTCTGGGAAGATTCCACATGCCACAGGGCAACTAAGCCCCTGCACTGCCCGAATAACCTAGAGCCTTTGCTCTGCAACAAGAGAACCCTGAGCACCGCAACTAGAGAGTAGCGCCCCCATCTCTGCCACTAGAGAAAAGCCCTATGCAGCAATGAAGACCCAGCACAGCTAAAAATAAACAAAATAAATACATTTTTTAAAAGTTAAATTATGGATTTCCCTGGCTGTCTAGTGGTTAAGACTCTGCACTGTCAATGCCGGGGCCACAGGTTTGATCCCTGGTTGGGGAAGATTCTGCATGTTGCATGGGGACAAAAATAAAAGGGGGTAAATTATATTCACTATACAAGTGGTATACAAGTCAATTTTAAAAGGTATCTACCAAAAATATACTATTTTAAATTATTGGTTCTTATGGAATATTTCAATAATCTGGGCAAAAATTATACTTTAACAATATCAGAAAGCTATGTGTATATTTGAACTAATCATTTTTCATATAATAATAGTCCTTTAAGATTATTTATATTTTTATTGCAGATTTTCATGCTTTTCTGTACATAATAGACTTTAATTTGCCCAACTATTACAGTATTATACAGTTGGTAGGGCTTTCCTTAGTGTGCAGCTGGTATTATGAACAAGGAATTCCAATCTACTGACCTGTGAATTTTTACAGAGTCATAGATTTCATGGCACATAACTCCTTCTCTTTTCCTGGTTGTTCTTAATTATCTTAAGCTAATTCCAAGTTTACAGTGTGTGTTTATCTTTCAGAGAACAATGATTCTGCACTGACTGAAGCTGGGAAGGGTGTGCATATTATACAGCCAAACTGAGGTTACTTACAAATGCTGGAAATTAAGGAGCTATTTTTCCAAAGGCACTTTATTCAGTATCTACAAGCATGAAAAAGTTTAAAGAACTTACAGATTTCCAATTATGAATTTTAAGGTTTTGTGTTTCTTTCATAGTCATTCCAAATGCAAATAAGGTTCAGAGTTCCAAATGTGCTATGCAATTTCAGCCTAGTATTCTAATGCATGGAGTGGAGTGTGAGCCTATAATACAGAAACAGGACTATTTGAACTGTCGAGAAACCCTTTGGATCCTTACGGGAAGTCTGCCTGAAAGTCTGCAGACTGGAAGATTCCTGGTAGGAATAGAGCCATAAGGAGATATGTGATTCCAGTATTGCTTCTTAAGTGATGGCAAGGATGTGGTTTGAAAAGACAAAACCCTTTTTGTGTCTGTTTTTTAAAGTTAACACTTATTTGAGCTAATTAATGCTAATATTGAATTAAATTTCACACACAGATTCTGCTGTTTATTATGAGCCATTATCATTTTAGTTTCAGTTCAGACCTCATTGCTTCTTCAATTGCAGCACCCTGCATTCAGGAGTAGTGCAAGCAAAATAGTGAACTGGGCTCTTCTCCTTTTGGGCCAGTTGCTGTATCACTCTACTTAAAACATAATTTTGTTACCATCATGCTGTATAGACATCTCTGTCTTGATGGAGAAATGCTATAATCAGAGATTCCACTATCAAGATGTTGTAGGGTTCTTCCTTATCATGGAAGCTGAAAGAACGGATGTATTATGCTTTCCTAATATTATTTAAAATTATAGTAACTTGTTAGTTTTAAACACTATAAAAAATTAGGCCACATCAATAAAATTATAATTCTTTATATTTCTAGATGAGCTAGATATGTATTAAAATTAAAGGGAGTTTTCATTTCTGTTATTGTGTTAGGTAATTTTTTTAACCTTTATACTTCCTGGAAATACATATGCAAGGAAGGAGAGAGGGAAAGAATTGATGCACCAGAAGATGTGAATAATGCTGAACATTTAAACATGGTACACAGAAATTACTGAGCTACCCAAGGACTAAAGAGTAGATAAAACCAAGGAGGGTCTTGGAATGCAGGAACGGAAAAACCAGACCCTTATCATCTTTCCCTCCCCCATGTTGCAGCTATTAACCAATTTCAGGTCCTCCTGAGCAGTGTAACCTGTCTCCCCTCCTACCCCATCAGTCAGTTCAGTTCAGTCGCTCAGTCATGTCCAACTCTTTACGACCCCATGGACTGCAGCACACCAGGCCTCCCTGTCCATCACCAACTTCAGGAGTTTACTCAAACTCATGTCCATCGAGCTGGTGATGCCATCCAACCATCTTACCCCTGTCGTCTCCTTCTTCTCCCACCATCAATCTTTCCCAGCATGAGGGTCTTTTCAAATGAGTCAGTTCTTCAAATCAGGTGGCCAAAGTATTAGAGATTCAGCTTCAACATCAGTCCTTCCAATGAATATTCAGGACTGATTTCCTTTAGGATGGACTGGTTGGATCTCCATGCAGACCAAGGGACTCTCAAGAGTCTTCTCCAACACCACAGTTCAAAAGCATCAATTCTTCAGCACTCAGCTTTCTTTATAGTCCAACTCTCACACCCATACATGAATACTGGAAAAACAGTAGCCTTGACTACCCCATAGGGAAAAGGCATTTGCCTTACTCTTCCTCCACCTAGTATATGTGCCTCATCCAATCAGCAGATGACCCACAAGACCCCTACTCCTTGTACTCTGGGTATAAAAGTGGACTAAGGACCCTGTTCAAGGTCGGTTCTTCCTTGAGCTGGCCTGCTGTTCTAACAGCATTTCCCACTCTAATAAACTTTATTTCCCTCTCATCCTGTCTTATGTCTGGAAATCCTCTTCCAACCCTTGTCTGGACCATGACATTTTTGGTGGCCTGTACAAGGACCTTGGGGTCTCTTCCCCCACCTCTTCACTTCTCCTTTTTCACAGGGACCCTCTGCTAACAGGCAAGTGCTGTGGAAGCAACTGAGGAACTCTGGCCAAGGTTACCCTCTGCTGTGTTCCAAAGGCCCCACTGCTCACCAGTAGCTGCTGTCTGAATGGGTGAGGGTCTTGCCTTTCAACTTCTTTCCAACTGAGGACTAGGCCAACCAATATTGTGTGGGCGCAGGTCAGGCACTGAAAATCCATTAGGGCGCCTGCCACATGAAGACTCCCGTGTGAGGATGAGGGGGACACGGAACGGATCAGGCCACAAGGACATCTGCCCCTAGCAAGACAACTTCTGAACACTGTGTCAGTTTTCGAAGCAAAACAGACCATTTTCCCCTGGCCACTGCCTCCCCAATAGGATTGTAAGGCAGATTCCTCAGCCTTCTTCCTTGTCCCTTTCACTTCTTTCCCTTTCCATCCAGATTGATTTACAGGAGCCTAGGTGTTGCCTCTGAGCCATCCCAAGAGTGCCTTCCATGTTTCAAGGAATCCCAGAATGGTGAGTCACCTGGTTGCTCCCAGGAATCTCTGTCTTTCTCTGCCCGGTCACACGATGCCTTAGTCACGTGGTTCTCAGAGGTCACCTCTCACTGTTGGATGCGACTGTTGGGACAGTCGCCCATTTTTGTGCCATTAGTAGCACAGAGATGTCACTGAGACAAAAAGGGTTGCCTTTTTGCCAGTAGGTGACTCTCAGTACCCCCATTTTATGGCATGTAGGCTAAGGATGGGTTCTGATATGTCTCAGGAGACTGTCTCAGACTCACTCCTTGGTACATTCTCAGAAACTGGAAAATTTTGACCCTGCAAAAGGCTTGGCCCCAATGCAAACTGGGGGACCCAAACAACATGGCCTCTCAATGGCACACTAGCTTTTGCCAAAAGCAAGGAAAGGACTCAGAATTTCCTTATGTTCAGTCCTTCATGGCCCTCAGTCAGAATCCGGATTTTAGGAACTCATGCCTCATGTGTCTTTCTGTTGCCTCCCTATCTCCTGTCCCCTCTGTCTCTCTCCATCAGATTTCCCAGATGACCTGTACTTAACATTTCATAGTCACATGGCCTCTAGGAAAGAATTATGAGGTTCCCTTTGGTCCAGGTCCTTCTCCTATTTTCAAAAGCCTGAGGGATCAAAAAACTCTCCTAACATTCTGAAGAATTCCCTTCTAACTACTCCTATTTCTCAGTGGAGAAGGACCACGCTTCCCCAACTCCTGCAAATTCCCTTAACCGTTCCATCTTCTGATGGGACAAAAACATCACTTCTCAACCAGAGGGACAATCCAAGATTTTATCAGCTGATCTGCCCCTGATATCAGAGTCAATTTGAGCACTATTTGGTCTATATTTTAGCTGTGAAACTATGACTACAGAAAAGAAAGTTGACTTTTTGACACAGGATGGCCATGATATTCTTTAGACTCTGGAGAAAACTGCTTAAAATGAAATTTTTTTTTTTGGAACCTGCAAAACCAGTTCTTTTTGCATATGCAATTAAAAACAACTAGCTTGTTAAAAGGCCTGCCTAGGGAAATGTTTGAAGTTAACCCTTTCCATGTCCTTGTAATACACAGCCCACTTTGCCTGAGACCTCAGCCTTGGACAAATTAGAACCTCAAAAAAAAGGAGGGGGAGATCAAAAAGACATTTTAAATCTCAAGTGGAAAACTATGAAATCTCTGCCTGTCTGTCTGGATTTATATATGTCTCAGTGTGTATCTTTTTATATATATATATAATATGGCCGAAGTTATAGAAGAGTTCTAATTTAATTGGCCTAAAGAAAAGTAAGCACTTACAAATCAGACAATTCTAAATACAAGAGAAATTAACCTAGATGAATTTCAAATTATGTAAACTGGGAAATATTCAATATTAAATATCTAGTATTAATGTTTGTTTGCTAATCTAATATAGATATGTCTAAGAGTCATTAACATTAAGCATAATATTTTCACTATGCCTAGGTATATCATAAGTTAAATATTGTTAAACTGTTACATCTGTTACAAGTTTGTCAGCAAGGAAAGTAACTCTAGTGAAGAAACTTTTAAAAAATATATGAGACAAGAACTTTTAGATAAACTATTAAGAATAATTATATTTTAAAACGACCCAATCAAAAAATGGGCCAAAGAACTAAATAGACATTTCTCCAAAGAAGACATACGGATGGCTAACAAACACATGAAAAGATGCTCAACATCACTCATTATTAGAGAAATGCAAATCAAAACCACAATGAGGTACCACTTCACACCAGTCAGAATGGCTGCGATCCAAAAATCTGCAAGCAATAAATGCTGGAGAGGGTGTGGAGAAAAGGGAACCCTCCTACACTGTTGGTGGGAATGCAAACTAGTACAGCCACTATGGAGAACAGTGTGGAGATTCCTTAAAAAATTGCAAATAGAACTACCTTATGACCCAGCAATCCCACTTCTGGGCATACACACCGAGGAAACCAGAATTGAAAGAGACACATGTACCCCAATGTTCATTGCAGCACTGTTTATAATAGCCAGGACATGGAAACAACCTAGATGTCCATCAGCAGATGAATGGATAAGAAAGCTGTGGTACATATACACAATGGAGTATTACTCAGCCGTTAAAAAGAATTCATTTGAATCAGTTCTGATGAGATGGATGAAACTGGAGCCGATTATACAGAGTGAAGTAAGCCAGAAAGAAAAACACCAATACAGTATACTAACACATATATATGGAATTTAGGAAGATGGCAATGACGACCCTGTATGCAAGACAGGGAAAGAGACACAGATGTGTATAACGGACTTTTGGACTCAGAGGGAGAGGGAGAGGGTGGGATGATTTGGGAGAATGACATTCTAACATGTATACTATCATGTGAATTGAATCGCCAGTCTATGTCTGACGCAGGATGCAGCATGCTTGGGGCTGGTGCATGGGGATGACCCAGAAAGATGTTCTGGGGAGGGAGGTGGGAGGGGGGTTCATGTTTGGGAATGCATGTAAGAATTAAAGATTTTAAAATTTAAAAAATAAAAAACTAAAAATTAAAAAAAAAAAAAAGAATAATTATATTTTAGAAAAATCTATCTAAAACAGTCTCTCTAGATATTGGTAATCTGAATTTCAAAGGTTGTGCTAAACTAAGCGATGGAAGTTTATTGAATAGCTAGGTCATTTCCAAATGAAATAAGATTCTGAAACATTCATTACTGAACACTAACTTCCTCTTACAGAGAAACTAGGGATTTTGGACTATTAATGAATAATGTTTGATGTCTTCCTGAGACATTCTCTAGAATTTTTTTTAGAAATTATCACTGGTAATTATGTTTACCAATCTATAGAGTGCTAATATAAAGGCCAGTTCTTGGTTGCTTAAGGAAAGTAGGATGTGTGTTTTCAGTAAAGAAGCTACGAGGAATGAAATTACATTTTATGAAGGGAAAGGAAGTAGGTCTGACATACAGGTGACTTTCAGGATGGGAGGATGAAGTAAGGGTACAGAGAGTGATAAGAAGATTTTATGGAAAGTCAACCCCAAGAGAAGAGTTTTGTGCATAAATACAAGTTTTCTTGAGATGTTGAACTGAGGGTTTATTTTTTGTAGAAGCAGAGTCACTCAGTCGTGTCTGACTCTTTGCAACCCCATGAATCACAGCACGCCAGGCCTTCCTGTCCATCACCAACTCCCGGAGTTCACTCAGATTCACGTCTATCGAGTCAGTCATGCCATCCAGCCATCTCATCCTCGGTCGTCCCCTTCTCCTCCTGCCCCCAATCCCTCCCAGAATCAGAGTCTTTTCCAATGAGCCAACTCTTCACATGAGGTGGCCAAAGTACTGGAGTTTCAGCTTTAGCATCATTCCTTCCAAAGAAATCCCAGGGCTGATCTCCTTCAGAATGGACTGGTTGGATCGCCTTGCAGTCCAAGGGACTCTCAAGAGTCTTCTCCAACACCACAGTTCAAAAGCATCAATTCTTCGGTGCTCAGCCTTCTTCACAGTCCAACTCTCACATCCATACATGACCACAGGAAAAACCATAGCCTTGACTAGACGGACCTTAGTTGGCAAAATAATGTCTCTGCTTTTGAATATGCTATCTAGGTTGGTCATAACTTTTCCTCCAAGGAGTAAGCATCTTTTAATCTCATGGCTGCAATCACCATCTGCAGTGATTTTGGAGCCCCTCAAAAATTAAGTCTGACACTGTTTCTACTGTTTCCCCATATACTTCCCATGAAGTGATGGGACCAGATGCCATGATCTTTGTTTTCTGAATGTTGACCCTGCTGACTGGAGTTGACACTTGCCAGCTGTCTCTATAAATATTACATCATGAACACTGCAAGCTGCTGAGCTTCAACACCCCCTGAAAAGTGTTCAGGGTGGAGATCAGAAATAAGGCACTGTGCTCTGGGAAAATGCCAGAAGAACTGGCCTTCAGATAGTCAGATATTTTCAGGTAAAGATTTTATGAGCCCAAATTCTTGCATCTTCTTACACCTAGAGAAACGCTAACATCACAAACCACTGTCTGGTCCTGGCTCTCCTGGCTAGCCCCTGAGCAGCTTTTCTGCTTCTATTAATCTTTGGGCCACGTACATATTCTGTTGTTTTTGAGATTGCATCCAAGTACTACATTTCGGACTCTTTCGTTGACTATGATGGCTACTCCATTTTTTCTCAGGGATTCTTGCCCACAGTAGTACATATAATGGTCATCTGAGTAAGATTCACCCATTTCAGTCCATTTTAGTTTGCTGATTCCCTGCCACAGGGATGAGGGTTCTCTGGATACAGCCAACTTGGGTGTGGCATAAGCCCTCTTGGAGGAGGTTGCCCTTAACCCCACCAGGGAGCTGCTGGAACTTATACAGGACTGGGAGATAGACTCTGGGAGGGCACAAACAGAACTTTGTGCACCAGGACCCAGGAGAAGGGAGCAGTGACACCATGGGAGACTGACCCAGACTTGCCTGTGAGTGTCTAGAAGTCTCCAGTGGAGGCGGGGGTTGGTGGCGGCCTGCTGCAGGGTTGGGGGCACTGAGTGTAGCAGTTGATGCATGGGATCTTTTGAAGGAGGTCACCGTTATCTTCATTACCTCCACCATAGTTTGGCCCCAGGTAAATAGCAGGGTGGCAAGTAATACACAGGTAAGATGAGGTGACAAGAATACACAGAAGAACTGTACAAAAAAGATCTTCACGGCTCAGAAAATCATGATGGGTGTGATCACCCTAGAGCCAGACATCCTGGAGTGTGAAGTCAAGTGGGCCTTAAGAAGCATCACGATGGAGGTGACGGAATTCCAGTTGAGCTATTTCAAATCCTGGAGGATGATGCTATAAAAGTGCTGCACTTAATATGCCAGCAAATTTGGAAAACTCAGCAGTGGCCACAGGACTGGAAAATGTCAGTTTTCATTCCGATCCCAAAGAAAGGCAATGCCAAGAATGCTCAAACTACCGCATAATTACACTCACCTCACACACTAGAAAAGTAATGCCCAAAATTCTCCAAGCCAGGCTTCAGTAATACGTGAACTGTGAACTTCCAGATGTTCAAGCTGGTTTTAGAAAAGGCCAAGGAACCAGAGATCAAATTGCTAACATCTGCTGGATCATCAAAAAAGCAAATGAATTCCAGAAAAAAAAAAAACATCTATTTCTGTTTATTGACTATGCCAAAGCCTTTGACTGTGTGGATCACAATAAACTGTGGAAAATTCTGAAAGAGATGGGAATATCAGACCACCTGATCTGCCTCTTGAGAAATCTGTATGCAGGTCAGGAAGCAACAGTTAAAACTGGACATGGAACAACAGACTGGTTCCAAATAGGAAAAGGAGTATGTCAAGGCTCTATATTGTCACCATGCTTATTTAACTTACATGCAGAGTACATCATGAGAAATGCTGGGCTGGATAAAGCACAAGCTGGAATCAAGATTGCTGGGAGAAATATCAATAACCTCAGATATGCAGATGACACCACCCTATGGCAGAAAGTAAAGAGGAACTAAAGAGCCTCTTGATGAAAGTGAAAGAGGAGAGCGAAAAAGTTGGCTTAAAGCTCAATATTCAGAAAACTAAGATCATGGCATCCAGTCCCATCACTTCATGGGAAATAGATGGGGAAACAGTGTCAGACTTTATTTTTTCGTGCTCCAAAATCACTGCAGATGGTGACTGCAGCCATGAAATTAAAAGACGCTTACTCCTTGGAAGGAAAGTAATAACCAACCTAGACAGCATATTCAAAAGCAGAGACATTGCTTTGCCAACAAAGGTCTGTCGAGTCAAAGCTATAGTTTTTCCAGTATTCGTGTATGGATGTGAGAGTTGGACTTTAAAGAAAGCTGAACGCTGAAGAATTGATGCTTTTGAACTGTGGTGTTGGAGAAGACTCTTGAGAGTCCCTTGGACTACACGGAGATCCAACCAGTCCATCCTAAAAGGAGATCAATCCTGAGTGTTCATTGGAAGGGCTGATGCTGAAGCTGAAACTCCAATCCTTTGGCCACCTGACACGAAGAGCTGACTCATTTGAAAAGACCCTGAAGCTGGTTAAGATTGAGGGCAGGAAGAGTGGGGGATGACAGAGGATGAGATGGTTGGATGCCATCACCGACTCAAGGGACATGGGTTTGAGTGAACTCTGGGAGTTGGTGATGGACAGGGAGGCCTGGCGTGCTGCGGTTCATGGGGTTGCAATGAATTGGACATGACTGAGTGACTCAACTGAACTGAACTAAAATAGCAGGGAGGGAACACAGCTCTACCCATCAACAGAAAAATCAGATTAAAAATTTATTAAGCATGGCCCCACCCATCAGAACAAGACCCAGTTTCCCCCTCAGTCAGTCTCTCCCATCAGGAAGCTTCCATAAGCTATCCTTTTCCATCAGAGGGCAAACAGACTGAAAACCACAATTACAGAAAACTAACCAATCTAATCACATGGACCACAGCCTTGTCTAACTCAATGAAACTATGAGCCATGTTGTGTAGGGCCACCCAAGACGGATGGGTCATGGTGAGAGTTCTGACAAAATGTGGTCCACTGGAGAAGAGAATGGCAAACCACTTCAGTATTCTTGTCTTGAGAACCCCATGAACAGTATGAAAAGGCAAAAAGATAGGACACTGAGAGATGAACTCCCCAGATTGGGAGGTACTCAATATGCTACTGGAGATCAGTGGAGAAATAACTCCAGAAAGAATGAAGGGATGGAGCCAAAGCAAAAACAACACTCAGTTGTAGATGTGACTGGTGATGGAAGCAAGGTCTGATGCTTTAAAGAGAATGTTGCATAGGAACCTGGAATGATAAGTCCATGAATCAAGGCAAATTGGAAGTGGTCAAACAGAAGATGGCAAGGGTGATCATAGGAATCAGAGAACTATAATAGACTGGAATGGGTGAATTTAACTCAGATGACCATTATATCTACTACTGTGGGCAAGAATCCCTTAGAAGAAATGGAGTAGCCATCATAGTCAGCAAAAGAGTCTGAAAGGCAGTACTTGGATACAGTCTCAAAAACAACAGAATGATCTCTGTTTGTTTCAAAGACAAACCATTCAGTATTACAGTAATCCAAGTCTATGCCCCAACCAGTAATGCTGAAGAAGCTGATGGTGAATGGGTCTATGAAGACCTACAAGACCTTTTAGAACTAACACCCCCAAAAATGTCCTTTTCATTATAGGGGATTGGAATGCAAAACTAGGAAGTCAAGAAACACCTGGAGTAACAGGCAAATTTGGCCTTGGAGTACAGAATGAAGCAGGGCAAAGGCTAAGAGAGTTTTGCCAAGAGAATGCACTGGTCATAGCAAATACCCTCATCCAACAACATAAGAGAAGACTCTACACATGGACATCATCAGATAGTCAACAGTGAAATTAGATTGATTATATACTTTGCAGCCAAAGATGGAAAAGCTGTATATAGTCAGCAAAAAGAAGACCAGGGGCTGACTGTGGCTCAGATCATAAACTTCATATTGCCAAATTCTGACTTAAATTGAAGAAAGTAGAGAACACCACTAGACCATTCAGGTATGGCCTAAATCAAATACCTTATGATTATACAGTGGAAGTGAGAAATAGATTTAAGGGACTAGATCTGATAGACAGAGTGCCTGATGAACTATGGACAGAGGTTTGTGACACTGTACAGGAGACAAGGGATCAAGAACATCCCCAGAAAAAGAAATGCAAAAAAGCAAAATGGCTGTCTGAGGAGAACTTACAAACATCTGTGAAAACAAGAGAAGTAAAAAGCAAAGAAGAAAAGGAAAGATATACACATTTGAATGCAGAGTTCCAAAGAACAGCAAGGAGAGATAAGAACGCCTTCCTCAGTGATCAGTGCAAAAAGATATAAAGGAAAACAATAAAATGGGAAAGACTAGAGATCGCTTCAAAAAAATCAGAGATATCAATGGAAGATTTCATGCTGAGATGGGCTCAATAAAGGACAGAAATGGTGTAGCCCTAACAGAAGCAGAAAACATTAAGAAGAGGTGGCAAGAATACACAGAAGAACTGTACAAAAAAAAAAAAAAAGATTTTCATGACCCAGATAATCATGATGGTGTGATCACTCACCTAGAGCAAGACATCTCATAGAATGTGAAGTCAAATGGACCTTAGGAAGCATCACTATGAACAAAGCTAGTGGAGGTGATGAAATTCCAGTTGAGCTGTTTCAAATCGTAAAAGATGATGCTGTAAAAGTGCTACACTCAATATGCCAGCAAATTTGGAAAACTCAGCAGTGTCCGTGGGACTGGAAAAAGTCAGTTTTCATTCCAATCCCAAAGAAAGACAATGACAAAGAATGCTCAAACTAGTACATGATTGCACTGATCTCACATGCTAGCAAAGTAATGCTCAAAATTCTCCAAGCCAGGCGTCAACAATATGGAACTGTGAACTTCCAGATGTCCAAGCTGGTTTTAGAAAAGGCAGAGGAACCATAGATCAAATTGCTAACATCTGCTGGATCATCGAGAAAGCAAGAGAGTTCCAGAAAAACATCTACTTCTGCTTTATTGACTATGCCAAAGCCTTTGACTGTGTGGATCACAATAAACTGTGGAAAATTCTTTAAGAGATGGGAATACCAGACCACCTGACCTGCCTCCTGAGAAATCTGTATGCAGGTCAAGAAGCAACAGCTAGAACTGGACATGGAACAACAGACTGGTTCCAGATAGAAAAAGGAGTATATCAAGGTTGTATATTGTTACCATGCTTATTTAACATATATGCAGAGTACATCATGAGAAATGCTGGGCTGGATGAAGCACAACCTGGAATCAAGATTGCCGGGAGAAATATCAATAACCTCAGATATGCAGATGACACCATCCTTATGGCAGAAAGCGAAGAAGAACTAAAGAGCCTCTTGATGAAAGTGAAAGAGGAGTGTTGAAAAGTTAGCTTATAGCTCAACATTCAGAAAACTAGGATCATGGCATCCAGTCCCATCATTTCATGGCAAAGATGGGGAAACAGTAGAGATAGTGGCAGACATTATATTTTTGGGCTCCAAAATCACTGCATATGGTGATTGCAGCCATGAAATTAAAAGACGCTTACTCCTTGGGAGGAAAGTTATAACCCTAGACAGCATATTAGAAAGCAGAGCCATTACTTTGCCAACAAAGTACTTTGTTGGCATTACTTTGCCTCTAGTCGAGGCTATGGTTTTCCAGTATTCATGTATGGATGTTAAAATTGGACTATAAAGAAAGCTGAGCGCTGAAGAATTGATGCTTTTGAACTGTGGTGTTGGAGAAGACTCTTGAGAGTCCCTTGGTGTGCAAGGAAATCTATCCCGTCCATCCTAAAGGAGATCAATCCTGGGTGTTCATTGGAAGGACTGATGCTAAAGCTGAAACTCCAATACTTTGGCCACCTGATGCAAAGGGCTGACTCATTTGAAAAGACCCTGATGCTGGGAAAGATTGAAGGGGGAGGAGAATGGGACAACAAAGGATGAGATGGTTGGATGGCATCACCAACTCGATGGGCATGAACTTGAGTAAACTCCGGGAGTTGGTGATGGACAGGGAAGCCTGGCATCCTGCAGTCCATGTGGTTGCAAAGAGTCGGACATGACTGAGCAACTGATGTGAACTGAACATTTAACTTTCTTTTTAAATTTGTTTCTTCTAGAATACAACAAATCTCCAAGTAGTAGTACAACAAGGATATTACCTGTCCAACATTTAGAGGATGCTGAAACAAGTCACCTTATCCTTCCATGGACTATCATCTCCCTCCTTAAATGTACCCTGAGAGAGCAGGCAAAGAGAATCCAGAGCCCCACGATGCCCCTGTACAGCCTGACGAAGTCAGAGTGGTCATCGCCCCCTTTCCCCTGAGACTGGATTCTCAAATGCCTGAGAAGGGAAATAATTAGTTTGTTAAACATGAGCAGGGTATCAAGAGGGGCAAAAGAATTGGCCCTTAAAGAGAGGGAGGAATGTGGTGACCCAAGGACTAAAAAGCAGTATAACCTGTCTCCCCTCTTATCACAGAGGGAGAAGGTATTTGCCTTACTCTTTCCCCACCCAGTATAGCAAATGACCCGCAAGACCCCTATCCTATTCCTTGTACCCTGGGTATAAAAGTGGACTAAGGACCTTGTTCAAGCTCAGTTCTCCCTTGAGCTAACCTGCTGTTCTAACAGCATCTCCCATTCTAATAAACTTAATTTTCCTCTCCTTCTGTCTCATGTCTGGAAATTCTTTTCCACCCGTGCCCAGACCACAACAATTACTACTACCTCTACGACTACATCAAGATTTGAAGGTAGGATCAGAACCTGCCAGGACAAAAACTAATTGCGTCATTCTCACTATAGCAATATTAATCATTACATTAATGTAATGGCAAAGAACCTGAAAAAAGTCTTTAGTACTTTCTTTTATTTTTCAGGAAAATATGTACAGTGTCCCCATAAGACATTGACTATCTGACTTTTATGAATTGGAGGAAAATGAAGACCCCTCAAATGGCTGTCTTGCTTTTATATACAAAATTGTTCTATGCATTTAACCTGAAATTCTTTCCTGTCTTAACTTCTCTATCAGGGATTCCAATAGGCCAAGGGGAAAATGATAGTCACAGCATCTCCTGGGTATCAGGTTCATTTAGGTTGATGTAACAAGAGAAGTGGAAATTCCTCATAGAGATAAAAGCAGAGCTGGGGAGTAACCATTAACCTCAAGCAATCAAACTGAGTACTGCACAAATATAGGAAAAAGAACACCAGAGAGCAATCTAAATAAAACCTGTAGGGAAGATGGACCAAAGGGCATAGAGCTGCAAGTCAATTATAGGTAAGAGACACAGAAGTCCCAAGTTGTAACTCTCTGAAAATGAGATGGAAGATGCCAAGTCTTTTCTTGGCAAGACTATGGCACAGCAAAGGTGGGGAACTATGTTTATTTCTAATGAAATAACCAAATAGTCTGGGAGCATTTAAATCCCAAGATTTCACTGAAGCATTCATTCATTCAACTAATTTTATTACTAGTATCATGATCCTAACAATTACTGGTGTCAAGTATTCTTCACCTTTTTCTTTTAACCAGAGAGATTAATGACTCCCATCTTATTAACCAATTCCATGGGTTCTCAATTCTAGCTGTAGGTCATAATTACTGATAGAGGTGATTTTAATCTGCAAGGCCCTCCTTCCCTGAGCCACTAAATGAGAATCGCTTGAGGGCAGGACATGGTCATGTAATGAACCCTAAAACACTTCTCTGGAACAAAAGTCTTTTGTAGCATCCATGCTGTTACTGAGTCCAAGCTTGGTCTGCTATGACAGGCCAATAAAATCAGAGATGAGATATTAAGGCAAGGAATACAACTTTATTTGGAAAGCAGGCTGACTGAGAAGATAGCAGACTAATGTCTCAAAATAGCCCTCTTGTTGGGGTCTGTATGCTGGGTTCTTTTATAGAATAGAAAGGGGGCCACATTGAGGAAGTAAAGTAAAAAGGCCATTATCTTGCAAATATCTCCTGGAGAGGCCAGCCTCAGGGAGGGGATGTGTTAATCTCTTCTTTCTTGCAGCCATTCACAGGTGGGCAGAGTCAGATTATCTCCCTGTGAGCTGAACAAAAGCACTTTTAGTTTAACAGTCAGCCAGAAGGACAGAGTTCCCTGAGGCAAGGCATTATGTGTGATTATAATAAGAAAAGGAATGAAAAGCAAAGGTTAAAGTCAAAGAAACACATCCAGCAAGAAGTCAGAATTGGCTCTTTCCTGCAACACTGCCATCCACCTTAAACTGAGGATTTCTGGAGCTCCCGATCCCAGGAGCCAGGATCCCAGTTTGGGTGAAAAAGACACCCTCTTGCAGACACCCTCCACTTCTGAGGAGCCAAGTTTTGGGTGGTTATTGCTGCTCTGAAAGTACAAGCTTTACAAATGCCCTATTGTTTGATGAAGGTGTAGGGTGTATGATTCAAAAGCATTCAGGGTGGGGTGGGTGGTGGAAATTTATTTATAAGATTGCCTGTAAATAGTTTGATTCTATATATTGCCAGAGAATGAACCGATGGTTTATGTTCTAGAATATATACAGCAAACACTCCAAAACATATGAGGAGGGAATATTTGAGGAGGGATCTAGCTATTGATGGTTTGGGTTTCCCTGGTGGCTCAGAAAGTAAAGAATCCACCTGCAATGTGGGAGACCTGGGTTTGATCCCTGGGTTGGGAAGATCCCCAGAAGGAGGGCTTGGCAACCCACTCCAGTACTGATGGTTCAGAACTCTGCCGCTTGCTAATGTGAAACTTGGAACAGGCTACTTGACTTCTCTGATCCTCAGGAAAGTCAAGCTAAGATTACTTCCTTGTAGGTTCTTGCAGTGACTAAAGGATAGAGCATAAGAAAAGCAGCTGGCACAATGCTCAGACCAAAGTTAATATTAATAGTTAATACACATTTAGAAAAGCAGCACAGCCAAGTGCACCCAAGCTTTTCATTTTCCTAATTTTGTCTCTTTCCTTATTTAATAAAAATGGGTGTTACATAATTGTCACCATCAAAACCCCAGAAAACAGGGGAGACAGGATGAAAGGTCAGAGGTTAAGTAAGCCAGAAAGAAAAACACCAATACAGTATACTAACACATATATATGGAATTTAGAAAGATGGCAATGACGACCCTGTATGCAAGACAGCAAAAAAGACACAGATGTGTATAACGGACTTTTGGACTCAGAGGGAGAGGGAGAGGGTGGGATGATTTGGGAGAATGGCATTGTAACATGTATACTATCATGTAAGAATCGAATCGCCAGTCTATGTCCGACGCAGGATACAGCATGCTTGGGGCTGGTGCACGGTGATGACCCAGAGAGATGTTATGGGGAGGGAGGTGGGAGGGGGGGTTCATGTTTGGGAACGCATGTACACCCGTGGTGGATTCATGTCAATGTATGGCAAAACCAATACAGTATTGCAAAGTAAAATAAAGTAAAAAAAAAAAAAAAAAAAGGAAAGAAAGGTCAGAGGTTACTGCTCTGCAATTCTCTCAGGTAGACACTTAATGAATTCTGATTAATTAATATTCATTAAGCAACTTGTAGAGACCAGGTAGAGCATAAAGGGAAAATGGCCAACTGAGAGCTCAGCCTACTTTCATACCAGCTCCTCTGCACAGAAATTAATCCAACACAAAGTCAACATTTGCAGAACTCAAGTATGAGACATAATTTAAAGCTCAGCTGAATTTGTCTCTCTTCCCTATTCGAGAACCTGGGGTCAGGGACAAAAGGATCATCAATCACCCATCAGATGTCATTTGAAAAATCTGTGTCTGTTTTGCTTTTGCTTTTTTTTAAATGATGCATCATTATTTATTTATTCAGTTTTTCCCCATTTTTATTGAGTTATAATTGACACTCATCATTGCATAAGTTTAAGGTGTATGGTATAATGGTTTGACTAACGAATATTGCAAATCCATCTTGCCTTTGATAATAATATCTAGCAGTTAATGAGTGCTTACTACAGACCATTTTGATACGTTCTCTCTTATAACTGTCAGAGAACAGTTATTTCCATGTTAGAGATAAGGAAACTCAGGGCCGCTGAGTAGTGCAGAGGTTTAGAAATGTGCCCAAGATTGTTTGGTTGATAGGAACCAGCCTGTCCCCACCCCACTATCCCCACCCTGCCTCCACACACACAGAGCCTAGACTCATACCTACTGCACTGAACTGCCCTATCAGAAATTAGCCTTCTCCCCAACTGGCCGGGCAGGTCTGGTCCCCATTTTGATTTCCCATCTCATTCTGGTGTCTGTCTTCCTGAGGCTGAGCTCTTCTGGTCCCTGAGCTTAATAATCTCTCTCTTAGTCTGACGAATCTGTCTGATATTTACTGCAGGTTCATGACACATCTGAATTATAGGGAGGCTGGCCCTTGCCCTGCTCATGGTGAAGAGAATGCTGTGATTTCATGGCAGGATTCCACGGGGATAACTCCTCTCTCTGCTTATTTATTTAGGCAAGCAGTCTCTAGCATGCTCCCCTACTGAGTGGACACAGCCACTCAGGCAGATGAAAGAGTCTATTAACCAACAGCATGAGCTCTGGGGGAGAAAGAGAGCCAGGAATAAGGCAGGTTGTTAGGGACATGCATTCACTGAGTCAGCACTACAAGAGTGTGGACTGCAGTTGGTAGCAAGCTGCCACTTCCATTACATTTGCACTGGGTGTCTTTCTCACTTAGAGGCCCAGTGACTCCTGAGCTCCCTCCAGCAGAGGCAAGTTGCTCCGAGCTTCACATTGCACATGAAGAATATTCTATTTTGCAAAAAGTTCTAATAGTCTTAATTAAGAGATCTCAAAATATCATAACCACATTTCCTCATGTCTCACCCAAATCAAGCTTATAGGATACTTTTGTCTATAAAAACTACATTATAATTTATAAAGCTTATATGCTTTGGACTTGCTATTTTCAAAAACAAGATTAATGTGGCTTATTCTCTAAGTGTCAACCACTTAACGACCCACGCTCAACCCTCACCCCACCCTACCCCCACCCTCACTGATAGGAAGATGAAGAATGGTCATTTCATATTTTTGAGAAAATTCTCAAAGCCACATTTTTGTACTGATTCTGCATGTGGATTGTTTCTTTACTAAGAAAAACCTCTTTTCATTCCTATCGTACGTTGCCTTGGTTCTGTTTCCTAGAATGAGCAGGAGGAAACTGAATAAAATATCACTGTTTCCCATTTTCATTTTCCTGCATGAGGTTAGTGGTGATGAGACCTGCTTCTCAAAGCAATTGCATCTGTGGCAGTTGGCCAGAGTCTGAGACTGTCCCTGGCTGGCCTCAAGGTAGTCACCAATGCAGTGAGCTGTGGCCAAGACCTTTCTTGATTTAGCTGCTATTCCAGAGAGAACACCCACACAAGAAAGGATCACAGCAAAGGCACTGGCAGTAGCTTTTCTTTTTTCTTTCTTTCTTTTTTTTTTTTTTAGAAAAGAGGATAGCAGGTGTGGGAATAGGGATGCAGAAATTGAGGATTCAAAACACAAATTTTTAATTTTTTTTTCCAGAATTTCACAGCATTAATGGCACCCCACTCCAGTGCTCTTGCCTGGAAAATCCCATGGACGGAGGAGCCTGGAAGGCTGCAGTCCATGGGGTCGCTGAGGGTTGGGCACGACTGAGCAACTTCACTTTCACTTTTCACTTTCCTGCATTGGAGAAGGAAATGGCAACCCACTCCAGTGTTCTTGTCTGGAGAATCCCAGGGACGGGGGAGCCTGGTGGGCTGCCGTCTATGGGGTCACACAGAATCGGACACGACTCAAGTGACTTAGCAGCAGCAGCAGTAGCACAGCATTAAAGTGAGCAGATAGGTTGACATTGCTGAATCCAAAAGGTAATGAAAGAGTGCCCTCACCCTCTCTTACACACATACCCACCTCTCTCCAACTATTTCTGTTCAAGTTTTTGCTTTCACTTTGGAGGAGTATTTTCTTACATGTGTGTGTGCCAGCTTAGTCACCAGTCATGCCTGACTCTTTGAGACCCTATGAATTGTGGCCCACCAGGCTCCTCTGTCCATGGGATTTTCCAGGCAAGAATACTGGAGTGGGGTGCCATGCCTTCCTCTAGGGGACCTTCCCCACCCAGGGATCAAGCCTGCATCTTTTATATATCCTGCATTGCAGGCAGATTCTTTACCACCTAGTGCCACCTGGGAAGCCCCAGGTGTGTAAATTTTCTTATGGCAGGTCAGTTCAGTTCAGTTCAGTCTCTTGGTTGTGTTCGACCCTTTGTGACCCCGTGGACTGCAGCACACAGGTTTTCCCTGTCCAGCACTAACTCCCAGAGCTTACTCAAACTCATGCCCATCTAATCGGTGATGCCATCCAACCATCTCATCCTCTGTTGTCCCCTTCTCCTCCTGCCCCCAATTCCTCCCAGCATAAGGGTCTTTTCCAGTGAGTCAGTTCTTCGCATCAGGTGGCCAAAGTATTGGAGTTTCAGCTTCAGCATCAGTCCTTCCAATGAATATTCAGGACTGATCTCCTTTAGGATTGATTGGTTGGCTCTCCTTGCAGTCCAAAGGACTCTCAAGAGTCTTCTCCAACATCACAGTTCAAAAGCATCAATTCTTTGGCGCTCAGCTTTCTTTAAAGTCCAACTCTCACATCTATACATGACTACTGGAAAAACCATAGCTTTGACTAGACAGACTTTTGTTGGCTAAGTAATGTCTCTGCTTTTTAATATGCTGTCTAGGTTGGTCATTGCTTTTCTTCCAAGGAGCAAGCGTCTTTTAATTTCATGGCTGCACTCACCATCTGCAGTGTTTTTGGAGCCCAAGAAAATAAAGTCTGTCACTGTGTCCATTGTTTCCCCATCTATTTGCCATGAAGTGATGGGGCCAGATGCCCATGATCTTAGTTTTCTGAATGTTGAGCTTTAAGCCAACTTTTTCACTCTCCTTTTGCACTTTCATCAAGAGGCTCTCTAGTTCTTCTTCGCTTTCTGCCCTAAGTATGGTGTCATCTGCATATCTGAGGTTATTGATATTTCTCCCGGCAATCTTGATTCCAGCTTGTGCTCATCCAGCCTGGCATTTCAGATGAGGTACTCTGCATATAAGTTAAATAAACAGGGTGACAATACACAGCCTTGATGTACTCCTTTCCCGATTTGGAACCAGTCTGTTGTTCCATGCCCAGTTCTAACTGTTATGGCAGATGTATAAATCCAATTATGAAACACTACCCATTTCTCTAACCCACAGTGAGGCTATCTCCATACTAAAACAACAACAACAACAACAAATGTGACTGTTGTTTTTGTTTCCCCTGTAGGTATATTAAAATTAGTTGCTAAATTTCCTATTCTCTTAATTGTTTAATGGCAAGTGTTTGGGGGAGTCTTTATAAAAACAAACCTCATTTAGCGAAGCTGTAAGCCTCTAATTGAAGTAAATCTAACTTGCCTAAAGTGATTAAATATAAGCGAGTCCAGAAATTTGACTTACCTATTTGAAATTCTTCTCTGTCCACAAAGTATATATAAATCTTTATGGAATGACCTATTAACTGCTTGCTACTGGGACCAAGCTATGGACTTTGTTTCCATTAGAAAATAAGGTCACTCTGCTTTTGGCAAAAAATGGATGTAGCTGCTTTGATAATTAAAATCTACAGAGTCTTGAAGTGATGATATATTTAAACTTCTAGAAAACAATGTAGAAGCTGTAAAATTACAAAAAGAGAAGGGATCAGAGTTCCCTACTACTGCTCATCAAATTTTATGTTGGTAATAAGGCATTGATGTCATTCTTTAAAAAGGAATGTCAAGAAGTTTTTTTAAAAACTTTAAATCCAAATCCTGAACCACTTCTTGTCTGTTTCACTACAAATGGGAGGTCTTAGAGAGTGCTACATAGGAGGGTATCGTGTAAATGTCTTCAGCTTTCTATGAAGAGTGCTTGTGCTCAGTTGTCCAGTCTTGTGTGACTCTTTGTGACCCTCTGGACCATAGCCCACCAGGCTCCTCTGTCTGTGGAATTTCCCAGGCAAGAATACTGGAGTGGATTGCTGTTTCGTCCTCCAGGGGATCTTCCCGACCCAGGGATTGAGCCCACATTTCCAGCATCTCCTGCATCACCAGGCAGATTCTTTATCACTGAGCTACCTGTGAAAGCCCTTTGTATGAAGAGTTCTACTAAAAAAATTCAAGGATGCTGCAAGTCAGAGTCGAGAGTCAAAGGGAATCAACCTGGCCCTTAATGTGGGGGGTTTACCCATAGAGAAACCTACTCCTTGCAAGCCTGTAGGCTCCAACCTGCTCTAGGAAAAGCTGTTTCCTGAATTTTTCTGCTGCAGTTCAGAGCAGGTGCTTCTGGCTTCAGTATGACAACACCATCTGGAGAGGCAGTACCAGAATTGAGATCGAACAAATGTCTTATTCCTCATGAGGTTCCAGTGGTCCCATGAACTAGATTTTTTTTTTTTTTTTTAGTTTTTGGAGGTACGCAGAACTTCCTTGACCAAGAATTGAACCTGCGCCCTCTGCAGTGGAAGTGTGGAGTATTAACCACTGGATCACCAGGGAAGTCCTAGAATTTTTTTAAGTTACGCTTAAAAGTCAAAAAATCTTTCAGGCTAAATCTTTGAGATTTTCCTAACAAAGATACCCTAATCCTACCTTCGTCAAGATCCTGAGCCTCACTAAGCCTCAGAACAAGGAAATCATAATTTACTTAATGAATCACTAGATTGTTCTAAGTATTTAGAACAGTGATGCCTGTAGAGAGAGCGCTGAGTGTAGTGCTGGCCCCACTGAGGGCTTCTGAAATGCTATGTACAATAAGTACAGCTGGGCAAATAGCTTTAGTTCCATTTTACAGATGGGGAAACTGAAGCTTAGAGAGTTGAAGTAATGATGTATTTAAGTTAGAAAATAATGAGGCAAGAATCTCATATTAGTAGTATAGTGATACAGTGCAGTTACTTCTAAGGGAGATGGTCTACAATTTGCTTCTTGTCACTGGTTGTTGTGCACATCCCTAAATGGCTGATTAGTCCAGTCTTCTCTCCAAATGGGAGGAAAGTCTTCACAGTGGCACCACCTCCTGCAATGCTTACCTGGCTCTTTCCCCTAATCCTCTCACCCATCTCAGCCCCCAGAAGAACAGCCATGCTCCCTAGACTAACAGAGGTATATTCTCTCCATCCTGTCCAACCAATTGCTCACACTTGGGTTACTGTGAGATGCCACTGGAAATGTTGATATTTACATCCACTAGAGGCTGTATCCTGGCCTTCTCTTTCCCTTCTGTCTCTTCTTTATCCACTTTCCTTTCTTTCTTGATCCCCTTTCTCTCTCTCTGTCTCCCTCCTCCCTTTCCCCCTTCTCCCAATTTTCCTTCCCTTCACCTCCTTTCTCATTCTTCCTTTACCTCCCCTTCTTCTTCTTCTGCCTCCTACACCATCACCACCATCCTTATCATCACTACAGCATTCCCTTCTAGAAGGTCTGAGAGTCTTGAGGCAAATAGACCTGGGTTTGAACCTGTCTCTCATAATAGTTGTGTGACTATGGGCAAGTTAATTAATCTGTGTCTAAACTTTCCCCTTTCTAGAATGGAACAGTTGATGATAATAAATACTGGTAATGATGGAATTAGAAATAATGCTAGGCATACTGTGCCAGGACATGTGGGTATATGTTTCTCCTTGCCCCCTTCTCAACATCCTCCCCTCCCTTCATGTCCATCATCGAACCCCATGGCTGCAGTTTGTCAGCCCACGTGATGCTGCCACAGGGAGAGGATATGGTAGTTTGCCAGCAACTGCATTCTATTTGGTTCACTTGGTAGTAACATTCCTCACAATAATAATCAACCCTTTGGTGTAGACTTTTGTCCCTCATGGGTTTGGTCCAGGCACTTCAGTTGACTTTGAGAACACAATTCTGGGACATTGACCAGGTAGGGACAGATCTTACAACTTGCTGACTCAATGGAGTCAGGACACCTGTGAGGTCTCTGATGAGACAGACAGACTCTCCTCCCCAGAGAATGCACCATGCTCATTTTGAACGGCAGTTTTATTTACTGGCTCTGTGGGCTTGAGTAAGTCACTAAACCTTGTTGGACCAGTTACCTTCTCTGTACAGTCTAACTGTCTCACAGGGCCACAGTGAAGATCAGTGGTGAAAACATTCCATAGACTGCAGTGTGTTATATAAGTGTAATTGATTACTTTTTTAAAATTTACATTAAAATCTAGGAAGTCTTGTCATTCTGCTTTGTTCTGTCAGTGTGAGATCAAACCAACTTTAAAAAGAACTTTGAAAATTCAGAAAATCACATTTGGAATAGTACTTGAGAAACACTTTTTGAAGCTCTAAAACTATATACATATTTACATCTTCTTATGTATATATTAAGTATATTATTACATATTTATGGTTATTATGTTGAGTCACTGTTATAACCCAGATGGTGGAATTTTTAAGGCAACAAAACACAGTTTTATGTTAGTTAGCATACGTGCAGCTTCTGATGTGATATAAACATATCTTTTAACTTGAGCTTTATTGGTCTTTTATTTATTTACCCTGCCCCAATCATTAAAAATTATTTTCTGAGGCATAAATGACAACTATAGAAGCCCCAACTGACCCATCTTTGCTTTGCTGTAAACTCGATTATATAGCAGAATAGCTAAAGGTACTGAATATCAATGTTTTGGGTTTGGAATTTTATCACTCTCTCTGGCCATTGAGCCTACCAGTTATAAATTACATTTTATTACCTTCTAGAAAAACAAATTAACTGATGGGCAATTCACATTCCATAGGCAAAAAGGTTAAACTGAGAAGTAAGACTCAGCTAGACAAATTCCCATTTTTCCCACCGATGGGAGCGGGGAGAAGGGGGAGAAGGATGAAGCATGTGTTGGTTTTGAAGGAGCTGAAATACCTGACTTAACAGTCAGTGCTGTTACTTGAGATGACGGAAGAGTGGGCAGGGAATTCTCTGAGGTCCAGTGGCTAGGACTCAGTGCCTTCATTCCTGAGGCCCAGGTTCAGTCCCTGGTCAGGGAACTAACATCCTACAAGCCATGTGGCACAGTCAGAGGAGAAAAATACCAGTGGACTGTCAGAGTGGTATGTGGGCCATCTTGCCAATATCACCTCCATTCCCCTTCAAGAAAAGAGAGCAAGTGAAACAAATCAGAAAGATAGAAACAAACTTCATATATTAACATCTATATATGGAATCTAGAAAATGGTAGAGATGAACCTATTTGCAGGGCAGGAATAGAGACACAGGTGGAGAGAATGGACTTGTGAACACAGGGCAGGAAGGGAGGGTAGCAAGAACTGGGATAGTAGCATTGGCATGTATACAATACCATGCGTAAAAGAGCTCGCTGGTGGGAACCTGCTGGAGAGCATAGGGAGCTCAGCCTGGTGCTCTGTGGTGACTTAGATGGGTGAGAAGGGGGTGTGGCAGGGAGGTTCAAGAGGGAGGGGCTGTATACACAGAGCTGGTGCACTTTGTTGTACAGCAGAAACTGACACAACGTTGTGAAGTCGCTATGTGAAGTGAAGTCCCTCAGTCGTGTCCAACTCTTTGCGACCCTGTGGACTGCAGCCTACCAGGCTCCTTCCTCCATGGGATTCTCCAAGTAAGAGTACTGGAGTAGGTTGCCATTTCCTTCTCCAGGGGATCTTCCCCACCCAGGGATCGAACTCAGGTCTCCTGCATTCCAGGCAGACACTTTAACCTCTGAGCCACCAGGGAAGCCCCCCAAAAGCTGCTATACCCCAACAAAAAATAAAAATAGAATAATAATAGCTAATTAATCTAGAAAAAAATAGAAAGGAGGGCAATAGATGACAGTTGATGTGGCCTACAGGGTCAGTCCCTATGCATATTTGGATAATTTCTTCTCTTGCTCATCTTGGTTGGATGTTGGTTAGATGTGATGTCACTTGGTAGCTGCTTTCAGTCTTTAAAGAGTTTTCCATCTTCCTTTTGTTGGTCATCTTTGCTTGCATTCAAATGAGTTTATCCTCCCAGCTTTTTTTATACTTTGCCTTATGGTTTTTCATTTTTTGCTTCTGCTTTGTTTCTGCTTCATAATTTTCCTAATCTGCTTTCTAGACATTCTTTATACCTTCTTTCTCTGATTCCCTATCTAATTTCTACTCCATTCAAGGTGGATGTGGTTTAGGTCACCTTGGGAGGGTCAAGAACTGTGTTTCCCAAAGCACACAGCATACAAACTATATGTGGGCTTACACGGCCCTGGAGACAATGTTCAGTCTTACCCAGACACTGACATTCAGTGACACTGAATCACACAGTAAGCAAGTTGTTCCCTTTCCAATTCTCTCTTAGTCTTGCTGATTACTTCAAGGGAAAAGTTTCCATCTGGTCTCTGTTCATCTATCATTTCTTAATCTCCCATTTTAAGAGAGAGCAGGCCTCAGGCTGAAAGCCTGTGGCATGTGATAGTACCTAGCTAGAGTTTTTTTGTTTTTTTTTTAAGGATTGTTTTGGTTTTTATTACATACATATGTACTGTTTCTTCTTGTTACCTCTGATTTATGGCAAGTTTTTTTTTTAATAGTCATGATATAAAGTCTCCTCTTTAAAAGAGTATGTGTACACGTTTAGTCGCTTCAGTCGACTCTTTGCGACCCCATGGACTATATAGCCCACCAGGTTCCTCTGTCCATGAAATTCTCCAGGCAAGAATACTGAGTGGATTGCCATGCATTTCTCCAGGGGATCTTCCCAACCCAGGGATTGAACCCACATCTCCTGCATTGTAGGCGGATTCTTTACTGCTGAGCCACCAGGGAAGCCCTTAAAAGAGTATATGTAACTTTAAAGTGCATAATGGTGGAAAGAAAAACATTATGAAGTAAACTATGAAGTAAAAACAAAGAAACAGAAAAATTATTAAGGGTGGTAGCATGGGAACAGTTAAAGTTTGGGAGATAATGGCTTAGAATCACTCCATCAACATTTGTTACTTTTTTCTTGCTTTACAGAATTATAGTTCATTTTCAAAGCATACTTGTTAATAATATCCAGGTCTAGACACAAGTCATTCTACTTCTGAATTTCTCCAATTGAAATTATGCACTGATTACGTCATGGTCTCTTTTAACTCCCTTTAGTCATAGGGTTTTGACAAGCTTCTCTTCAAATAGACACTGAAAATCACTGATGTTCCATTTGGCAGACTAGGGCAAGTATTCTAGTTTAATTAATCTATTCAGAGTTCTACAATCTGTACTTATTAAAAAAAAATCTTCCCTCTTCTGCCATGAGACAGAAGATAAAGCCATAGGATTTTTAAGACTTTGACATTTATTAAGAATTCTTCAAGGTAATCTCACTAATCCCAAGCAATGCAAACTCTGCAATGCTTCTCTAAAGAGAAAAAGGTCATGTGTCTTTTGAAGACTACTCAATCTCATCTATAGAAAGGAAAATTTTGGTCTTAGAGAATAATATTCTCCTCCATCTCTCTTTTCACCCAGCAGGAAAACTCTCTAAGATGTCTAAGTTTATTATTGGAGGTCCACTTGGATCATCCTCAAGAGCAGAGGCCTTTGGCACCCCCTGAAAATATCTAGGTGGGCTTCAGTCTGCAGACATTAAGAGAGAACTTCCCGATCTCCATTCCAACCTGCTGCCCAGTGTAGAGCAAGCCCTCTGAATAAACCAGACCAGGTTGGCATCTATGCAGCTGTTCCTTGTCCCGCCTTCTCTTTCAGGCACAGAGTCCCTGCCATCCACACCCACCTCTTCCTCTCCTTCCAAAAAAGTCAGGCCTTGCCCTCACAGTTTCAAAGTAGGTACAAGTCAAACCTTTGTGTTAAAACCATAACCCACCTAATTCTTGTAAAAGGAAGTGGGTCAGGCATAGGTCATGGAGTGACTGCAAGGTAATAATTACTTGTGGTCCACTGTCCCACACCACTTGACACCAAATCCATCCTTGTTTTTTCTGCTTCTACTCTGATATCTTTAAATCTCTGCATGTCTAATGACTGCTCTGGTGAGGGGTAGGGCCAGTTCTTGTTTTAGCTGCTTTGCCGTGTCTGACTTTCTGCGATGCTTTTACCTTGGGAATTCTAAAAATGGGTTTTCTTCCTCATCACAGTCTTTGCAGTGTAGCCTTGCTCCCTACAGAGACAGCCCATTAAAGGGCAAATATGTTTCATAGATTTCTGAGCACCGTTTCTTGCATTTTTACTTTGAAGACTGAGCCTTGTGACTGGCAAAGGGCCACCTATAGGTCTTCTCAGAAGCCTTAGATCTGAGGTCAAGACTTTGCTTTCCTGGCAGTTCAGTATCTGTCCCAGTTGATTTGGGTGATCCCTGGATTCCTGTCCTTACTCTTGGCAGCTGGAGGGAATTAGGAGCTTGTTCTTAGACTGGCAGCTGGAGTTTTGACTGATGCAGTCTTTTCAAGGCAGCCCCAATAATTACTTGATCACAGAGAGCGTGATCTATATCTTCTTTATTAACGTCATAGGGTCTCCAATTTTAATAAGTAAGTCTTTATTTTTGTCCCCCTTTCTGGGTCACCGATGACTTAGCAATTTTGTCTGCATAACTCTACAGCTGATAACACTCCCAAATACCTGCTTGAGTTCTCAAACATTAGGAAGTCTTTCCAAAGTACCACATGACTTAATTTATCTATGAATCTCAACTGGCAAGCTTTGAATGCTCTCTGTTAACGTCACTTAATTTCCTAAATGAGGTAATGCTTGTAAAGTGCTTTGCACAATGCCTGACACTTAGTAAGGAATCAGTAAATGTGAGCTATTGTCACAGTTACTGTATTTGGTGCTCTTACTGTTTCACTTCTGATACCTGCCATTTTTGCAGTGTCTAAGCAGTTTTCCCTAGCCAGAGTCTAATTTTTTTTCCCTCAGTGCTATGGTAATACTCTTGAGAAACATGCCACCTTTTGTCCCCATCCCCCATGGATTCCACCACTGTCTGTCCCAGAACATGAGCTTATACACATATGGTGGCAGATGATCCGACTGGGTTTTAAATCCATTGGTCAACTTTCTATCCAAGGACTCTGGTCATGTCTGACATCTACTGCATGTCTTGATCCAGGAATAAGTTCAATCTCTACAGAAATTCCGTATTTAAGGTAGAGAGGAGAGGACTTAAAGACTACTTTCCAACGCTTATCTCTCCAAGGGGTGCAAAATAATTAAGCTCGAGCAAAGCTGCGTTTATTTCCTCTTCCTTTCCAAGAAACTTGCCAAGCACTTTATCTCTTTCCAGGATCCTTAAAGAAGACTGTCAGGTGTTTTTAATTTCAACTTTCTCACTACTCACTGGCACTCACAAACAAAGAGAATGCACACCTATTTAGATCTCCCACAAAGTCATTGCCATTTCCAATTACCAATTCCCTCTAGTTCTTAGAAGGAAAATTTAGTCCTTGTTATATGTGTGTAGGTATAGTTCCCTGGTGGTCTAGCGGCTAAGATTCAGCACTTTCATTGCTGTGGGTCAAATTCAATTCCCCATCACTTGAGTCTGTCAAGCAAGACTTATGTACAGAAGACATGCCAGGCCATGCAGTACTGTATTTATAGCAGATTTGGGCTCCAAATGCTATTGCAGTTCCTTGATGAGATCTTTGTTTTGCCTTCTTTTAAGGGACCCAAGTTTGCTATATAAAACTGTAAGTTTTATGTAATCAAATGTATCAATCTTTTCTTTATAACTTCTGGGATTTGTGCTATATTTTAAAAAATCTTGCCCATCCTAGAATCACAAAAATATGCATCCATGTGTTCTTATAGGATGTCTGTGATTTTATGTTCTGCATGTATATCTCTGATCCATCTGGAACTTATTTTGGTATAAGAACTCAGATAGGGACCCAGTTTTACTTGTCCCACCCACCCAAAATGGCAAGTCAGTCAATCCGATTACCATTTATTGAATAATCTACCTTTTAAAGAAGTCCTTTAAATAGCAAAGTTCTCCATGTAAATTTTAATATGATTCAATTTATATAAGCTCTATATATGCATTTTAAAAAGTTCTTTTTAAAACGTAATGACTGAAACAGCTATGTGGTTGTGGACAGTTGTTTAAATGCTCCTCCTCAGTCTGTTTCCCCACCTATAAAAATCAGGACAACATTGCCTTGCAGCAGTCTTGTGAAGATTTTAAGTGCAAAATATGTAGATGCTTCTACCTCAATAAATGACAATTTATTTCTGTTTAATTTTCTATAATAAAGCAATTTTTGTAGAAAAAAATTTTGTGAGCCCTCAGAACAAGCATCAAATTGGGGTCTTAGATTTGGTTTCTCTTTAGTTCCTGAGCACACAGACATGGAAAAAGGGTCATGGCATTTTCAGCAATGACATGTAATTGTTTTCCTTTCTGGTCAGTGCTTAAGAAAGTGAAAGTTGTCACTCAGTTGTGTCCGACTCTTTGCGACCCCATGGACTCTACAGTCCATGGAATTCTCCAGGCCAGGATACTGGTGTGGGTGGCCTTTCCCTTCTCCAGGGGATCTTCCCAACCCAGGGATTGAACCCAGGTCTCCCACATTGCAGGTGGATTCTTCAGGTATCTTATTTAATCTTCTTGAGGTATCAAACTTCACCGTTTTGGTTCCCCAAATATTTCAGCAAGTTATGGTGCTTGGGACAACTGGTACCATGCAGACATGAGTTTGAATTCTAGTTCTTCCACTTACCAAGTATGCGACCTGTTTTGAGGAATAACTTTACGGGGGAGAATGACAGCCCCTATGGATCCTTGTGTATTGCAAGCTCCATGAGGACAAGAACATCGTCTTGTTAATCACAGTATCTATCCCCAATGCCAGAACAGTGCTTGGTGTGCAACTGCCACTTATTAAACCAGTATAGAGGGAAGGAAGAAAGGATGGATGGATGGAAGGAAAGGAGTTAGAGCAATTAGCGAGTAGCTACAACTGTTAGCCCTAAGTGGAGGTCAGAGGTAACAAAAATGTGGTCCTGCCTCCTGAGGTTAGAATCTGGATCTAAAAGCTAAAGTGTATAGCACTTACATACGAAGCATACAAAATCCACGGTATCACATGTGAAGTAAGTGAGAGTCATCCAGTTCTGTCCGACTCTTTGTGACCCCAGAGAGTGTAGCCTGCCAGGCTTCTCTATCCATGCAGTCCCCAGGCCAGAATACTGGAGTGGGTAGCCTTTCCCTTCTCCAGGGGATCTTCCTAACCCAGGAATTGAACCCAGGTCTCCCACATTGCAGGGGGATTCTTTATCAGCTGAGCCACAAAGGAAGCCCAAGAATACTATAGTGGGTAGCCTATCCCTTCGCCAGTGGGTCTTCCCAATCCAGGAATAGAGCCAAGGTATTCCACATTGCAGGCAAATTCTTTACCAACTGAACTATCAGGGAAGCAACAAAGTGCTTTGGGGGCAAGTGGGAAATAATGAATTTCAACTGGAGGATTAGGGAACTATTTCATGGATAGGGAAATATTTATGTTGGACCTTAAAAGAAAATAGATTTTTTAAAAAAGAGATTTGATTTTCTAGGCTGGGGGGAAAGAAAAACACAAAATGGGGTTTAAATGTTTGGCATATTCCAGGACCAGAGCTTAGTGTGAGTAAAGAGAGTGCAAGTCTGGTAGAAGAAAGAGTATCTGGAAGGGCAATCATGGCTACCTTGAGTGTTCCACTGTAGGGTTTGACAGTTCACATACTTGAAGGTTTTAAAGTTGCTGAGTCATAGGGAGAGATGGCTATTGATATTAGGTTTACTTATTCATTATTTGTGTTCATTATTCAGAAATCAGTGCAAAAGATGAATTAGGAGGAGTAAGCATTTTAAAAGCTGTTGTAATAACTCAGGGGAGATGTCCTCACAGTCTAAACTCAAGAGCTACCGAGGAATGGGGAAGGATGAAGAGGTGAAAAGTGAAGGGAGCTCAGAGTCATAGGCAGTTGAGAATCTGAAGGGAGCGCAGAGTCATAGGTAGCTGAGAGTCTGCTAGGCAGTTAAGTGATGTTTCTTGAAGTCAGAAATACAGGAAGAAAAACAGGGTCAGTTTGGTTGGGGAAGTGTTGAATTTAAGGATGTCTTCTGGACACTCAGTTGGAAATAGGGCATTGATAGTCAAGAAGATGTCAGAAGAAGCAGAGACATGTCAGCATTCATCCATTAATGAGATCATCAAAGTTGCTTTTCTAAGATGTTTACAGTCAACATAAAATATAGAAATGGAAGTATCTCAGATCAGTGAGGAAAGGTGAACTATTCAACAAATATTGTTGATAAAATTGGCTGGCTTTGTGGTAAAAAAAAATGTGACACCCCATCTCACACTGTATTCAAAAATAAATTCCAGATAAAGCAAATGTGAAATTGAAAATATAAAAAGTCAGAAAAATATTTAGATAAGGAATAGGTATATATATAAGTATCAGTTCAGTTCAGTTCAGCTGCTCAGTCGTGTCCGACTCTTTGCGACCCTATGAATTGCAGCACGCCAGGCCTCCCTGTCCATCACCAACTCCTGGAGTTCACTCAGACTCACATCTATCAAGTCAGTGATACCAACCAGCCATCTCATCTTCTGTTGTCCCCTCCTCCTCCTGCCCCCAATCCCTCCCAGCATCAGAGACTTTTCCAATGAGTCAACTCTTTACATGAGGTGGCCAAAGTACTGGAGTTTCAGCTTCAGCATCATTCCTTCCAAAGAACACCCAGGACTGATCTCCTTCAGAATGGACAGGTTGGATCTCCTTGCAGTCCAAGGGACTCTCAAGTGTCTTCTCCAACACCACAGTTCAAAAGCATCAATTCTTCAGCACTCAGCTTTCTTTATGGTCCAACTCTCACATCCATACATGACTACTGGAAAAACCATAGCCTTGACTAGACGGACCTTTGTTGGCAAAGCAATGTCTCTGCTTTTCAATATGCTATCTAGGTTGGTCATAACTTTTCTTCCAAGGAGTAAGCGTCTTTTAATTTCATGGCTGCAGTCACCATCTGCAGTGATTTTGGAGCCCCGCCAAAATAAAGCCTGACACTGTTTCCACTGTTTCTCCATCTATTTCCCATGAAGTGATGGGACCGGATGTCATGATCTTAGTTTTCTGAATGTTGAGCTTTAAGCCAATTTTTTTACTCTCCACTTTCATGTTCATCAAGAGGCTCTTTAGTTCTTCTTTGCTTTCTGCCATAAGTACGGTGTTATCTGCATATCTGAGGTTCTTGATATTTCTCCCGGCAATCTTGATTCCAGCTTGTGCTTCTTCCAGCCCAGCGTTTCTCATGATGTACTCTGCATAGAAGTTAAATAAGCAGGGTGACAATATACAGCCTTGATGTACTCCTTTTCCTATTTGGAACCAGTCTGTTGTTCCATGTCCAGTTCTAACTGTTGCTTCCTGACCTGCATACAGATTTCTCAAGAGGCAGGTCAGGTGGCCTGGTATTCCCATCTCTTCCAGAATTTTCCACAGTTTATTGTGATCCACACAGTCAAAGGCTTTGGCATAGTCAATAAAGCAGAAATAGATGTTTTTCTGGAACTCTTTTGCTTTTTCAATGATCCAGCGGATGTTGGCAATTTGATTTCTGGTTCCTCTGCCTTTTCTAAGACCAGCTTCAACATCTGGAAGTTCATGGTTCACATATTGCTGAAGCCTGGCTTGGAGAATTTTGAGCATTACTTTACTAGTGTGTGAGATGAGTGCAATTGTATGGTAGTTTGAGTATTCTTTGGCATTGCCTTTCTTTGGGATTGGAATGAAAACTGACTTTTTTCAGTCCCACGGCCACTGCTGAGTTTTCCAAATTTGCTGGCATATTGAGTGCAGCACTTTCACAGCATCATCTTTCAGGATTTGAAATAACTCAACCAGAAATCCATCACCTCCACTAGCTTTGTTTGTAGTGATGCTTTTTAAGGCCCACTTGACTTCACATTCCAGGATGTCTGGCTCTAGGTGACTGATCACACCATCATGATTATCTGGGTCATGAAGGTCTTTTTTGTACAGTTCTTCTGTGTATTCTTGCCACCTCTTCTTAATATCTTCTGCTTCTGTTAGGTCCATACCATTTCTGTCCTTTATTGAACCCGTCTTTGCATGAAATGTTCCCTTGGTATCTCTAATTTTCTTGAAGAGATCTCTAGTCTTTCCCATTCTGTTCTTTTCCTCTATTTCTTTGCATTGATTGCTGAGGAAGGCTTTCTTATCTCTTCTTGCTATTCTTTGGAACTCTGCATTTAGATGCTTATATCTTTCCTTTTCTCCTTTCCTTTTCACTTCTCTTCTTTTCACAGCTATTTGTAAGGCCTCCTCAGACAGCCATTTTGCCTTTTTGCATTTCTTTTCCAAGGGAATGGTCTTGATATATATATGCATGTATGTGAATGAGGGCTTTCCAGGTGTGGTAAAGAACCCACCTGTCAATGCAGGAGACATAGAGAGATGCAGATTAGATCCCTGGGTCAGAAAGATCCCCTGGGGGAGGGCATGACAACCTACTCCAGTATTCTTGCCTGGAGAATCTCTTGGACTGAGGGAGCCTGGCAGACTACAGTCCATAGGATTGCAAAAAGTTGGACATGACTAAAGCAACTTAGTACACATGCACATAGGTATATGAATGGGTGTATGTATGTTCAGTCATGTCCAGCTCTTTGCAACCCCATGGACTGTAGCCCATGAGGCTCCTCTGTCCATAGGGTCATCCCAGTAAGAATACTGGAGTGGATTGCCATTTCCTCCTCCAGGGGATCAGCCAATGCAGGAATCAAACCCATGTCTCCTGTGGCTCTTACGTTGGCTGGTGGATTCTTCACCACTGAGCCACTTGGAAGGCCCCCAAGGTGTATGGATATATACATTTAAATTGGTTTCAATATCTATATATTTATTGAAATCTGTGAGCTAATGCTGATACCTCCAATATCAATTCAATACCATAGTGTTTATTTTCTTTCTCCTTTACCTTATTTTTAAGTCTCTTTTATGACACTGAGAAACAGCTCTCATTATTTTTTTCTATTTTTTATTTTTCATTATTTTTGATATATTTATTTATTTGATCAGCTTCACAGTATATTGGCTGTTTCTTTCTCTGAATAGAGCCCTTCTCATTCTACTTGAATTCTGATACCATACATCTGAATACATCTGAATATTCAGATGGCCATACATCTGAATATTCAGATGGCCATACATCTGAATCAATGTCTACCTTGCTTTGCCCCATATGATGGCTATAGGACTGAATTTGTCAGAAAAGGGAAAGGAAGAAGAAGAGGAAAGGAAAAGGAGAAAAGACCTTTCTGTTTGTTTATTTCTGTTTGTTTATTGACTGTGCATCAGAGTGATCCACATTTGCAGTTGGATTCCCAAGGACAGAGGAGCCTGGCGGGCTATAGTCCATAGGGTCACAGTCAAACACAACTGAGTGACTGAGCAGACACATACACCAATAAGACAGCTGACAGCACTACAGTGTGACCTGGCATAGCCCAGTCAGTTCAACCAGGGCTTTGTGTTGTTGTTTTTTAGAACACATATCCAAGTGACCTTTTTTGGATGGGGTATTATTTGAAATGATGAATTTACTTAAGAATGTGCTGCCCATTGGTTTAAAATAGAAAATAAATATTATGGGATTCCAAAAATCTATACAAATATATTAATATATTTGACTCTATTTCATTCAGCTAACGTTTATCAAACATTTTCTGTGCTTAATGCATTCTGGGAAAAATAAGAAAGTTATTTCCCAGAGTATCACTGACATTCACGAGTTCACAGTCTCACTGGGGGAATTAAACACAGAGACTTAAAACCAATAAATATAATTTAAAAATAAGCAGTTCAACACAATTCTGGTGGAAGCTGGTGCCAGATGCCCCATTTTCATGGAGCCAAGTGGATGAAGACATCATTTCTGCAAGCCTGGTTTATCTGGGGGTGGCACTGAAGCCTGGTAGGGCAGGTTGAATACTCCCTCTTACTAAAAGGGAGATAGCCCGTAAGAGCAAGTTTTCTTTCCAAGGACGTTTTATCATAACCATTTCCTGCCAACTAAATAAAAATTGCTACCATCCTGTATATGCAGAACAAAGACATGTCTGCAGATCCTAATAGATCATTGCCGCATTCCCTAATAGATCAGGTCTATGATCTTGGGGTTTCTTCTACCACCCAGACTCCAAATGGGAGCTTCTTCAGGAAAAATGAGCATGGGAACTTTGACAGTCTCTTATTTTGTTACATAAGTAATACAAATTCTTTTTTAGAAATTATACACAGACAAAAATGCAAACATTACCCATAGTCTTACAACTATTGAAACAAATACTTTCAGAAATTTCTCTCTCTGTGTTTGTATAATCTCAAGTACGTAATGTAATTAGTTGCTGTATGTCAGTTTCCTCATCTATAAAATGAAGATAATAGTAATATGATCTACCTCATACAGTGAGGGCAAAATGTGAGTTAATATACACAAAGTGCTTTGAATAGTGATGTTGCATAGTAAGATCTGTAAAAAATAATATTACTTATTTTTATTTAGCATTTATCTATCTAGATTCAGCTATCTATTTTTACTAAGTGAGAAGGGGATGTTCCTATTTCTTTGTAGCTTGTTTTATTTCATTTAATGACATTACATGAATTTTTTTCCTTGTATGAAAGTTTTAAAAGTGCAAAGAGACAAGTAGATTGTTTGAGTGATTTTTCTAAAGTGAAAAGTAGTGTAGGGAATGGACCCTGGTCCTGCAGGGGTATTAGTTCTAGGTGATGAGGTAGGTTAGGGCAAGGCCTGGATCTGTTAATAACACTTTCTGAAACCAGAAGGCTGGGATGCTCTTACATATAATCTTGAGCTCCTCTAGCTCATAAGTTTTCAAAATTGTTAAAACAGTAAAGCCATGTTTTCTCCCAACAAAATCTTATGTGGATCTCTACCCAATAAGTGAAACAATTTTAAAACATCAGAGTAAATGAGATCACTAAGGCTGCTTGACCTGGTAGCTCAGACGGTAAAGAATCTGCCTGCAATGCAAGTGACTGAGGTTCAATCCCTGGGTGGGGAAGATCCTCTGGATAATGGCCCAGTCCAGTATTCTTGCCTGGCGAATCCCATGGATAAAGGAGCCTGGTGGGCTACAGTCCATGAGGTCTCAGAGAGTAGGACACAACTGAGCGACTTTCACTCTTTCACTCAGGCTGCTTGATTAAGAAAAATTAGAACTCCAAAGATATGGGTGATCATCACATTCTTAGGTAGCATCAGCTTCCATGCAGTGTTAACTTCTGTAACCCTTGTTGCCCCACTGCCATAGAATGAAGTATTAGAACCAATGTTCCAACACCCTTATTTTATAAGGAAATGAAGCCCTAGAGGTGTTGTGTAAAACTGCTTGGGCTTTTAACATGAAATGTCCCCCCAATAAAAATAATCTGGTAATAGGATGAAAATAAATATTGCACTGAGAAAGATGGTAACGATAACCCTGTATGCGAGACAGCAAAAGAGAAACAGATGTATAGAACAGTCTTTTGGACTCTGTGGGAGAGGGTGAGGGTGGGATGATTTGGGAGAATGGCACTGAAACATGTATAATATCATATATGAAATGAATAGCCAGTCCAGGTTTGATGCATGATACTGGATGCTTGGGGCTGGTGCACTGAGACGACCCAGAGAGATGGTATGGGGAGGGAGGAGGGAGGGGGGTTTCAGGATGGGGAACACGTGTTTACCTGTGGCGGATTCATGTTGATGTGTGGCAAAACCAATATTGTAAAGTAATTAATCTCCAATTAAAATAAATAAACTTATTTTAAAAAAATAAAAAAAATAAAGAAAATATCTGGAATGGTTAAACGTATTAGCCAAAAAACACACTTCTTTTCCATTTAAATGATTACCATATAGTTCTCCAATTAATAAAAATGGAAATGGTCAATTAACTTAGCAGCTGTTCTTTATTGTTTTGCATTATCCTCTTAGCTTGTAAGCATTCAATTGTGCTGACTATGTAATTCGCATTTTATTCCATTAGTGGATATAGATTTACTGATTATCTCTAATAATTAAACTATTCATTTCAACTTGTGAATCAGCATCTCATTTTCTACATATCAGCTCTTTTTGTCTTTTAAATATTCATCCCATCATCTGTAATTTTAGTTGTTTTCTAGTCTCGAGGCTTGTTTAAGAGACTCAGGAAACTACTATTGACAAACAATTTCCTTCACTAATTAAACAAGGTCAGTCTTCACTGGTGGAAACAGAAGTTGATTCTCTGTTAACCCTGCTACTTCCTCCTTACACCTGGACATTCGATGCCTATGCCTTAGTGTCGTTATAGCTGCTCTACCCTGTTTATGTGAGCACTGACAACCCCCTGACCTCTGTGTTGGGCGCAGTCCTGCAAAACTTTATATGTATTTCATTTTTAAAAAACAAAAAAAGGAAAAGCAGTTCTCACAAATGATCCAAAGTCAAGGTTTTAAAAATTACGTTGAGAAATATAACATATATGAAAAAATGTATATAAGGGTTTACAGAAAAGTGATTTGCTCTTTCAAAAATTAATGGTATCATAAAATCACACATGCTTATTATAGACAGTTTAGAAAATATGTTAAAAGTTAAAAATCTAATAACATAACGGAAAATCACCCACAAATAAATCTATCCTTCTCTGTTTTCTCTCTATATAATACACATATATATACATCTCTATCTATACACATATACATACATATACCAAATATAAGAATAAGTACATATATATTTTTACATTTTTTGTGTTCATTTTCACTCAATAATATAATGTGATTATATGCATTGCATGTTTTTAAACAATCTAGATTTTAAAAAAATCTTTATTTCTTCCCCCTTTTTTTGAATTCTGACTTTTCTTACAAGTGTTTTCTTATTATGAATAAGATTTTGATGTAGAATTTTAGGCATAAATACTTGTGCTCATCTCTGATTTTTTTTTTTTTTGTATTAAGGTCATATTTCCTGATGTCAGATTTTGTGACTAGATTGACATTCTCTTAGTAATACTCCTAAATCTATTCTAGTCAGTATATAAATGATTTCAATATTAAAGTTCCTGGAAGAATTGTTACAGGCTCATGTCAATGACACTGGTGAATTCCGGTTCCTGCTTTTACTTGGTTTACTGAGTTTGGTTCCTGTAAATCTTTTGGCTTCTGGAAGTTTCTTTTGGACTGAATTGTGTCACATGATGATGAATATGCAAATAAAACAGACTGAGATTTGATGGATGTCCAGATTTAATGGGAAGACTGCATCTAGCAAATGAAAGATGAAGAAGGGCAGAAGAGGTAGAAAGGAAAAGAAAGGAAAATCAAGTTGTGGAGTCTGAAATTAGAAAGAGAAAAATCAAGTGAGTCGTTGGGCAATGGTGCCAAAGGCAGCAGAACAATCAAGATGAATGAATCAAAGAGGCATCATTAGATTTCATGATGAGCAGTTTAAGTGGAGCAGAAATAAGAACAGAAGTGATGGGTGGGGATTGTACCAAGGAAATGGAGTTAACATCACACAGAGCCTGAACCTCTTTTCGTGCTCTGTGTTCTTTCTGCTGGTTAGAGTACTATAATACAGACAATTTCATTCATTTTCTCATTCCACAGGTATTTATTTAGCACTATTCTATAAATGGCAACCCACTCCAGTGTTCTTGCCTGGAGAATCCCAGGGACGGGGGAGCCTGGTGGGCTGCCGTCTATGGGGTCGCACAGAGTCGGACACGACTGAAGCAACTTAGCAGCAGCAGCAGCATTCTATATGAGGCACTGTGCCAGGGCAAGGGAACACAGCAATGAAAAAGACAGACACGTTTCCTGCTCTGATTAAGCTTACCTTTTACTAGAGAGACAGTTGCTTAACAAGGAAACAAGTCATCAAAAAAAGAAAAAAGTGTGAGGTGGTGATAGATGTGAGTTAAATTAGACAGAATAGAGGTGGATATTGTTTAAATTCAGGGGGAAGTTCGTTTACCTATGATAGTTAGAGGAAGTCTTTCTGAAAGGTGATATTTGGAGAAGAAGCCAGCATAGGGGATGAGCATTTTGGGCAGAAAGAACAACAGTTGGAAATCCGGGAGATGGGAATGAACTTAGCTTCCTCTAGAAGCAGAAAGAAACTTCATGGGACTGGAATGGAGTAGACGAAGGAGAGATTGGAGTGGCTAGTGAATGGTAGGGAAGAAGACACACAGATGGAAGCAGATGGCCTGATCCTGTAGGTCCCTACAGAAGTTTGACTTTTGTTCTAAGTGTAGTTGGAAATCAACTTTGATAGAGAAATAAGCTTGAAATCAAATGACTGTGCCTTTGCCTCATGCAGCGTAAGGGCCTGGAAATAAGATTAGCAGGTAATATGTATATCTGATTCACTTTGCTGTACAGTAGAAACGAATACAACCCTGTTTAGCAACTACACTCCAATAAAAATTTTAAAAAATTAAAAAATTTAGCAGGCAGAGAGGACATATCCTTGTTTTGTCCATTTAACTAACCTTTCCGCTTCTTCTGGTAACTGTAGCCACTTGACCTACCCCAAACCAGGGACATCTACTAAACAGAACCTCACTCTCTCTGACCTCAGGAATGCACATATCACCTAGGTCAGGCCAACCAGGGTCCCATTCCTCTGGCCACAGGGACCGGCCCAGGCAGGAGTATATGATTTAAGCCAGAACTATCACATTTGTTCCCTAATACAGGTAGATGCTGGGTGGGAAAAACTGTCTCCATCCTCTGGGGTCACCAAACAGGGATGATGCAAGCTTGACAACATCTGTGACCGCTTCTTCCCTGTCCTACTCTAGATTTCTCCTATTCTCACCTCCTCTGCATAGACTCACATGTGTAATTGGAAAGAATAAGGTGAACACAGAGAATTAAGCTGAAAATGGAGAGACAGAAAACGATCTAGAGCTAGCAACTGACACACTTCCTCACTTCCTAACTCTCCCAGAGGCCAACTTCTTCCTAGACTTCCTGGTTGGAGGGCCTAATCAAATAAATGTCTCTTTTTTGCTCAAAGCAGTTTGAATTTGGTTTCTGTCACTCACAAACCAAAGAATTCTGACTACTGTTGTTATTGTTGTTTAGTTGCTAAGGTTCCTCTGTCCATGGAATTTCTCAGGCAACAATACCAGAGTGGGTTGCCATTTCCTTCTCCAGGGGATCTTCCCAACCCAGGGATCGAACCCGAGTCTCCTGGTGAATTCTTTACCACTGAGCCACCAAGAAAGCCCATCCTGGCTCTTACAGTATGTTAAAGAGGGGAAAGGAAAGTCTGTTGACATTTACACACATTCTCCAGGCTTTCTCACTAGAAATAGGGTATGCGAACAGATGGGATGTGTATCACTTGAGACTTCAGTTTCTGCGACAAAGACATTTACAGTAAATTCTCCAATGACCAGTCACTCTTTCTCTCATGCCTTCTTTCCAGTGATATATGCTGGTAAACTGGCTTCTTTGGGGAGAAAAAGAACTGATTTGTAACATTTGGCAATTTCTGTTCTATAAATCCTCCCACTATGGCAGATTCTGCCAGCAAAATTCCTGAATGTGAGAGTCAGTAAGACCAGGCTTCAGTACACGATCGCTTTCCTCCCTCTTCCTGCGTGCAGTCTCCCTCCCTCCATTCTTCCCTCGTTTGTGCACTTAGCTTTCCTCTCTGCCACATGTCACCCACAAGTTCATGTGGGTTTCCTCCCTGTTCTCCGAATCTCAGCAGCATTATCATCCTGTTTGATGCCAATGACACAAGGTTATTGGAAGGAACAGAGGTTTTGGTGTTGTGTTTAGTTTTAGTCGCTTGCGACCTTGAATAAGTTACTTAATTACATGGAGCCTTGGTTCTCTAATCTATAAAATAATAATAAAAAAACCCCTGCGCCTCCCACATAATGGATATGAGAAATGCCAAGTGAAAGCTTTTGTCTTTCCTGGGCTGTCAGAGAGAGTGTTAGCACCGCATCTGTGCCCCAGGGCATCCCCCGGCCCCCAGGACTAGTTCTTGCCAGGAGCATTGCAAATGTCTCTCCCATCACTTAGGGAGCTCTTTGACTGCAGGGCTTTGTCTGATTCATCTTCATACCCCAGATTCTGGCTCAGTGTCTGGAACATGGTAGATGCCTAATAAATATGAAAGGAATACTATCTTTCTTACCCATTTCCTATTTGATCATGGGAAGAGCTGGGAGAGAAAGAATTGGGCTGCAGAAGAAAATAGGAGGAAAAGGTTTGGGGCCGAAGAGACTGGTTGGGATGGATGTGGGCCGCCACCGCAGCAGGTGGGCAAGGGTGGGAAAGCTGGCATGGAAAGCTGATTTGTTAGCATATGGATTGCAGAGTTCTCCCACGGGCCCAGCTCATTAGTTTACTTGGTACACAAAGCTGAACAGAGCCCAGGGGAAAGATAATTCACTCAATAGCATTCATTCTTTTTTCCTCCCTTGTTTATCTTAGCTGCTAGTGTTCATGTCATATCTTTAAGTTTCTTTCACTGATTGCCTTTTTGCTTTAAATCTTTAAGTTATTTTTTCCCTTCTTGTCCTGAAGATATATGAACCAAAGCCAATAAAGTAAGAGCTCTCTTTTTCCTTCACAGCTCTGAAAGCTTTACATAAGTGTTTCTTCACTTCTATTTTATGGCCAGGACCAGATGCAGAAGTGCTAAAATATTTTGATAAGAGCTGTCCTGGCAGTACTTCTTGCTTTTACAGCTATCCAGAGGGAAAGAATTAGCTAGGAAGTCAGCCCACAGAGAGGAGAAGGAAGCTATGAAATCTCTCTACTGACCGAGATTCTCAATTAGTTTAAAAAATCACTTGGATGAAGAGAGAAAGAAAATTTAGGCCATAGAGCTTTCAAAATGAAAACTAGTAAGTAAATTTGAAGGCCATCATAAATCCTAATATTGATGGAGATGAGCTCTTTTGCAGTTTATAAAATGCCTTTGTATACAAACATATCCTGAGACCTCGAGTTAAACACACACTTCCCAATCCCATAGTACCTGTAAAGGTAGGAACTATTAGTGTCCTCATGGAACAGTTGAAACTAAGGCCTAGAGAGATTAAGTGACTTGCCCAAGTTTCCATAGCTCAGCGATCCCTGATCATTCTGGCTCCAGGGACCGGTTTTGTGGATAACTTTTCCATGGACTGGGGTTGGGGGGATGGTTTCAGGATGAGTCAAGGACATAACATTTATTGTGCACTTTATTTGATTTTGTGGCAATCTCAGGATATTCTGCTTTGACTTTAGGATTAAGGCTATGTTCCTGTGAGAATCTAATGGTCTGGTTGATCCGACAGGAGGCAGAGCTCAGGCAGATTTGAGTGATGGGGAATGGTTGTAAACACAGATGACGCTTTGCTTGCTCACCCGCTGCTTACCTTGCGTCCTCTGTACTGGTTCATGACCCTGGGGGTTGAGGACTTCTGACACAGCTGATCAGTGGTGATACTGGCATTTAATCACTATCGTGTTTAGTTGTTCAGTCGTGTCTGACTCTCTACAACCACATGGACTGTAGCCCACCAGGCTCCTCTGTCCATGGGATTCTCCAGGCAAGAACACTGGAATGGGTAGCCACTCCCTTCTCCAGGGGATCTTCCTGACTCAGGGATTGAACTCAGGTCTCCTGGATTGCAGGCAAACTCTTTACCATCTGAGCCACCAGGGAAGCACTGCCTCTCATCTGTTTTGCAGAGAAAAAGTCACAAGTGTAGCAAGGCTGAGTTGTACAAGATGCCGTGGAACAGGAAGCAGAAGGGTGACATTTTTTCTTTCTCCACTCTGCAATGGGGTCATCACCTCACTCTGAGCCTGTCTTTTCTCATATTCTTTTCCATCTTAAAACGTTCCTTTCATCTTGACCATGCTTTTGTTTCCCTTCATTCCACCTCATCCTGCCCTCTCAGTGTCCTCTGGGGGCTCCATTCTCATCCCTCCTCCTGGGTTCCACACACGTGACTGTGTTTCAGGTGATCTCGTGGGGTCCTTACCTTGTGCCAGGAGCCCATCACCATGCATACAAATAGTAACTCATTTTTATCCCCCACAACAAACCTAAAAAGCAAACGCTATGATTATCCTTATTTTCCAGATGAAAAAAGTCAGGTCACCTCAGCTGCCCAAGATCACACAGCTAATAGGCAAAGAAGCCAAGCATCAAGGCTGAGCGGTCCGGCTTCAAAACCTCATCGTAAAGCATTCAGCTGCCTCTCTCCGGGAACTTGACTTTACCTACATCTGTCCTTCAAGGTACGTTCACACATAGCTTTGCCTGGACATCGGTGCTCTGGATGTCATTGCTCTCTCTTCCTTTCCATTGTGTGAAGTTAAGCAGTTTGGGTTGGGAAGTGGCTTTCAAGAAAGGAATTTGTAAGGGATATAGATGAGATGAAATTAAAATTCACAGTCTCTGAGTCTCAGTTCAGGATTCCATTTATTCATTAGCTTGTTCGTTCATCAGCCTGATGTTGCCTGTGACCTCCTTGAGAAGCAGCAGCAAAAACTAAACAATTAAGCCACTTAAAGGATGGCTCATAATGATAAACTGTTTATTGAATAGTTCACGGTATGTCTGCAGCTATAGGAAATACGTCATTTTCCAAAGGGAGAGAGAAATGTAGCCTGACAGAAGAGAGGATAACCAACATGGGAATAGGTAATAAAATAAAAATTCTGAATCCAATTTCCTTTGGTAAGAAGTATTAGATTTTAATCATCTGAACCAAATGGCTGAAACCCACTGAAAGCCAGATCAGCTAAATTTTGCCTCATGTTTGTTTATGTAAGCATCTTCCTTCATTTGCTATTAGATTAAAAGCTCCTTGCATATAACACTGAAGGTTACTCATCTTGGTCTCCTGCTAAATGCCTGGCACATTGCCTGGCACATAGCAGGTGCTCAATAAATGTTTATTGAATTGAATTAAAAAGAAAACATTCATTACTTATCAATTCTAAACTCACCCCCAGAGAAAAAAGAATAAATGTGATGTTATGCTCTATTAAGTGCAAAAATGAAAACAAATACCATCTCAAGGTTGTTAATTTAAGAATGCGGGAACTCTGAAATGAAACCTCTCCACAATGGAGAATTGCTTGCAAAGCATTTTCTATATCAAGGTTTACTATAACAATACCACAGAATAGTCCAAAGTCTTTCTATTTTAATTCCCAATTTTCCAAGATTGAAGAATAAAAACTCTCTGAAAAGCACAAATAGTCACTCATTATATTTGATCTCAGTTTAAAATTTGTCTTTTAAGCTACTTATGTTTGAGGTAGAAGAACACAGGAATTAGAAATAGGCTTGTTAATTTTTCTGGATATGTTCAAGTTTTTTTTTTTTTTTGGTAGGGGGAGAAATATATAAAACCCTTATCCTTTTCACTTACATAAGAACAAATTGTGTGAGACACACGAGGGTCAGGAAAATGTAAATAAAAAATAAAATCTGTATTTATTTACTCATCTTTATTGAAGTATAGTTGATTTACAGTGTTGTGTTGGTTTCTGGTATACAGCAAAGTGATTCAGCTATACAAAGTTCCCTGTGTAAATGGTAAGACCTTGTTGTTTATCTATTTTATATATAGTAGCTTGTATCTGCTAATCCCAAACTCTTAATCTATCCTCCCTCCACTCCCTTCCCTCTTTGGTAACCAGAAGTTTCTTTTCTATGCCTGTGGGTATGTTTCTGTTTCATAAATAATTCATTCATGTCTTATTTTAGATTCCACATATAAGTTATATTATATGGTGGTTGTCTTTCTCTGTCTGACTTCACTTAGTGTGATAATCTCTAGGTCCTTCCATGTTGCTGCAAAGGGCATTATCTCATTCCTTTTTATGGCTAAGTAGTCAAAAATAAAATCTTTATTAGTCATGAGGAAGGTGTTTGGAAAAGGTGCTTAGGTCGGTTAACAAGTCTGCTTGCTGAGACTGTGCCCCAGATTGTTTGCCCATCACCCTGCTATGGCAGCCTTAGTCAAAACCGAACAGCCTCAGATCTCTGTCACAGGGGCCTGCCCCTTAAAATTTATGGCAGACTACAAGAGCCTGAGTGCCTGCTCCCTGCAGACATGTAGCTCCCTAAGAAGAGGGAAAACCTGCCAGATAGAAAGTTAAGCCTATTTTCCTGGAAGGGCTAAGAAAAGGGATGGAGCAAAGACTTGGTATGTTATCCTTACGGCAGTCTCTTCATGCAAAAAAGATGAAGAGCAGGGGACTAATTGTTCCTTCCAACACACAACATATTTTACAACAGATGTACTCTATTGCCAATAACTTGTAAGCAATTTGAATTTTATCTTTTAGCAGTGATTTATTGAGTCCTATGTGCCAGGCACTATACTAAAAGCTTTACAAATGTGTTGGCTCATTTGATCCTGAAAATAACCCTTCAAGGGAAAACAGTTTGGTGTTTCCTCAACAAGTTTAACTTGGAATTACCATATGCCCCAGAAATTCCACTCCAGGGTACATACCCAAAAGAACTGGGAAAGGTGCTTAAATAAAAATTTGTACACAAATGTTCATAGCAATGCCATTCACAATAGCCAAAAGGTGGGAACAACCCAAGTGTATATAAACGGATGAACAATGAAACAAAATGTGGTCTATTACAATGGAATATTACTTAGCCATTAAAAGGAATGAAATACTGATATGTGCTACAACGTGGATAAACCTTAAAACATTATGTTAAGTGAAAGAAGTCAGGCAAATCCAAAGAGACAGAAAACAGACTGGTGGTTGCCAGAAGCCAGAAGGAGGAAAGAATGGGGAGGGATTGCTTAATGGATGCAGTTTCCTTTTGGGGTGATGAAAAGTTCTTGGAAATAGATAGACGTAATGGTTGTACAGCATTATGTACTTAATGCCATTGGACTATACACTTTAAACTGGTTTAAATGGTACATTATGTTATATGTCATTTATCACAATAAAATCATATAATCTTAGGAAGTAGGGTTCATTATTCCAATGTTACAGATAAGAAGACTGAGCTGCTAAGAGAATTCAAGGAAATTGCCATCAGACAGGGGTGAATCTAAGTTTTGTGTGGTCTGAATTTTTTACAATTTAAGAAAGTACCTTATTTAAGAAAAATGTACAAAATTATAATTATGAAACTAAACTGCTAGGGTACCTCCAAAAATCTAAGGATCTTTGTAAGGGAGGACTCTGAAGTTTAGCTGTAATTAATCCCAAAATAAATTCACATTTATTCTTAGTATGTAGAACTGGGAAATGAAAAAAAACTAAAAACCTGTGGTTCCATTTTCAATAGCAGCAAAAGCTGTAATACTTAGCTTTTATAATGTAATACTTAGGAGTAAATTTAACAAAAGATGTGTCAGATTTCTGCAACATAACAAAACATTGCTAGGAGAAATTTTAAAGGACCTAAATAAACGGATAGCTGTACCATGTTTAAGAATTGGAAGATTTAATATTAAGATGTCAGTTCTCCCCATATTGATTTATTGATTCAAAGCAATTCTACCCATAATCTCACCAAGGCTGTTTTTCATAAAAATTCTCAAACTAGCCCGAGTTTATATACCAAGTACCTAGATTGCCAAAGAAATGCTGAAAAAGAAAAAGTTCAAGGACTTACACTGGCTTCAATACTTAGAATAAAGCTACACTATCAAGACAAAGTACTATTAAGAGAGAAAAATAAATCAATGGAACCAAACAGAGTGCCCAAGAATAAGACCATTTATATGGTCAAATGATTTTCAACCAAGGCACTATAACAGTCCAATGAGGAAAGAGAATTGTTTTCAGTGGCTGACCCTGGAATGGCTGGACATCTGTAAGGAAAAATGCGTAGGCAGAGCTAGAATTTGACCCTAGGTCTGTCTGCCTCTGTCTATACCCCTTCACACTACCTCTCTCCCCACCTTGCTTTGTCCTTGCCCTGCCTAAACCCTCTCTGGCCACAGTCCTCAGAAAGGGGACTCTAAAACTTGAGACAGTGAGGCCTCTGAATCAATCCTAGGGCCAATGTTTGCTAGGAAGTTTAAAGGAATGGAATCTTGACTCTGAAGGGGGTTCCTTGCTTTGGGTCTTGAGAGGCCTGGGACCCTACTACCTGTTGTCAGAAAGGGATTTAGGAAGTCTATCAGACAGGAAATAAAACTCATAGTACATTTTCAGTGTCAGTCAAATGATTGAAGCCTGCCATCAGAGGTCACCCGTAGAGAGGGAGAAATTCTGAACTTGCACTCAGAATTCTTGGCTTCTGTTCTCTCCCTGACTCTATACCACTCTAGGTGTGTCCTTAGTTCTTCTTTGATCCTTGGTTTCCTCGCCAGAAAAATACCTCCTGTATTTCACCCCATGGGTTGCCATTAAGTTCAAATAAAGTAGAATATTAAAGTATCCTTTGAAGACTGAAATCTTACATGATATAATTTATCACAGTTCTGTGTATACTCTGTGTGAACTGAAATAAGTAATAATATTACCTTGTCTATTCTTAATTCAAAATTTACATATCAAGTTTATTCTATAATTATTTTTCTTGTTCCTTTTATGTTTATAAAAGAAATCAAACATTCTAGTGATGATTCAGAATTCCTTTATTAGCGCAGCTTTTGAGTCAGAGACACTTGTTTTAATTTCACCTCTTCACTTATTTCACTCATTGAGTTTTTAAAAATTTCACTTATTACTTAATTCCTTGTGTTCAATAAGTTTTTATTTAGTACCTACTATGGGCAAGACATTGTTAAATGCAAGCAGTAAATGGGTGAAAAGACATAATCTCTGTCCACAAAAAGCTTAGGCTGGTGAGGATACAGACATATCTGTAAAAAGCCAATTATGATAAAATGTCACCATTGCTATTAAGGACTTATTTACAAGTTACTGCCCTGGAGGAGGAGCATTTGTGGCTGAGTATCACAACAGGCTTCACAAAGGATGTGATCTTCCAAGTTGGAATTGAAAGGAGAAAAATGATTTCACCAAGACAGTCTAGGGTAGATGGGCACTATAATTCAAGGACATATATCAAGACAGGAAACATCATGTTGGAGAATTGCAAGAGAGTTTAACGTATGTAGAGTTTAAAGTTAGAATAGGTGTGGCCAGAGAAGAGACTGGAGGAGCTGGCACAGAGTAATAAGATCAGCTCTGTAGGTTAGAAAGTAAAACATGGCCAGTAGAGGACAACGCGGGGGGCTGGCTGGAGATGGGGACAGGGCAACAGGCAGACGGGACCAAAGAAAGTGCTCCGCACTATCAGAACCCATTTGGGAAGTTCCGGACCCTTACCAGGAACTGCTGATTCCTGGTAAGGGTCTTGTTTCCTATGAAACAAGTAGGAAAACCCCTTAAGCGGTCATTGTGATGGTCCAGACTGAACTAGACTACAGTTATAAGCCTGGTCAGAGGACACTGATCTGAAATTTATTTACGAAGCAAAACTAATAGGATTTAACAATTAGTTAGTTGAACGTAATGAGTGAGAGAAACTCTGTTCCATCCCATGTTACTGGCATGACCTTGGATGCAGTGCCTGACCATCCCAATTCTCATTCTCCTCATTTAGAAAATTGGGAGTAGTAATACCTAATCTGTAAGGTTGTTGGGAGCCTTTAAAGTGCTCAGTGTAAAAGCATCTATCAGAGGGCTTTGTACAAATAGATTTTCCACAAAGACTGGTTTTCTCCCTTGCTTCCTTCTCGTTTCTTCAGCCCACACTGCACAAGAGCTCTTCTGAATTATGGAGGCTTAGCTCTTAGAGATACTCATGCTGGGCACTAAAAACATTGGGGTTAAAGGCTTTGGGGCCGCATGTTCTCTCCTAATATACATCTCCAGAGTTTTCATGATAAAGCAACTTCCAGGCTGGGTAGACCATGTTTGGGGTTCAGGTGGCAATTCCTAAGCTATCTGAGGAAGCAATCAGCAGTTCCTGATAAAGGCCTGGAAGTTCCCAAATGAGTTCTGACGGTGTGGACCATACTGTTTGGTGCCGGAATTCAGTTAACATTGTTCTCACCTCTGTGATACAAGCTGATGGAGCTGGGATCTAGGGCTCTTCTAGGGCCCAACAGGGCTCAGTGTCTCTTTCCTACAATGAAGAATTCTGGATTTCCCTTCAATTCACATAGGATCTCCCTGCTTCCCGTTAGTTTCCTACCATGGCAGAGGTCATGTAGACCTTAAACACAACCGCAGGAAACACGACTGCAATCCTGCCCTTTCTCTCAGCTAAGTCACTCAGTTGTGTCCAACTCTTTGAGACCCCATGGACTGTAGCACACCAGGCCTCCCTGTCCATCACCAATTCCCAGAGCTTGCTCAAACTCATGTCCATCGAGTTGGTGATGCCATCCAACCATCTCATCCTCTGTTGTCCCCTTCTCCTCCTGCCTTCAATCTTTCCCACAGCATCAGGATCTTTTTCAATGAGTCATTTCTTCGCATCAGGTGGCCAAAGTATTGGAGTTTCAGCTTCAGCATCACTCCTTCCAATGAATATTCAGGACTGATTTCCTTTAGGATTGACTGGTTTGATTTTCTTATAGTCCAAGGAGTCTATAGTCAAAAGTCTTCTCCAATACCACAGTTAAAAAGCATCAGTTCTTCAGTGCTCAGCTTTCTGCAATCCTTCCTTCTAGTGTCTTGACTGGATGTCCAGGTACCATTAGAGAAAGTAACGCTTGGAGAGAGACAAGATGCTATATGACACATCCCTGAGAAGGCGGAAGCAGATTTTGGAAAAAGTTGACTACAAATGCTACCACCTAGAGAGGTGTTGATTGAAAGGCCTGCAGTCTTCAGAGGCCAAGATAATTAAGAATTTAAGAGCTTTCTTAAATTAAATGTTCCCTTTATTTCTGACTGGCATTTATTGGATGTTATTGCTGAAAAGGAGGGGACTTGTGGGTAACTATCTTCTTATCCATGAATAATAATTAACTACCTCTGGCTTCCAGAGTCACTATACCCAATCAGGATTTATACGGCTCTTTTGAAAACCAGAGAAGCTCTGAAAATTTTCCTTTGTTAACCCATTTCCCTTTCCTTGGCAGATCAGCACTACAGACCATTCAGACCCTGAGCTCCTGGGAATTCTATTAAGACACACCAGAGGGAAGTCGTTAATGATCTGCCTGCAGAAAACCTAAGCTCTGCTTCTCATCCTGATACCCTTCTTTGTGATAGAGCCTTGTCTAATGGTGTGCAATGATGTGCCAGATTTTGGGGGGAAATTGAATTCTCCTACAGGAGCTCTGAGCTCTAGGGGGAAGTTTTCTCTCCTGAGTGGTGTCTGCAGCTGAGAAAGGCTGACGCACTGCCTCGTCCCAACAATTCCTGGGCTGCAGGATGGAGGATTGTGATTAAACCAGGAACATAGAAGAGGGTTGCAGTCCTTGCCTGGCTGCTCAGAAGTCCACAGATGTAATCAAGATAAGTAAGTCAGGGGTCTTATAGGAGACGTAATTCAGGGTAGTAGTAGGAGCCAAGTTATAATTATTGTAATAAAAATTCACACACAGTGAATTCTTAATTATCTGATAATGAAGTTCAAGAAAGGATACCAGAATTGCAAAGTGCAGATAATCCGAAAAGCTAATTTCAGATACATGCTCTTTATCATCGAGTATTTATCCAGGGCAGTGAATTTACTCTCTAGTCATAATAGTTCATGTGTATGTGTGACCTGTCATGTATCATAGGTATGAGTGAGTTTCAAGGATGTTTTCAGCAGCAGATATATAGTATCAAACAAAATCTCCTCTAGCATCTCATAATATAAAGCAGATAAAAGTGGACCTGCTCTGGTGCAGCCAGACCTTGAGACATTAGAGCTCTCTCCCTGAGGATAATTCCTCCCTTCCAACTGCCCCATCCCCCTATTAAAGCCATAGCTTCTGAGGGACCACTCAGGAAACCTGGAACCCAGAAGAATGCAATTAAAAAATGGACTTACATTAGCTCTTGACTATCATGTGCCCTATAAAGTAGATATGTCAGGAATTAATATTCTTTTTTTCCTGATAAGGTTCAGGGAGGCTGGGTCACACAGGTAGTAACCAGTGGAGCTGGAACTTGAACTCAACCTTCTGATGTCAAATTTTATATCCTTTTAACTCTACCTATGTTCACTTTCTCAGGCTACCCTCTGGTGCTGGGATGTCTTAAGAAGAAAATTCACCAAAGGAAAAATTAAGGGATGAGGTATTAGTTCAATAGAGAGCCTTCCATGTTTGCTGAACTGTCCTTTCTCCATTTTCCACGTGACATATCAACCACTGGTCTGATGAGGAGAGTCGGATGGAATGAGAGACGTTTTCTGTTTCACTGATCACCTTTACTGATTGGAATTTCAATTTCTTAATAATTTCTGACACTTCCTGGCTGTGTCTAAATATTTAGGCAGATCCGTGCAGAGTGGATTGGTCTATTTGATGTGTTGCATATATTTTTGTGTTCTGATTGTCAGTCAGTGAGGAAACCACGCCACAGAAAGCAGATGTGATCTGACAGTTGCCAAATGTGGCTCTCACTGTTCCCAGCATTCCCTGCGCCTCTCAAAGGCAGAACTAATTTCTGTCTTTGGAGCACAGACTCTCGGAGAACTCAGCCACCTGACATTTGCTTTCTATATTCACTTGCTGTGAAATCTTAGGCCTAGCCATGGCTTTGGTTACATCCCTAAACTCTAGTGATTCTCAATTCTATATCCTTAGCCCTAACCTCTCTCTAAGTTCCAGGCCTACATTTCTAATTACCCACTGCTGCTGCTGCTGCTAAGTCACTTCAGTCGTGTCCGACTCTGTGCGACCTCATAGACAGCAGCCCACCAGGCTCCTCCGTCCCTGGGATTCTCCAGGCAAGAACACTGGAGTGGGTTGCCATCTCCTTCTCCAACGCATGAAAGTGAAAAGTGAAAGTGAAGTCGCTCAGTTGTGTCTGACCCTCAGCAACCCCATGGACTGTAGCCTTCCAGGCTCCTCCATCCATGGGATTTTCCAGGCAGGAGTACTGGAGTGGGGTGCCATTGCCTTCTCCAAATTATCCACTAGACATGTGTGACTGGAAGCATACGTACGGACTGATTCAAAATTAGATATTTCTAGTGAAAACAGTGCCTCTTGAGTTTCCTGCCTTGGTTAATACTGCTGCAACTTACCTCCCAGCAAAACTAGAAAACTCAGTTTCCTTAAACCCCTCCCTTTCCTCACCATCCGCTTTCAACTAACTACCAATACATTCAGATTCAACATTTTAAATGTCTCCTGTCTTTAGTTCTCCCTTCCCCTTCCAGTTCCCACCATCTTAGTTCAGTCCTTCCACCTGGCTATCATAATAGTTTAACGGGTGCTTCTCCAGTTAGCCTAACTGGTCTCCTTCTACTATGATTCATCATCATTTCTGCTGCCCCTACACTTAACCCGAGATCAACTCATAAAGGATCTACACAGTTGATCCCTGATCCATCTGGCCAGCCTCTACTCCCATCACAACTCATTCTTCTCTTCTCCTTAACACCCAGTCCATCCATCCAGTCAGATATTCCTCCTGACATGTTTACAACATATACCTTATAGCCACCTTGCCATGCTGTGCCCACTGCTGTCCACCGGATATTGCCAACCCTCATCATTCTTTGCCTGCTCTCTTGCAATCACCCGAGATTGCAACTCATCTCATTGTTCTCAGTCTACCTTCACTGAGGTTTCTTTTTCCAGTGTATCCATGTATTTATTGTTATAGCTTTATTTTTTTATTATTTTTATTGAAGTATAATTGACTTACAATGTTGTGTTGGTTTTTGGTACATAGCAAAGTGATTCGGTTATATACACCGACACATATATGTATTTATTCTTTTTCAGATTCTTTTCCATTATGGGTTATTACAAGATTTTGAATATAGTTTCCTGTCTCATACAGTAGAACCTTATTGGTTATCTATTTTATATATAGTAGTGTGTATCTGTTAATCCCAAACTCCTAATTTACCCCTCTCACCTCTTCCCCCTTTGGTAAGCATGATGTCTGTGAGTCTATTTCTGTTTTGTAAATAAGTTCATTTGTATCTTTTTTTTTTTTTAGAATCCATATACAAGTGATAAATATGATGTCTTTCTCTGACTGACTGACTTCACTTAATATCTAAATCTCTAGGTCATCCATGTTGCCACAAATAGCATTATTTCAAGTGAATTCAGGTTATTTTGTAAGATATATATTCTTTTACTACATGCTTTTAGAATTGCCTTTTGGAATTTGAAGTTATTTCATCCCACTGTAATTCTTAGATGATAATTTTTTTTCCTTATCCTTTTGGCACTCTACTAGCCTTTCGGTCTGAAATATTTTTTATTTCAGTCTAAAGTCTTTTACCCTGGGAATTTTCAATCACTATTTACTTATACTTCCTATACAAATTATCCATTGCTGCATAATACATTACCCCCAAACATAGTGGCTTCCCTGGTGGCTCAGACAGTAAAGTGTCTGCCTACAATGCAGGAGACCTGGGTTCAGTCCCTGGGTTGGGAAGATCTCCTGGAGAAGGGAATGGCAGTATTCCTGGAGAAGTATCTCCTGGAGAAGGGAATTGCAGTATTCCTGGGTTCAATCCCTGGGTCGGGAAGATCCCCGGGAGAAGGGAATTTCCAGTATTCTTGCCTAGAAAATCCCATGGATGGAGGAACCTGGTTAGGCTACAGTCCATGGGGTCACAAAGAGTTGGACACGACTTAGCGACTTCACTCACTCACTCACTCAAACATAGTGGCTTAAAGGAACAACAGTGTCTTAAGGTTCTGAGTTGTCTAGGTGGTTCTATTGGTTTTACGGGTCATACTGCTGTGTCTGCCTTCAGCTGAAGGGAGTCCAGTGGACAAGGGTCCTCTGGTCAGCTGGGCTGACCAGGCTTCTCTTATCATGGGGTCTTTCATCCTTAAGGAGGCTCAGCTAGGCTTCCTCACACAGTCTGGGCAGTGCGCACAAGCACTCCTTAAGTCTCTGCTTCCTTCAAGTGTACTGATGGAAATCAGGCTAAGCCACATGCTCACACGCGCTCTAGCACAGGTTCTTACATCTCTGCTTGCTTTACCGATATCCGATTTGCACAGTAAAGCCCATGATCAAGCTCAGCACCCGTGTGAGAGGAAACTAATTCTGCACTGTGGGAGGTGTGGTTCAGTGGAGGCCACAGCGTTACAGCCTACCACGTGTGCATGCATGCTCGGTTACTTCAGTCTCGTCTAACTCTTTGCAACCCCACGGACTGTGGCCTGCCATGCTCCTCAGTCCATGGGACTCTCCAGGCAAGAATGCTAGAGTGGGTTGCCATGGGCTCCTCCAGGGGATCTTCCCAATCCAGGGCCCGAACCCACATCTCCTGTGTCTCTTGCACTGTAGTCAGATTCTTTTCTGCTGAGCCAGCGGGGAAACCCACAACCTACCACATCTCCTTTTAATCACTTTTTTCTTTCCTTCTGGAACTCTTGTTAAAATCCTCACTTCTTGCTTCCATTATTCTTACCTTTTCTAACTTATTTTTCCTCACTTCATTTTTTCCTAATGCCTTGAGAGATAGTTGCTCAACCTTATCTTTTGTTCACTTGTTCAATTTTGTCTGTATCCATACCGTTTTTTAATCTCTTTGAGTTCTTAATTAAACTGCTATATTTTTCCTACCTGGTATTTTTACCTGATCTTTAAAAAATTACTGTATTCACTCCATGTTCTTATATTATTTGTCCCTCTTTGTGTATATTATCTCTTCAATTTTTAAAATCTATCTCATCTAGCATGAATAATTTAGTTTATTTTTCTTTGATTAGTGACTGCATTCCTTAGCTATCTGGGTACTTTTCATTTACCTTCTAGGTATCAGCTCTTCATTTATGTGCCCCTAGTGGAGAGAGACTAAACTCAGCTTCTCATTTATGTCGTTCCCGCAGATTTAAAGGAGGATGAGATGGCCCCCTAGGGAAGAGAATCAGTGGGTCGGAGTCTGGGTTTGACTCTTTCTGACTGCTGCGTTCTAATAAGGTGATCTGTCCCCATAGTCTGAGTCCTCCTGCTTCTGTCCTTGGCAATGATTTGTTTGTTTGTTTCTTTGTTTTTGCTTTAACAGGAGTTTTCCTTTCTCAGCAGGAGGGCAGGAAGAATGGGCCCCTTGGTCTAAACTTTTCACCCATGGCCATCCATTCCCTCCTTCTCACACCAGGCTTCTACGCTCACATAATGTTAATTTCCCAAACCTCTGCTGGCCTGAGATTCTGTTTTCCTGTCTCTCAATAATGTTGGGGTGAGCAACAATCCACTCAAAGCTCTTCTCTTTTGAAATCTTTTAGAAAAGTTTTCTTCACTCTCACTCTTCCTCTCAGGGGAGAGTTTGCCACATGCCAACTGTGCTGGCATTTGGAGTCTGAAAACTCCCTTAAACAGGTCTGTCAGACTTAACACCCCTATGAGATCCCATCCTGGTGAAGATGAGTACTAATTAGTAATCTCTAGGTTTTCTGGCTCTTAGAGCTGTCTTCCCTCCGCTGCTTTCCATTCTGCTAGTGTGTTTGTTTTGCTGTCTTAGGGGTCATCTCTGCCTTTGTTGTGGAGGGATAGTCAGGAAAATTAAAGGTCACACCATCTTAGCCACCATCGTGCCGCTAGGCCACTTCTAGCTTCACTTTTTCATCTCAATGACGGGGAAATGTTCTGAACAATGAACTAAACAGATGAGATTTTTTCTGGCTCAAATACATTCAACAGTTTAGCTTTCTTTTCCTTATTGGACAACACCCAAAATCCCTGAAGCCCTCTGTTATCTCAGTTCAGTTCAGCTCAGTCGTTCAGTTGTGTCTAACTCTTTGCGACCCCATGGACTGCAGCACGCCAGGCTTCCCTGTCCTTCACCATTTCCCAGAGCTTACTCAAACTCATGTCCATTGAGTCTGTGATGCCATCCAACCATCTCATCCTCTGTCGTCCCCTTCTCCTCCTGCTTTCAATCTTTCCCAGCATCTGGGTCTTTTCTAATGAGTCAGTTCTTTGCATCAGGTGGCCAAAGTATTGCAGTTTCAACTTCAGCATCAGTCCTTCCAATGAATATTCAGGACTGACTTCCTTTAGGATGGACTGGTTGGATCTCCTTGCTGACCAAGGGTCTCTCAAGAGTCTTCTCCAACACCACAGTTCAGAAACATCAATTCTTCAGTGCTTAGCTTTCTTTATAGTTCGACTCTTACATCCATACATGACTACTGGAAAAACAATAGCTTTCGCTAGATGGACCTTTGTTAGCAAAGTAATATCTTTGGTTTTGAATATGCTATCTAGGTTGGTCATAAATTTTCTTCCAAGGAGCAAGCATCTCTTAATTTTATGCCTGCAGTCACCATCTGCAGTGATTTTGGAGTCCCCCAAAATAAAGTCTGTCACTGTTTCCATTGTTTCCCCATCTAGGAAGCATCACTAAAAACAAAGCTAGTGAAGGTGATGGAATTCCAATTGAGCTATTTCAAATCCTTAAAGATGATGCTGTGAAAGTGCTGCACTCACTATGCCAGCTAATTTGGAAAATTCAATAGTGGCCAGATGCTATGATCTTAGTTTTCTGAATGTTGAACTTTAAGCCAACTTTTTCACTCTTCTCTTTCACTTTCATCAAGAGGCTCTTTAGTTCTTCGCTTTCTGCCATAAGTATGGTGTCATCTGCATATCTGAGGTTATTGATATTTCTCCCGGCAATCTTGATTCCAGCTTGTGCTTCTTCCAGCCCAGAGTTTCTCATGATGTACTCTGCATAAAAGTTAAATAAGCAGGGTGACAATATACAGCCTTCCTTGATGTACTCCTGTCCTGATTTGGAATTAGTCTTTTGTTTCATGTCCTGTTCTGTTGCTTTTTACCTGCATACAGATTTCTCAGGGGGCAGGTCAGGTGGTCTGGTATTCCCATCTCTCTCAGAATTTTCCATGGTTTGTTGTGATCCACACAAAGGCTTTGGCATAGTCTATAAAGCAGAAGTAGTTGTTTTTCTGGAACTATCTCTTTTTTTCAATGATCCAGCGGATGTTGACAATTTGATCTCTGGTTCCTCTGCCTTTTCTAAATCCAGCTTGAACATTTGGAAGTTCATGGTTCACGTACTGTTGATGCCTGGCTTGGAGAATTTTGAGCATTACTTTGCTAGCATGTGAGATGAGTGCAATTGTGCAGTAGTTTGAGCATTCTTTGCCATTGCCTTTCTTTGGGATTGGAATGAAAACTGACCTTTTCCAGTCCTATGGTCACTGCTGAGTTTTCCAAATTTGCTGGCATAGTGAGTGCAGCACTTTCACAGCATCATCTTTCAGGATTTGAAATAGTTCAACTGGAATTCTATCACCTCCACTAGCTTTGTTTGTAGTGATGCTTCCTAAGGCCCACTTGACTTCGCATTCCAGGGTGTCTGGCTCTAGGTCAGTGATCACACCATTGTGATCAGGTCCCCTTCTTTTGCAGCCTTGTTTTTCACTTCACACAATCTTATTCTTTCTTGGAGAACAAATAAGGCTCCTTCCTGCCTCTGCCTCTCCTCAGAATGTTCCCCTAACCTTGAACACTCCCAGCCCTATCTTCTAGCTTACCACATCTTCATTGTTCTCCAGGACCTGTTAAGTCTTGCGCTTTCTAAGACTTCCCTCCTATCCTCTCCTGTAAACAATTATATTTATTGAGCACTTATAGTTAAATGCCAGGCAAAGCTCTAGTTAATCCTGATGAGAACCCTATGAGAGACAACAGTTATTATCTGGCTTTAAGAAAACAGAAACTCAGAGGGGCTAAATAGAACATTAACAAGGTAACAGTCAGTGGCAGAATGTCAATTTAAACGTGACTTGTGTCTTCAGAGACTACACTCTGAAGTATTTCACTACTCAGGTCTTGGAGGTGCAACTTAATGTTTTTGGTCAACGTCCTTGCAGATGTTTCCTTTTCTGTCTTTCTGTTTCTAGATATACAGATACATGTGCTCTGTCATCTCTCTCCCTCCCACTCTCGCTGTCTCTCTCTCAGACACACACTCATGTAGATAGAAAGTTTTGCATCAACTTCATATAAAATTTGCATATATCACTCCCTTGATTCTTAAAGTTATTAGCTACAGAAGCAGGAGCAATCCTGTCTAGTTCTGCCTTCCAACTAGATTTAAAATTCCTTGGTGGCCTCTTGCTTCTGAATCTCTCCCTTCATATTGCAAGTAACTCAGTACTGAGCCTTGAGTAGGAGCTTTGTGGATGCTTGTTGAGAGACTAACAGGAAGAAAGGATATAATTGGAAAATGCTCATTTACAGATAGAGTCACTGATATGCTGTCACAAAGCTCTATGGAGACAGGAGAAATGCCTCATCTCCCTCTGGTCTCACACGTCTAGGTGACTTTAAGCAATATTCTTGGGCTTCCCTGGTGGCTCAGTGGTAAAGAATCCATCTGCCAATGCAGGAGGTGCCAATTCAATCCCTGGGTTGAGATCTCCTGGAGAAGGAAATGGCAACCCGCTCCAGTTTTCTTGCCTGGAAAATCCCATGGACAGAGGAGCTTGACAGGCTATGGTCCATAGGGTCACAAAGAGTCAGACACGACTTGGTGACTGAGCATGCATGCACGCAAGCAAGATACTTAGGTGCGAAGGCTAAGAAATGAAGATCCTGTCTGCAGCTGTGAAGAATGGCTGGGCATATCTATCATGATCATCAGCTTGCATTCTGTGGAGGGAGGTTCAGAGCAGAAGGGAGGTAACATCTATCAACTGCTAGGAGCTTCCTACAGTCAGGACCACACATGCACCAAGGATAATTGCTGGGGGGAGGAGGAGGCAGAAACCAGAGGGCCGGTCCTTGTGCTCACCCAGCAGGATGTGAAAAATTCAGCTGGGTTCTTTTTATAGTTTCAATCATCCCTGGTAATGAAGATTCTGCAATTAGAACTCAGCTGGCAGTTGTGTTGGGGATGTGTGAGGCAGAATAGAATCCCGGGTCTGCAGGAGGGCAGGCCTGTTTGTCAGAAAGGCTTGAAGGCACTGCTGGGAACAAGCGATGTGATATAAGGACGAGAGCTATTTTTACAGACCATTTTCAAGCCATAATCACTCCTTAAATAAGTTCCACTTGGGCATTACAGCTTTAACATTTTATTGAGACTGCATTCAGCTGTCAATTATCTGTACAAATAGAGGGAAGTGTTAACACAGATGATAGAAAACAGCGACACCACATTTATGTAAGCCACCACTAACTTGGAATTTATGATCATTTCACCTGGGATTGATTGGAGTTTACCTGTGTATATTCTATGAAGAGAGCATTTGATGAAAAAGATTCAAGGCAGATTAACCTACTTAAGAGGAAGTACTCTTCAAATATGCATGTGTGCACGTGTGTGCTAAGTAGCTTCAGTCAAGTCTGACTCTTTGCCACCCCATGGACTGCGGCCTGCCAGGCTTCTCTGTCCAAGGGCTTCTCCAGGCAAGAATACTGGAGTGGGTTGCTGTGCCCTCTTCCAGGGGATCTTCCTGACCCAGGGGATTGAGCCTGCATCTTTTACATCCACCTGAATGGGCAGGCAGGTTCTTTATCACTAGCACTGCCTGGGAAGCCCTCAAATATACATATTGACAAGTAAATTTTTATTGAGCATTTTCTATGCGTTTAGGCACCATGCAAAACTCTTTACATGCATTATTATCCCTAATCCTCTTAAACACCTTATTAGATAGGCACTATTATTAGTCCCATTTTATAGGCAAGGAAATGGACTCTTGTCCAAGATCACATATCCAGTAAGTGGCCAATTCTGGCTCTAAATCCAGCTAAACCTGACCTGGCCACTCTTATTCTCAATTATGAAATAGTAAGCTGGTAAAAAGCCAGTCTCCTCTAATCAAAAAAAAACTCTGGTCACCTCTGCAAGACATTTGCTGTTAGCAATTGGATTTATTATCACTGCTTCTTAAAAATCTGTGCAGTGAAGAATGGGGGAGAAGCATCAGTTTCTTGCTAAATTCTGCAATGCCTTTCTCATTCCTTGCTTGTGTAGGTACCTCTTGGTTCCTTCTCTGTTGAATTTAAAACTCTCACTAAAACTCCTACACTATGACAATCATTCCATTTCTCTAAATTTTCTTATGAAAACAGAAAACACATCTGCTCAAATTGACATTTCTATCCTGACAAACTCATCTGGTGAGTCCCAAGCTGCAGCTTGTGTTCAAGTCATGTGTCTGTATCTGGGCTAGGCTGACACTACCTATCTCTTCCTGAGGTGTAAGCCCTGGGGTCCCTTGTAGTAAATAGACTGCTGGGTATGGGGCAGTGGAGGCCCCATGAAAATATGAACGAGAAAGAAGGAAAACTTACTGCTTCTCAATGCTCTGATGGACTTCCCTGGTGGCTCAGAGGATAAAGAACCTGCCTGCAATGCAGGAGACATGGGTTTGAACCCTGGGTCGAGAAAACCCCCTGCAGAAGGGAATGGCTATCCACTTTAGTATTCTTGCCTGAGTTATTCCATGGATAGAGGAGCCTGGTGAGCTACATTCCATGGGGTTGCAAAGAATCAGACACGACTGAGCAATTAACACTTGCAGTAATACTCTGATAGAAAGCAATGAGCTTTTATACTTTTTAGAGGAGGGGTCATGCTGATAGGCCCATTCATTCATATGTGAACTTAATCTGTCATGTGAGGAACAGTTATCGGTCTGTGGGTGTGTTACCTGAGAAAATGTGCCGATCTTCTAGGACAGGCATAACTTTCACAAAAGATGAGTAAACACACACACACAGAGCTAGTGTATACAATCTCTATATTGGAAAATCCCACTCTTCTCTTAGTGGTATCTGGTGCCAACATTCTGAAAAATTCATAAGCTAGTGATGCTTCCCTCTGAAGATTAGACCGGAGAAAGTGGCTTGAGTTTCCACGAGACTTAGAGATTCAAGTGGATACGACTAAAATAAGAGAAGGCTTGGGATGCCTTGTAAAATCATATTTACTAATACCACACACATAAAAGAATTTTATTAAACATAAGAAAACGGTTTGGAGAGCGTCTTCCTTGGAGGTCCAGTGGTTCAGACTCTGCATTTTCAGCACAGGGGCACAGGTTTGATCCCTTGGTCAGGGTACTAGGATCCTTCAAGGGTGCTCAAACCTGGTGCTTGGTGTCAACCTAGACAGATGGGATAGGGTGGGAGGTAGGAGGGAGGTTCAACAGGGAGGGGACAGATGTATGCCTATGGCTAATTCATGTTGATGTATGGCAAAAACCAATACAATATTATAAAGCAATTATCCTCCAATTAAAAATACATTTTTAAAAAAATAAATGAAAAGTACTGCTTTAAAAAATGATCCTGCAAGCCACAGGGCACAGCCCAAACACAAAAAAGCATTTTGAAGAAATGCTATTTTGCCCTTGGGTTGAAAATTTAGTTTCACAGAAAGGCTGCTATGTTACAATAGAGAGAGAAACCTAAGAATGTTTTTAATAGAGTGAACTCAGCCCTTTCATGCAGATTATCCAAAACAAATCGTTAATTTCTGGTAGGTTTGCTCTAACTTCCTTCAGTCCTACTATAGTCAGTAGATAAAAAACAGAGAATACACATTAATTATAATTCAAGCAAATCTATGGTAGGAAAACATCTACATTAAAAAGAATCACCAATTACATTCCAACAACAGCTCTCCAAAGCTCTAATTTTGTGATCATCTGTTATTTTGAATGATATGAGCCAATGCTCACTGCCATTTGTGTGGCTGATTAAGAACTGACTGTGCATGATAAATATTGACACACTCACATGCAGCAGTTGGGGCAACATGAAATTTTTTGCTGACTTTATTTCAGGTAAGTCAAGAGACCTTCCATCCAAGCTGCTTGAAGCCTTCAGGTGGCCCCAGCAATGTTTCTGCCACCTCCCAAACCCTTCCCCTGCGTGTCCTCACGTGCGTACCCCTGCCTGCCACACTCGGTCCCACCTTGAGCCCCAGACCCCTGCTCCCACTGTGCCCAGATATGCATGTGCTTGGAGTAGCTTTCTCCCTAGAACATTCTATGTACATAGCTAGGTTTACAGCCCTGAATGCTACTTGAGTTCAGGCTGGGTATGGCAGTGGGTAGTTCTGGAGTTAGACTGAGCCCTAGACTAAGCAGTAGGCAGCTGGGATGTGAAAGATGGTCTGAAGAGGTTAGTTGAGGGGGACAGGTTGGAAACGAGAACCAAATCAAACTGTGCTGCAAAGAGTGAAAGGTAAAATGAAGAGCTGTGCAGAGCTGCCACCAGCCCATATGGTACATTTTAGAACTTAGGGAAAGATGAGTCTGTGTGTATGCGACCTGGTGCTGAAGTTTGCAGCCACACACCTCAGGCTGGATTTCAGCCCTTACTTGTCCCCTGAACTGGGTGTTTGTGTTTAGGATACAGACTGCACAACCCTGGAAGGTTGCCCTGGAGTCAAAAGGAAGAGTCTGGAAAGATCCTCTGGGGAATGGCTGGGGAAACATTATAAAGTTAAGAGCTATATATTCTTAGTATTAAAAAATATAAGGAAAAGAAATAAAAGTAAAAATCTCTTATCTCACCGAAGAAACCACCATCGACACTTTCTTGAACATTCTAAAAAAATTTTTATGTATGTACTAGCATTTGTAGTATTTACATTAAGTGTCCCTATAACACATAATACTTTTTGCCCCTTACTTTTTTCACTTAATGTATTTTGAAGTAATTTAATATTAGTGTAGCTTTACCATCTTCTTATTTTACTGGCTATATGGTGTCCCATGACATAGATGCATTCTATTCAGCCAGTTTTTGTTATTGGATATTTAGATCCTTCCTTCCTTCCTTCCTTTCTCTCTCTCTCCTTTTTAGAGTTAGTGACTTATTTATTTTATTTTTTGGCTGTGCTGGGTCTTTGTTGCTGCATGCAAGCTTTCTCTAGTTCCGGTGAGCGGGGGCTACTCTTCAGTGTGGTGTGCAAGCTTCTCACCGTGGTGGCTTTTCCGGTTGCGGAGCACAGGCTCTAGAGGGCATGGGCTTCAGTAGTTGCAGCACGAGGCCTCAGCAGTTGCACCTTGCTGGGTCCAGAGCACAGACTCAGTAGTTATGGCACGCAGGCTTAGTTGCTCCACAGCATGTGGAATCTTCCAGGGCCAGGGACTGAACCCATGTCCCCTGCACTGGCAGGTAGATTCCTCACCACTGGGCCACCAGGGAAGTCCAATTTCTGATCTCTTACTATTTTGATAGTTCATGCTGCTGCTGCTGCTGCTGAGTCACTTTAGTCATGTCCATAAATGTCCTTAAAGCCACTCTTGATATATTGGTTGGGTAAGGAGAATGACATGGAGTCACAATGTCCACTTCAGGACACTGAGACCAAAAGCTGCAATGGAGAAGTTGACCAGACACATCTCTAGTCTTCTATAGGCTTGACTTACTGTTGGTGGCTGATGCTGAGTGGGGCTTGGGGAGCGAAGGATGTGAGCAGTGCATTAGAAATGCCTGTTTTTCTCCCCATGGGTCTGACACAAACAGCAGCTCTCTTTCTAAGGAGAACCACAGGGGGACCCATGACCTCGCCTCTGCTGTGCCCACCCTCTCACCAACCACGAGATGGAGAAAGACCTCCTTGTACTTAACACCCCTGGCTGGATGACAAAGCAGGTGAGGTTGTGAGAACAGTCCCCTGATGAATACAAACCTTGAGGGGCAGCTGTGGATTCTGCTCCACTTGGCAAACTTATTTCCAAGAAATGGGTCTTTTGAGAATTTCCCTGACTCGGTGGTTGCAATGCATTTCAGAACTCGCGTGCTCTATTTACGCTTTCTGAGGAGAGTGGCTCAGTGGGCCGAAGTATGCCTGCCTCTGCTTTCAGGTTTTCTCAAACGAGAAATTGAGGAAGAAGTCACATTAATGACCTTCTTTCTTCCTGAAGGTTCAAACGACAGGAAAGCAATCTACATAGTAATTATAGCACCCCTCCAAGTGAATCCCTGTGCCCAGCAGAGAAGAAGAGTGTGGAAATCATATCTATAATGAAATTCAGACCCTACAGCTTTTAAATCACAGGGAGGTTAATTCAGGCTGCATGGTCAGAAGCAGAGGTGGTATAATATACTGTCACGGAACAGCTCACATTGTTCTCAATAGCAGAGGGCAACAGGAAATAAGGCAACGTGGAGACAAGGCTGGTGCTAAGAGAGACCTTAGTCTGGGATTGCTTGAAGTATTTTATGAAGGTACCATGGACCATTCTTGAGTTTTGCATGGAAGCCTGGCTTTTTCCAACATCAAAGGAGAAAATACAATAGTCAGAGTTTTTGTCCTAAATCTGAAAATCAAAAGATCATGAGATGAATGGATGCTAATAGTGTTAATGGATCATTTTTTAGGGGAGGTAGAGGTGTCTGGGGGGAGAAGCACATATCTCTAAACATTTGAGACTGTTTATCCACAAGTTTCCACTGGTGCCTCTGTCGGTCATCTCTGTCTGTGATGCTGGGAGGATTCATTCATTCTCATGACCTAATGTAGCATTTCTCGTGTCCTTATTAATAGGGTCAATGAAACTATATCTAGTCTTTCTTTTGCAATCAAATAATATTTACCTTTTAAAGATGCAGTAGATCATCACTATCTTCAGGGCTCTGATGATAACTAGAGAAGTACAACCTGCCAGCATTCAGCGAAATTCCTGTCTCTTGCCCATTCCCCTGGAGTCCACTTGCCTCTCTGTTGCTGGGTTACCTCCAGCTCTACCCACGGCCAGCAAATTACTGAAGTCCTTGCCATTGGATATGTACATGGTCCAGGTAGGCTTTTCAAACAGAAAGTCAGTTTTATTCCTTTTCTGTTCACTCCTGGCTAGAGCTCCGGTCCCAGCAATGTTCCTGAGAATGATTTCCTTCCCAAAGCCTCAACACAACTCTCGTCTTTGTTAAGCTTGAGGTTCTTCTTGGTCCTGTGCTGCCCCTTGTCACCGCAAGTGGTGTCACATGTGAGGTGAGTCTTTAAGCAAGTGCTGAGTTAGAGCCAGCAAATGACCATCAGGGATTCCGCAGGATGTCTGCACCATAAGATGCTAAAGCACCTTGACATTAGATTTCACCCTGTGTTGTTGGTTTGATTTGTGTGTGTGTGTGTGTGTGTGTGTGTGTGTAAATCAGCACACTCCGTTCTCATTTTGGGTTCCAAAATCACTGAAGATGGTGACTGCAGCCATGAAATTTAAAGACACTTGCTCCTTGGAAGAAAAGCAATGACAAACCTAGACAGCATATTAAAAAGCAGAGACATCACTTGGCCAACAAAGGTCCATATAGTCAGAGCTATGGTTTTTCCAGTAGTCATTTATAGATATGAGAGTTGGACCATAAAAAAGGGTGAACATCAAAGAATTGATCCTTTTGCATTGTAGTGCTGGAGAAGACTCTTGAGAGTTCCTTGGACAGCAAGGAGATCAAAACAGTCAGTCCTAAAAGAAATCAGCCCTAAATATTCACTAGAAGGACTGAAGTTGAAGCTGAAGCTCCAATACTTTGGCCACCTGATGTGAAGAGCCAACTCATTGGAAAAGACAGTGATGCTGGGAAAGATTGAGGGTAGGAGAAGGGGACGACAGAAGATGAGATGGTTGGATGGCATCATCAACTCAATGGACATGAGTCTGAGCAAACTCTGGGAGATAGGGACGGACAGGGAAGCCTGGCATGCTGCAGTCCATGGCGTCACAAAGAGTCAGACACAACTGAGCAGCTGAAAAGCAACATTCTCACCTCTGTTCTAGCTAACTGAACTATTTCCAAATTGTTATTAGATGTCTTAGTTCCTGCGGCTGCTGTCACAAATTATTGAATACTAGGAACTTGGTGACTTAATGCAACAGAAATGTATTGTCTCACAGTTCTGGAGCCAGAAGTCTGAAATCAGTACCACAAGCTCAAGGTGTGAGCAGGGACATGCTTGCTCCGTAGGCTCTCAGGAAGCATCTGTTCCTTGCCTCTTCCAGCTGCTGGTGGCTGCTGGCAGCATCCCTTGGCTTGAGGTTGCATCATCGAGTTTCCAAGGCCAGTATCTTCAAATCTCTGTGCTGCATCTTCTCTCCTCTGAGTGTCTGTGTCTAATCTTCCTCATCTTCCTTGTATAAGACTGTACATGGAGAAGGATACATGTGGGTGCATTTAGGATCCACTCAGATAATGCAGGATAATTTCTTCTTCACGGAATCCTTAATTTAACCACATCTGCCAAGAATAAGTTAATATCACCAGTTCCTGATATCTTTAGGGAATGTTATTCAGCCTACTATACTTGCCTCTGTGTATTTCCCATGTTGTTGTATATATACAATATTTGCTTTACAAATGCTTCTTTTTTTAAATTTGCAATGCCATGTTAACTACTGCTGTATAGCAAGGTGACTTAGTTATACACACATATACATTATTTTTCGTATTCTTTTCCTTTATGGTTTATCACAGGATATTGAATATAGTTCCCTGAGCTATCTAGTAGGACCTTGTTTATCTAGTCTATATTTAATACTTTGTATCTGATAATCCTAAACTCCCAGATCCATCCCTCTCCCATCTCCCTCCCCCTTGGCAACTGCCAGTCTATTCTCTGTGTCTATGATTCTGTATCTGTTTCATAGGTTATAAATGATGCTTTAATTAAGTCAATCATTTATTGGAATGAGCCCATAAGTTCAAAGGATGAGCCCATACGAACTGATTGGATAGGACCTCATACCAGATTTTCTGCTTCAGGAAGGAGGAAACCAACATATAGGTCAGGTTAGACATTGCCCTATGCTTTCCCCACACCCTGATTTGCTGTAGTCTCTCTGTAGCTTGTGCCACCTACTGGAATGAGCCCCCAAAAGAGCAATGGAAAGAGAACAAGGTGACCAAGTAAAAGAGGAAGAGAGAAGTTGTTTGGGGATTGTTTTTCTTTTGCTCAGAAGGTGGAGGATAAAATCAAAGCCTTAAGGAGAAGGATGAGAATATCGACTCCCATTCCTTCTGTGCCCCCATCCATTCACATTCTATTTGCAGGAAAGGATGAATGCCATGAACCTAGGAACCTCTGCGCTAGACAATCATGGGAACACAGTGCATGGTTGGAGTCAGGACCTCAATGACCAATTGAGAATTCCAATTTTCCCATGAGCCTGGGGCAGCTTCTGTCTCTTTAGACTTCTGCCATGTGGTTGATGAGTCCATAAGTCAATAGACCATACCTGAATCTCACCCAGGAGAGATAAACTGGATTTGGCTCTAGAACATAATAGGAAGTCCAAGAGGAAACTGAAGTTTGGGGCTGGAGGAAAAAAATGTTTAGTTTAGAAAAAAATTGGCAATAAACAGAATATAGAGTAATTGGATAACCAAGGACAGGGAAAGTTCTCAGGCAGAATGAAACAAGAGGGTAATTGCTTGTCTAAGGATACAGGATAATTGTGTACACAAAGACAACCATTCAGACTCAAGAGGTAAATCTTAGGCAGTCAAGGGGAGAGAACTGTTTGTTCTTCAATTGCAAGCTGAACTACCTTCATGATGGGTTTCCCAGATGGTGCTAGTGGTAAAGAACCCACCTGCCAGTGCAGGAAACATGAGACACGAACTGGCTCCCTGGCTTGGGAAGATCCCCTGGAGGAGGGCATGGCAACCCACTCCGGTATACTTGCCTGGAGAATCCCATGGACAGAGGAGCCTGGAGGGCTACAGTCCATGGCGTCGCAAAGAGTCAGATACGACTGAGCAACTAACACACACACTCTTCTCCAAACTCTGTCATCTTCCTAGATGATAATCTTTGTAGACAACTCATCTCAGATCTGATGATGCCATGGATTCCACTTTCACCAAAGACACTTTGACCAAGCTATTATACCTGATGGAGACCTCTCGGTTCCTAAATACCTTTTTCTGTGACTGACATTTGACCCTGTTGGCCATACCTTCCTCTGAAAGTTTCCTCCTCCCCTGGTGCTCCTACCACTGCTCTCTATTAGGCCTTCTCTCTCTCTGGATATCTTCACCTCTATTATGAGCTTTTTTTCTGGATATCTTCACCTCTATTATGAACTTTCTTTCCTCTAAGTCTTGGTGATCCTCCAAAGTTCTCTCATCAGATTGCTTTGCACTTATCTGTGGTTAATCTCATCCATTCCCATTGTTTCAATTACTATCAATATACTTCTGGCTCCCAAACATCCCTTTTCAGCCTGCCTCTTGCCTTTGAGCCCTGGACCCATATATACAACTGTTTGCTGAACATTTTCACCTCCATATCCTCCCAACACATCAATTTCAATATATTCAAACTGAATTCACTCCCTCCCACTTCAGGTTAGCGCCAATCCTGTATCATTATTTTTAATTGATAAGTATAATTGTTCATATCACAATGGGCTCTTGAGTTCATTATTCTTATCACTATTTTTTAAATTTAACTTTTATTGAAGCCTAAGATACATGCAGAAAAATTCAAAATCCTTACACAATCCCAAAGTGTACTGCTTGGTGAATTATCATCTGGGTACACAAGTGAAGCATCCATAAGCATCTCGGGAGCCCACCTTGCACACTTTTGCATCACTAACTCCTCCCTAAAGATAACTAGCATATTGATATACAACATCATAAGTTAGTTTTGTCTGTTTTAAACTTTATAGAACATGTATCCTTTTGTTTCTGGCTTCTTAATACCATGTTTGCAAGATTTATTCAAGTAATCAATTTAGTATAGTTTATTCATTTTTATCCCTGTATAGTGCTGGTGGCTCAGATGGTAAAGAAGCTGCCTGCAATGTGGGAGATCCAGGTTCGATCCTTGGTTTGGGATGACCCCTGAAGAAGGGAATGGCAACCCACTCCAGTTCTCACCTGGGGAATTCCATGGACAGAGGAGCCTGGAGGGCTACAGTCCATAAGGTTGCAAAGAGTTGGATATGACTAAGTGACTAACACTTCATTCTGTAAATATACCATAATTAAGTTTTCCACTGTACAACCAATGGGCATTTGGGCTGTTACCAGCTTGAAAATATCAAGGCTGATGCTATTTTGAACACTCCAGTGCATACCTTTTGGAACATAGACCTCTTCAAGCTTTCATCCTTGGATCTGTCATTTTCAATGCTTTAATTAATGACATCAGAACCATGAATCACACAAGTACATTAGGAAAGTCAAAACTCAAAAATCTGTTGATATGTTGTAGTTATTGGCAAAAACTAATGAAGTTAAATTTAATGGGGATTAATGTAAAATTTTTTTAATATAAATTTATTTATTTTAATTGGAGGTTAATTACTTTACAATATTGTATTAGTTTTGCCATACATCAACATGAATCCACCAGAGGTATACACATGTTCCCCATCCTGAATCCCCCTCCCTCCTCCCTCCCCGGACCATCCCTCTGGGTCGTCCCAGTGCACCAGCCCCAAGCATCCAGTATCATGCATCGAACCTGGACTGGCGATTTGTTTCATGTATGATATTATACATGTTTCAATGCCATTCTTCCAAATCATCCCACCCTCTCCCTCTCCCACAGAGTCCAAAAGACTGTTCTATACATCTGTGTCTCTTTTGCTGTCTCGCATATGGGGTTATCGTTACCATCTTTCTAAATTCCATATATGTGCGTTAGTATACTGTATTGGTGTTTTTCTTTCTGGCTTACTTCACTCTGTATAATAGGCTCCAGTTTATCCTTAATGAATGTATCATTGTACATGATATCAGTTAAAACTGATATCCAGTTTTAAAAATAAAAATCCAATAATATGGAAATGGTTAAGTAAATTGTTATTTGTCTTCTCAATGGAATATTAAATATTCCCAAATGAGAATTTAAGGTTGTTTGAGCTTCAGAAAAACATTTCTGACACGTTATGCCACAAGACACAGATGCGTATATATGTTATGATTAATTTAGAATAATTATATGTATACGTAGCAAAATGTTGAAAAAATTTTAAGAGAGCTATGATGAAATTGGAGATTCAATTCACTTTCAAAACTACCTTTAATATTTTTAATGATATTATTTCCATGAAAATTAAAACTAGAAATTTTCAAAATTGTTGGACAGAGGGGCAAGGAAGCAGAGATGTGAATATGAGATACTAACCAACTTAGGGATAAAAATGCATTCATCTTGTAAGTCATAATAAAGACTAAAAGTTGTATGAGCCCAATCATTTTTGGAAATGGCCCTACTACTAGCACTGGAAGGGTGTGGGAGCAGGAGTGTGATGTAGGAAGCATCTCGGATGAACCATTAGGGGGAAGATGTGGGAACATGTTCATGAGCGGGACTTATCCCTTTCCAGTGAAAGCCAAACAAGCCTCACAATAAGCCTCTTCCACCCCCCTCCCAGAGCATAAGTGTTGTAGGGAAGACAGGGAGGATACAAAACAGCAGCATCACAAGGTTGCGGAGGGTGAGGGTCAAGGCAGAAATGAATGCGATCCCTGCTGGGGCGGCAGTTGCCGCTGAGAGGCCAGTCAGCTGCCTAGGGAGCAGTGCGGCAGGGCTGTGCTAGGAGCAGAGGGTGCTGGCAGCAGAGGCCCTGATGCCTGGCACTCTCCATCCATCATCTGAGTTCCCCTCCACCAACGGTAAATTTATGGCGCTGCATATACACTCTGAGATGGGGATGCTGGGAGGCTGTTAGCCTTGATGATTTGTAACCTATGGATTTAATGTTTGCTATATATTTTCTCTATAACTAAACTTCTTTCTACAGGTTACACTGGTAGAATATGTAATGTGGTTGGGCAAGACACCATTTGCCCCATTCGCATCAGTGCTTGCTCTAGAACGGTGATCGTCCTTAAATGGGTGGCCCTCTTCCCCCTCCTAGATAGCTGTGACTTTGAACTTGAACACTGTTACTCTTTATCCTGCTGTATTAACTTCTATCTCTGCCCAGGATATCTGTAGTATACTTACTCATGCATGCATGTGTTATATAACAAACATACAAAAAAGTATGTTTTTTAAAAAAGATAACGATTTAGCAATTTGTAAAACAAACCCCATGTAATGATACAGAATATTGCTAGGACCCCCAAACCTTTCCTAATTATAACCCCTTTCGTTCCCTAGAGGTATATACTTTCTTGATTTTCACAGTGTTTACTTCCTTATTTTTCTTTATAATTTGTCCTAAAACTTATTTAATTTTGCCTTTATAAAATTTTAATATAATTTATACCATACAGTATATGCCCTGTATTGTTTGGCTCTTTTCAATTAATATCACATTTTTAAGATTCATCTTCTTTGCGTCATGTAGCTATACTCCACCACCCCAGCTTTTCACTGTGTAGCATTTTATAATATGAATATACCATAACTTTTATTTACTCCACTCTCTATAGACATTTAGGTTGTTTCAGCTTGGAGCTATTATTCAATACTGCTATGAGCATTCTTAAATATGTATACTGGTGCACATAAGCATATGTTTTATGGGGACATATGACTCGGAGGGGAATTGCTGGGTCATAAATTATGCTTATCTTCTGTTTTACAAGATGATGTCAATCTTTTCCACAGTAAAGTGCCAGTTTATAGTTCTACCAGCAGCCTGTCAGAGTTCTTGGCACTCAATATCTTAGCAACACTTGTTGATGGCTCTCTAGTGAGTGTATGTACAACAGTGTGGCTTCAGTGGCATTTCCCTGCCAACTAAAGAAGTGAAGCGTGTTTGGGGCTTGTTGTCTATTCAGGTTCTCTTTTGTGGAGTGCCTGTTCAAGTTGCCTAGCCACTTTTTATTGTGTTGTTTACTTCTGTCTTCTTGTTGATTTATAGATTTGTGGGAATTCTTTATATAGTCTCTTGTTGGTTAAACTTATTGCAAAGTGTTCCCAATTTGAGCCTTGACTTTTCCCTCTTTTAGTGGGATGTTTTAATGAACAGATGTTCTTAATTTTAATGCAGTCCTCTGTTTCAAACTTTTATTTACTGGCAAGTGTTTTGGTATCCTGTTTAAGAAATTTTTCCTGATAGAGAATTTGTAAAGGTATTCTCCCATATTACCTATTAGAAGCTTTACTGTTTTGTTTTTCTCATTTGATTTATGATCTACCTGGAAATGATATCTGTATACAGTGTTATGTAAGGGTTTGTTAATTGTTCTTAAATAATTCATCCTTTTGGTGATGTTAAGCTTCTTCATGCTTGGTTCTACATACCCTAAATTTGAGGTTAATCTAAGTGGCAAGTCTACCAAATATCTTCACAGAATAATAATCTACCAGGTCCTTAAAATATAGAAAAGAACGTACAAAAGATCGTATGTACAGCTATACATAAAGTCTATATTATGTATAATAGTATTTATATATGCAATACACATATATATATATACAAGAAATTAAAATAACAATGAGCAAGAATGAGAAGATGTGCCCTTTACAAGGAGATGGAAAGATATGATGGTGAAGGTTACAATGTTTTGAGAGAAGGCCAAAGAGAGGAAATCTGAAGGACTGGTTATTGACAGAGAGGTCAGGAGTCTAACAGTTGGTAATTGTGGTGGATATCTATTGTTTTTCATGGTCAGAATGATAGGCCTCTTCTAAAAATCTTAGTAGAATGTTTGCTTCATGAGACCAGGCATTGATGGTCTTGTTTTCCACATTTAGCATAGCATTAATACCTAGCACAGCAGAAGCACTCAATAAATATCTGTTGAATAAATAAATGAAATACTCCTACTAAATCATAGTTGAGAGCTATCATCTTTTCACAGACCACCTACACAGCCTTCATGATAATGTTAATGATAACTTTAGTTGCATGCTTACTTTGTGCTAGGCAAGATGCTAAATGATTGACATTCATCATCTCACTTACTCCTTAAAACTACTTCACAAGATAGGAACCATTATTACCCCCACTTTAGAGATGAAGAAGCCAAAGGCATAAAACAGTTGAATAACTTGCATAAAGTATAGCTGGCAAGTATGGCAGTTAGAATTTGAAACCAAATCACTGGACCTCAGAGTTGATGTTTTTAATCTCGCCATTAAATTGCCATAGCGATTGATCTAAGCATGGCCTCCTAATCCTGCCAGCTAAACCAGTAATAATAGCTAGTGATTATTGATGACTTACTTTGTGGCAAGTAATACATAAAATTATTTGTACATGTTTCATCTCCTTTAAAACATCACATGAAACCTGTTAAAGTAGACAGTATTTTTATACACATTTTACATGTGAGGAAACGGAAGCAAATGAGCTTAAAGAACTTTCCCCAATCATACAGCTAGCAGGTAAGGGAGTCAGTATTTGGACCTTTTGCCTGCCATGCTATCTGCCTCTCCTAAGACCCTATATCCCTTTTCTCAGAAACACCTCAACAAGAGAAGCTCACCAGAATCCTTTTCTGTTCTGAAGGACGTTTGAACTTGAGCCTGTCCTTTCTGGTGGGGAACACATGAGGCTCTGAGCCCATGACAGCCGTAACCCCCATGGCGTGGCTGACCCATCTGCAGAGGAAGAAGAGTGATACTGACTGACAGAGATAAGCACCAAAGAGAGAGAGACTGAGAATCCCAGTGACTCTTTCACTCACACCCAGCTCTTCCTTTTGGAATGACAGCTTTCCAAAGAGCTATTCCCTTCACTCCTTCTTAGTCTAAGTTAGTTCAGTCTGGTTCTTGTCACTAGCTTCCAGAAAAGTCTTAGCTAAAACAGAAGGTAGTGGCACTCTCCCAAATGTATCAACATTTATGAAAAAGCATCAGAACACTTTAGAGTTTAACACATACTCTCTTTCCTGACTTTCCATTTGATGAATGAATGAAGATGATGACTTTTATAAAAGTGCCCTCTGTGGGTTTCTAAATGAATAATACCTGGTCTTGTTTTGTCAAATGCTACAACATCTTGTGTTTGACTTTCCAAAGAAGAGGATGGCCTGATTTACACTCTTTTGAACTAAGCAATTTTTTCTACCTGCTGATTTAGTTTTTTTTTTTTTTTAAATGTGTACACTTTACAAGGGATAGGTCCTCTGGGGATAATGTTTCTAAGTCCTGGGCTCCCACAGGGAGATTTCATGGTTATTTTCTTCATTGGGTTTTGAGACTATACTCTTTTTTGGAGCTGAGGAGATTTTCTTTTTCCTTTCGGTTTATTTTTTAATTGAGGTGTTGCTGCTTTTCAATGATGTGCTAGTTTCAGTGTTGTACAGCGGCGTGAACCAGCTGCATATAAACACATATCCCCTCTCTCTCGGACCTCCCTCCCAACTGCTCCCTCCAACCCACCCATCAGAGCCATAGCAGAGCACCAAGCTAAGCTCCCTGTGCCCTACAGCAGGATGCCACTGGCCATCTGTTTTATACATGGCAGTGAACACATGTCAGTCCCAACCTCCCAGCTCACTCCAATTCCCTCCCCAACCCATGTCCACACAACAGGTTCTACATCCGTGTCGCTATTCCTGCCCTGCAAGCAGGTTCATTTGCACCATTTTATCTAGAGTCCACATTCCTGTGTTAATAGATGACATTTGTTTTTCTCTGAGTACTTCACTCTGTATAACAGATATTCTAGGTCCATCCACATCTCTACAAGTGACCCAATATTGTTCCTTTATGGCTGAGTAATGTTCCATTGTATCTATGTACCATGTCTTCTTTATCCATTCATCTATTGATGAACATTTAGGTTGCTTCCATGTCCTGGCTGTAAATAATGCTGCAATGAACACTGGGGTACATGTGTCTTTTTGAATTATTATTTTCTCAGAGTATTTGCCCAGCCATGAGATTTCTGGATCTTATGTACTTTCTTTATAGAAAGTCTCTGAATCTCCAGCCTTGTTTACAAAATGAAAGGATTGGATTGCAAGAGATCTTTAGGATCTTAGGGTCTCTTCCAGCTCTGAGCTTGGTGTTTGAAACTGAGTATAACGTTAACTCGTGAGATATTGGAGGTTATTTGCATCACTGATCCTGGTATTGGCTTGAGTGAGATAACATCTGTCCTTTCATAACGTGGAAGGGGATCTCTTTTTCCTAGCTCATCTCATGAATGTTTAGAGTTGCAGTGTCAGACTCATCTACAGGATGGGACGCTAGTCCTTGGAATGCTCCTCAATAAAGGATCTATTATTCAAAACCTGTATGTGTTATTTTCCTCAAAGATTCACAACTCTTAGTTTAAAGGCCCTGAGAAAGCTTTCTTTACCCTAAGATTTTCCATACTTATTTGGTCACAGATCACTTATCTTTTTGAGGAAAAGGCATGTTGCACATTATACATGGGAGCCACAGATTTTATATCTTCTCTTTAGGTCTACTCTGTAGAGTAGATGTCACAATTGCCTTAATGTGACCGTATTGAACTGCAATCATGTTATCTTTAATTACTCCACTTTTGGGGTGTAGCTTTTTGTGAATTGAAAGTCCAAAGTTTATGTGGAGATTATGATTTGGTTTCATTGCTAGTTACCAATGGGCTTTCCTGGTGGCTCAGTGGTAAAGAATCCACCTGCCAGTGCAGGAGATGCGGGTTCGATCTCTGGGTAGGGAAGATCCCCTGGAGAAGGAGATGGAAACCCATTCCATTATTCTTGCCTCGGAAATCACATGGACAGAGGAACCTGGCAGGCTACAGTCCATGAGGTCACAAGAATTGGACATGGCTCAGTGACTAATAGGTTAACCTTTTCATTGAGCTCTACATGGCTATAAAGAGTCCTTCCAATTGACCAGAAGAGGGAAGCAGAGGATCTGGGATGGCATCCAAGGTCCCAGTCCAGACTTGGGAACAAACCTAAGACAAGGCAACAACCCTCCAGGAGTCTGTACTGAGAGGATCAGCTCCAAAGCAAAGTGATCCATTCACATTTCAACCACTCCATTGGCAGAGCATGGGGTCCCAGTGTTGGAAGCCATCGCCTTTCATCATTATGCATTTCTCAGAGTTTGCATAGGGACCAGGTTTCCTTAAAGTTGGGGAGCACCAGGAGATCCATCAGGAAGAGAGAGGTGGAAACAGCAGAAAACAGGTATGGCCAGGAAAAGAGGTCACAGCCGCAACGCTCAGGACCCGGCTTCCTCGCTGTTGTGTGTGCGTTCCCTCCACTCCCTGCGAGCAGTCTCTGCTTGGCTGGGCTCAGGTCAGAGGAGCCGCTTGCCAGGGCATTGGCCACAGTGGCCTTAGAATAGCAGCCCTGTCATCACCTGTGCCACTTGTTTGGGGTGACATGGCATTCTTTTGGAGTGGTGTCAGCCTTGGGCATAAGGTTGAAAACCAAATCCAGTCTTGTCCAAGTGATGCCCATTGCCCATGTGGTTCACAAGGAGGATATCATGTTCAGAGGACAGAGCAGGGCAATCACATAAATTCTTTATGGCATTGCAGCCTCAATCATTACTCTAGGCCATTGAGAAGCCGAGAGTAATCACTAAAGGGTTCTTCTTGCCTAACTGAAAGGCAAAAGTCAACATTAAAAGTAGACCGAGAACTCCTTGGTTTTTCTAGTAGTTATGTATGGATGTGAGTGTTGGGTCATAAAGAAGGCTGAGGGCCAAAGGATTGATGCTTTCAAACTGTGGTATTGGAGGGGACTCTTGAGAGTCTCTTGGACTGCAAGGAGATCAAACCAGTCCATCCTAAAGGAAATCAGTCCTGAATATTCATTAGAGGGACTGATGCTGAAACTGAAGCTTCAATACTTTGGCCACCTGATGTGAAGAGCTAACTCATTAGAAAGAGCCTGACGCTGGGACAGATTGAAGGCAGGAGGAGAAGGGGATGATGAGGACGAGATGGTTGGATGGCATTAATGATTCAAGGGACATGAATTTGAGCAAGCTCCGAGAGATGGTGAAGGACGGGGAAGTCTGGCATGCTGCAGTCCATGGGGTCACAAAGAGTCGGACACGACTGAGTGACGAAATAACAACAAAGACCTCCTTGGCACATTTCTCTCTATGTTTATACCTCTTTGGGCTTCTATATTTTAACTTTCTGATGGCAAGAAAAGATGAATCCAAGGAGAAGCGTGTTAAGGAAAGGAGAGAGAAACAAGTTTCTTCCAAAAGATCTGGAAGTGAGATATTGTAAGCCACTGAATATAAGCCTTCTTAGCACACCAGGGATTCAAAAGAAAAGTTTCCAATACGTGTACACTCAAAAGAATGACGGGGCCAATAAAAATACCTATGAACTTGACTCATCCTCATTACCTTTTTATCACTCTCTTGCTTGGATGTGTGGGTGGGAATTAATGGGGGTAGGGAAGTGAGGAGAGGAGAATGAAGTGGGGAACACAGAGGAGACTGTTTACTTATTCCCCTTCTTTCCCCTCCCGCCTGCCTCCTCCTCACCTTCTGTCTACCCTGTCCCCTCTTGTCAGAGCCCCGAGTTACAAATTTGAGTGTTCTCTGTTGAATGTCAGCACTCATGCTGTGTTCCCTTGCATTTTCTGCTTCCTATCTCTTGGTGGTACTGTAAGAATGAGAGAGGGGTTTTGGTGTGACTTGATGATGTTACTTCTCTTCCCCCTACACGCAGGGAACCCAGAAATACCTGCACCCTCCGCTTTCAGTGTTCTTCTAGCCATTAGTTTCCCAAGGGAGATCTCTGCAAGGCACGGAAGAGCAACAAGTGAGAATCAGTTGCTGAACTGGCACCTGGTAATTCTTAATGAGGGGCTTTCTGATAAAAGACAGAGCTTGAGCCTGTGGCTTAAGCCTCCAAGTCTGTGTTGGGGTCTTTTATGTGTGTGTGCTTAATCACTCAGTTGTGTCCTACTCTTTCTGACCATGTAGACCATGGTCTCAAAATCTGTGGCATATTGGTAGATAGAGAGCTCCAGGCCCAAAGAGGAGTATTAAATTCACATATCTTCTAGCACAATGTTGAGGAAGAGCTAAGAGATCTCATGGCTGCGCATTAAGGAGAGATAAGAAATAGAAAGTACAAAAGAACAGGGCATGGGTCCTGACTTGTCAACATAGTGACCTTCCCTACTAATAACTGGCTCTAATAAAAACCCTGGACAGAAAACAAGTTTATAGATATTCTTCCTTTGAGTTGGGGGAATTGATGAGAGCTACAGAGGGTGTGGTCAGAGGCAGAATTCCCTCATGCATAGAGAGGAAATTTCCCCATACAACTTCTAACATCTGGAAAGAAGTCATTGCAGCTTTTTGACTCCTAGGAAGAAGGCCAGCATTTCCTGAATATCTATTGTGCTCTACACTGGGCTAAGAAAGTTTCCCTGGACTATCCGTTGGGTTTCTTTAGGTGCAAGTAACAAAAATAATTCTGATCTATTTTTTAAAGCTGAAGAGGAAAGTTGTCAGGAATTTTTTTGTCCTTAGTGTGTATAATATGATATATATATCATGTATATATATATATATATCATAGTATACAGTCAAATTACTGTCTTAAAGCCACATTGGATGCTTCATAAAATTGCTAGTCAGATTGGGCAACCAGGCTCAGACAGTCTGTAGTCAAAATCAATTTCAAAATCAACTTATCCCATCTTAGTCTAAGGGAGGACCTCTCAAGTCAGTTCCTGAGGCCTTTGAAATAACTTTAACAACTTTCTTGCCACTTGAATGACAAGATATTCTATGCCCAGCTTGCACATTTCCCTTCTCAAGCCTGGAATCCAACATTCTCTAAGGAGCTCTCATTCAATTTAATGAGAAATGAGATTTAGAGGGAATAATCTGGGGAACTATTGGTCTCATTGTTAGTAGATTGTTTCTATATCTTTTCAATGGGTGGATACAGTGTACATATTTATGTAATATATATTGTATACAATAAATAATATATATTATATAACACATATTTAAATTAATACTAATTATAAATAAGTTATTCATTAAAATACAGTGTGAGCTGATACTGATAGTTTCATTTGAATTCAGGACTACAGAGATTTTATTTGGCGTTATCATCATCTTATATCCATATTCCCTTTCTCCCATATCTGAAATTTTACTTCTCAAGGATACCTATTAGGGATTGAATTGTGTCCCTCTCAAATTTATATGTTGAAGCCTCAACGTCAATGAGGCTGTATTTAGAGATAAGACCCATAAGTAGGTAATGAAGCTTAAATAAGGTCACTAGAGCGGCAGCTGTAAGAAAAGAGATGCTATGGGGCACTCTCTCTGCTTGTGCACAGTTCAGTCTAGTTCAGTTGCTCAGTCATGTCCCACCCCATGGGCCACAGCATGCCAGGCGTCCCTGCCCATCACCAACTCCCAGAATTTACTTAAACTCATCTCCATTGAGTCAGTGATGCCATCCAACCATCTCATCCTCTGTTGTCCCCTTATCCTCCTGCCTTCAATCTTTCCCAGCATCAGGGTCTTTTCATTTTGTTTTCTTTTTATTATTATTATTTTTTACTTTACAATATTGTATTGGTCTTGCCATACATTAACACGAATCTGCCACGGGTGTACACGTGTTCCCAATCCTGAACCCCCCTCCCACCTCCCTCCCTATATGAGTCAGTTTATCTCATCAAGTGGCCAAAGCATTGGAGTTTCAGCTTCAACATCATTCCTTCCAATGAACACTCAGGACTGATCTCCTTTAGGATGGACTGGTTGGATCTCCTTGCAGTCCAAGGGACTCTCAAGAGTCTTCTCCAACACCACAGTTCAAAAGCATCAATTCTTTGGCATTCAAACTTTCTTTATAGTCCAACTCTCACATCCGTACCTGACTACTGGAAAAACCATAGCCTTGACTAGATGAACTTTTGTCAGAAAAGTAATGTCTCTGCTTCTTAATATGCTGTCTAGGCTGGTCATTCCTTTCCTTCCAGTGAGTAAGTGTCTTTTAATTTCATGGCTGCAATCACCATCTGCAGTGATTTTGGAGCCCCTAAAAATAAATCAGCCACTGTTTCCCCGTCTATTTGCCATGAAGTGATGGGACCAGATGCCATGATCTTCGTTTTCTGAATGTTGAGCTTTAAGCCAACTTTTTCACTCTCCTCTTTCACCTTCATCAAGAGGCTCTTTAGTTCTTCTTCACTTTCTGCCATAAGGGTGGTGTCTTCTGTATGTCTGAGGTTATTGATATTTCTCCTGTCAATCTTGATTTCAGCTTATGCTTCCTCTAGCCCAGCGTTTCTCATGATGTACTCTGCATATAAGTTAAATGAGCAGGGTGACAATACACAGTCTTGACGTACACCTTTTCTTATTTGGAACCAGTCTGTTGTTCCATATCCAGTTCTAACTGTTGCTTCTTGGTTTGCATACAGATTTCTTAGGAGGCAGGTGAGGTGGTCTGATATTCCCATCTCTTTCAGAATTTTCCACAGTTTGCTGTGAGCCACACAGTCAAAGGCTTTGGCATAGTCAATAAAGCAGAAGTAGATGTTTTTCTGGAACTCTCTCAGTTTATCGATGATCCAGTGGATGTTGGCAATTTGATCTCTGGTTCCTCTGCCATTTCTAAAACCAGCTTGAACATCTGGAAGTTCACAGTTCACATATTGCTGAAGCCTGGCTTGGAGAATTTTGAGCATTTCTTTGCTAGGGTGTAAGATGTGTGCAATTGTGTGGTAGTTTGAGCACTCTTTGGCACTGCCTTTCTTTGGGATTGGAATGAAAACTGACCTTTTCCAGTTGACCTTTTCCTGTGGCCGCGGCTGAGTTTTCCAAATTTGCTGGCGTATTGAGTGCTGCACTTTCACAGCATCATCTTTTAGGATTTGGAATAGCTCAACTGGAATTCCATCACCTCCACTAGCTTTGTTCATAGTGATTGCGCACAGAGGAAAGCCCATGTGCTGACACAGCAAGACGGCAGCTGTCCACAAGTCAGAAAGAGGGGGCTCATCACCCTATTGGCATCTTGACCTTGGACTACCAGCCTCTAGAACCTTGAGAAAATAAATTTCTGTTAAGCTACCCAGTCTATGGTATTTGTTAAGGCAGTCTTAGCAGACTAATACAGTAGCATAATTACTTCATTGCTTTTCCTACAATGCACATACAGTAATACCATTGCTGCCACTAATAATACAATTATCATAAATAGTTTAAAAATTGTTTGCAATTTTTTTTGTTGTTCTTAGATTATATACAACTAAAGATAAACGGTCTGCCACAGTGGTCATTTGTGTTTTCTCTCTGCTTACTTTTATGTTTTTTCTTTCTCTTTTGTGCTTTATAATTTATCACAACGTATGTAGTTTTGCATGTGTGTGTGTGTGTGTGTGTGTGTGTGTGTGTATTCCCATAAGACTTAATCCCATCAAGATGTAATGTGCTTCTTGAATTTAAGGTTTATGTTTTTTAATAATTCTGAAAGTTGCACAGAAATTTTTTTCTTGAAATATTTATTCTCTGTCATTTTCTTTTGGAACTACAACTAATTGCTCTCAGTCTATTCTTAACTCTAAGTCTTTTTCATATTTTCTATTCCTTGAACACTTTTCTGCTTAATTTTCTTAGATTTACCTTCCGCTCCACAGTTGCTTCTTCAGTTGTCTTTAAATCTGCTGTTTAATTTTTCATTTGAATTTTAATGTCAGTTACTGATTTTTCTTTAATAGACGTTCTTTTAAAATCTTTTAAAATCTACCTCCTTTTATCTCTTAATCATTTAAAAATATTCACTGTGTAGTCTCTTCAGTTTGCATTATTTAATGTTTGCAAGATTGCTTAATCTACTATTGTCAAGTCTACTGACTCTCCTAAATTGTGACTAGCTTTGCCACATATTAATTTTTTATCATAAGCTGATGTTTAGTGAGGGATATTTTCCCTTTGGGGGCTTTCATTGTGCTCTTGATCAGATGTTGGTAAGTTTTTTATATAAAAAGCCAGGTAGTAAATATTCTGGGGCTTCCTTTGTGGCTCAGCAGAAAGAATCCACCTGGCAATGCAGGAGACTCAGGTTTGATCCCTGGGTCAGGAAGATCCCCTGGAGAAGGAAGCCCACTCTAGTGGGAACCCACTCCAGTATTCTTGCTTGGGAAATCTCATAGACAGAGGAGCCTGGAAGGTTACAGTCCATGGGGTCGCAAAGGAGCCAAACATGACTCAATGTCTAAACCGCCACCACCACTATATATTATCTACTATTTCTCCATGTTGAAGCACGGAAGAGATCCAAGTTAGCTTATTCTTCCAAATTGCCAGGGGAACTCTTAATCAGAAAAAGTAATGAATTTTATACTCATTGGGGAGAAAAGGACATCCCATGCTAAATTATGTTAATGTGTTTTTCTGATTTCAAGTTACACTTGAATTTCTAGAATGAAAGTTTCTTGGTTGTGATGTATGAGTCGTTTAATATACTATGAATTCAATTTAGTAGGTTTATGATTCCAGATTCATAAAGAAGTTTGCTCTAAGGTTTGGTATGTTTTTCTCTCTTTTTTCCATCCTTCCTTCTTTCTTCTCTCTTTCCATCTCTCCCACTCTCTTCCTTTTTTTTTCTTTTCTTTTTTTCTTTTTGTAGATTTTGCATTTCAGTTGGGCTTTCCTAGTAGCTCAGCTGGTAAAGAATCTGCCTGCAATGCAGGAGTCCTGGGTTCAATCCCTGGGTTGGGAAGATCCCCTGGAGAAGGGAACAATTACCTACTCCAGTATTCTGGCCTGGAGAATTCCATGGACTGAACAAGGTCCATGGGTCACAAAGTTGTCTCAGTTCTATTAAAAAATTGGATAACTTTCTATATTTATATTCTTAAAAACTTGATTAGATGGTTATCTTTTATACTTTACATGCAAAATAAATAAGTCTTGGATTTTAAATATCAATCCTGCTTTTTAAAAAAGTTATTTATTTTTAATTGGAGGACAATTGCTTTACAATATTGTATTGGTTTCTGCTATACATCAACATGAATCAGCCATAGGTATATATATGTCCCCTCCCTCTTAAACTTCTCTCCCACCTCAAACCCTGCTTTTTTGTTTTTGCATTAATTATTTTGCTTGTCATCTTTATTTTTCTTTTCTCCTCTTAAAAGGATTTTTTATCCTTATTCTAACTTCTTGAATTTCATCAATAATGCAATTATTTTCATTCTTTCTTCAATAATGAGGAAGCTTAAAAGTTATCAATTTTTGCATTGGCTGCAAGCAATTTCCTAACTTTGATTTACAGTGTGTAGGTATTCCTCTCTAAAGGAATGTTCTTTTTCCAGATCCTGACATGGTGAATTCTTCCTGACATTCAGAGCTCAGCTTAAATGCCATCTCCGAGGGGCTTTCCCAGCCAAATGTACTACCATCCTCCCCACCCACATGCCAGGCACTCCTAGTCATATCATTCTGTTTCCTTTTGTTAAAGCAAGTATCACCCCCTGATATTTTCTTGTTTTGTTGGCGTACTTCTTTATCAGCTGTCTTCCCCTACTCTAGTAAAATACAAGCCCAAGAGAACAGAGTTTGTCTTCTCAGTGCTGTGTATCCTGCTATGAGACGATGTCTAGTATCTAATAGGTGATCACTAAGTGTTAACTGGGGCTTCTGATGATAAAGAATTTGCCTGTAAGGTGAGAGATCTGGGTTTGATCCCTGGGTTGGGAAGATCCCCTGGGGAAAGAAATGGCTACCCACTCCAGCATGCTGGCCTGGAGAATTCCATGGACAGAGGAGTCTGGCAGGCTACAGTTCATAGGGTCACAAAGAATTGAACACAACCGCACGACTTTCACTTGCAAGTGTTCATTACATGAATGCACAAAAGATATTCTCATTTCATTATTTTAAAAATAGCATAATGTCATGTCATGTCAATTATACCTCAATTTGACTTTTTAATTAAAAAATAATAAATAAATAATTATAAGCCCATATGTGTCATTTTTATTTCACTTCCTCATAATAACTGTTTGGGAGTTTGCCCTTCACCTCAAGTGGATGTTTTATTTGTTTGTTTAAGTTCCAGTTTATCACTTTCTGATATGATAAAATGGCTCATATAAATTTTGCTTTGAAACTTATTGAGTTCATCTTTGTGCCTTATTTATGATCATTCTTTGTAAACGTTCCACAGAAGCTTATAAAGATGTCATATTTTCTCTTTGTAAAATAAAAATTCTATGATTCAGATTTTTTCTATGTTTTTGACAACTTTTGTTTATTTCAGCTGTCAAAATTTGAGATATGTGTGTTTAAAAGTCTCCTATAAATACAGTATTTCAAGTATTTTTCCCCTTATGTTTCTAGCATACTTTGTTACTGTTACAGAAAGCTTCCAGTGATGAGATCTTCAGTGTAGAATGTATCTTTGTTGAGTATAAAATGTTCTTCTTTGACTCATTTAATACTTTTTGACATGAATCCTATTTGTCTGAAACAAGCTACTCTGTTCTTTTTCTGAAGACAGAATCTGGGAACCTCTGATGGCTCCAGGAACTCCTTTCCTGATATAGAGCAAAAGATAAAAACAAAGCCTTAAGGACCATCTGAACTCCAAGGGGAATTAACGCACTGTATGTTTCAAACTCTTATCATGTAGGAAAAAAGGATGTATTGGTGAATCCTGCAGGAATGCTGAAATCACAGTTTTTCTAGGGCCAGGAATTACATACCTGTCAGCTAGCTTAGAAATATCCTGTAGTGTCCAGACATCAAGACTCTTCCCCGAGTGGTTGCACCCTGGACGGTATAATTGACCCTCTTGGAAGCTGTCCCTAGCTCAGACTGTGATTTAAGATAGTTGGATTCCTAACAAAGCTGAGAGAGCAGGATGAGGGGCAAGGTGTAGGAAGACCTGGCTCCTGGGTGTCTGGGCAAGAAGTTTTGCTTCCCTTAGACTCCCCTGCTTCATGTGATTGGCAAGAGTCCCAGGCATCCTCATCCGCTCCCACCTTCCTAGTACTGAAACTGAGTTATGGCCATGGAAGATGCTTGAGAAAGTTCAGGATGCTCTTAAAATGGGGTGGCGCCCTGAGAAGTCATCATTCTCCATGAAACAAAACCCCAGATAACATTCAGATTGTACCTTCAAGGCATCTGGCTAGGGTAGCAAAATAAGAAGCAAGCAGTAATGCGGTAGCAGAACCCTTGCTGAATGGCAGGACCCCCGTGCATGATTTCCCATCACTGTTCCTGGCTTGCCATGGTCACTTCTCATTATGTGAAAATGGCCTGAGCAGGGCAAGGAGCCCCTCACTTTTTCAAGAGCCATCTGCAAGTGGATGAGAAAAATGTGCTAGTTTGTGAAGTGCTGAGAGCTCTTTAGACGAAAAAATACAGCTTTTTTTTTTTTTTTTTAAAGACAGAAAGAGTCCAATGAGTTGTAGTGGAAACTGGGATTTGCCACCAGGCGCCCCTTCCCTTTCAGTGAATGGCTGGCTGGTCTGCTGCTGGAGATGCTATTGGTTGGTCACTCTCTCTTGCCCCCCTGCAATGAGTCTCCCCACTCAGGTGAGCCCCTTTCTTGGGTTAACTCACAACCAGTGACTGATCAGTAGGAAGTATAAAGCTCCTGTCACTTTGCTCCAACTCAGGAAACCCTGAAGGTCAGTCCGAGTCTGAAACTCCCTTGTGTCTTCAGGAGCCGTCCCTGCGATGCTTTTAGGGGAAGCCCCAATACACGAGCCTTGTAAAGTAGTGAGAATGATTTATCTCTTCTATGTACTTCCTCCAGAAACTGAAGCACATCTTCAGTAAGGAAGGCTTTTCCTTTTTAAGGAAAAGCCACTTTTTAAAATGTGGATTAAAAAAAAAAAAGTGAAATTGGAGGAAATTTTAACAACAACTAACATTAATTTGCCTGCCAATGCAGGAGACATAACAGGTATGGCTTCAGTCATTGGGTGGGGAAGGTCCCCTGGAGGAGGGCATTGCAACCCACTCCAGTGTTCTTGCCTGGAGAATCCCACGGACAGAGGAGCTTGGTGGGCTACATACAGTCCATAGGGTCAAAAAGAGTCAGACATGATTGAAGCAACTTTGCACACACATTGGTTTAACACTTAATAGTGGTGGTTTAGTCGCTAAGTCATGTCCAACTCTTGCACTTGATATGCACTCGCTAAGTATTTTATGCCCATTAACTCATTTGATTTTCAGAAGTCTTCTGAGGTAGAGCCTCATATTAGCTTCATTTTATAGCTGTGAGAAACTAAGCTTGGAAAGGTTCAGTGATTTGCCCAAGTTCACATCTAGGGAGTGGTGAGGGAAGACCTGAAACTCTGTTCTCTTCGACTCTAAAAACCTGGCAAATGAACAACCACACACTATCACCTCTTAGAACTATGCTACAGCGTGCTTCCCTGTAACTCCTATAAATAATGAATTCTTTTGTAGCACTGACAAGAGAATTGGATTTGGGAGAAAAAAAGGAGGGTGGATATATTTTCTAGAAAAAAAAGGGGATACTAGGTACTGCGTAAATATTAAATCCTTCCTCTTGGTCTATTTTCTTCCATGTCTGTGAAAGGAACTGGAAATAGAGTAAGAAGCATTTTTTCCAATATACAATTCATCAGGAATTTATAAAATATTCAAGACAGTAGTGTCCACAGAATGGGGCATCTTTAAAATAGTCCTTATCTGTTGCCTGAGAGATAGGGAACTATTTATCATTTCAATGACCTCTGGTTTATGCAGATAGTGTTAAGCAAAATAACTTTTAGGACATTTAAAAAATCTCTTCAAAAGAGAGTTAATTCTGTCAAGGCTATTTTCAATGTTTCCATCCTTCCTGCCTGAGTGTTTCATGTGCTGGGTTCCTCCATCCTAGCTGTAGCCACTGTGGACTATGCCCTGTGAAGTCTTGAAGCCCTGCTCATTTGAGCAGCTTTTGTATGCTCTCAAGAGATCCAGCTCCCAGCCTTCAGTGAGCAGAGGTAAATTTGCATTTCTACAAGGGCACTAAGACCCCCAGATACCAAGCACCACAAATATCAAGCACCACAGCATCTCTTTTTTTCCTTTTTTTAAAAAATTTTTGGCCACAGCGCCCAGCTTGTGGAATCGTATTAACAGTTCCCCAACCAGGGATTGACCCACGATCTCTGCAGTGAAAGCGCAGAGTCCTAACTACCAACCATCAGGGAATTCCCAGATTCTCTCTTCAAATTCTTTTCCATCCTTGCTGGGAATTTAAGTACCACCCAAAGCACTTGTTGGGCAGCATTTCAAAGAGTCTTCAACCATGCTGAAGCCTTCATGGGCTCCATCAGGCACTGCAGGCCAGATCCCGGTCTTGGGCACATCATTTGTGGCTGCCTGACTGGCTGAGAATGAATAGGACCAAACTCTCTTTCAGGTCAGGGGCCACATTCTTATACCAGATCGTCTGAGCTGGTACTGGACCAGTGTTTGCCTCCTTACCCAACACTGCAGGCCTAGCACCTGAGCCACTCTTCCCTCTGTGCATGCTCAGAGCCCTCCAGGTCTCTCCCCTATGATTTGAGCAGCCTGTCAGGTATGCTGGATTTGTCCATTCCCACCGGGAACTATGAGCTTCCCAGGTGGCTCAGTGGTAAAGAATCTGCCTGCCAATGCAGGAGACGCAGGTTCCATCCCTGAGTCAGGAAGATCCCCTGAAGAAGGAAATGACAACCCACTCCAGTATTCTTGTCTGGAGAATTCCATGGACAGAGAAGCCTGGTGGGCTACAGTCTATAGGGTCACAAAGAAGTTGGACACGACTGAGCGACTAAACAACAACAATGGGGAACTACCAGCAAGGACGCTGTTATGCTAACGAAAGATGCTCAGCAGAGGTCGCGGAGTCACAGAAGCTGCTGTGCCGAAAACTGGCCACAAGGGAGTGCAAGTGCTGGCCTCGCTTGAGAGAGTTTTCTGGGCGGAGCTCTGGCTGGGGAACCTTCGGGCCATTATGATCCAGTTTCTAATAGTGACAGTGCTAACTTCTATCGAGTATTGATTATGCGCCTGGCAGACTTCTGAGTGCTTCATTTACACGATGGCGCCTAATCTTCCCAAGAACACAGTGAAATAAGACCAATATTACCTTTGTTTTATGGATTAGGAAACCGAAGTTTAGAGAGGTATATTGCCCAAGGTCACAGACAGGGGCTGGGCCAGGATCCGCATTGGTCTGTCTTGCCGTAGTGTCCATCATTAACCTATGCTACGCTGCAGCAGCTGTGTCAGTGGCTCACGGGCTGGGCTGTGTTTAGCCTGCGAGGGTTTTGAAAGACATTTAACGTGTGAGCCAACATTTTCAATGTGAGAGATTTGACTTCTGGGCACATACAAAATTCTACTATCTTTTTAAAAAATGCGTCTGTCTGGTATCCGTGGTCCCTCAGTCCAAAGGCTCCCATCTACCGGAGGTGCGTATTGTTAATAGCTGCCTTGTTAGATGGAGACTGTGCTCCCAGTTTCTACAGAACCTGATCCAGCAGCCTGGTTCTGTTCACCTACCTGTGTGCCTCCCAAGTGCTCTTGAATCACCCAGTGCTGTGAGACAGCCCCCTAGTCCTTGGTATGGGGGTGGTAGGTATATCCCTGACCTTGTACTGCCTTGGAAACAGTTTGGGGCTAACATTCCTGTCCTCGGTTGATTTGGAATAGAGAACACAGATGTAGGCTGGTGATGATATGAAGCAACATGGCAGGTTACTAGTTTAGAGTTAACTTCAGTCAGTTTATCTCCCGGGCAGATACTGGTAGGATGAGAGGGTAGCTTGGAAAGCTCTGGAAAGTAACTGGATCTGAAATTTACCCAAGGTTGTGCCACAGGCTAGTTGTAAAAGCCAGGTTGAGTCACTTTTCTCTGTACCTATAAAAGGGAGAGATTGAAGTTGATAAGCTGTAAGACAGGTATCAGCTCTGAAACTCTGCTACTGCTTGTAAGCCATATTTTCACATGAGAGGACTGACTTTGAGAGCGTCTCTTAAGGAGGGGACAAACCTTTGTACAGATGAAAGATTTCAGTGGGTCCAGACGAAAGGTAGGTAGTAAACAACTCTCGCTGGCTCAGCTGAAGAGCCAAGGAGAGGCCATAGACCCAGCCCAGTGAGAAAAGGTGTGGCCTGAGTCTCTAGAACGCTTCGGATATCAGAGCTTTCCTTTATTTTAGTTCAGGGTCAGGATGGGCTTGGTTCTTTATTTAGAAAACCATGATAGTCATCACTGAAAACAGTCCTTGCCAGAACAAACATCTCACCCCAAACAATATCACTGGGAAATATAATTATGTTAATAGATGGAATTTCACAATCTTTCAGAGCATTCAGAGGTACTCATAAGAGCTGTACCATTTTCTACTCTCTCTTTTAAAGCACACACCTTATCACAGCAAAGTAAACCTGTTTCTCAAATTAGAGTAGCCTTGAAAATAAATAGTTATGTAACAGATTGCACTAAAAGAATGAAAGATAAGCCAAGAGATCAGGCATGAGTCCAAGAAAAAAAAAAACTTCATAATACATTTCTCTTAAACACTTTTTTAACTTCTAGAGTCTTGTAATTTCCTCTGGCCCATTGGCATCTCTCAGTGTAATTCTCACTGGCTTCTCAGAGTTGGCCTTATTTTCTCTCTGGCAAAGGTGGTGTTTACAACCTGAAATTCAGTCACTTACCTGAGAACTTGATCCCAGGTGTGACTTCCCAGTATCCCCCAAACTTGGGCAGGTTTGAGGGTAGATGTGGGGGACCTATAGGAGAGGTGTGGCCTCTTACATGAACCTGATACTGCCTGAGGCTCTCTAGGACCTCTGTGAGGAGGCCAACTTGACTGGGACCGAGCCTTCTGGCTTGACTTTATAGAACCTGGCCTCTATATCCAGGGCCAGTTGGCTTCCCTACTTGTGCTAGGACCCATCACTTAATAGAATGAAAATTTTGATCCCATAGGTCTAAAGGTACAGGCAGAAAGAGAGAGCCTGTGTTTCTAACAGGCTCCCTAGTGATGCTCATGCTGCTGGTCCACAGACTGCATCTTGAGCTGCAAGGTCTTACACGGGTGGTTCTCAGAATGTGCTACCAGGAAGACCAGCAGCAGCAGCATCCATGGGAACTTGTTAGAAATGCACATTCTTAAGCCCCACCCCTGATCTCCTGAATCAGAAACTGGGTATGTGACCCAGCAATCTGTATTTTAACAAATACTTAAGGTTATTTTGGGTTTCCCTGGTGGCTCAGCGGTAAAGAATCAGCCGGTAGTGCAGGAGACACAGGAGATGTGGGTTTGATCCCTGGGTGGGGAAGGTAACCTAGAGGAGGGCATGGCAGCCCTCTCCAGTATTCTTGCCTTGGAAATCCCATAGACAGAAATCGTCCATAGGGTCACAGAAAGTCGGACACGACTGGAGTGACTGAGCACGCATGCTAACTTTTGCTGCATGCTCAAGTTTGAAAAAACACTCTCTATACTACGGGTACATGTTGAATTGTGTCCCTCCCCAAAGATGTATGGACGCTTTAATCTCTAGTACCTGTGAATGTGACCTTATTCAGAAATAGGGTCTTTGTAGATTCTATCAAGTTAAGATGAAGTCATTAGCATGAGCCCTAATTCAATATGAGAGTGTACTAGTAAGAAGATGACCATACGAAGATACAGAGGCAGAGGGAGAAGGTGGCCATGTAACAAAGGCAGCAGAGACGGGAGTGATCCATCCGTAAGCCACAGAATGCCCAAAATGCCAGGAAAAAGCAGAAACTATAAGAAGTATTATTGCCTGCATGTTTTACAGGAAGTGAAGCCCTGCCAACACCTTGATTTTGAACTTCCAGCCTCCCCAACTATGAGACTATAAATTTCTATTATTGAAGCTGTCTGGTTTGTGGTAGCTTATTATGGCAGCCCAAGGAAACTCCAACTGTGAAAGGCTTTCCCTGCTCTGATGGAATAGCAGCTGTTGACAGGCCCTGGATGCAAGAGTTTGACTGATAGGTAAAAGAATATGGAGGAGGAAGTAGAAGAAAGTAAAAAAGCAAACAGGAAGCAGTTATAATATACAGTCAGAGGTATGTATGGTACTGAATTTTTTAAAGATATTTGTAAGTTAATTTAACAAACATTTATTGAGGCCCTGGAAACATGACAATGCTCAAGAAAAGATCCTTTTCCTCAAGAAACAGCATGAGAAAACAGGCACTTACCATTCAAGGTAGCTGCTACTCTAACGGGAAGTACAGAGAACTGTGGGAGCAAGGCAGCCATAGACAGTTGTTCAGGTTGTACACTATGCAACATATCTCTGATGTCAGCGGCCTTCCTTAGGGTCCTATGATTCATAACTGCTCAATTGAATGTGGTTACTACATTGGAAAGATATAAGAAAGACATTTAATTCATTCTTGGAGAGGAATAAAAGCTCCCCAAG